>NC_090941.1:63086587-63711587 GCF_040938575.1 Ambystoma mexicanum | reverse complement strand
CTACGTCATAAGGGCTAATGGTCCATAATGATTTGGGCACCTTTGACATATCCTCCTTAAAGAAAGGGACTGGGGTGCATGCAGGTGCCACAAGTGCCATCGCATTTTTCTGCGCTATTTGTTTGTGAGCCACTCTTAACCATATTTCTACACTCATCATGAACACCATTTCCCCCTCCTCCTTTTCTTCTGAGAACAGCTCCTCATCTGACACCTGGGTCAACCTACATCCTTCTGCTAGTGCTATCACTGCCCTCCATGCTCTTCCTTCTTTGTCTTGGGCGTGCACAGCAATATACTCAGCTGTTGCAATAATGCTCTCAATGTCTATTACAAACACCTTTCCTTCTTGTTCATTAACAGGTGTTTCTGGTCGGAACAGATAAGCTGCTGGCCTCCTCCATATTTTCCCTTCTATCCCTGGCATCCATGCAAATGCCATGTCTGTTCCATACTGGAATAGCTCGCCATCTACTGGTTCCGCCCTAATCGCTATCTGCCCGCAGTATGCTTGCATAATCTGTCGTGCTGCTAGCATGTTAATCCCTGGAGTAGAGCAAATTATACCATCCTCTGTAAAGGAGATTGTCATATTTAACCTATTCATTATGTCCCTCCCCAGTATATTTACTGGTGAGGCACTATAATACAAAAGTGGAACTGACAGATCATAATCTCCGATAGATAAGGGAACGTTATCAGTAAAAGGAACCAACCCTTTAGCCCCAGAAAATCCTTGGGTGTTCATGGCTTCGCCTGACATCTTAAATTTACCTTCCCTTATGCAAGACCGGGTTGCCCCGGTGTCAACAAGGAATGATAATTTTTTGTCACCTATCGTTACCTCTATGCGTGGCTCCTCCGCACTATTAGGTGTTACTGACAGGATGGGACACACCAAGGCCGTCTGTGGGCTGTCCTATTGGGGGTACAATGATTGGCCATTCCCTGTGTAAGGGTTGTGTCCCAAGACCGTCACCCTACCCAATTGCGTTTGTTCAGTTTGGGGTTGTTGTGTTAGCGCTACTTGTTGTTGTGGCAGTGGCTGTTGTTGTGTTATTTGTTGTTGTGGCAGTGAATATGTTTGTGGCTGTTGTTGCGTTATTTGTTGTTGTTGTATGCCCTGCTGTTCTTGTGATGGCCTAGGTTGTGCCTGTTCATTCCATGCTGGTGTTCCTGGCCTGACCCTACACGTACGTGACATGTGTCCTAGTAATCCACAACTCCAACACACGGGTGGTTCCCTGCTCTGCCATGGGAAGCTCCCTGTGTTGTCCTGGTATACCGGTTGCCCTGTGGGGTAGGAATTTCCAAGTCCCCCCACCTGCTGTTGGGTATTATATCCGTATCCTCTCCCTCTCATAAATCCTCCTCTCCCCCTGTTATAACTATAATACCCAGCTCCTTGCATTGGGTACCCTCCTCCCACGTTTGGTGCGTGTAATTGCAGTGGCGGCACTTGCTGTATTATACTTTGTGGAGGTGCTATTTGAGCTGGATCTTGTGCAGCCACTACTTGTGTGGGGCTTTGGGCCATTGGTGTGGGCGTAGTTATTAGTGCCCCTTCCATTGTGTATTTAGTAAGTTTTTTCTGTACTAGTTTGGCCTCTTCTGTTTTCCTGTCCTCTTCCTTTTGTTTCATTTTTCCTTGCCATATCCTGCAGTGATGTACTATAGTCAGCTGTATTTCTGGCCATGGTTTTGCTTCCATTCCCACTACTTTCTTTAGTTGTTTCTGAACTCCTTCTGGGAGCCCTTGTACTAGTATATGATAAAATATGGCTGGTGTTTTATCCCATTGTTCTCTAGTTTCCATGCGCCACTTCTCTTGAATATCCTGGATATAATCAACAGGATCCTCATTCTCACGCATTTTACGGGAAGTAATTGCTCCTATGTCTGATGTGTCTGGGTACTGTACTCTCAGTGCCTGCCATAGCGCATGTCTGCAGTTTGCAAATGGCGCCCCATCATGCGATGTGTTCGTTATTGTTACCCCATGGAATCCCGCTCTCTTCCAGATGTCGTCCGCTCTATCCCCTAATATTGATATTAACAGGCCCTTCACATCTCCTACTGCTAGTTTCTGTCCTGCGGTGTGTTTTTCCATTTCATATATCCACTTACCCGCACCTCCACTTAGTGATGGGAGCCTACATTTTATATTTTCTTTATCCGTATGCTTCCAAGGTACATACTGCGGTCTAACCCCTCCTCTCTCCAACAGTGGCATTAAGTTGTGTCTTGTGTCACCCTTTACGCTCCATAATATTGAGTCCTCACACCCCTCCTCTTCCCCCGTTTCCTTTACCACTTCAAATTCTTCCTTACTACCCCTACTCCTACCTCCCTCTCCGTCCTTTCCCCTTTTTCGTCATTTCCTGTGTTTAATATGGGTATGTTTATTTGTCTGTCTTGCCTGCGGCTAGGGAGGTCTCTAAGCCGACATGCATAGGGAGTCAATTCGTCCATGAAGGGCGCAAGCTTTATTGTGTGCAGCGAGCGTGTGGCGGTTGAGCATGTAGGGTGCGATGGGGGAGGGCGTGATGGAGATGGCGATGGTGTGGCTTCATGGGTTTGTTTTTCCACTAGTTGTTGCACCCTCTCCTCACTTCGTTCCAGCTCCTCCCTTCTCTTACTGATCCATGGCGAGTCTATGTTTGTTCTAGTGAGGTACAGCTTATCTAAGCTTTCCCTTTCACTCTTTCTTCCTACCCTCTCTACTCCTTCCTCCTCCTCACTGCAAAAATCAGTCATAAATGGTATCCCCCACTCTGCCTTTTTCCCTTTTACTGTTACTGTTTCTAAGTCTATTAGCTCCATTTCTCCTCTTCCTTTGTTACCAACTGTTCCCCCTGGTGTTGATGTTGTTGCTACTTCTCTACTTCTATATACATCCCCCCATTTTTCACTCTCCCTATTACTCCCTCCTCTTTCCCCTTCACTCCTCTCCTCCATCTCCCTACTATTTTCCTCCCTTTTCCTTTTTAGTTCCTCCATCACTTCGTTGCTCATCTGTTCCAATATTCTTTCATCCTCTTTCTTCCTTTCCCATTTCACCCTTTCTCTTTCTATTGCTTTCCCCTCTTCATATTTCTTAGCTGCCTCTGATACTACCCTCCTCCTCCATATTTCCATTTCCCTTTCTTTATCTTCTTCTTCCTTCTTTTTTTCTCTCAACACTACTCTTGACACCCTTTCTGCTGCTGCTTTTACCCTTTCAGCTTCTATCCTTTGCTCCTCATTTCGTTCCCTTAATTTGTCCAATTCGTCTTTACCCTCTTTCCTTTTCCTCACTCTCTCTTTTTCCTCCTTCTCAAGCTGTTTTATTAATTCATTCTGCTCATCCCTTAGCTTTGCCAATTTTTCCTCCAAAATCTCTTCTCTTTGTCGTAATAGCTCCTCCCCCTTCATCTCACTCTCCCTTGTACTATCCTCATCTGTTCTCTTTACTGCCTCCCTCTCTTCTCCCGTTAGTGAACCCCGTAATTTTAATAATATCTGTGCAGCTACCCACTCATCATGTCCTATCTCTACAATCTGCTCTTCTCCAATCCTCCCCTCCCCCACTGTCATCTTCCTATGAGCCACATATGGTGGAGGGCTGTATGCCGGGTTCGAGTATCCTTCAGCCGCCCTTAACTGTCCTTCTATTTCTCCTAATTCTCTTAAAGGGTACAACCCTTCTCCCTCTGTTTTCACTCCCGGTGTTATGGGTATCTCGTTGCTCGGTTCCTTTTTTATGTTGTCTAATTTATCAATCTTTTCTCCTCCCTCTCCTTCATTCCCCGTATTCTTTGTCCTTTCACACCCCTTTTCCCCATCCGTTCCTTCTTTCTTAATCTCCTTTACTTCCGGTGTTTCCCCCATAGAGAACATTCCATTTGGTCCTGGTCGGGACCCCTGGAACATCCTCCATAAGTTAAACACCTCCACATGGCTCGCCAACTTCTTCCCCTTGTATGTATTGTGCAGATGGTTTAGCAGTGAATGTTGGGCATATGGATCGAAACTACCATTAGGCGGCCATGGTGTTAACATTTTGTTATCCGTCCCCTGGGTCCACTCTATGCTGTACTTAATTAATTTCTCCCTATGGGGTGGCAGTGTGGTGCATATGTGTTGTAGTGGGGTAGTGAGGGTGTTCCCCCACCATCCCGACCCTGTCCCGTATGACATAGTGGTGCCCCACTTGTTACTCTTCCCTTCACTATCAGTTTACAATTTACAACCTTATATCGTTTACCTGGCCCCGTAAGTGTGGGGACTTACGACAATCCTTTGACAAATTATGCAATAATAATAATAAAAAAAAATAATAAAACACAAATATATATATATGTATAATTTTATATTGTATATTCATTCCCCTACGGCCCCCTGCGGCCGAAGCGCATGCAGCCCCCTGTGGCTGCGTACCCCTTACGACGATCTTATACAGTCGTCCTCATCCTTCGTTCTCCTCCCCCTTTTACACTTGCCGTGGCCGGCGTTCTCCGTGCGCAGCCACGCCCCTCTCCCCTTCTCTTCTTCCGATCCACTCGTTTATCGTTTACCTCCGTATCCGCTCCCTTATCATGTTTCTCTTCCCCACCACTCTCAAACCCAAAGTTCCTTGTACTCGCGATATCCTATTAAATCCCTACTGGTGACGTCACCGATGTCTTTACGCTACTGGTACATTCTCATTATTAGTTTCAAAATACACTTGCAATCTACCCCCGCTAACCCTACAGCTGTCTTCCTGTCTCTCCTGGAACAAGGTAATCTCATCAATAATATAATCGGACTGCGCACGCTGCGTCGCCTCGCGTGTGATACGCCCCTCAACCGGAGGGCTTAACCAGCCAATTATCTTCCGTATTGGGCAACTATGCAACTAGCTACCGCCTACAGGGAAACGTCATCTACCTATCGAGTTTCTTGCTCGAACAATAGGGAACCTCGTCATCTACCTATCGAGTTTCTTGCTCGAACAATAGGGAACCTCATCTACTCATTGATCAATAAATGTCAAATCGTAGGAAACCACACACACCCACCCCTACACGTTAGTCGCGATTTAGGCCAATCAGTGTCTACGAGCGGCCACACGTGATGTTTTCGTGCTCCGCCCCCCTCTTTCGCGTGACGTAGCCGACTGCTCTCGCACTCGTCTCGCCACCATTCATTCCATTAGCAACACTCAGTTGTTAAACCTTCGCCGCGCATCTGTACAATACCTCCCTCCTCCCTTATTTACTTCCTCCCCCTCCCTCACAATTTCGCATTGCTCGTTGTGCGTGTCATGCTCACCAAGTTCTCTCGATGCAGGGCCGCTCGACTGCGTGCACCCCTCCAAGCGGCTCGCCACCTCCCCTCGTCTGGACCACGTCTGGACACTCGCCAACCGCGGGCGGGATACTTCTCAACCGGCTCCCGAGGGCCAATATCCGGATTGCGCTGTCCGGTCTTCTCGCAGCTCCGCGATGGTCCTGTAGTCCTCAGAAGGGGGCAACGGCAGAGGGGGCCGCGCCGCCGGGCCTCCTCGCAACGGGAGTGCCTGGAAAAAGTAAAAATAAAAAGTCGATCTTAAACAGATCTCAGCAGTGCCTCCAACTTGTCGGGGGGAAATTCTGCCGGGGTCGGCCGGCCCGTCCGCGGACCTCCAGGCAGGGAGGCCCCAACTCCTCCCGTGTATATCCCAGATGAGATGAGATAGAGTATGAGACGCACACAAGGAGCAAGGTGACTCTGCTGTTTATTAGACAAAACGGCAGGGATGGGTCAAGGAGCGTACGCGTTCGTCCTGACACACACACAATTGTGGGGCTCGCAGGCCCTTTTTACTGTATTATGACGCGCTACTTGCGTCACTTCAGAAAGTTAACAAAAAACCTATCGCCACTCTTAATTGGGTGTTCGAGTGGTAGGGTTAGTATAGCACACATATAGAGAAAGATATTAGTGGACAAGGTGTAGTCAGGTGGTATATCTGGGTTGTCCCTACAATTAGATACATGAGAATTGTTACATGAAGACTCCTGAGGATTGGCTAAATTTGCTGGCGTCAGTGATAAGAGCCCCATGTTCTGATTGGTGCGCCCGTGAGCTTCCCAGCCTGGGACCACCGTCGTTCCCAGCTCTCGGTGTACCTGTAAGTTGCAACAATGTTTCACTATGGGTACATGCAGACAATGTGAGGACTTATTCATAGCTGGACGGGGGACCGCTCCCACTGTTGCAGATGTCCATTGAGCCTTTCAAGTGTATCTGCCAGTGTCTCGTAGCGAGGGATCCAGACGCCTCTGTTCTCCTGGGTTTGGCATCTCGTCAGGTTCGGCTTGGTCACGTGGGGAGGGACCGTGAAAGAGGCAGAATTCTGCACAATTAATATTGTTTTTCTACTGCGCGTCTGGTTTAATTTGTCGGTGTGACTTTAACGTTGGTGCGCGGAGTACGAGGTTGCAACATCGTGCCTTTGATGATTTGCTCTTGGAACGTGGGTTTGCAACATTGCGACCTTGGCTGGTTGCTTCGCCGAGCTCATTCTGCAGGATCAGCAACTGACTCTTGTTGATGTCCACGGGAGCTCTTGTTTGAGGCCTACTTGGGCCTGGTGCATAAGTTGTCCGTTTGGTGCACAGGTGCTTTAGGTTATAGGAGCATATAATTTCATGACCAGTATTGTCTTCATTATACTTCTCATGGCGGTAACTGGTTTTAAGAGAAGCGTGAGCAAGCTAGTAGAAGAGTTCATGACGCGTCTTGCGTTTCTGCATTCTGAAAGCCTATGTAAAAATAATAAAGATGCACGTCCGTGAATATGCCTGTCGCCTACGTCATAGCACTGAGTATATTCTTCGTGTAGGTTGGTGTGGGAATGTCCAGTGTGTACATTTGTACAGATGTGCTTCCCGTTGTCTAGGTCGTCATGGCATCTCTAACGACGTGTAGATTTTAGTCTAGTTGATCCGTGCCGCAAGTGTCGGCATGGCCAGTGCGGGCTGCTGGGCAGGCAGATGGACACATCCGTATGTTCCTGTACCAGGGTATCTGGTCGTCTGGTAAATGGACAAACTCGTCTCGTGGCGGGTGTTTGGGTCGTGACCCTCTAGGCCAAGCGCGAGAGGCGAAGGACGGGAGCCTGGTCTTCCATTCTCCCACTTCAAGAGACAGCATGTGGGGGGGATAAACCAGGGAGGGTCCTGGCATGGCTATACAAGAGTGAGACCCCCAGGCCCACAATAAGGACAATAACAGGGGAGGATGGAAGCTTGGTGGACACCCAAGAGGGAGTTAACCAAGAATTTGTGGAGTATTATCGACTCCTGTATGGAGATGATGAGGATAGTGACTGCACGGAAATAGCAGAAACACTGGAAGATATAGGACTGCCGCAGATGAGTGCCGAAGAGCAGGAGGAGCTGGATGCCCCGATTACCTTAGAGGAGTTGGAAGAAGTAGTGAGACAGTTGACTACTAGCAAGACCCCGGGGACTGACGGAATACCAAGTGAATTTTATAAAACATATAAGGATGAAGTGCTTCCTCCGCTTTTAGAAATGTTGAATGAAGCGTATGAAGTGGGTAGGCTGCCAGAGTCCCTCAGAGAAGCGACAATTATACTGTTGTCCAAACCTAATTAGCCCGATCATAACTGCGGATTATACAGACCCCTGTCAATGCTCAATCAAATTAACAAGGGGGGTCCTGGGAGTCCCTCTGCCAGACATTAGTCCTGGTTACGAGAGACTTACCCAGAGTCTTTAGCTCACTATCTTTCACAGAGAAGAAATATCCCAAACATATCAGTCTTTGTCCTGCCCTGGGGCAGTCCAGCACCGAAATGCTAGGCAATTCTCCTCTGAACAAGAGTACCAACAGAAACCCCAGACACGTGTTTCGGTCTGGTTGGACCTCATCAGTAGGGTGGATCTGTGCCTCTCTAAGAATAGTGAGCAAGGGGTCCACGTCTGGATTCCCCTAGTAACTTAGGGTGAGACCCAAAGTTACTTAAATATGCAAATTAACAAGGGGGGTCCTGGGAGTCCCTCTGCCAGACATTAGTCCTGGTTACGAGAGACTTACCCAGAGTCTTTAGCTCACTATCTTTCACAGAGAAGAAATATCCCAAACATATCAGTCTTTGTCCTGCCCTGGGGCAGTGCAGCACCGAAATGCTAGGCAATTCTCCTCTGAACAAGAGTACCAACAGAAACCCCAGACACGTGTTTCGGTCTGGTAGGACCTCATCAGTAGGGTGGATCTGTGCCTCTCTAAGAATAGTGAGCAAGGGGTCCACGTCTGGATTCCCCTAGTAACTTAGGGTGAGACCCAAAGTTACTTAAATATGCAAATTAACAAGGGGGGTCCTGGGAGTCCCTCTGCCAGACATTAGTCCTGGTTACGAGAGACTTACCCAGAGTCTTTAGCTCACTATCTTTAGCCCCAGGGCAGGACAGAGACTGATATGTGTGGGATATTTCTTCTCTGTGAAAGATAGTGAGCTAAAGACTCTGGGTAAGTCTCTCGTAACCAGGACTAATGTCTGGCAGAGGGACTCCCAGGACCCCCCTTGTTAATTTGAATGCTCAATCAAGACAATAAAATATTGACAGCTTTTTTGGCAAATAGAATGAGGAGGGTTATTGCTAAACTAATACATCCCGACCAGACTGGCTATGTTCTGAACAGGAACATATCCACCACTCTCAGGCGACTCCACCGAGTCGTTGAGCACGCAAATGAGGACAAAGGCGAACTGGCAATTGTATCGCCAGATGCAATAAAGGCCTTTGATTCGGTCAAATGGCCGTGGCTGATGGCGGCCCTGGCTGGCTATGGAATAGGGCCAGGGTACTTACTGTGGGTCAAAATGCTATATAGCGCGCAGCTGGCTAGAGTTAAAACAGGGTCGGTGATATCAGAGAGGTAGCAGCTTCATAGAGGTACTAGGCAAGGATGCCCGTGGTCTCCTATGTTGTATATTCTTGCCCTGGAACCCTTGGCCATATACCTGAGGTGCAGTATGACCCGATAGGCATTGCTGTAGGAGGGGAACCACATCTAATTTCTTTGTATGCGGATGACATATTGTTGTGCTTAAGGCACCCAGAAGAAAACCTCCAGTACATTCTGGAAGTGATGGAGAGATATGCAAAGCTGTCTGGCATAGCTGTGAACCCCCAAAAATCTAGTATATTTCCACTGGGCAGGTATAAAGGGACCCCACTAGAACAGCTACCGGTTCTACAGATACCATGGGAGGTGTGCACGTTCCGATATCTTGGAATAGATGTATACCATACGATAGAAGAGGAACACCAGTATAACGCAGAGGAGGCGATCAGGAAAATTGGAAATAGTATGAAGTTTTAGGTGAAAGTACCTCTGGCGATGATGGGGCGAGGGGAAATGTTGAAAATGGTGGTCCTACCGAGACTCTTGCATTATTTTGTAAATATTTCATATCTAATAACAACATACGGGCCAGTATATTACATACCACAGGGTGGTGCGGAAAATCAAGGAGACATGGTCCGAAGTAGCACTAGCAGAAGAACCGGACACTACCATAGACACAATATACGACATTGCAGAGGGGGGACACGAGATATCTGGAATATAGGAGCTGATGATGTCCAAGGTGGGGAAGGAAGTGGCACAACTGAGACGGGACTGGGAAGAGGAAGTAGGGGCCCCAATGAGTGATGGGATGTGGGAACGAGCCCAAGGGTACCACAAAAAAGTGTCAAGAAATGCAAGACTGCAACAAATACAACTGTACGTAACCCACAGGGCATATATGACGCCCCAGAGAATAGCCAAATTAAAAAATGTAGGACGACAAGCATGCCCCAAATGTGATGAGGAAAATGCCGGAATGGTGCACATGTTTTGGTCATGCCCAATCATTGTGCGTTTTTGGGGTGAGGTGGCGCACAAGTTGGCTGAAAAAGGAATCAAAATTGTGGTGGATACGGTATGGGCCTGTTTGATGGGAGGGTTTCTGAAGCCGCGTAAACCTAAGCATGTGAGTAAATTAAAGCACTTGCAAAGAGGAGAATTGCTATGGGGTGGAAGGCATGCCGGAGACCACAAATAGAAGTATGGTGGAAAAATCTACAGAAATGGGCCAAAGCGGAAACTGCGGTATGGCAGGATGCAAGTAATGTCGGGGGGGAGGAAGAGGCTGAGACCCTGATAGCTTGGAAACAATTATTAGCTGAGTTATTTGGGTTACCACGAGACCCAACGGAAAATATGGAGGATGAATCCTTATCATAAAATGCAGAAACAGAACATGGAAGGGAATAGGCTCGTAAGGGTCGGAGGGAAGGGGAGAAGCAGTGGACATGTTGAAGTGATGTATGTTTATAATGTTATTGTCTGCACTGCAAGTTTGGTTTGTATTGTTTATTGAAATAAAATTAATACAATTATTTAAAAAAAATAAAAAAATAAAACAGATGAATAAAAAACATATAACTAGCAAAAGTCAGCACCAAATAATATCCATGTAAACCCACAAATTAAGAGAGAAAAACACAGTTAAAAATACAGCCTTCCCACCAATAGGTCTAGACTACCAGTTGCCTAGCAGTCATAGTAACACAGCAAAATAATGCTGACTGGGAATACAGAGCAAGGCACACCTGATAGCTCGAGGGGCTGCCTGAGTCCCACCCGCCCTCGCTCCCATGCGCCAGACAAGAACGAATTTCCATGTTTAACTATTAACTTGCCGGTTACACATTTTCAAGATAAATGATCAGATGGTAACTAAAAAAAGCAAAAAGCCTAAAATCACTACAATATTAAGGAGCTCAAAAGCTTAATTGAGTATCACACTATTGCCAACGTGGCTTGGTCCAGCTCTAAGGAGCAGCATGTCACTTAAAACAAATAAAGTTCTCTAACTGTGATCAGGCTGACCAGTTTAGCAGGGTCAGAAGAGCATAGGAGTAATACCTTAACCAAAGTCTCCCCAAGTTGAGGCAAGTTGCATAGGTAGATCGATCAGCTACGTCCCCAAACAGCCTGCAGCACCAAACAGCTGCTTACCAATTGCCTTGCGCAGACTTTGCCGGCAAGGGTTGTAAGGCCTAGAGCCAATGCTGAGGTCCTCAGTGTTCTGCTGTGATATCCTGTGGCACCAAACAGCCGCGCACCCATTGCCTCATTCGGGTTTTGCTGGCAAGGTTTTCCCGGCTGGTTTTTAAACCCTGGGGGCATAGCGTAAGGGCTGGAGCTAATGCTGATTTCCTCAGTGTTCTGCAGCGATATCATGTGGCACCAAACAGCTGCACACCCTTTGCCTCACGCAGATCTTGCTGGCAAGTGTTCCTGGGCGGTTTTTTTATACTCTGGGGGTGTGGCCTAAGGGCTGGAGCCAATGTAGATGTCTTCGGAGCTCTGCAGTGATATCCTGTGGCACCAAACCTCTGTGCACCCTTTCCTCACGCAAGCTTCAGCGGCAAGGGTTCACAGGCTGGTTTTTCAACCCCTGGGGCAAGTCCTAAGGGCTGAAGCCAATGCTGATGTCCTCAGTGTTCTGCAGTGATATCCTGTGGCACCAAACAGCCATGCACTCTTTGCCTCATGCAGAATTCAAAACTGCATTTATCTCCCTCAAATCTGAAGACGGCTCTGCCCTTTTTGGAAACCATCTCTCCTGAACCATCGGAGTCATAAGGATTGCTCCCCACACCAGGTGACTGGCATTTGTTGTAAGTAGGACCAGGGCTTCTGGATACAATAGCACCTCCTTCAACAGGTTGTTGCTGTTGGCCCACCAGTTGAGATGGTATATGGCGTCTGGAGATACTGGACTCATTGCCTTGTAGTCTTGCAATGCTAGCTGCCAAAATATCTATAAATGGCACAGCAATGGCTTCAAATAAGAATTTGCACAAGGCACCATTGCCGTGCATGCTACCATGTCTCACTGCAACCAAAGCCAGGCACTTGCTGACATGGAGTTGCTGTGACACAAGGCTGAGAGATGTGTCTGGAGAGTCACTACTCTCACTAGGGTCAGTTCTGCCTGTCCGCTGTCCATCGAAAAGCGTACCCAATACATTGGAGGTCTTGCACAGGATTCAGGAAAGACTGTGTGCAATGTATGTGAAATCCATGTTCGTGAAGAACTTTGCACACTCGAGAGGGGGTTTGGACTAACCAATCATCTAGATCGGCAAAGACGTTAATTCTCACTGCATGCATGAGCCTCATCACTAGGGCTAGCAGCGTGATAATAATATGGGTTGCCAAATCCAACCCGAATGGTAGAACCCAAACCTGGAAGAGTTTGCCGCCCACCATGAAGTGTATGCATTTCTGATGGGATGGGTGGATCGGAATGTGTAGGTACACAACTTCCAGGTCTAAGTATGTTAGCCAATGCCCAAGTAGGATGGCTGTGATCACTTGTTGAGGTTTTGCCATCAAAAAAAGAAAGATACAGGATAAAATGGTTTAGCTGTTTTAAGTCCCCTGATGGTTTCTTGACCAGAAAAAGCAGGGGGAGAAAACCATTGCACTTCTTTTCCTGCTCCAGTGAAAAAGAGCAACAAACCTCCCATCGGAAAGCCTGTTGGTTAGTTCTGTCTTTGAGGGGGTGAGGTTGAACTGACGATGCAGCCTCTAGGGGCTGCGGATCCTCTTCCTCTCCCCTGAAAGGAAGGTTTAAGTGATTGTGTCGAAGGAGGCGCTCACGTTCTTCTGGCCTCAGGTTGATTTGTTGAAGGAGCAACTTCTGCCTCTGTAAGAGTGGGCATGAAACACATTTTTTAGGAAGGAGTCAATCTAAGGGCGGAATATTAACGAGTCTTGAATAGGAGGTTTTTCTGTGCTGTTTTTCAAGCAACTTCTACCTTCCAGTTATGCATCCACAAGTATCTTCTCGCAGAGCTGGAAGAACTGGCCAAAGATTTCGCCCCTCGCCTAACTTCGCAATTGATGTCAGTTATATATTAGACTTGGCATTTCATCTTCTCCAGGAATTGGTAAAAGTCTGCTCCTTCCCCATAGGTGGAATATAATTCCTGAAAATAGGCCCCTGTGCGAATAATTCAGTTAATTGCAGAATACGTCGACCTTACGGCCCCATCAATCTTTTTATTCACTGAGTGTGCAGGAGTCATCCATTGTCAAGTTGTATTGGCGTATTACATCTTCTAATTGATCATCCAATTCCACATTTCCCAGGTACGTGGCATCAAAATCTGCTGTTCGGTAAAATTTGAATAAATATCTAGGGAAAAAGGGACGTTCCATTTCCTTCCATTTGTTCTACAAAACATTTCTCATATCCTCACAGGTTTTGCCTCATATGTTCCTGAACGGCATTATACCATTACTGCACCCGCATCAATGTGACCTTCAAAAATGTCAACTTTTTAAAAATTTCAATCCCCTGCACACCACATATATATGTGTGGGGGCGTAATTGTATAGGTATATAATACAAGTAGGGGGTACTGCAGGGGGTCTCCCCCGCATAAATATGTGGTGTAAAGGGGGGGGTGGATTAAAAAAATAAATTCAGCAATTTCGGGGTTGCAGTGAAGGCTGGTCGCAGTAATTGTATAGATTCTTTTGATTCTTCCTGAACTACCTTTAAGTCTTCATTTTTAATATATTTTCCAGCACAGAATGGATTGTTTTCTTCTTCAACGCCCTCTGGTACCTCAAAGTCCTCATCTTTGTCCATGGCCCCATCCCCTTTATCTTCTCCTGAACGCACACCCCCTAAGGCTGACTCATTGTCACAAATGGTCCAGATAATGGCCTAAAAGAAATGTCAGGGGCCATGAAAGCCAGGTTCGCCTTGGTTGCCCCTGCCCTGGAAGACTGAACTGGGTCAATTATTTCAGCTACAGACGTCAATTTGGGAGAAAAAGAGTGCCTTCTTTGGAAATTATGGTGGCACCTTGTTTTCAGTGATGAGGGCCTGCAAGACTCAAAAGATGAGGAAGGAGACACATGCCAGCAACAGTGCAGCACTGCCATGAGGCTGCCCTGCTAGCAATGACACCTCCAACCCTGCTGCCCTAGGGTGGGCTTCCATTGCAGGCTCAAGATTGCCCTTGCTGGCAACAGTGTGGCCCGAGTGATGCAGTAAGAGTCTGTATCCTCCATGGGGTTTGTGGTTGCTCTCCCTTTGCCCCTAGGCCCCTATGCTGACACCTTTAGATATGACAGAAAGACGTAAAGAAAGAAAGAATCATTAACAAAGATAAGCATGTGTGAATTGTGTCTGAACGATTTGAAGCATCCACCTTGATACACTCACCACTGCAAGCACCCATTGAGTATTTCCACATTGCTTCAATAATGGTTGGTTGACATCGTTGCTTGCAGACAGAATATCACGAGTACATTGGGGGGACAAATTCTCCTCAGAGTCCAACATCTTCTATGGAGTCCCTCAAGGAGCCAGCCTCTCACCACTCCTATTTAACTTGTACTTAAGATTTCTTTGCAAGGTACTAGACAACATCCAGGCCTTTTTCACCAACTATGCTGACGACACTCAGCTGGTGGTGTAAATGAGTGGCGATTATGGTAAGGACAGCATACTAGTAAACAACCTCTATAACAACATAGAAACATGGATGGACCTGAACTGGATGTGTTTGAAAAGCAACAAGACCGAGCTGATGGTCTTCGGCTCTAATCAGGCCAAGGCTAAACTCACATCAGAATGTGAATCTTTTGAGATTAAAGACTCACACATCAAAGTAGTGGGCAAAGTCAAACCTTGGGCAAGACCTTGGAAGCGTCCATGGATTCAGACGCCCAAGCCATGTATATAATCAAAAACGGCTCTTATTACATCAGACCACTGAGAGCAATTAAACCATTCTTCAACGAGGTAAATTGCACAACAATTGCCAGAGCAACCATTCTGTCTCACCTGGACTATGGCAATGCGCTTCTACTCGTAGCCAGTAAACAAAGCGTGATGAAATACCAACTGATCCAAAACAACACGGTCAGAATAATTAAGCAAAAAGCAAGACCAGATCATATTAGTGATGGTAGGCGTGATCTACACTGGCTGAAGGTAGAAGATAGTGTCCTATTCAAATTTCTAACACTGACACATAAGTGCTTGCAAGCCCCGGTCTACCTAAAATCTAAAATTGTCAGCTACAATCTGTCCTGAGTACTAACATCAGAGGCTCAGGGTCTCATTGCAGTAACCCCACATAAGAAAGCAAATGGCTTGGGAAGAGTCTTCCCTAATCGCGCAGCCGCAAGCTGGAACAATCTCCCCTTGAATTTAAGACTGGAATCCAACCACCTCACATTCAGAAAGAAGTTAAAAACTTTCTTGAGGTGACAGCTACCTAGTTAGGTGACAGCCCCATTTCTGTACTGGATCAACTAAGTGTCCTGTCATATCACTTTTTCGTCATATATGTTCTGTACCTGTCTTTGTTTGCCTGTGGGCTTTCGGTGCCTAACAAATAAATAAATAAATAATGGATCTCCATATCCTCACAAAATAGAATGACGCATATTTTAGACACCCTTTTGTCAGTTCGGCTGAAGACCCAGAAGTGGCGTTTCAAATAAATAATTATTAATAGTTATTAATAAACACATATACATTGCATGCCACTGTGATCATAATGGGAAAACATTTCAATGTACAGCAACAATCATTTGCAGTGTTCCACTGCGCTGCTTAACCTGGCATCTCTTTATTTAGTCATAAAGCTAAATGACGTTTAATAGTACATCCAGACAAAGACTATGAATAATAGTCCCACTTGCATACTTTGCAATGGCTTCCACATGAAAGAAGTACTACTGCTGATTTAACCCCGAGCTTGACCTCCCAGAAACGTTTCTCGAATCATACTTCAAACACTCCCGAGACAAAAGAAACAACATTGCATGACCAATTTAAATTAAAAACCGAAATCCGGCCCATGCGCAGTTTACATTAACTCATCGTCATGGATATTGGGAGTAGGAAAAGCAAAATGTAAGTGTAAAAATCAATTTTCCAGCATTACTTAAGCTGTCATGATCTCCAGGAAACTCAGTGTTTTCTTTAAGGAAGCACCAACGACATTCTTTGTTGGCTGCAAGCCATTGAAGTTAAGAGACCGCATAAATTATCAAAAACATATTAACTTTCATTCACCCAAAACATGTTACCCTCGACAAAAAGTGTAACATTCATTGTTTGGTTTTAGTTCTAGTTATTAGAGAGTGGTAACAAGTCAAACAAAGTCCATTGAAGAGCAGGGGACCTATAGGAAATGCCATAAGGACAATGCGTATTTCAGAAACAATCATTGTGGGCCTCATTATGAGTGTGGCGGTCCGGAAATAAGGGTGCTTGTAGCAATGTACCGGCACCCTTTCCGGAACACCACACTCCGACTCTGCGGGGTCACAGAAGCAATGGTGCAGAAGCACTGGCACCATTAACAACAGTGCCAGTGCTTCCGTGAACCCAGTCCTGTGACATCCTATGGGACTACCCGGGAATGGGGACTTAGCAAATCTGCTGGAAGTCAGGCGGCGGATTCGGGTTTACAAGGGCGGCGACAACCCGCGGCTAGCACTGGCGGGATACTGCCGTCCTCGTAATAAGGCCTGTCAAGGAGAGTGCTCGCTTGCCAGACCTTAGTTATCTCAATCTCACAGGAAATCTACTGTCAGTCAGAAGACTGACAGTCAACTGTTTCTATTTGGGCCATTTAATCTCAGCCTGTCTCCCTGATTACAGACAGATTATTGAGCAGTGTGCACACCGACAAGAAAAAGGATGTACTAGCACACTGAGTGGCACATGCTAACTCATAATGAGGGCAGCAGAGAGACGTGTATCGTAAATAGAAGTAAATTATCCACACTGATCTTCCACCTGGTACCTCCAAAGGTGTGGGATTCACAGTGATGGACTCGTGGATAATCTTCCATGAGAGCCATACATTGGCTTTTCCTTTTCTCATACCGTGTTTGCCATCCAATACATGCACGACACTAAGACATATTGCACAACATATCTGGCCTTAAAATGCAGCTATCTCCCACAATAAAACTTCGGTCTAGCTGCAGACATAATGTCTCTCTTACTCGCACGTGCTCCCCAATCTACCTCTCAGCACCCATCCACACCCCATCTTAACATGGGCAGCTAACAGGGACTTGGCCACCCCTACCTGCCTTCGCATTGGCTAAAATGCACACACACATTCAAAACCTCTCTGGGGAATTTCCTATACCGTGACTTATGTCCCCCGAGGGCGTTCAGCCTACAGGGCGTTGGCACAATACCAATGGTGAAAGTCGCTATACAAATGACAATTACATTACATTACATGTAGAGGTGAAAACCCTACGGGAAGCATTTTGTCTGCATCAAAAAGCCACCTTTAGGAACACTTAAGATCTTGAGCAATTACAGAAACTGCAAGGGGCATAAAAGACATAATTTTCTGATGCAAACGGCATAACACAGCATCTTTAGGAACTGGCAGAGGTAGTCAAATTAGCAGCTGTAGTGATGTATATGTTGTAAATTCCAGCCAGGCTATTTTGTTGCTGTTTTCCTTTCAGCAGCTTCAAGTAACAGCTAAACTAGAGCAATATGAGTGCTAGCTTTGCATAATTCTTTCTTCTAATTATGTTTTGTTTCACCACCTTACTTCAGCAAATCTCATAATCGTTTCTTGGTCTGGAGCAAGCTTCTAATTGGTCTGTTGCACAGTGAATTTGCTCTTTCGTTTGATGGTTTGAATTTCGGCTTTTAGTTTGGAACATGGTATGTTGCACAACATGTGCATCCACAAAAGAAATAAGGCCTTTTAGAAATCTGTGTCCAGTGCAGTGGCCATGTTGCGGTCACGCACAATGCCCACTGTGCTGAAGGTGGACAGATTGCAACCCCTTCCTGAGGCCACATAAATAAAAACACTTGGCACAGTGGCCACTATGTTCATGGCCAGTGATCTCCGACTGCAACAATTCATCACTATCTCTACCTCTGCTACTCATGTTAACCTTCAAAAAGCATCCATTTCTTACTCACCACTCAGCAAAAACTCTCAACACTCTTGCTCACTAAACTTGACTACGTTTTAATCTTACTCTTTGGCCTCCCTCTCTATCCCTTCCTCCCACTAGACAAGGTCCTCAACTTCGATGTCTGCACTCTCTATAGCCCACCCAGAACATCACCCACTCCTACCTACTCTCACCATTACGGTTATCTCTTCTTGCACAACTGCTCCAAGTTCAATTTCCTTCTCCTAATCTGCAAAGCTATCCATGGACTTGCTCCTTAGTATCTATCTGATTGTATCTCTGTCTACTTACCCTGGTGTTCCCTCTGCTGCTCCTGAGCACTGAATCACACTATTATATTCCCCCAGGCCTCCTCTTGCTTCTGCTTTTTTCCCCTATTTTCCCTACTACAACGGAATCTGCTGCACATCCCAATGAAAGCTGGCCGAACTGTGTATCTTTTCAAAACGTTGCTTACTCTTCACCCCCTGGCCTCTCCCCTTCATCCCAACATGACAACATCTTCATCCGAACATGACCACATCACTCCCTCCAGTACCACATTATAATGTAAATTTGTATATTTGTACAGTACTCCCCTTTAGTGTGAGTCACTTGCCCACCTAGGAGTTTGCATTTACATGTGTAAGTCACCATTTTCTTAAGTTTAATTATGTGTTGTTTTGTTATGTCCCTGCCCTTTGTTCAACTTTGCTCACACCTTTGGCTATCCACTTGTTCCCATCTTTGTACTATTGCACAAGCACCCCTTTGTGGGATGCTTCCTCCATCTGTAAATGTGTTTATGTAATTCACTGCTGATAACACTGCATCCCTATTCTTCAAATAAATACAAAACATAAAATGCAAATACAAAACATCTGAAGACACTTCCCGAGAAGGGAAGCCCAGGTGGTGGGTTAAGAAACCCAAGACTTGTTACTTAAACTTAAGGGAAGCCATCTTGTTTATTTTTAAAGTGTTTTGCCCAAGGCAAATGGCCCTATGGAATCCCAGTGTTATTTACTCAGTGGATGTTCCACTTGGATCTCGAAAGCAGTATTTATTTATTTTGGCCCACCAATGCAAGTACCACTAATAAAACTGAATTTAGTTTATCTCCAAGTCTGTCTGATTATGATTTTCTTCTGGTGTGTGTCAAGCGTAGTAGGAGAAAGGGCTCCATCACTGGTCCTGGGACAGCTGGAGGGCATGGCATTGACTTTCAAGTGGTGGAAGTGGGCACATTTTAAGGACGCACCAAGTAGAATTGAAATATATTTGACTCCCACAAGCCCACAATGACATGGACATATGTGGATATGAGCATAATCTATATGGAGAGCAATGTATCAGTCATGCCCAACAAACCCCTTACTTGTAAGCACCTGCCCCACACAACCCTGTAATACATGTATACCCATTACTGCCTGAGACATGTCGTACTGAAAAGAATCTTAGTGAAGGACACTACAATTTTGGAAAGCTGTCTGAAATGCTCTCCAATGATACATTCCTGCTTGGATGCCCACCTGTAAAGCCCTGTTCAAATAAACCTCAGCAACCAACTTGTCACTCAAGATACAGAATACATATGCACATTGCAAACTCGCTGGCAAAAAAACAAAATAGGGTGTGGGTGGTGATTACCCATCGGAAGTGATGTATGTAACATTGTGCTAGCTTTTTAAGGCATACAGTCAGAAGCACCCAAAATATTTTCAATATAGTTACTCTGTTATACATTACCAGGAACATGTATTTTATCCAATCCACATGTACCACTAGAACTGTATCTTCCTTTTGTACTCAGACATGAACGCAGTAATAAAGTGATATTCTTAACAATATTTAATAACCCACATATCTTCATGTCACACAAGCCAGATAGAAATGTGCTGTCGAGGTAATTTCCCGGGGGCCAGCAGGGCCGTCCGCGGACCTCCGGGGTTGGGGAAGCCCCAACTCCTCCCGCGTCCCAACAGAGTATGAGGCACACACAAGAGCAAGGAGTTACTGCTGTTTATTACATAAAAACAGGCAGGGACGGGCTCACAGGTCATAGGCATCCGAGAGACCTCTCGATCATGGTGGGCTCGCCGGCCCTTTTTCTAGCTGTATGAAACGGCTATGTGCGTCACCTAGGAAGACTGGCCCAAAAACCTAACGCCATCTCGGGTTGGCTACCCGAGTGGTAGGGTCAGTATAGGTACATATAGGAAAGCCTGTTAGTGGTGGAGGAAGGGTCAGGTGGTACTCTTGGGCCATCCCTAATAATTGCCACATGAGAATTGTTACAAGGGGACGATTAGTGAATGGCTAAACTATAATGGCGTCAGTGGTGGGCCCCTAGTATTCTCATTGGTTCACCCGCGAGCCCCCAAGCCTGGGACCATCGTTGTTCCAAGCTCGCGGTGTACCTGGTGCTTGCAACAAAGTATGACTATGTGTCAGTGGCAGACAATGGACAGGTCTGACTATTAAATGGTATGCATGTCTTTCCCATCGCTGTCGGTGTCCAATTTGTCACTTCATTGTTGCAGTCTGTGTCCCAGACGTGAGACCCCAGCGCTTCTTTGGTCTATGGGGCCTGGCATCATATCAGGTCGGCCTGGTCACGTGTAGTGAGATCCTGGCTGGAGCAGAATTATAAGCATTTATTTGTATTTCGGCTCTGGGAGCATTTAGCAGTGGCAGGTGTAACCTTGGCAAGGGAATGCGGCAAGTAGATTGCAACATTGCGGCCTTGACTGAGGGCTCTCGTTGGGGCTCATTCTGCGTGATCAGCACCTTCCAGCTTTGTCTGAGATGCTCCGGCCTGGGGACTCTTGCTTTGCGGCCTACCTTGGCCTGGTTAATGGGTGGCGGTACATGGTCCATAATATGGGGGTCGCGAGGGGCGACAGAGATTCATATGCATTAGTCCATATATAGGGTTACATCTTCATAGTTGTAGTAGTGAGGAAGCATCTGCAAGCATGTACACAAGCTTTTCTGGCATCTTGCGTTTCTGCGGTGCTGTAGGTGGCCTATGTGAAACATAACAACGATACATGTGTGGGTGTAATTGGTCCTCTAAGTCATAGCATTGAGTATGTTCTTCGTGTGGATTGGTGTGTGGGTGTCCAAGGTGCTTGGTGGCATGTGTGTTCTTGTTCGTTGGCTATGTCGTCATGGCATCTCTAACGATGGCGGTATTTTGTTGTTACTGTCTAATCGAGTTGATACATATGGTCGATGTCAGTTCCACCTGAGGTTCCCGCACATGGTTTGATTGACGGGCAGGTTCCTTGACTGTGTGGGGTGTGGCCACAGTGGATCTTGAGCGGCCGTGAGCAGGTCGAATTCCTCTCGCGGTGGGTGCTTGGGTCATGACGTTATAGGCCATGGTCTGGACGAGAATCGGGGGAAGGGATCGTCCCCTTTTCCTTCTTCAGTCCCCCCTCTGGTCGACTTGTCGACCACAGAATTATCCACTCTCTTGTCTCCTCGTACTCGCCATACCTTTGTTATTCCGGCGAAGTGACCATACCGTTCAACATGATCTTCAAATGACCAGTACATATAAACACATTCGTCACCGGGGTTGCGATAAACCCATTTCCCAACGTAACTTTTCTGGTTCCTTGGGTTCTCAACCTTTATTGATGGTGGGTACAAGTCTGCTTCTACTATCTGCTGGCGCAGCCGTTCACGTTCCTTAATAATGACGTCTGTGTGTTGGTCATCTTGAGCTGGCATTAGGACGTGCATACCAATCATTTCTTCAGCAGTACGTTTTGATCTTTCCTTCCATAACTTTATCCCCATCAGAAAAGCCATTCCCAATATTATACATCCTGCCACAATCTTAAGACCATCTGAGAGCCATGATGGCATCCAGGACCAGATGTAAGAGAACCAGCTACCGTCCTTCTTCACACCCCTTGCTTCTTCTTCCATCTTTGCGTGCATCTTGGCCAGCTGTGATACTGCCTCAGATAGCGTGCCGTTGTCCTCGTTGTTGGCAGGAATAAACGTGCAACACAGACTTCCAATTTTTGCGCAAACACCTCCTTCCATTGCTGTTAGGAGGTCCAGCACATATCTGTTCTGTAGGGCCACCATCCTGATCGCCCTTAGCTCCTCCTTTATCGCGTTGAATCCATTAACCGTGGAATTTCTTGTCATCATTAGCTCCCATCTTGTCATCTGTAGCCACTTTGCATTTGCATATGCCTGTAACCCTGGATGTACGATGGAGAAAAAGAACATCGGCGCTCTGCTGAATAGTCTGTGTGCTGGTCGCTCAGGGCAGTTTCTGACTTTCCCCACAGGTAGTTCCCTGTCAGTGGTTCTCCTGTCTTTTTACTCTTGATAGATGGGTAGTTTTATTCCGTTGCTTACCTCCTCCCATCTTCAGTGACCTTTTCTTCCTTTTATTTCCTTCGTCCATCTTAGGGAAGCTCTCGATGTTAACGTGTTTTTGTGGTACTACCAGTGATGGTACATTGATGTGTACCATGGTGCACCCTACATTCCAAAATGGTGGCAAGCTGCTGTATGTCTTCGATCCGCAGGCCCAATAGTGGTCCATCAGAACTGCTGTTCCTGCATCCCCCTCAGGAATTTTTAATGTTCTCTTGCAACCTTCATTTGCTCCAACGTCAACTTCTCCATCATGCTTGTAACACAGTGTTGGTACTGTGGGTGGAAGTATTGTTATGGGTTCCTCCTCTTTATCTAACCATGTCACCAGTGCTGCACTCTTTGTCCATTCCTTGTAGCATTTGTCGTTTTCTTCTTGCACTGTCATCACTGGTGACTTTGCCAATGTCAACATTTTGTTTCCCACAACTCCGTCCACCCATGGACCTTTAGTGTACACCTTGCCATATATTAATATCAGTGGCCTTTCCCAGCATCCTGGTTCTCCAGCAACTTCTTTTGTGTACCACTCACATGGTAGGTAATTCAGTGTAACTTCTTCTCCTTTGTTGGGTCCATCTATTATGTACATGAGCCCTTTGGTCTGCTGCCACGATTTGTCATACATTGGTAGTGTTTTGATGAAGTTATCTTAATAGGGGTACGTTGATCTTGATTTCCATCTCAGTGTTGCTCTTTTCCCTTGAATCGCCCACACATTTGGAACAATGGAGGTACAACAAGCATTCAGCAATTGTGGCTGGCACTTCAGTTGCCACAAACGTTCTTGAGGCGCTCATGGCGTATGGGATCAACAAGCACACATAGCAGTTGTCCTTAGTCGTATCCTTGCCAATTTTGGACATGTTGTTAGAAACGTGTGCGGATTCTGTAAAATATGTGTCCACCCCATGTACATCAATAGAAACACTATACTTATCCCTCTTTATGTTGGGCCCCGTACTACTTGTACCACCTGACAATGTGCTTGTTGCAGCCATTGTAGGGGAGATTTTAGTAGAGGGAGATGCCATCACATAAAAAGCATAGTAGGCCTGCTAGACAGCGGCAGTAATCAGACCAGTGGTAAAAAATATCCCTATCATTTTTATTACAGTTGCTAATACCACTGGCATGTCTCTCTTACCGTTGCTGCGGTCCTGCAGCTCCTTTACTTTAGATGATATAGGTGCCTGCCTGAAAATCTCTCAAACACTGCGTTATTATTGTTAGTATTTTTATTCAAGCCCTGCTTATCAAATAATCATTCAATGCCCAGGTGAAAAGCTGTTCCCACTCTTTCCTTACAGTCCTATCTCTCAGGGCGGGTAATGCTGTGTGGAGACGTGGAAATGATTTGGCTATTATCATAAGGAACGTGTTATAATACACATGTATTCCTCTTCTGCTTAATTGTTTTGGCCTTTTTATAATGTATACAAACTGGTGTGACATTGCTTCTGGGGTGATATCGTCCGCGGGTAGCATTTATCCCTGGGCAGTGACGTATGCTTCAATGACGTATATTCCTTTCTCTTTTCATTACCTATACAATAGCAATGCGCAATACCTGCAAGTGCAAGACAAAAAAATAAGAAAGCATGCACGTGTTTACACAGTGTGGTGTATATTGCAGATTGTTTGACAATGTTCTTTATTGACTGGTGGCTGGTGGGGGTTAATTTTAGCTCATTTATTTATTTTGCCTGGGATCTCGTGCCCATAGGGTGGGCTATGGGTGATTGGTCGGTTATGTCCCTTGGGGTATCTGGTGTCTGCAATGTGTCGTTGTTTTTGTCAGTTGTCGTTGCTGAAGCATTGGCACCTTCGCTGAGGTGAGGGAGGGTCTGTGGTTTGCAGGGCTTTATGTCGTGGATGTGCGTCCACACCTCTTTACCCCTGAGCTTCACTGCTCTAGGGGCTACTTTGTCCACCAAGTAAGGACCTGTAAATCTCAGATTGTTCCAAGTTCTGCGGAAATTTCTTAGAAGAACCTGGTCTCCTACTTTCACTGTCCAAGAGGACAGGAAGGTTGTTCTTGTTCCTCGTTGGTTGCTTCTCCTTGCTGATGGTTTTTCGACCCGCCCTGTGTCCGTTCAATCTGTTGAGAGATAAAAGCGGCACTAGTAACCAAGGAAAAGACATATTCATGCATTTCTTCACCAAAAACAGTACTTGTGGCATGGCAGTCAGTTGTGGCCCTTGATGATGGTGTGAGTGGGAGGTGCATTTGACATCCGGTCACCACCTCAAGGGGTGTGAGGTGGTGGTCCAACCCTGGCCTATTTCTCAACTCAAATAAGGCCAAAGGGAGGCTGTACAGCCAACTCTTTTTGGTTGTTTGTTCGATCTTTGCTATCTCTTCTTTTAGGAGGCCGTTGAGGCGTTCACAGATGCCATTTGCTTGTGGGTGATACGCGCATGAAAACCTATGCTTTATTCCCAAAGGGCAGTTACGTGCTGGAACAGTTCATTGGCAAAGTGTGGGCCATTGTCTGACCGCAACACTTTGCATACCCCCACCTCGGGAACACTTCCCTCACTAAGAATTTAGCTGCTCTGAGTGCATCTGCATGGGAGCTGGCACCAGCCTCGATCCACCTTGAAAATGGGCACACCACTACAATCATGTATCTGTAACCTTGACATACATTGATCATGTCAGCGTAGTCGATGTGTAGGTGCAGGAAGGGTCCTTCAGGCCGGGGTATTGTACCTTTGATCACTTGCAGTGTGTGACCGGACGTAAATTGCTGGCATGTGAGGCAGTTGCTAATGAAATTTACAACATGTGAGTTTAGCTCGGGACAGAACCATGATTCTTTTATTCGTGCAGAAATGACTTCTTTCCCTGTATGCGTGGGACAGTGTAATTGGGTCAGGGCTGTTTTCAATAGGGCCAGGGGCATCACAACTTTCCCGGTATTATTCTGTCGCCATAAAGCATCTGTGGGGGACATGGTGCATCCTCTAACCACCCCACATGACAGTGACTAGGCCTGTGAGACAACTAGCTCCATCTATCAACATCTGCCCCTATCACCTGCTGGAGAAGCTCTACATCATGGAGCATTGATAAGCAGCAGTCAACCAGTGAAGGGTGGTTCATCAGAAGGCAACACTGATTCAGACCCGCAGTTGCCATCAAGAATATGAATGTTAGACTCTTCCTAATGCCTGGCATGCTGAAGAGGGTGGATCGGTTCCACACCCAGCAGGACCTACAGGTGTCCACCCTACCTCTTCTGTGTTTGGCAAAGAAAACTCCATACTCCCCAAAAATTGGAGGACCACTCATACTACTGCACCTCTAGTGTAAAGATTACTTTGGACAAGTGGGCCAAGGGTAGTTAGAAGATGTGTTGGTGTTTTTGTTCTAATGGGTATGATTCCCTCTTTTCTCCCATCCTAAAGCAGAGTAAGGGAAGTGTTCTTACGCCCAGCTCAACATACTAAAGTGCTCACTAACATGGCATCTTTCCAAGCACCCTAAAAACAGGACCAATCTGCCCTTGTCTAAACACTGTCTCCTAGTCCCAAAAGGCCTTGTAAACTGCTGACTAAACAATAGCATCCCATTCATTGGAAACACCATTGAGAAAGCATTTGTCAACCATCTCCATGATAGGATTAACCAAAATGGTCTGTTCTGTGCTTACCAATCTATGTCCAATCAGCTTCCATCCACGTCACATTTGAGGCTTAGAAAATCATTAAAAAAACGTGCAACTCATGCCTGTTGCCCCACCTCAACCTCTCTGATGTATTTGACATGGTCATCCACCCACACTGACCAACCTACTCATGAACAGAATGGGCTTCTTGGGTACATTTCTCAACTTGTTTGCATCTTAACTCGCAGAGGGGCACCATAAACTGTACAGATGAGATACTTCAGATCAGACCGCTGCCTGGTCACCGGAGGAGTACTGCAAGGCACAATATAATCCTCAGTGATCTTTAAGCATTAGGAACAATTGAGATCATTTCTCAATGCCCATGACATCTCACTCCACCAATGCACAAACGATACCCAATCATACCTAAAAGTCAGTGTTTCCCAGGAGATTTCACACCACAGAAATTGCCCCATGTCTATCCATGCCTGGAGCACATGAACATATGATATGATAGTTTATTTATATAGCGCCTATACACAATGTGTTTCAAAGCGCTTAAAGGCAAGGGAGGAACAAGGCAAAATACAATGACATTCTTACAAGCCATGAACAGTAAGGATGTGAAATTAACTATCGTACTCAGGCTAACGACATTTCAGATAGTGCAAGAGCTAAGACATAGGGCCTCATTATACGGATGGCGGTGGACCAAGGTGCTCCATGCCGGTAAAATACCGGCACCACCTTGGTGGAAAGGGGAATTACCGCCCTATTCCAAGGTTGGTGGGGCGGTAATTCCCCCTTCCCCCATTGCCCTTCCCCATTCCCATTTTTGCCCCATAGGGCTCTATGGGAATGGGGAAGGTGCTAATTACGGTGGCGCAAATTGCGGTACCGTAATTAGCTCCCTGGTCCCTTTGCGGGTTGGTTTTTAACGCCTGCAAAAAGCAGGCGTTAAATTCCCCAACCCGCAAAGGGACCTCGTAGTAAGGCGGTAAGGAATTACCGGTACCGGTAAAATACTGGTACCGGTAACCCTTACCGCCTACCGTGTAATGAGGCCCATAGATAAGGAAGGGAGGGAGAGAGTGGGAAGGAAATGGAAACAGACAGGTGACTATCGTACTAGGCCTGACGACATTTCTGGTAGAGCCGGAGAAAAACAAAAGGTGAGGGAGAGGGGTACAGAAAGGGAGGGGAGGAACAAAACAAGCGACTATCGTACTGGGGCTGACGACATTTCAGCTAGTGCTGGAGGAAGGGTGGAAGGAAAAAAACAAGTAGGGGAATGGGGAGGGGGGAGGAGACAGTCGAGGTTGCTATCATACTAGGTCCAGGGACAATTCTGATAGAGTAAGTGCATAGAAGAAAGTAAGGGGAGGAGATAGGAAAAGGGAGATAAGGAGAGGATGAGAGAACAGAGAGTAAGCACTCAAAAAGAGTGGAGAAGTAAGAGGGGAGAGCAAATGCAATTGCACAAGTCAGTAGTAACACATAATGTTGCAAACCAGGATACAAGATGAAGATGGGAACAGCATGATTCAGGGCCACCATGATTACAAGATGCAAAGGAAGTCCAGCATGAGAGTTGAGAAAGGGTGACGCACCGTGAATCAATGAAGTCCATAAAAGTCAAATCCAGTATTGGCCACAATACAGTGTTGGTGAAACTAGAATGTAGCAGGACAGACTCCTGCAAAAGTAGGCTGGAGGGGAGGAGGGGGATCAGGGTAGAAGAATCAAGCAAAACAGGCAACACCTGTGTGCGAGATGGGTGGGAGGCACAAGGGAACATCACAGGGTGATCAGGGGGGTGTGGATGGCCTCTGGGGACAGAGGGAGTAAACACATGTTGGTCCATGCTTACCTGCTGTCTGAGCAGGGGGTCGGGCCCTAGGTCCTCCTGGTCCGAACAGGTCCAAACAGGAATTGCCCTTTTCTTTGTCTGCCCGTCACTTCAGACGCCCAGGCGGGAGACACCCTTGATCTATGAGTTAAGAGCAGGAAGGAAGAGGCAGGGCTAAGAAGGTGGGTGGTGCTTAGGCCAGTTGACCTAGATCCACTTGCACCAGCTCCCCACCTGCTCACTATCTGCTATACCTGAAGCTCAATCCTTAAAGATGGAATTTGTCCTACTAAGTCACCTATCTAAGCAGAATACAATCCATGTGTGGCTAAATAACATGCACATTGATGGATCCACTCCTCACCTGGCATGCACTACCAGACCACTTGGGTACACTATCAACAGCACTCCTTCCTTGCACCAACATAGCAACACACAGGCCCAAATCCCTTGGTACCCGCTTACCCGCTTGCAGAAGATGAAACACTATCTTCTACCCAAGGAAAACAGAGCCAATTTCCAGGCCTTGGTAATCTCGCACATCGATAGGGGTAATGCCCTCCTTACTGGCATAATCTGGCCCCGCTTTGGGCTCCCTGACATGCTGCTGAATGATGCATAATGTGAAACAAGAAATTCACCCACATTTTTCCCATCCTTGGAGAGCTGTACTGGCATCCTAGCCCAGCCAGAATTCTCTTTACGATGACCTGCATTACTTATAAAATAACCAACAGAAACACACCTGCCTACCCAGTTGCAAAGCTAGTAGCTCAGGTGGGTCACAGCCCTAGAGGAGCCAGCCATCATTGTGTTTGAGACGATACTGGCATGCAATGAAAACAAATATATAGCAATCAGGCCTTCTCTTGCTATACCCTTGGTTGCTGTAACACCATCCTGATTACAATCCAGACTGTGCCAGGAACTCAATACCTTACTCTTCTGTCAGTACCTAGGTGCCACCTTAGTGCCTCGGGTTACTGCATCACATCTCATCCTCATGGCCAGAACATCCCATGCCACATGCCACATACCACACCCCCACAACCCACTACGTTACACTCAGTACTCTATACTGAGTGTAACAGTGACTTTACTCTGTTGCTTCCTAGCTAGGTTTGTGTTATACCAAACCCCAAAGACAAAACAAAAACATAGATGGGGGGAATATGTTGCGGAATCGGGTGGTGGGATTTGAGACTTGGGCATCCAGGACTTCCTACTCCACATTTCTCCCACTGTGAGCATCATGCAAACCAAGTGGGCGTGTCCCCGCAGCCTCCTGATCACTGTTTCTGTCATGCTGCTTCAAGTCAGGCATGGACACATGTCGCCTGATTGCAATAGGTTTTAACATGCAACACAGGATGACAATAATGCCAACATTTTCTGCACTGTCTTTATGATGCAGGTACCAGGGGTGTGCCTGCAGCAACGTCAATGCATGCTCTTTGGGGGCTTGGCTCACCCTAAGGGAGCTGATTAATATATGCCACGTTGGAGTTTTCCTCTGTTTATTTATTTATTTGGAGCTTTGTAAGGTGCAATCTCGCAGGAGGTTCCACTTTAAAGCACCGAGGAGAACATGTCCAACTTTAGGTACAATATAAAGATTACACCGCATCGGATGGGCTTACAAGTGCAAACGGTCTACTTAAGTACCATATTATCAAAGTCTGAATTGGTAGGATGCATTTCACAGTGTGGGCAATGTTGGTGCTCCAGAATAATATATTTCATGAGCCTTTCATCGTATGTCTAAGTCGGTCCGATAGCACAGCGACTAGAGCACCCCATTTAACATCTGTGCAGAGCCTGCTGATGCAGGTTCGAATCCTGGCAAGGCCAAAATCAGCCATTCATCTTATCGGAGCACCACACACAGCGGGTAATTAAGCAGCGCTCAGATACCTGCGGGTTTTTAGCGCTACATAAATGCTAAATTATTATGGGTCATTGACATTACAATAAATCATAAACAGGTAGACATAGGTACTGATCAGGAAACGTTTTGCAGGGCCAAGGCAATTGGATATTAGGCTAACAGGTAAGGGCTAAGTGTGCTGTATTTCAGAAATGCAAGTAGTTACATGTAGAGTGATGAATACGAGCCAGGAAGGGAGTGAGTAAGGTTAGTTGGCTCATATGTCTGAAGATTTCTATTTAAGATATTGGCCCTCATTACGACCCTGGCGGATTTTTTCCGCCATCGGCGGACTTTTCCGCCATGGCGCAAAGTCCCTTTACGCCATGGCGGATGGCGGACTTACCGCCCCATTCCGAGGTCGGCGGGGCGGTAAGTCCCCATTGACCCATTTACCCTTCCCCATTCCCATTTCGGCCCCATAGGCTCAATGGGAGTGGGGAAGGAGTTAATTACGCCACCGTAAAGTACGGTGGCGTAATTAACACCAAGGTCCCAGAGCGCCATGGATTTCTCCGCCCGCAAAAAGCGGGCGGAAAAATGACCATGGCGCTCCGGGAACTCGTAGTTGGCGGTAAGGGGTCCGCGCAGCTAACGCTGGCGCAGACCCCTTAGCGCCAGGGTCGTAATGAGGCCCATTCTGTTCGAAGATCCAGCATTTCACAATCCTATTGAAACTCCTGAAGTTGTATTCTTTTTTTAGTGGTAACAGAAGGTTGTTACAGCATTTTTGTCCTGCTAGGGATCTTTCTCTGTGTTAAGTCTTTTGCTCATGGGAACTGTTAGGTGTGAAACCCTCTGATGAGCTTTGAAAACGAATAGGTACCTATTTGTTTATGTACGTTTTCAGGAGTTTAGGGGGGTGGTTTTTGAGTATACTGAAAGTGATGCAGTTGGCTTTGTGTGTGATTTTTGTTCATAATGGAGGGCTAGTTTAGGGCTTTCACACCTTTGAGATATGGGCCCAGGGTTTGAACCCCAAAATAATTAGCATTGCTTTAATTTGGATAGGCTGCAGTCGACTTAGATGATTTTTTATTTAGCCCTAGGTTGAGGCAATTACAATAATCTAGGTCGTAGAGGAGAAGTTCTCTGGTGGCCTTAATGTTTTGTGGGATTTCCAAGTAGGTAACAATTCTCCAAAATATGTGTGCCTATAAATGTAAAATGAGAAAATGGTAGAGACTATAAAAGATATACCAATATGGTCCGAGCGTAGTCCTTTTTTCTAAACTCTGGCTACCTAAAAACTTGATTTGAATAACCATGAGGAGAAATCTCCATTTTATTCTTTTGTTTCTTAATTATGTTAGTATATGCCCATAAGTGTGTATAGAATTTTGGGGGAAATTAGGAAAATTAGAAACCTACATATACTTCCGGATGTAATATGGGATTTATTACTATAAGTAATAGGATGCCTATTCTAACATCCGTTATTTTTACCTTTTTATCTATGTATAATATTTTTGTGGACTTGTTCTTGATGGTTTGGTATTGATGGATTAATGTATATAATATTTGTTGTTCTTATTATTATTTTTTTTTTAATTATGTGTAAAGTTTGAATTTATTTTCAACCTATATCACATTAAAGAATAAATAAAAATAAATGTAATGTTGGGGCCAAAGAGTCTCTTTGTGTTTTAGTGAAATTTTGTAAGGAAAATGGCACCAAAGTCCTTCACCTGAACTGACTGGATAGATGCTGCTTCCATAAATTGATGCAATGTGAATGTTTGTCTTTGTATTAGAGAAGTTGAGGCAGATGTCATTATTTACGGTCTAATCTTGTACTTTCTGGAGGGGTTCAGTGATATCAGGGTTGTGGTTATCAGGTTCCAGCTTCAGTAGTTTGGTTTGGTTTGGTTTATTATTTATAATGGGCGATCATACCCTCAGGGAACAGGGCGCAGCAGTTACATGAATATGTGAAGCTTGGTTACAGCAGCGAGAATATATACACATATACAGGTAAAACAAGAATTATATACAAGCATACAGGTAATGGGATAATCCTACATTTTCAACCATAAGATAACGGTCCGGAAGTTGTGGTAGGGGAGGTCAATTCTCAAAGTGGGAGGAAGGGAGTTCCACAGTTTAGTGGCTTTCACTGGGAAGCTGTTGCTCCCTATTGTAGAGCGCTTGAAGTTGGGAATAGAGAGACAGTTTTTGTATGCTGTTCTTGTGGGTCTCAAGGAGATTTGTCTGTGGAATCTATCAATCAAGTAGGTGGGGGCAGCATTATTAAGAGATTTGTGAGTAAGTGACAAGGTTTTTAGCAGAATTTTGTCATTGATAGGGAGCCAATTATTCTTTTGGCTGTGAGCAGAGATGTGATCTCTTCTATAGAGGCCTAGTGCCGCTCTAAGGGAATTATTTTGTAAGGTTTGTATTTTACTGGTAATCGCTTTGGTAGTCCCTGGGTAGAGGGCATTGCAGTAGTCCAAGCGGGACAGAATGAGGGCTCTAGCAAGGGTGGTACAACTGGTATAAGGTAGGAATGGCTTGGCTGCATGGATCAGTCTGCATGTATAGGCAGTAGATGATGCTAAGGAGTTCACCTGTTTCTTAAAAGAGAGGTTTGAATCAAGGTAAACACCCAGTGTTTTGACCTCTTGACCTACTTTGATACTGTTACCATCGATTATAAATGAAGAATAGACATGGCCTAGTTTCTTTAATCTAGAAGGGGTGCCCAAGATGATGAGTTCTGTCTTGTCATCATTCAGGCATAGTCCGTGTGTGGCCATCCATGCCTGAATGAGGATGTACATTCTATTCACCAAGGCCAAATCCTTTTCATAATCCCCAGAAAGCGGCAGGAGGATCTGAGTATCATCTGCATAATTAGTGTAGGTGATACCAAGATGGTCCAGATCATCGAAAAGGGGCTTGGTAAAGATATTGTACAGTGTGGGCGAGACACAAGAGCCCTGTGGGACGCCACAGGAGATAGGTATAGGGTCTTCCGCTGCTAAAGGCGAGAAGACCTTCATGGTTCTGCCATTAAGGAAGGATCTAATCCAGGTGATGGCATTGTTGGAGAAGTGAGCAGATGTGCTAAGGTGGGTGCATAGGATAGTATGGTCAACAAGGTCAAAAGCAGCCGAGAGGTCTAGGAGGAGGAGTATGGCAGCTTTGCTGTTGTCTCTGAGTTCATCGACTTGTGTCTTAAGGTCAATGAGGGCCGTCTCGGTCCCATGTTGGGGGCGGAAGCCTGATTGTCTAGCTCCTAAGAGGTGGTGTGCTACTAGGTGCTTCTGTATTTGTACATAGGCAACCTTGCCCAGAATTTTTAGAAGAAAGGGTACAGTCGTAATCGGTCTATAGTTTGTTGGTGTGGATGGGTCAAGGGTGTTTTTTATTAGGAGTGGGAGTACCCAAAATTGTTTGAAATTGGTGGGGATAGTACCAGAGGAGAAGGATGCATTGATTAGCTTTGTGATGAAGGGGAAGAGGTCTCGGGCAGCATCCTTGATGAGCCGTGCAGGGCGTAGATCACCCTGACGGTTGAATGGTTTCAGTGACAGGATGATTCTTTGCACTTCGAGTATGGAGACTTTGGTAAAGTTAAAGCAGGTGGATTCAGGGTCTATAGTACTCTCAATTGGTTTGGGTATGTGAGTCATTGGTATATAGGCAGAATGACCCTGATAAATGTTTAATTATATCTACTACGGTCTTCATATAAACATTAAGTAGCCATAGGGACAAGATGGAGCAATAGGGAACTCCACACTCGAAGTGGACATTATTTAAGTAGAAGTGCCGGTCTTTAATTCACCGGTTGTGATCATGTAGGTATTTGGAGATCCAATCCAAGGCAGTATGATCTATTACCATTGGTATGTATCATACGCAACCAAAATGTTTAGTACTATGAGGGCTGTTGGGATGTTGCTGTCAAGAGCTTTCAAAATGTCTGTTCATGGTGATGGACCAGTTGTGTGTTAGTTATCTTGTCCAGTAGTTGAGCTAGGAAAGAGATGTTAGAAATAAGTCAGTAGTTTTCAGGTATCCCTGAGTCTGCATTGGACATTTTAGAAGTGGTATAACGTTGATTGCCCTAAGGAAATTTTGGAGGTGACAGAGGTTAATAAGTATGCAAAGTACAGAAGTACAGTTAAGGGTTATCTTTGTTAGAGTTACAAACACAGGATGGTGCAAAATAATAAAGATAGGGCAGGCTATTCAAACGCCCCTAGATAACTTCTTCTTGGTGTCCTTGGGCTACTTGACCAATCACTCATGCATCTCTACTTAGACATTCTGAATGAGCTTTACTGCTGGCTGCTGGACGTCCAAAACCCTTCTTGTCACTACTGTGCTCTGCAGGTTTCTGGGTTCATGAATCCTATTTATTATCACTGTCTTTGCCTTTCCTTCCAAGCAATCCCTTACCAGTCTTTACTTGGTTCTTCACCTTAGAGGTTATGGCACCCTCTCAGTCTGTGGATTATCCGGGTTCCCATTCAAAGACCTACAACTACAGTTCTGTATTGATGCCAGAGATCTATGTAGGTCTTTCGTTTCCTCCCTCTGCCTTGAACCAGTTTTCTGCAGGGGCTGTACTTGGGGCAAGGTGTTTTCTTAGCCTTCTCAGCTGCCATAGAAAGGTTCTCCTCTTCCCCCAGCAGAGTGTCATGGTCCCAAGGGGCTGCAACTGGTCCCACATTCTGCATTCCCATCTGAGGAAATGTATTTCTCATTGGCCGCATGTGCACGGCTTCTCCGTTTTATCACCGATGAAGGTTACCATGGCGACATGCTGTGTACAAACACTGTTCAATAACGCTGCGTTGCACTGCAGCCCGATGTACACTGCGGAACGGTCATGTGGTTACCCCATCTGTTCCACACGGCAAGCTATGCCCATTTTGCTTGCATAAAACATCTCCTGTTCTACTACAAGCTGCTTCTGATTAAAGTTTCTACTGCCATAGTGTTTTGTCTGAACTTTGCCTTATTTATCCTCTGCTGTGAACCCAGACTGCATTTTGCCTCACGATTCTGATCAGGTTGTTGTCAGCACTGTTGCCGAACCTAGCCTGTCCCTCGGACTGTCTCCTGCCTTCCGTTCTCATTCTCGTTCCTGCCCGCACGAAACTGAAACCTCTGCCTGTCCCTCAACTTAACTCAGCATGCACCGTTTGTTTGCTGCTGGAACAATTATACTCACTGCTTATTGGATTAAACCCCTCTTCTACAGACTCTATCCTGCTAATATTGTGGAACTTCAATGCAAGGACTCCTCTTTTCACAAGACCGGGACACTCTGCAGTGAACTGTTATTGCACCATTCCGGATCTAGTGCGTTCCTCGTGCAATTTGGGTGATAGTCCCTTACTTACATCCCTTTTCCTTTCATTTTGACCATCCTGACTTTTCTCTCCTGCGACTCTCTCCACTAACAACCCAAACCTCTATACTGCCAGTAAGATCCCTGATTGAATTCCTTATGGTTTGTTAGCCTTGATGTTAGTCATCACATAATTGTTAGTTTTCTCACTAGTAGGAAGAAACAGGATTGGAGAGCCTCCTTCAGTTCACCTAAGGATAAATCAATACCCGTGCTAGACCAGTAGGTTACTATTCTAGCTACTGCTCTAATCATCTTCCTTCCTTGAAATAAACAGTCTAATCTGGTTTCCTTTTCTTTACAGCCTGGCACCATGGCGGTGTGATTTAACCGCTCTTTTCAGTTGATTTATTCCTCTGATCATGTGAGTTTCTAAACAGCAGAGGGGCGTATCAAGGGAAAGAACTCCCTCTGTAAGGAGACTTGGTCCAGTAATTGGCCCAAGTTGTACTACACTATGGTACTCACTTCGCTTACCTGGTTCTGTCTTGGTAGCATTTCTGCATACCTGATCTTGTTTTGGTGAGTACTAACTCAGAGACACAAAGGGAACTGCTTTCTTCCTCCCACATATCTATAGTTAATGTACATCTCACTCGCCCCTATCAGCTCTCTGCTCCTGTTGTACACCTCCTCCTTATTCAATGGCCACATGCTTGTATATCCAGCTAATTTCATGCATCTGCAATCTCCTCAGCTGCCACTCTCCACCTGCACACACACACACAAAATCAATTAGCTCATTATCACACACGACACAGAAATACTCTTTCTTACAGAGACATGGCTTACAAACCCAACACACACCTTTTATCCTTGCCTTGCTTCCCCACACTATCACATCCACCATGGAGATTGCCCACCAGAAAAGGTGTTACGCTTTGCCATCAAATATAAAGACAGAGCAATTTAGCATCCCCCCACACCTCCCATACACTTTCTTTGAAACGCTCTGTCCCTCCCATGCTCCTTAACATCACACCCACAACCCACCTTTCTCCACCTCTTTTACTGTCTACCAACACACAATCACAAAGTCCACACTGACTGGACTGTCTTCACAACTAACAACCAGAGCGCACTCTTCACCAACAACTACCATGGCAACTTTAACCCCAGTAGTGCCCATGCAGACACCAATCCCATATATAAGTGTATCCTCTGTCCCCTCACCCCATTGGACCACACACAACTGATCAACTGCCCCACACACATCTCTGGCAACACTCTGGACCTTTTGATTTCAAGCAAAGATCATATCCCTCCTGAAAATAAAATCTGGAAATCATGTTCTGACCACTTTGAATGCCCTTTGTGTGCACTCTACCACACACAATTTCCCCACAGTTCACAAGGATGGCCCCTTGCCCCAGACAAACAACCCAAGCACATTACAGAAACACATACTTATACCCCTCATTCCACTCCTCTCTTGCCCACACAAACATCCCTTGATTCTACTGAATCAATTTAACTGGTTAGGCCGATGGGGTTGTCAGAACTATTTGACTGTTCTACTCTGTTGTAAACGTTAATTAAATGAGTTGGTTGCAATGTGAAAATGCTCTGTGTACGCACGCATACAACCTTATGCTAGATTCTGTCCAGCACCAGAATGTATGTTTCTTTCTCGTTGGGCCAAGAAGCTGTGTCTTGCTGCTCTTCTGACTGTAAAGCTGCTGATGGAGATGGAGATGGCAGAGATTGTGCAGTGGCTGCCACATGCTGACACTGTGCACTCCCAGATTTGACAGTCATTCTTTAAAGGAGCCGACACAAAGGTATAATATTAGCATTATCTTCCCTTCTGGAACAGTGGAATTATCTTGCTCCTTGCACCCTAGCTAAGATGTCCAAAATTATGTTTTGTTGAGGTATCTACTCAGGTAGCTTCTGCCATCCTGGATGTCCTCGTAATCATCTTCAGTATCTTCACAATTATCATCAGTGGATGTAGGTGGTAGAGAGCAGGAACATTACACGACCTGCTCCTCTGCACTTGTTCCTCTGGGCTCATCAGTAGATACCATCTGTAACTCCACTCCCCCACCTGCCCCAGAGACAGTGAGTTAAACTCCTCCAACTACCCTTCGCGTGGCACTTTTAGGTTCTCCAATCATGTTGGCACTTGTGCTGGTCTCTTTTCCATAGCCACAAGAAGATGACGTGTTGCTTACTGAGTTGCAGCCACTAGATTAAATCGCCGCCCACTAAGAAATTTAAATAAACTAGGGGTTTGTGGTGCCCTCACTGCTTCAGTCAGTGCTGGGCTGCACCTGATAAGTGCAGCCCAAACCGATTAATTAAAGGGACTCCCCCATGCTGCTTGGAATTGTTGGGCTACAACTGACATGGACAGCCCAGCCAAAAAGGACTTTGGGGCCCCCACATATGCTGCTGCTGCTGTCTGCCTGCCAAAGGAACACCCTCCCTGCTAAAGACATCACCAAGCAAAGGAGAGAGAAACATTTACAGCAGCAAGGACCTGGAGACAGCCCTGGCCAGCGTGTCTCCTAAGTATTAGTTATCTACAATAATGTACCTATAGGTTTCTAAACTGCGGACCCTGGGTTATCTGTGTAATCTTGTTTCCAAGGCGACTACGTTGCCTCTGAGCTATCGTCCTGAAAGGAATTTATAAATAGTGTTTTACAGTGCACTGTATAAAAACTTTGAATATATTTTAAAGGACTTTTTATGTTTTGAAAGGACTGTTTTTCATATATTTTAAACGGCCACTTTATTTTTTTGAAGGTTAATTAATTACGCAGCTGTTTAGGTTTATATTATAAAGAACCGCACACCAGTATATTGTTGTCCGCCTTTACTTTAGTGTGTCAATTTATTATAACAAAGCGTTTTGTTCCCTAGCGGTTTTGAGGGGAATTCATCATGTCCTAACCTTTGCCTTTCTGTCCCTTGTCAACTTCAAATAGGGGTCACCAATGGAGCTCGGTAAAGCGAAGAAGGAGATGGGTAAGAGGGAGGCAAGTGTTAAAGAGATGTAAAAGCACATTATTGTTCCCGCCTACACTTGTCTCCCAATAGGTGTGTGTTACTATCCCCCAGCTACACAAGAATTATAAAAATGTTTCTCTTTAAGTAGTGTTTGGTATGGCCACTGGATAGCAACACACTGTTACAGCCACTGAATATATTCTCATCCTGCCTAAAAAGCACTATAAAACTTTTTCTCTGAAACCACTAATTACTCTTTAGTTTGGCCCAGAAAAATTGGAGGTGATTTACAGCTTCTGACTGTAATCTTCTGTCTCTAAACCAATCTACGGTGTTCATCCCCTCACCCTCACAAGAAATGCCAAATGTTGTAGTTCATACAAGGTGATTACTTGGATGTAATTGAGTCAGTAGTTGTGACAAAAGATGGCCTATCCTATTTCAGTGTCCTACCTGTTCTTCCATTTCATCCTTTTTCATTGCCTACCTAACCCTCCACTAAACCCTATTTTCATGGTGTACCTTTGCTTCAGCTCAAATCTAGTAATGTTCTTCCTCTCCCTCATCTAAAGCCCATTTCCTCAACTGCTCCAGCAACCTTCAAAACTCATCTCCCGACTCATAAAATGGATCTGACACTGAACCAATGCCTGGCCTATTCATAATTGTCCTAATCACTTTTCCAAGCAACGAAAGCGCAATATGTGGGTATTTCAATTCAAGGACAAAATGTTTTATCTTGACTTAATAAGCATCATTCTAAAGAATCAGCTTCTGCTCCAAAATGTTAACTGTCCCTTTCCCTCTATAAACCTGAGGAATAATCCCATACTCTCGCAATGTTTCAAACTCCCGAAACACATAAGAATACAGAAGATTGAGTGTCTCCCTTAATGTTTTGACAAAAAGATCAAGAGAAATCATGAAAGTAGTGAACATTTGCAAAATACAACAAACAGCCCTACAGAGAAATTAAAAAGAAATTGAATAAAGTTACTGCTCACAAGCACCTTCCAGGTCATAAGTGGAAACACATGCAAGACGGCAATAACCAACCCTAGCACAACAATATGTGGTACGAGAGGAAGCGCATTATTTTCATGTTTTGAGTCTAATCCTTCTTCATCAGTTGCAGATTAAGTGGACGTCAAATGTACAGAAATGCCTGCAGGCCAGCACTACCCCACAGCCACATGATCTCCAAAAGAGCATCTGCTTCCAATCAAGGAAAGGCTCTACCACAAGGAAACCTATCCGAAACAAGAATAGAATCACGTTCCCAAGCCAATGCAATACCAGCAGCCCAATTCATTATGGCGACCGAAATATAAGCAGAGTAGGACTTGACGAAACAGACGGCTAGCACAGATTTCTGTCATTCTTTTCAGATGTCAACAAAATCTGTGTGTTTGTGAAAACAAAGGTGTGATTTTGAGTAATATCTTTTTCACATGAAATAAACAAAAAGCCTGTTTAAAAAGCAGCTTTGGGGGCGTGGCTCGGAGCTGCCGCGATCGGTATGTCTCCTTAGGAGCTCCTGCTCGGCGCAGTGCATCGCATCTAGAATCGCCGGATCCGAACCTGCAATTTAAACACAAGCCGGGGGAATCCCTCCGGCGGCTGTCGCTCAAACTTGGCCCTGCTCTGTGGTCGAATCTTCATGATGTGGCCCGAAATTCCATTCGGGACCCACGTGGCCAAAAGATGGTGGCTGCCACTTCACGTCCCGTATACCAGCCTTGAGGGGGGAGGTGCAGGTGAGCTAAAGCAGCCCTAGCAGCCGGACAAGATCAGCTCGCACACCCACACTGTTTTGGACACTCCAGCACCCCAGCTCCCTCCCTCCCACAAAGAAGCCTGGCAATCGCGGGAATCGGAGGAACTGGGCACCTTCGACTGTGCCGTGACCCTTCCCGCTCTACAAGCACTGCACACCGCATCTCCAGCTGCCTGATACGGCACGGACGGCCCCAAGCTCAACCGGGGCAAGGGAGAGCCCGGCTGAAGACTGTGCAGTATCCTGGGGCAAAACCTGCACACGAAGGTCGGCGGGCGCCTGTCTGGGGCTCCTCTCTCCCGCTCCCAGTGTGTGCAGCCCCTCTGCCCGCGACGAGGTAGCAGTATCCACCAATTCTGCTGAGCAGCCCTGTCGGATGGAATGCCCCACACAGTGCCCGCCTGACGCTCGCAACAGGGTTGGACCCACCCCGCTGTGATCCAGAGTCCCCCAAATCTCACCAGTTGTTTAAGCGGTCGCCCAAGGGGTCTGGGGAGGATCGCTGCATCGCTGCACCTTGGGTCTGACATCAGGTTCCCCGGAGCTGCAGTGAACCATCAGATGGCACACGAAGCGCCGCCTGCATCTCAGCCCCATCAACTCTTCAGGCTGCACTCTTGGGCGCCTCGGAGCCACAACGTCACACCACCTCCGGCAGACCAAAGTGAAGCACTGACATCCACCATCTTCATCTGCAGCGCGGACCCGTTGGCCCATCCACCCACAGATCCGGACTCCTCACGCCCTGCAAGCAAACTCCTGCAGCCACCCAGAGGGGCAGGGACCCGTGGAACTACAAAGCTGGACCAGGCCAGGTGAGGAGATGGGGGGTGGGGGAGCTCTGCTGCGGCCTACATGAAACCCAGGCCTGCCTCTCACACCAGCCCCTAACCCCCTCCCCCTCATATATAAAATAGGTATATCCACCTGGACAACCACGGCAGAGAGCCCAGTCCCCCGCCTCCCACAAGCTCCCCCCTACAGCCAGCCCACATCCGTCAAGGGGAGCTGTCAAAGCCCTATCTATCAAGGGGACCCACAATACAGCAGCATAACTGTGAACTCATACCCTCAAACCCGTGAAGCCTCCCACTGTCTGATCTAGTCATTAGCAGACTTTGCTTGCTCACTGAGCTTCCCCCATCTAGAGGGGTGACCGCGGCCAGGTGAAAGCATGCAGAACTGGCGACATTACCCACCAGTCTCAAGGATAAAATCACTGTGACCTCCAACTCACGCTCCTGCACACTCCTTTGCTAAGCTCATTGAACCCCTGTAGTGGAAGCCCAGGTTTGGGAGGTGGGGAGCCAGTACAGACACCGGCAGACCCCGCTTGGGGAGAAGCTCCAGGGGCATCTCACATCCCGCACAGCTAAAAGCATCAAGCATAAGCGAAATGGCAAAAAGCGGGAAAACATCCAGACAAACAGACATTGCTGCCCTGATTAGCAGCACCCCCACGGAAAGGTCCAAGAGGGGGGGACCCACCAGAGGATCCAGCCACTAGCACTACCCATAACTCAGCGGCCCATAGTCCTTCACAAATGGTCACAAAAGCCGACCTCCAAGACTTGCTGTCTGCACTAACGAAAGAAATTCAGAAAAGTACAGAAGAGGTCACGAAAAAGATCAACTCCCTCGATAAGAGAGTGGTAGCCGTGGATCAACGAGCCGCTGAAATTGAACCTGAGATTTGCGACCAAGGATTTGAATGTGAGCAAGGCCGGGACAGAATTGCAGCCCTAGAAGCGAGGTGCGACCTCCTAGAAGCAAAGCAGGAGGATGCAGAGAACCGGTCCCGATGGAACAATATCCGCCTGCGGGGGATTCCATCTTCAATCCCATACGCAGACCTAAAGAGCTATGTGTCAGACCTGCTCAGGTTCATAATCACCCTTCCGGACAACTCACCACTGGAATTGGACCGTGTCCACAGAACAACCCAAGACAGGCATCTACTCTCCCCCGGATGTCCGGGTGAGAGTACACTTCTTTCAATTCAAGGAGGAAATTATGCGGGAGGCAAGGCAAATGCACCAAATCCCCTTCCAAGGATCCACAATCTCTCTCTACCAGGACCTAACGAATTCCACTCTTCAAAAATGAAAAGACATGAGAGCATCCACGGAATGGCTGCGCGAAAGAAAGATTCCATACCACTGGGGTTTCCCAACCTCTGTAAGATTCACCTGGGAGGGGGCTCAGAAACAAGTTCAATCACCAAAGGAGGCAGACAAATTTATGGCCATTGGGTGGGTAGAGGAAGAATCAGAATCTGAGGGAACAGGCCAGGCAGCCCCCAGAAAACAGTCAGAAGAGTCCAACCCAGGATGAACAGCAGTAATATTGATTGCCAATCAAGTTCCGTTGGCTCCACGATACCCACAAATCCCGATGTGGGGGGCTGGAGGGGGATGAGTGAGGGTCCTCCCAGAGTCAGCAATTTAAGGCAATCTTAATCCCTTGCAAAAGGAGCCTACTCATACAGTTGCAGTGCGGGAGCAATGTTCAAGCTCAAACGTATTTTGTTTCAGCTGCCCAGTTGGCCACCTTCCGGTGCACTTGTGCCACCAGTTTCCCATTGGCAGTAGGATGAGGTTTTCCTTACTAGGCCACGAACGGTGGGCTGTAGGGGGTGTGAGTGTGAAAATGAGGGACAAGTTCAAATCACTGAGAGACGGGACACACATGGTCCATCTTCTCAGCCAACTTCACAACACATTGCATCAACATCATTGCCTGTGCTATGCCAATGCAGCGGTTTTGCCCCGCACTCAAAGATGCAGGAAACAGGGGACAAAGAGCTTACCATAGCCAATGTCGAAGATCGAGGGGATGGCTGACACTAATGAAGTGGTAATCCTATCATGGAACATCCAGGACCTGAATTACCCAAGGAAGCGCAGATCAGTTGAACATAGGTTGGAACAATTAGCCTGAGACATCGTCCTTCTCCAGGAAACCCACTTACTTCAGGAAGATGAACACCAGGTCAGATTCAGCAGATATAAAAAAGCTTACTTCACCACGTCTGGAGAGAAGAAAAGAGGGGTAGCAATACTGCTGAGCGACAAGGTCCCCCTATCAAAGATCACGGTGAGAAGAGACCCGGGAGGCCGCTTCCTCCTACTTAAGGGGCTATTTGAGGAACTGCCTATTACTATTATCACAATCTATGGACCCAACACGTCCCAAAGCAAGTTCATCTCTGAATTAATTCCGACCATCATAGCCTTTCAGGGGGGGCACCTGATTATGGGTGGGGATTTCAACACTACGCCAAACCCCCAAGTGGACAAAACTCTGCCGCCCTCAAATGCAGACTTCGCACAAGCACTATCCCTGGCAAAGCTGCTCAGGGAAACTGCATATGTCGATGCTTGGAGGCTATTTAACGGAGGATCAAGGGACTACACCCACTACGCCTGTGCACACAAAGGGTTTTCAAGAATAGACCATTGACTAATCTCTGGGGTCCTATACCCGTGTTTAAATAAAACAGAAATCCACACATGCATGATCTCCGATCACGCCCCAGTATCCGCAAATCTCAGCATATCTGGCCAAAGGCACCCCACTCATTGGAAATTGAACGACTCCCTACTGTTAGACGAGTGCATCAGGGCGGAAATTGGCGAAACGATAACCAACTACTATTGATGACTCCCCCATCAATATTATCTGGGACGCTATGAAAGCAGTGGTCAGAGGGTCCCTAATCAGTTCAGGGGCAGAACAGAGAAGGATATCGAACATTGCACAGCTAAACTGGAGGAAAAGGTAAAACACTGGGATGCGGAGCTGAAATCCCGCAGTTCCAGGAAAAAAGAGAGGGCCCTGAGGAAAGCCAAAATAGCACTATAAATGCATTGGGCCGATCGGACAGCCAAATCACTAGCCTTTACAAGACAGTTCTATTATAGCAAAGGGAATAAGGCGAACAGATTACTAGCACAAAAATTGAAAAAGGCCCACAGTAGGAACAATATCCTCAAACTGGTGGGAACCGACGGCAAGGTCCACTACTCAGAGGCAGACAAAATTAGCGAACTGGTGCGACATCATAAAGCTATAATGTCAGGGCAACCCACACCACTGGACAGCCTGACAGAGTAACTGCGGACCATCCGCCCTCAAAACAAAGCCAAACTGGCATCCCTAGAATCCCCTATCACTACCGAAGAAACTACCGAGGCCATTAAATCCCTCAAAACTACTGCGCCGGGCACAGACGGACTAGCCGCAAACATCTATAAAAAAGTATGCGAGCATACTAGCACCGCATATGTCAGCCCTGTTCAACTCTTTCCTGTCATCCAAATCGGTCACCAATTCAATGTCAGAGTCGCTCACAGTGCTGCTGCATAAAGCTGGGAAAGAACCTGAGTTGGCTACGTCTTACCGACCGATCACATTACTGAACAATGGCAGGAAAATCTTTGCAAAGATCCTAGCACGTTTACTGGGGGCGACTCTACCGAGCTTGATAGACCGGGACCAAACGGGATTTATCCCTGGGAGGGGGACCCACGATAATATAAGGCGGACGATAGACCTCATTGAAAGCGCTCATAGGCTGGGCGTGGGAATGGCAGTCATATCCTTGGACGCGCATAAAGCCTTTCATCTGGTGGACTGGGTGTATATCCGGAGTGTGTTAGAGCACTTCGGCTTCGGCTCCAACTTCACAACCTGGGTAATGGCCAATTATCAGACACCCAACACACAACTACGGATCAACGGCACCAGATCTGAGGCAATACGCATATCTAGGGGCACTAGGCAGGGCTACCCACTCTCACCCCTGATTTTTGCTCTATCAATGGAGCCCTTTGCGGCGAGAATTAGGCAGAACATGAGGATAAAGGGGATCACTGTGGGAGACCACGAATATAAAGTCGCTTTATACGCCGATGATGTCCTTGTAACAGCATCAGACCTGGCGGTGTCTCTGGGGGCCCTCTGGGAGGAAATCAAGGAATTCAGAGTGATCTCCTGGTTCAGGGTTAATCTAGACAAATTCTCAGCCCTAGCAATTAACCTCCCCAAGCAAGAAAGAATCAGCCTTAACCCCCTAATGCCAATCCAATGGGCGAAAGGAGCAATTGACTACCCTGGGGTACAAATCACTAAAGACCCACCCCGCTGTGATCCAGAGTCCCCCAAATCTCACCAGTTGTTTAAGCGGTCGCCCAAGGGGTCTGGGGAGGATCGCTGCATCGCTGCACCTTGGGTCTGACATCAGGTTCCCCGGAGCTGCAGTGAACCATCAGATGGCACACGAAGCGCCGCCTGCATCTCAGCCCCATCAACTCTTCAGGCTGCACTCTTGGGCGCCTCGGAGCCACAACGTCACACCACCTCCGGCAGACCAAAGTGAAGCACTGACATCCACCATCTTCATCTGCAGCGCGGACCCGTTGGCCCATCCACCCACAGATCCGGACTCCTCACGCCCTGCAAGCAAACTCCTGCAGCCACCCAGAGGGGCAGGGACCCGTGGAACTACAAAGCTGGACCAGGCCAGGTGAGGAGATGGGGGGTGGGGGAGCTCTGCTGCGGCCTACATGAAACCCAGGCCTGCCTCTCACACCAGCCCCTATCCCCTCCCCCTCATATATAAAATAGGTATATCCACCTGGACAACCACGGCAGAGAGCCCAGTCCCCCGCCTCCCACAAGCTCCCCCCTACAGCCAGCCCACATCCGTCAAGGGGAGCTGTCAAAGCCCTATCTATCAAGGGGACCCACAATACAGCAGCATAACTGTGAACTCATACCCTCAAACCCGTGAAGCCTCCCACTGTCTGATCTAGTCATTAGCAGACTTTGCTTGCTCACTGAGCTTCCCCCATCTAGAGGGGTGACCGCGGCCAGGTGAAAGCATGCAGAACTGGCGACATTACCCACCAGTCTCAAGGATAAAATCACTGTGACCTCCAACTCACGCTCCTGCACACTCCTTTGCTAAGCTCATTGAACCCCTGTAGTGGAAGCCCAGGTTTGGGAGGTGGGGAGCCAGTACAGACACCGGCAGACCCCGCTTGGGGAGAAGCTCCAGGGGCATCTCACATCCCGCACAGCTAAAAGCATCAAGCATAAGCGAAATGGCAAAAAGCGGGAAAACATCCAGACAAACAGACATTGCTGCCCTGATTAGCAGCACCCCCACGGAAAGGTCCAAGAGGGGGGGACCCACCAGAGGATCCAGCCACTAGCACTACCCATAACTCAGCGGCCCATAGTCCTTCACAAATGGTCACAAAAGCCGACCTCCAAGACTTGCTGTCTGCACTAACGAAAGAAATTCAGAAAAGTACAGAAGAGGTCACGAAAAAGATCAACTCCCTCGATAAGAGAGTGGTAGCCGTGGATCAACGAGCCGCTGAAATTGAACCTGAGATTTGCGACCAAGGATTTGAATGTGAGCAAGGCCGGGACAGAATTGCAGCCCTAGAAGCGAGGTGCGACCTCCTAGAAGCAAAGCAGGAGGATGCAGAGAACCGGTCCCGATGGAACAATATCCGCCTGCGGGGGATTCCATCTTCAATCCCATACGCAGACCTAAAGAGCTATGTGTCAGACCTGCTCAGGTTCATAATCACCCTTCCGGACAACTCACCACTGGAATTGGACCGTGTCCACAGAACAACCCAAGACAGGCATCTACTCTCCCCCGGATGTCCGGGTGAGAGTACACTTCTTTCAATTCAAGGAGGAAATTATGCGGGAGGCAAGGCAAATGCACCAAATCCCCTTCCAAGGATCCACAATCTCTCTCTACCAGGACCTAACGAATTCCACTCTTCAAAAATGAAAAGACATGAGAGCATCCACGGAATGGCTGCGCGAAAGAAAGATTCCATACCACTGGGGTTTCCCAACCTCTGTAAGATTCACCTGGGAGGGGGCTCAGAAACAAGTTCAATCACCAAAGGAGGCAGACAAATTTATGGCCATTGGGTGGGTAGAGGAAGAATCAGAATCTGAGGGAACAGGCCAGGCAGCCCCCAGAAAACAGTCAGAAGAGTCCAACCCAGGATGAACAGCAGTAATATTGATTGCCAATCAAGTTCCGTTGGCTCCACGATACCCACAAATCCCGATGTGGGGGGCTGGAGGGGGATGAGTGAGGGTCCTCCCAGAGTCAGCAATTTAAGGCAATCTTAATCCCTTGCAAAAGGAGCCTACTCATACAGTTGCAGTGCGGGAGCAATGTTCAAGCTCAAACGTATTTTGTTTCAGCTGCCCAGTTGGCCACCTTCCGGTGCACTTGTGCCACCAGTTTCCCATTGGCAGTAGGATGAGGTTTTCCTTACTAGGCCACGAACGGTGGGCTGTAGGGGGTGTGAGTGTGAAAATGAGGGACAAGTTCAAATCACTGAGAGACGGGACACACATGGTCCATCTTCTCAGCCAACTTCACAACACATTGCATCAACATCATTGCCTGTGCTATGCCAATGCAGCGGTTTTGCCCCGCACTCAAAGATGCAGGAAACAGGGGACAAAGAGCTTACCATAGCCAATGTCGAAGATCGAGGGGATGGCTGACACTAATGAAGTGGTAATCCTATCATGGAACATCCAGGACCTGAATTACCCAAGGAAGCGCAGATCAGTTGAACATAGGTTGGAACAATTAGCCTGAGACATCGTCCTTCTCCAGGAAACCCACTTACTTCAGGAAGATGAACACCAGGTCAGATTCAGCAGATATAAAAAAGCTTACTTCACCACGTCTGGAGAGAAGAAAAGAGGGGTAGCAATACTGCTGAGCGACAAGGTCCCCCTATCAAAGATCACGGTGAGAAGAGACCCGGGAGGCCGCTTCCTCCTACTTAAGGGGCTATTTGAGGAACTGCCTATTACTATTATCACAATCTATGGACCCAACACGTCCCAAAGCAAGTTCATCTCTGAATTAATTCCGACCATCATAGCCTTTCAGGGGGGGCACCTGATTATGGGTGGGGATTTCAACACTACGCCAAACCCCCAAGTGGACAAAACTCTGCCGCCCTCAAATGCAGACTTCGCACAAGCACTATCCCTGGCAAAGCTGCTCAGGGAAACTGCATATGTCGATGCTTGGAGGCTATTTAACGGAGGATCAAGGGACTACACCCACTACGCCTGTGCACACAAAGGGTTTTCAAGAATAGACCATTGACTAATCTCTGGGGTCCTATACCCGTGTTTAAATAAAACAGAAATCCACACATGCATGATCTCCGATCACGCCCCAGTATCCGCAAATCTCAGCATATCTGGCCAAAGGCACCCCACTCATTGGAAATTGAACGACTCCCTACTGTTAGACGAGTGCATCAGGGCGGAAATTGGCGAAACGATAACCAACTACTATTGATGACTCCCCCATCAATATTATCTGGGACGCTATGAAAGCAGTGGTCAGAGGGTCCCTAATCAGTTCAGGGGCAGAACAGAGAAGGATATCGAACATTGCACAGCTAAACTGGAGGAAAAGGTAAAACACTGGGATGCGGAGCTGAAATCCCGCAGTTCCAGGAAAAAAGAGAGGGCCCTGAGGAAAGCCAAAATAGCACTATAAATGCATTGGGCCGATCGGACAGCCAAATCACTAGCCTTTACAAGACAGTTCTATTATAGCAAAGGGAATAAGGCGAACAGATTACTAGCACAAAAATTGAAAAAGGCCCACAGTAGGAACAATATCCTCAAACTGGTGGGAACCGACGGCAAGGTCCACTACTCAGAGGCAGACAAAATTAGCGAACTGGTGCGACATCATAAAGCTATAATGTCAGGGCAACCCACACCACTGGACAGCCTGACAGAGTAACTGCGGACCATCCGCCCTCAAAACAAAGCCAAACTGGCATCCCTAGAATCCCCTATCACTACCGAAGAAACTACCGAGGCCATTAAATCCCTCAAAACTACTGCGCCGGGCACAGACGGACTAGCCGCAAACATCTATAAAAAAGTATGCGAGCATACTAGCACCGCATATGTCAGCCCTGTTCAACTCTTTCCTGTCATCCAAATCGGTCACCAATTCAATGTCAGAGTCGCTCACAGTGCTGCTGCATAAAGCTGGGAAAGAACCTGAGTTGGCTACGTCTTACCGACCGATCACATTACTGAACAATGGCAGGAAAATCTTTGCAAAGATCCTAGCACGTTTACTGGGGGCGACTCTACCGAGCTTGATAGACCGGGACCAAACGGGATTTATCCCTGGGAGGGGGACCCACGATAATATAAGGCGGACGATAGACCTCATTGAAAGCGCTCATAGGCTGGGCGTGGGAATGGCAGTCATATCCTTGGACGCGCATAAAGCCTTTCATCTGGTGGACTGGGTGTATATCCGGAGTGTGTTAGAGCACTTCGGCTTCGGCTCCAACTTCACAACCTGGGTAATGGCCAATTATCAGACACCCAACACACAACTACGGATCAACGGCACCAGATCTGAGGCAATACGCATATCTAGGGGCACTAGGCAGGGCTACCCACTCTCACCCCTGATTTTTGCTCTATCAATGGAGCCCTTTGCGGCGAGAATTAGGCAGAACATGAGGATAAAGGGGATCACTGTGGGAGACCACGAATATAAAGTCGCTTTATACGCCGATGATGTCCTTGTAACAGCATCAGACCTGGCGGTGTCTCTGGGGGCCCTCTGGGAGGAAATCAAGGAATTCAGAGTGATCTCCTGGTTCAGGGTTAATCTAGACAAATTCTCAGCCCTAGCAATTAACCTCCCCAAGCAAGAAAGAATCAGCCTTAACCCCCTAATGCCAATCCAATGGGCGAAAGGAGCAATTGACTACCCTGGGGTACAAATCACTAAAGACCCATCACGCTTATACTCAAGTAACTTCCCGCAGTTAATCAACAAATTCCAAAATTACCTAAAGCGATGGAAGGCCCAGGAAATCTCCTGTCTGGGCGGGTTATCCCGGGTCCCGTTTTGGCCTCTCTGCAAAAGAAAATACAGGAATTCGTCTGGGGGGGGGAGAGCCTCGAATGGGAAGAAGGATCATGATGCAGGGGAAAGCACAGGGGGAACTAGGGGTACCCGATGTGGCTAGGTATGCCCTTGCGGCGCAGCTGTCACATGCATATACCTGGGTCCAAGCAGTGGATCAGCCAAGGTGGAACCAACTAGAGGAGTCCTGGTGTCCGGTCACCCCATCGGAGCTTCCACACCTGCCAAACATAAAACTCCAGACAAACAGTGGTCCCCTGTCCGCAACAAACACAATTGTACACAGTTGGAAAGCCGCAGCCCGGAAATGGGGCATCCGGGGTACACTGGGTCCTCTTACCCCCATCTGGAACAACCCCGAATTCTCACCAGGCAATCCCCTGCTTGGCTTCGAACCTTGGAGAGAGGGAGGACTACTAAAAACGAGTGACTTCCTGGAAGAGGGAATTCGCATATCGTTCGAGAGATGTAAGGCGAAATTCGGAGTGGGCGAGTGGGAAAGTTTCCACTATGCCCAAATTCGGCACTGGCTGTCCCACAGAGGATTTAGGGAAAAAAGCACCAGAGAGCTGATGGCACTGGAACTCTCTCTAACACCCCCAGCTGCAAGAGGGAGAACCTCAGCTCTCTATAGACACTTGGACAGGTCAGACCTCTCTAAAAAAGAAAGATACATGCTTGAATGGGAGAAGGACCTGGGCCGGGAAATAGAGGTGGAGTAGTGTGAGAAAATCTGGACGAGACTGAATAAAACTCTGAGTGTATCATGAACAGGGAAGTGGGCTACAAACTCTGCTACAGGTATTACGACACTCCAGCTCAACTAAACAAGGTCAATCCGGACATCCCCGCGACCTGCTGGCACGGATGCCCCACCCATGGCACACTATTCCACATGGTTTGGGCCTGCCCGAAAGCAGAAGCATATTGGAAAGAGGTAACAAACTACATCAAGGAAATTACCGGATTATCCATCCACTGGGACCCCGGCATAATCCTCTTGGGTGAAACAGGAGGAGGCGCACTCCCGATTTCGGGCCCTATCCCTCGCCTGTGCACGCACCTCCTCCTGGCAACAAAAATTGCAATGGGCCGGCTATGGAAAGATACAGACAGACCCTCAGTAGCATTATGGTGGTCCAAATCCTGGGACATAGCCATTGCCGAAAAGGTCATGGCAATCCGGTCAGGCTTCCTGAACAGAGCTCTAAATATCTGGGCTCCATTTATGGACTACGCAGTAAAGTTTCCAGCTCTTACTGGAAGACCTCCACTGACCAGATGGCTCCAAGGCAGCCCGATCTATTATGCTAAAGAAGCAGGAGGTTAGAATCCAAGGCACGTGTGCCCGCCCTGGCAATGTGAAAAGGCATGAACACTGACAAATAAGGACAGCGCCTCAGCCACCGAAAAAAAGCCTATCCCTTGGCGTAAACTGCGTTACTGTATTGGCACTATCATCGAATATTGCAATGTTGTTGATGTTGTGTATATGTGTAAAACCCAATAAAATGTTAGTTATAAAAAAAAAATAGATTTACCTTTCAGAGACTTGGCATGTACTAAACTGGGCATGGCAGTTTTTGAACTTGATTGTTTTATGTATTGTTTGGTACATTCCCGGTCACCGAGTGTAAAATGTTCTTTTAATGAAACGTGTGTGTTCTTTTGGCTCTCGCCTTTGGGCTCCTAACTCTCGAGGGCCCTGGTTGGCTAAAAGTGTCAGCTGATGTACACAAACCCACACAGAGTTCAAGACAGGAGACAGCTGCGAGTATCAGGTGGCAGACAGTTCCATGAACGAGGCTGGATGGATGGCTGCAGGCTGGCCTACATGGAGGCTTGGGATCAGGAATCATTGTCTCAGTGCTTATTGGCGGATCTGAAGTACTGATCGAGGCATCTTAGACAGCGATAGCGACTATCACGTGACAACGGTCAGTAGTGCAGTGGTTTGCAGCTTGAGAGGCTTGACTTCCTCGAAAATGTCCTTAAAGGTGAACGCTGGTTGAGGCTCGTCAGTGAACTCCTCCTAGCTTCTTCGTTTGGCTCATGTCGTCCTTTAAGGTGGACGGCCCAACACTGAGGAGAATATTGCAGGCCTTGTGGTTCTTTTGGTTCAGAGAGTGTCTGGCACTTCCCACCTAGGAAGCTTGCTTGCAGAGACTTGCACAGCTAGCTGTACTGGTTCTGGAGCTGCTGTAGTGTCCTCTGGATTCAGTATCTTCCTCTGTTCCCTGGGAGATGTTTAGGGGAGGGATCTTGCTTCCCTCTTGGGAATCCTGGCCTTCTTTCACTGGCGGAAGCTGTAAGGCAGACTGTACCTTCATCCAGGATCCAAATGAGTTATTCATGTTGCTCCATGCACAGTCTTCAGATGATCTTCCAAGAGAGGGGCTCAACCCTCTTTTAAAGCCAAATGGGTCCCAGTGATTGTTGCAGGCTACGCCTACCTTAATGAACCAATCCTGGGTCTCCACCAACAATCTTCTGTTTTGCGTGAGGTCATAACCAGAGTGCTTTGCAAAAGGAATGGTAAAGTTATGAAAACATGTATTGCTAAATTCCACCCATCTTCATGTCTGTTGTGGATCAAAGGGTCTCTCTGGTTAATTGAGCTCTATGGGGCTCCTGATCAAAGCGCAGGTCCCCCTTGAAGTTTGTGACGAGACCATAATTTCTGTCTCCATCAAATCACATACTTCTTCCCTCTGAAAGGGGGCCCCCCTGCATGGGTTACCTACTGTAAATTGTTGTCCCAGACATTACATTCACTTCCCTTCATACTAAGGGGTGGAAGCTGCCTTCAGGTTGACATAGATGAATATCAAAAAAGGTTTTGGGTGTCCTGTCCCATTTGTCAGCTCTGCCACCAGGCCTCACACAGACCTGCTTCAATTAACTCTCATCAGTATGTGCCGCCACCAGCAGAATGACACCAGGCAGGGCGGATCCATTGAACCTTTGATATTTGATTAGGCTGGCCATGGCAGGAGGAAGGTGTTGCCCTCCTCTTCTTGATGCTTTCATGTACTCCTGGCTGTCACATTCCAACTATATGTGACAGGGAGGAGTGTGCATGTAGGCTGTATCCCCCCAGAGCACACAGATCTATGGGTGCAGTTTAGCCCCACACATTTTCCAAGGTTGATCTCTCATCATTCAATTTCTTTAAAAAATATCAAAAAAGCCCAGGCGAGTGCACACCCGCTGTGCCGATGGTCGAATTCCTCACAATATTTCCCCTCATAATCCCTCTAAATTTAGACCAGGTAATATTGTGTTGTGAGGACCTGTCACCTGCTAATGAGGATTGATAAACCTTTAATCAGTTGTATGAGAGTTCATCAAATAAAAAGGTTAATAGATATGTAACTATATTGGTTTCTGAACACTGAAGTGGGTCTCGATGTGTTGATAAAACAAAACTCTGTCATTTGTAGAAGGTGCAAAACCTCTTGTTTGGCTTAAGCGCTTCCCTCAATATGTCCAACCACCTTAGTGGGAGTTTTAAATGGTCAAACTCTATGACCTCAGGAGCCAACGTTCTTGTGTAGGTGTGTGTGGATCGGGTTTACGTGACCTTCTGTTGGTATCAACAAGATTTAGGTGTGGACGTAATGTCATGGTCAGACCCAGAATTATCTACTACAGATTTTGATACCACACTAACCACGCCAATGTTGATGTGACGAGTTGAGAGACATGGGTGACCATATCCTTTTTGTAATCTCCCTGTATAATAATGGTACCAGTGGAAACGCATAAGCACCTATCACTGATAAGCTGATGTACAGTGCATTACGCAAAGACCCTGCATTCGGAAGGTGAAGGCATGAACTTTCACTTTCCAGTGTCACAAACAGTTTGATGTCTGGTGTTCCCCATTTTGAGAAATTGATCTTTACTATTTGGGTATGTAACTCCCATTAAAGTGCATGCTGGATTTGGCAACAAGGGTTGTCTTCAAGGCAATTATTTATTCTTGGTACGTGCTGTGTTATCAGGGGGATCCCTCTCTTTAAACACTTTTGCAAAATAGCTGTTCTATTTGTGGTAGGTGTTGTGAGTGTCCCCCATTCGTTAATGTAATTCATTGCATCTCTTTTGTCTGATCAGTATGTGCTTTGTAGGAAAACTTCGAAGCACTAGTGAAAGTTTGTCCCCTGGATAGGTTTTTCTTGATACACTATCTAAGGGACTGAATGACTATTGGTGTACACCCACTAGATCCACGCAATCTCCCTCTTCCCGTGTCCACTGTATACTCACCATTTCTACCTGGCTCTTATGTGTAGTCCCACATCTGGCACTAGATGGATGCCTGATGCCATTATTGCTAATATCTTCATTACATTCATCACTATCAGACACTGACCACTGGTAAATTGGGACTGCTTGCGAAACCGCTCATCCTTTCTGGTGAAGTAAAGGGCAATAGCTGGTGCGAATTGGACATTGCTCCTAAGAAGGTGTTGTCCAGTGTTTGGATGGCACTCATTTTGTTTCACACGGATTATGAATTCTAGCAAATGCATGAGTTGTGCCATGGCATGTGTATGTCATATGCTAGATTTTGCCCTTAATGACCCAATAATACTTAATTCTGCCTGGTGATATATTCACTATATTTAAAGCATGTTCCCACATTTCTGGGTGCGTCCAATGTATGCTGACCTTTGAATGCCACAATAATACCATTACATGCCTCTTACAACTTCTCTATGTAAGGAACATCCTCAGCCATGCTGCCATCATATGCCAACTCAATGTCATCATATTCTTGGTATGGCCACCGTAGGGAAGGTATAACTCTCCAAGTACTGGTGCTTCCATGATATGCCAGGTGAAGCTTTAAATGACCAATCATGCACCGTTTCTTTAACAATCCTGTCAACATAAGTGGGGTGTAGGTCCAAATGTTTATATGAGCAGGTGCTGCCACCATGTCCTACGTGCAGTCTGAAATGACTCAATAGGGCCAACATGTGTCTGGTACAGTCGACATATTTAAGGTGTTGACACACATTTGCAAGTTCTGACACCATATGCCAGGTGCAGCCTGACATCTCCCAATACTGCCATGCTGTTCTAGGTATAAGACCAATGGTACATGTGCAACCTCATATGTGCTGACAGTGCAGCATCAAATGCCCAAATAATGTCATCATGTGATTGGTATGGTTACTGTTTGTTAAACTATAACCTTGAATGTGCAGATTCTGCCATCATTAGCCAAGGGAAGTGACAAGTCGCCCAATAATACTGTCATATACGTGGCATAATTGCAAAATGTAAAGCTTAGCCTCGCGCGTGCTTCTAAAGGCCGCCTGAAATTGTATGCCAAGTGTGTTGGCTACAGATATGGCGTATCCCCCGGTGTCTGGGTGCTAAGTAAAATAATGCTACCCTCTGCCTAGTAATATAGCCACCATATTTGATGTTTAGCCCCACTTGCCTGTATATGCAAAGTGCAGTCTCAAACACCTCAATAATGACATCGTATGCTGGGTATCATCAACATATCTACAAATAGCAACAAATATCTATGTGCCACCATCACATGGCAAGCATACCGTAAGGCCCCTATAATGCCTTTATATGTCTGGCACACTCCCCACACGTTAAGGTAGAGCCACACACGTGTGGATGTTGCCCTCATATGCCATATGCCACTTCAAATGCCACGATAATACCATCTCACGGCTCACACAGTTTCTATTTGTAATGCATAACCTTCTGACATGTGTCTGGTATAGTCATTGCATGTGTGGTATCGCCCCACATGGTCTGGTACAACCATCACATGTCAAATAAGGCCTGAAATTCACCAATTATCCTATCATTTGAATTGTTTATAACCCAACAGCAATAGCTGCTGCTCGCATGTACCAGGTGAATCCTCAAGTTACCCAAGATTGCCACTGTATTACTGGCAACACTGTCACCAAAAGTAAGGCATAGCCCTACGTGAGTCACTCAAGCAATTATGGCCCTTATTCATGGAATTATTTGCGTGTAAAACGGGAATTCTGCCCGCAAATCTCCATTCGTCCAACAGGGATTTGCGGATTGAATGGCACGCAAATCCACGTTTTTACACGCACATAATTCCATGCGTCAAGTGAAACCTCGGATGCCCCAATAGGCCATCGTGTGTCTGGTACAACAACACATTTTAAGGTATTCCCCAACCTGTGCTGCCACTCTGTGCTCAACTGGTATGTTATTGGACTGTATTCCACGCACTGTTGTCAATTGTATGCTCTCCAGGAGAGCATGCGCCCCTAGTGTCATGCCAGGACTAGTATATTTGCATATTTGAAGGTATTGCCCCTCATTTCGTATGTGCTGCTATCATGTACCAGGAATAGCCTCCAATGCTCGAATAATGCCATTGTGTGCTTGGTTAAGTCCCAATAGGTTAAATAACCCTGTCCATTTGAATGGCTCCATTATATGGCAAGAGCAAGCAAAATGCCCATCATTCTAACAGTTGTTTGCCTCACACATAGAGGAACCACCTTCCTGAAGTGCTGACATAAGACCCTCAAGTGGACCCACTTGCACCCACACTATCACAAACATACGTTTTCCTGGACACATAACCTCTCCGGATGTCTGTCAAAAAATGTAACCGCTTTCCCATCCCTTTTCTTATCCCCACTCATCTTCTGGCCTTAGAATATGGTCTGGTACGCCCTGGCCGGGATGCAATGCTCCTCCTTCCCGGTGTAGCCAGGTGCTCTGACAAAAACAACAATTCTTACACAAACTAACACAAAACCAAAATGAAAAAATACAATAATTCCGATGTTTATTTAATGTGCAAAAAATTTACTGTAGCATAAGTACCCGTGTATAAGCAACCAGCCACCTGAGCAGTGTGAAATAAGTATGACTTCGTGCGTACTGACGCTACGAAGACACAAATGTGTTTGTTTTGTTATCAGCGTGAGTTGGGGCAGCATCATGACATGTGCTGTCACGTCATATTCAACACGGCCCCCCGACGAACAGAAAGAATGAGTTTGGAGAGGGGAGTTAGTAGAGCACCTTGTTGAGCTCATCACGTGATCATAACCAGCGCCTTCGACCCAGCGTCGCCTCCATAGGCCAGCCCTTAAAATGGCCGTGAAGCATATCAGACAGAGGCCCTCCGTTGTTATCTCCCGGCGCCAAAAAATCAACCTTATTTATTTTTTGCATTTGGTTTTACATTTTTAGTAAGATTTTTGTGCCATGTTTCTTTTTGGGGGGACGGTCTTGGCTTAGCGAGGAAGACTTCACAATTTGTACCCTGCCGACTACATATTAACAGAATAGTCGCACGCACCTTTTGTGCTGATACGGCGTCTGTTCACTGTATTGTAATTATAAACATCACTGATGAGGTGTTAACAGTGCCTGGACGTAAACCTGCTTTAGGACAGGTTTCCCGCGGAGCCAACGACACTGGGAAAAGCGTATTTATGAGGAGATGGTAAAAACACAACACCTGTTGTTTTTACTGCTTGTTGGGTTAAGCCCGCATCCAGCTGTCGGATCGCCATGCAGGGGCTGGGACGTGTCTATGTTTACCCTGTATTCATGGAAGACTCTACAGCCAATTGGAATGAAAACACACTTGTGTCCGGCGCCCAATGAAGTTAAACGCACTGAGGGGCAGAGGGCTTAGCATTCAACTAGAGGAGCTCAGGTTGCAGGGAAACCCCTCGGCAAGTTGTTCTCAGTGCAGTAAGAAATGGGCACGTCCTTTCGCTGCATGCTACTTCAATTAGTGTTATGGCAGGTGGGAACTGAACGTACAACGCAGATCTTGTTTTGCCATCTTCAAATGAGTATCGCACTTATATCACCACCCACTTTTAACTTTCAAAGACATATCATCACTTCCATATTAGGTTTCTTACGGCAGCATGTTATTATACCATGCGGTTTCCTAGCGCATACACACATGACATAACTTATTTCACGTGTCATCCACCACTTGCTAGGTTGTTGGCTGCAAAAACAGAAGTTTGTCAAAACAGAAAATCAGATTTTTGAACAACATGTGTAATCCTGGGCAGATCACGTTATCTCTTTGTTCCTATTCTCTCTTCTCTGTCAAATCTGGGAGCAATTTGCCTCAAAACATTATGAGCCCTATTTATGGAATTTATTACATTGAAAAACCCAGACTTTGCGTGCAATTCTGCACGCTAAACCCTGTTTGTCGATTCAACCCCTATAGTAGGAGTTATCGTGCATGAGGATGCCCAGGGCCCGGATCTTCAGACCACGCACCACACTGTTTGGGACGCTCATGACCAGGTATATGGTACAGTTCCCCCCATATAACCCTAGACCTCAACAGGGAGTGGGAAGATGGCTTAGCATCACCCACCATCTGCTCCCAGACTCTTACCCCCTTAAAAAAAGTGCTGACTGCGCTCCATTTCATTGCAACGGGGTCCTTCCAGCGAACCACTGCAGTAGTTGGTGGAATATCGCAGGCCACACAATCCTGCTGTCTACACCAGGTGTTGTCATGCATAACAGCACGTGTATGTGTGTGCAGGCACATATATATGGCCCAAAAACTGGCGGAAAGGCACACAGGTGATCCAGGAATGTTATGTCGTAGCACACTTCCCCCGTGTACTAGGTGCAATTGACTACACACATGTTGTGCTACGGCCACATCGAATGACGTAGCACATCTACTCAAATCGCAAGCACTGGCACTCCATTAATGTACAGGTAGAGTGTGATGCCAATGGAATCATCATGGAAGTGTATGCCAATTTCCCAGGCAGCACACATGATAGCGAGATCTTCCTCCAGTCACCACTGCACCAGACCCTGGCATCTGGAAAACATGGCATGGCTCATTGGTGAGTATGTACAGTCATGCACATGCATGCATGTGACACACTGAACCATATACCCTGACAATACATGACAATGACAACATGTACACATTTCCAGGGGACAGTGCCTACACAGCAGAATCCCAAAACGCCAGCTGAGGTGAGATACAATACAGTACATGTGGCCACTAGGGCCATAGTGAAGCACACATTCAGAGTGCTCAAGTCACGATTCCACTCCCTTGATCACTCTGATAGGGTGTTGCTATATGCACCACCGGTAGTATGTAAAATCATAGTGGTTGTATGTGTACTGCACAATGTCGCCACACGACATGGTGTACCAGTGGAAATGCAGGTGGGACACCACCCACATTTACAGGCACCACCCTTGCAGAGGGTTGGCCAAAGGGCACATGGGGAGGCTGCATGGACCCAGCTGGTGCAATCATGCGTCCCATAAAAACCAGCCCCTGTGGATCACACACACTGAAGCCACATCCAAGATTTTATTTATTTATTATTTTTATTATTTATTTGCATTTTTAAAGCACTCACACAGCCCGGGGGCATTGTGGCACTGGTACAGGAATATGTCTCTTATTTGCATATTTATTACACGCTAATACCCACAGGTTTCTAAGCATGGACCCGGGGATCGAACCTGTGTTGTTTCATGCCGTCTTGTTTCCAAGGTGAGCATGTTGCTACTGAGCTATCCTCCCAGGAATGACAATCAATGAAAAATTGGGGCCTATCCTCTGTGCCCACAACAACACCCTGAGAATGTGCCTCTGGAAGGGCAAAATTGTGTGCGTCCATTAGTCATAAAACAACATGCACAGAATGAGCCCCGGATAAGATTTGTAAGTGGGAGTACACCACTCCCACTTTGCAAAGTTGGGAGTAAAATGATTCTGGAGACATAATAAATGTGCAAATGTGAAAAATACATAAACATGTAAAAACATGTTGAAACAGAAAAATGCATCAACTTGGCAACATTCAATTCTTAGCCCCTTGTCATTCATGGACATCAAAGCAACATGTTCACTAATTCCAATCAAAAAACAGAAAAGATATGTCCAGAGCAAAGTATGTTTAGAAAAAATGTATCAAAATTTATTTAAAGTGATACAAAAATTGAAAACTAGTGAATAAATCACAGAAAATTATTATACACTGATCATTTTAACATAGCAAAACAGCAGCAACAATATGCCGAAAATCGGCTAAAACATCATCACTGATACTCAACATACATGGTTCATTCATACACACACAAATTATACCGTGGCATACATCCAAAGTACTAAAAGACACAAAAAACATGCTAAGAACAAGCCACTCCTTGTAGGTCCCTACACGCATGCGTAGCGTTTCGAAGTTATAATTAGTTTGGAACAAACAGATCACCATCTGTTCTCCCTCTTTGCTGGTCAATTTCATTATACAGCAACCGTTCTGCAGTGATTTGCAGATGGCGTTGAATGCTCAGGCTAAGTTGTGCTGCTTCTTCACTTTTCAAATACATGCAGCTCTAGATCTCCTTAAATTGCATGGGGTGCCCTCCAGGTTATGTTTTAGTCCTGAATTGTCTGGCGTGACTGGCCACACTACACTGCATAGGTTGTTGCAGCAGCTAGGTTTTCATCAGAATGGTAACACCCAACTCCTGAGGAAGACGTTCAAGTTAACCACCACTACACGTCGAAACCGGTCGAGAGATAAATTCTACAGGGATGTGATCTTTGCATCTGTTCTTCCTATCCACCCTGACAATAGATTGTCTGTGAATTATTTCTATTGTTTGTAAACATCGCAATAATGTGTGTCATTATGGGGACTAGTTATGAATTCCTCTTCCCCATTGATTCTTAGCATGTTTTTTGTGTCTTTTAGTACTATGGATGTATGCCACGGTATGATGAGTTGTGTGTGTATGGATGTATGCCACGGTATGATGAGTTGTGTGTGTATGAATTCACCATGTATGTTGAGTATGAGTGAAGATGTTTTAGCCGATTTTCGCATATTGTTGCTGCTGTTTTGCTATGTTAAAATGATCAGTGTATAATAATTTTCTGTGATTTATTCACTAGTTTTCAATTTTTGTATCACTTTAAATACATTTTGATACATTTTTTCTAAACATACTTTGCTCTGGACATATTTTTTCTGTTTTTTGATGTTATTATAATATTCTGGTCCAGAGGCTAGAGTTACCCTGCTCTTTTCAGTGTTTGCACTAATTCCAATCAGCCACTCTAAATACTATTGTACACCTGTGGGACTGCGTGGACTACAGACTCAAACCTATCCATGTTGATGTGAGCGTGAAAGCAGGGTTGCAAGATTCCACATGTTACATACATACCGGGAAGAGTGATACTTTGCACCCCATATTAAAATGACCACTGACTATGAGCCAATTTGTAACTGAGAAAAAGTGGTTGAAACACCCCAAGAGCCTCATTCACAGAAGCGTCAAATAATGGCACACTCCCACAGGGAAACACTCTGTAAATCATGCCCCTAATCTGTATGGCTGTGCACAAATCACCAGCACAGTCATAGCACCAACATCACACGGACAACAAATGTTGTGCGTGTACAGACCAAAACAGACACATGAGACCACAAGTAGGAAGCCATAGTACAAAATGGATGCAAGCAGCAAAGACATGCAAGGACAGCCCTGGACCCACTATGCATATCTCACAACAATAAACAGGCTGAGTGGCAAACCCATTCCCTGACAAAAACCATGCTCACAATGCACAGTCACATCAAAGCTGTCATGTTGATCTAGAAAAATGCAAGTGCACTGCAAGAAATATGCACATTTCACCTTATCCCTTGTGTACCTGCCACAGCTAGGCTATTTATAACAGTTTATTGAGAAGCCATCTCAACACAGGGAGTCTCCCTCCCCAAATGGTGATACAACACACTGTTTAAAAGATTCTTTTCTTCAGCCACATCTCAGACACATACCATGCACCTTGGATCTTTCTCCCCTGAGCTAACAATGAGCCAAGAACCAGGCCGGTGTAATATTTATTTATTTGACACTTATCTAGCGTACAAAACCCTGAGGTATCTAGGCGGTTACAGTAAGTGCTTCAGGTTACAGAAAAGGAAGCATAACTGGCGAATTACATCATGGAACAAGCAAAAGTTAATACATCATATGCCTAGTGCAAGAAAAAGTACACAGTGGTCACATCAATTGGGCCTAACCCATGTTGCCAGGGGGCAGAAACCAGCAGAGGTAAAGTCAAAGTCAGTGGGCAAATACATGGTGCCAACCCCCTGTTACAGGGCGCAGCAACACACAGATGCAAAGTCAAATCAGTAAGGCAAATACATGGTGCCTAACCCATGTTGCAGGGTGGCAGCAGCACAAAGATGAAGAGTCAAATCAAAGGGCAAATACATGGTGCCTACCCCATGCTGCAAGGCAGCAGCAGCACAAAGATGCAGAGTCAAATCAAAAAGGCAAATACATGGTTCCTACCCCAAGTTGAAGGGAGGCAGCAGCACACAGATGCAAAGTCAAATCAAAGGGCAAATACATGGTGCCTACCCCATGTTGCAGGGAGGCAGCAGCATCACAGGCGACTGGGTGGAGTGCGAGGGGGTACACAAAGCATCACAGGCGACCAGGTGGGGGTGCACACAGCATCCCACGCGACCAGGGGTGGTGGGGGTACACACAACATCACTGGCGACCCGGGGGCCCCGAGGGGGATTGTACGCACAGCATCACAGGCGACCGGGGGGGGTGGGGGTGCACACAGCATCACAGGCGACTAGGGGGGTAGGGGTACCCACAGCATCACAGGCGACCAGGGGGTGGGTGTACACAGCATCACAGGCGACCAGGGGGTTGCACACAGCATCACAGGTGACCAGGAGAGGGTCTGGGGGTACACACAGCATCACAGGCGACCGGGGGGGGGTGCACGCAGCATCACAGGCGACCAGGAGGGTACACACAGCATCGCAGATGTAAGTGAGAGGCCCCCAAAGTATGGTTAAATCTCCCAATGGAGTCAATGAAAACGCATCCCAGGAGGGAATGAGACCAAGACCAAGTGCTGGTGGTATCAAAGGCTTTTATCTAAAATAGGGCAAGCAGAATCAACTCTGCTCAAGCCGAGAGCGCTCTGCAGAAAACATGTTACAATTCAGTTATATACAGAAAAATCGTCATCAGCTGTGGGAAGCCCTAGGGGGCACATGAATAGTTGGGATTGGTTGCTAAGAGCAGGCACCTATAGGTGCCATAGGGTCAGAGGCAGTTGGTTGGCTGGAAGGCACGTGGTGAGGTGACTTGGGCTCATCGGGTTGGTATGTAAACTTGACACTTGTACTGTTTTCTTCTGTTACACTAACCATTTGACATTTGCCCTTGTGGCCACACACTGCCATTCATTCAGTACCATGATCTGTTTGTCCGGTAAACTCAAAAGCCTGTATCTTAAACACTTGTAAAAACATGCTTCAAAGGCAGGTTTTTTATTACTGGCCATAGATTAAGCTTCACCCATTAAATACTGTGCTCAACCTGTTTAGACAATTCAGGATATACTGCCTAAGGGGTAGAGCACATGGGGCCATTGTATGGTCTGGGGTGTCCACCTGATAACAACAAAGAGGATTCTAAATATATGGCTGAAATGACTAGGTCACAAAAGGCGCATATATTTATGGGCATACATTTCATTGTGGGGGTTTAGTGATCAAATGTCCAAACATCATACACTCTCTGCTAACCTATCTTGACACCCTGATGGGCAGAAGAGAATCAAGACCTCTTTGCAGTATGGTTCCTTGTTGCACAAAGAAGCAGGGCCTTTAGAACACAATTTGTCATGCAGGCTTTTTAAACGTGGCTTGCTGTGTTGTACTCAAGTCATACTGGTTTAAAGCATACTATATTTTCCATTTGGCTAGGCACTCTCATCATAACAAAGGGAAAAAAAGAATTCATCAAGAAATAAAACATGTTCTTGACTCAATGTTCATTGTTCGTAAAAAGGCAGTTTATAGCTCGGGGTCTGTGTGTGCATCCTTAGCTGGGAGTGTGGTTTGTCGAGAGTGATTAGCTGCTGTGTTTTGTTTGCACAACATTATACATGTATTAACATTTGAACTTATGAAAAATTAGGTAGCTTGGTGCTGGTGTGTACAGTTTTACACTGGTTATGCATTATGTCGTTGCAATCCATTACTATGAGCATTTCTGTATCATAGGTTAACATGCGTCATACTTTACCCGTGAAGGTTTAACATGGGAACCTCTAGTTACACATATATGTTTATATTGTTCACTCATATACACATTGGCCCATCATTAGGTTTATACGATCCTGCATGGAAAAGGCACGTTGGCTCTGTCCATATTAGAACGTAAATAAACAAACGGACTCAAGGGTCATTTTTAACTGTTGACTCTGCCCTAAGCGGCATGGGGATTATGTTTTTTATGGCCAGGGTCTGTGGGGTGTGGGGCAGGTTTATAGAGACAGATAGCTTTTGCTCTGGCCCCTGCTCTGGGCTGTATCTGGGTCAATCAAGTGAGACGGAAGGCAGAAGATACAGTGTGGATTTTGTTGCATCTCGCAGCCAGTCTTTTCATGGGAACCGAACAACTGCGGGGACGGCAAAGGGGAGGAGGTGGAGCAGGAACTCGCTCACTGTGCGCGCCTTGCTTGCGAGAGCTGCAGGCTTACATTGAAACCTCATGGCTCTTCTAACATTACAAAATGGAGTTGGTGATTTACAAAATGGAGTCTCAATCACCGCTGGTGATACAGTCTTATACTGTTATGAGGGATGTTACAAGGGGGGGTCACAGTTCCTAGGGTTATTCCCACACGAGTGCTCCAGGGACGGGGCCCTGAACCCAAAGCAGCCGCGACTGGGCCTACCCAGGAAGTGTAGAATACTGTAACTGTCCCAATCTCTTAAACTTTTCCTCCTCTGCTACTGATTCATCCCATGCAGGTGTCCTCCTTATTGGCATCCATGCCCTGCATACTGCTCGGAGGCTTTCCCCCCTCCTAGCATATTCATCTGGGGTGCAGGTCATATAAATGCCCCCTCCCTCACCTTCCAGGTCCACCCATACTTCCTTCTACCATTGTAACTCTCTAGGTTCCTTCATGGTTGTGTGATATAGATTATCCACTCTGTGCCCCGTGTTGTATATGGCAGTCATTCTATATTTGGGCTCTGAACTGTCTCCTGTTTGGACCTCCGCCTCAGGTTTGATTTGTGCCACACCATTTGCACGACCCATTGTTACCATCATCAGCGCACCATTTGGTACTGCTTTTGCGCAGCATCGGAGTCCCAATTGGCACACACAAAAAATGAGGAGCAAAAAGACGATGAGTGGTATGAGGAGCTTTACCCTAATTCCTAGCCAGGAAGGTACCCATGAAAAAAGATTCTTAAACCAGTGCCCCTCCTTTGTCTTTCATCTGCACTCCGAGGTCGTGCACCGCTGCTATCACGTGTGAGAGGGAACCGTTCTCAGCGTCTGCAGAAGGTACAAATGTGCAACATGTGCTCATGATTTTTCAGCAAACACCTCCATCGATTGCTGTTAATAGGTCCAGCACATATCGGTTCTGCAACGTCATTAACCGCAGGGCTCTAAGTTCCACTTTGATGACATTAAACCCTTCTTCAGTGTCGCTGGCCAACTGGATGAGCTCCCACCTTGTGATCTGGAGCCTCTTGGCATTCGCTCTTGCCTGGATGCTGGGAACAAGGGACGCAAAAAATGTCTCTACGGAGCTGAACAACCGGAATCGATCTGGTTTTTGGGCCAGGAGATGTGATGATTTGGTTGAAATATAGTGTGAGGATCATTTCTTCATTTGGAGTGGATTTTGTACACCTTCCTCGTCTATGGCATACACAGAAACTGCTTCAGGTGGTGTTGGGGATGGTTCTTTTGGGGCTGCCGCATGTGTGCTTCCTTCATGGATATGGCTTTCTGGGATCACTATCAATGCAGAATGCAACGTTGCCAGGGAGCATGTGCCTCTCCATGATTGCGGGAGATGCAGGTACGCCATGTTGCCACAAACCCAGTATGTATCCATCATCGCAGCATTCCCTTTTTCATGTCAGGTATTATGAGAGTTTTGTTGCAGTTTTTGTTTTCACCCATGTCCTTTTTCCCTTCCCCACGGAAGCACAGTTCGTAAGAAATTTCTTTTTGCAATTTGAAGGGTTTCTCGATGGCGGTGACCCAATTGAGTTTGGTTATGTGTTCAGTCCATATGGGAGCACATGTTCTCTGGACCCATGAGAGTTTTTCATCAGACAGTACTCGCAGTGCTTCTGCTTTGAAGTATTTCTTCGTTTTGCCATTTATTGTCCACGTGCAATGTCCCCTTTATTACCAGGAAAGGCTCTTTCACACAAATTACTCCTTGCGGCCGGGAGTAACATGTCCGGTCATTCTGCAAAAGTTCAAATGAAACTGTGTGTGCTAGAAAAGTATTGTGCGAGATGTAGGAGACATTGGGCCTCCACAAATGGAATTACTTGTGGCAGCAATACCTTGGGGGTGCCCGAGGCAAGGGGTATAAGTGAGCATACATAACAACTCTCATTAGTTGTTTGTTTTGCTGTGCTGTTCATGTCCGCATACCATTTATTTGTCTGGTGGGGGTTCTGGGGGTCATCGACTGTGTCTAAGCTGCATTTATAATGCTCTTCCCATTTTTCCTGTTGTGTTTCCCTCTTCTTCCTCCTGAGGCCACCTCCCTCATTCCCTTGGGCCTGCCTGCCACCCTCCTTACCTTCCCATAGTGTATATACATTTTAATAATTGATAGCCATATGTTTGTCATCATCACTCCCTTCTCTGGCGGTTGTGTTTCCTTATGTTAAAATATTTGAAACCGGCATGGTTTTTGGGTACGGGTGATTCTGCACCCATGTGAGTTTTGAAGGAGTTCTGTCATTCATTGTATACACACTGAAGTGGGATTCATTTATATGTGGGGACTGTGGAGTGGCTTTCATCGTTGTGATATGTGTAACACCTGTAGTGCTATTATGTTCTTCCTCAGGGGTCCCGTGGGCCCATATTAACTTGGCACCATCCCAAATTAGATGGGTCCCTTTCTTGATGGTTTCTATGCCCACACCCCCTGACCAAAATCGATTGAAATATATGCAATGACCCAGGCCAAACAATGTTGAAAAGAATACTACCGTACACACAAACAGCACGCACTCATATGAATAACTAGGATAAACATATCTCCTCCGTCTATTCCTATCTACACTATTGTTTGCTGCGGCTGGGACCTCGTCCATGCCCATTGAAGCTCCTAATAAATAAAACATGAGCATTGTTAATCGTGCATATTACTCTCATGTGTTTTTCACATCGGTTACTTGGTAAATTAAAATTAGCTTTTCCTGTTCACAATTATTTCTCTTTTGCTTTCATGGGCCCGTTTCATTATCATCCTTATATATATGTTTTCCTTCCACATTCTTCCGTTTCCCTCCCCCACACCTCAAGTCTGGGGGAGGGGAACCGAGGGAGGAAAATCACTGTCAGTTGGATTCACTGCAGAGGAAGAAAAAGTATTATTATTGCGCACATTTTCAACTGTATAATTTAAAAAAGAGAAAATAGAGAGAGAGAGAGACTTCATTGTTATCTCGTTCCATCACATAAGCACCAATACTTGGTGACACTGTACATCTATTTACACATTTTTATTGATCCTTTATTTTCTCTTATTTCATTCCAGGCACCTGTCCATGTATTCCTACACTTCCCATTTTCTACATTTGTGTGCTACCCTCGTCCCTGTCACCTTCGGGGTCTGCGTAATCCGTGCTCCCATGTGCTCTACGAACATCTGTCAAATGCACCTAATACTTCAGGCCCTGTACCTTGACCGCTCTGGGCATGCAGTATACTACCTTGTATGGACCATGGAACGTGGCCCGTTCCACCTCCGCACAAAACTCCTCACGTATACCATGTCGCCTCTCATCAACTGGCAGTCTGGGCTATCTGTGGCTGGGGTTATTGTGTCAGTAGCGTTTTCCTGTGTGAATGGGGGTGCTATTTGTTTGGCTATAGCTCGTGCGCTCTTGTCAAATTTCTGAGATACTCATGAAATTCTTCTTCTAGAACTGTGGCGCTTTGGTGTGTGTCTGATTGCCTGCACAAGTGTGAGTGGGCTGTGTGCATCCTCCTACCTGTCACGATTCCATGGGGTGATAGGTGGTGGTCCTTGCTAGGTTGGTTTCTCATCTCAAAAAGCACCAGGGGTAAACAATACACCCAGTTCTTCTTGAGTGCATGGCACAGTTTTGACAATCTACTCTTGAGCAATCCGTACATTTTCCCCATGAATCTGTTCGATTGGGGATGATAAATCGTACAGAGCTTGTGGGTTATGCCTAGAATTGCAGTGATATGCTTAAACATGTCATTCACAACGTGCGTTCCGTTGTCGGAACGTATGATGTCACAGATCCCCCAGCGGGGAAACACCTCGCTCACAAAAATTTTGGCAGCACACCACGCATCTGGATGAGCACAGGGGCTGGCTTCTACCCACCGGGAGAAGGGGCATACAACAACATCAAATAGCGAGCTCCGTTACACCGTTCTCTCATGTTCATAATCTATATGCAGTTCCCTGAAGGGCCCTTTGGGTTTTGGCAATGTTCCTCACAGGGTTCGTAATGTCATGTTGGAGTTATACGTTTGGCAGGTGATGCATTCTATTATCAGCTTTGTCACGTGTTCCTGTACTCCGGGGGCAAACCAATTTTCCTGTATGTCTGCAATGATGTGCCGCTTTGCATTGTGAGCTGGGAAGTGTAACTGTTTAAATGCAACCTCTAACAATTTTGCTGGCATCACTACCTTGCCAGTGTTATTTTGTCTCCATAATAGGTGAGTAGACGATTGGCTGCACCCCCTTTTTACCCATGTCTCCTTTTCCTCACTGGGTGCATCTTGCTGAAGCTCAGTTATCTGAGAGACTTGTAATGAGTTAAAGCCTTCTGGTTGCGTTTCTTCTACTGTCTTCTGTAGTATGTACTCACCTGTTGGGGCTTTTGGTAAATAGGAGGCTTCTTTCGGGGCACCGTCCACTGCTACGTTTCCCAATGAGATGATGTCATCACCTTGTGTGTGGGCTTGGCATTTCACAACTGCTACAAGCGTAGGTTCTTTTAATGCATCACTTAAATCTCCTAGTAGTGCTGCATGCCGAACTTGGGACCCGTCTGCCCATCGGAATCCTCTCATCCCCCATCTTGCTAATCCTCCATGGACTGTTCTCACCATAAAGGCAGAATCTCTATAGATGGTGACTATACACCCCTTTACGGTGTGAAGTGCTTCTATAAGCACTACCAGTTTTTCTGCTTGGGCTGAGAAGTGCGGTGGTAGTCTTTTCTGCACAATTACTTCAAATTCCCTGTCCTTTACCCGAACTACTGCTGCTCCTACATGCTTTTCTCCCGTTTCACAATCTATGGAGGCAGACCCATCTATGAAGTAGATTTCCCCTTCTGACAGTGCATTTTCATGTCCTTTGGGCGTGTCATCATCATCTCCTGTGTATGTGGCGCAGTAATGCTGTTGCATGTCTTCTGCTATGCATGCTTCTGTGATAAATGTTGCTGGGTTTATGCTTTTACACCGCACAATATGAATGTTAGCACTAGAAATAATCAATTCATATGCTGTGGCCCTTTGAGTAGTCAATGTGCTTTTTGATCTTTCAAGGATGGCAAACATAGAGAGTTCTACGTATAACGTGACAGAGCATCCCATCACGATCGTAGAGCTTTTTTCTATCGCAAACGCAGCGGTTGCGAGAGCCTGTTCACAAGCGAAATGTCCCTGCATTACTTCATCTAGTGTTCCACTGTAAAATGCCAGGGGCTTGTGGCCCAGGCATGTCTTTTGTGTCAGTACAGCTGTCATGAGTGTGCCATTGCAATGTGAGAATAAATAAAACTCCTGCTCATAGTTGGGAGTTGCGAAAACTGGGGCAGTGGATATCAGTTCTTTGATTGTGTCAAAAGCGGTGTGCATTTCCTGTGTCCATTGTAAATTGGTGTTTTCCCGCTGTGCTTCCTTGAGTGCCTGTAGAAGGGGTTTGGTGTATGCTGCATAATCCAATATCCAAGCTCTACAGTAGTTACACATGCCGAGAAACATTTGCATCTCTTTCACTATAAAGGGGTCTTTTACTGCTTTTATGGCTGCTGCTCTGTCAGGTATGATTCTTTTACTGTCTTTAGATATCGCATAGCACTTCTGTCAAGCAGTATTGCAGTTTTTGTCTGTCTACCTTGTACCCTTTCTGTGCAAGATGTGATAACATGGTAATGGAATCCTCTCTGCACTCTTTTTCATCTCTCCCGCAGACTAACAAATTGTCTACGTACTGAATTATGGGACTCGTTGTGTGTATGTTTCAAGGTCTTCATGCAATATTCTGTTGAAAATACTGGGGCTTTCACAGTACCCTTGGGGCAGTCTGCAGTGCTCATATCCCCCCCCCCCAGTCTGAATACTGTTAGGTACCATGAACCTTGATCAAGTGGCCTTGAGAAGAAGGTGTTTTTTAGGTCCACTACCGTGAAATGAGTGGCTTCTGTTGGGATACTGCATAGGATTGAGGCAGGATTTGGGACAAGAGGGAACTCTTTCTGTACTATGTCATTGAGGGGGTGTAGGTCCTGGATCATCCTCCATGCCCCTCCCTTCTCTTTCTTGATTGGGTAAATCGAAGTGTTGCAGGGCGAGTTAGATGGCACTATTATTCCCTGTATCATTAATGCATATATTGTGTCTTTTATTCCCTCTTCTGTTTCCCTAGATAGGGGGTATTTCTTTACCCGGGGTAGAATGGCCCCAGGTTTGAGCTTGAGTTTTACTGGTGTCACTTTGTGTAGTAACCCTACATTGTGTGGGCCTGTGGTCCACAGCTGCTGTGGCACTTTGGACATGTCTTCCTCAAAGTATGCTGGTGGAGCTCTGATCACTGCTATGAGGGGTAGTGGTACCTCTCTTCTTTGGCTCATGACATGACAGGGGATTGCAATTTCCATCACTATTTCCCCATCATCTTCTGTGTCACAAAAAAGTTCCTCATCTGTCAGGTCTCGCATGGCCTTATTGGTGTCAATGCACAGCACTGTTCTCCACTGTCATCCCTGCATATCCATTGCTATTCCTGTTATTCTTTGGGATGACACTGTACTGCATGTATGTCTAGAGATACTATTGACCCTGGCACTATTTCTGGGTCTGTGATTGAGCAGAAAATGAATTCTGAAGGCCCCCTCTATTTTTCACTTTCCAATTCTGGCACTACTCTTGCTAGTATCCTCAAACCTTTTAGAAACATTTTGTGGGGTTTGACAAACTATGGAAACAATCAGGAACCCCGGAGTTGGTCCCTAGACAAACCAGGACTCAGGCTGCAGGTCTGATACATCAAACAAACGAATAATAGGTGCGCAGGAGTGAGGGAGTCCCGCCTTTCAAAAACTCCACCTTGTAGAAACATGTCTGGATTTACAGGTATGCAGCGTGTTTGTGGGAAATTTACTTGGGTGTGTATTACTAACATGGCACGGATTGCACATATGCCTGGTGTGGAACAAACTATTCCTCTGTCAGTAAAATACATTGGGCCTCATTACACGGTAGGCGGTAGGGATTTAACATTACCAGTAATGGAATACCGGTAACGTTAAATCCCCATGCCAATTATGACCCGGCTCACTGCCATTAGCGGCACCGCTAAGTACGGTGCCACTAATAGCGGCCAGTCCGCGTGCACGCGACCCTCCTTCCCGTAAATAACGCCATGCCGCTAATAGTACACCATCACAAGCCAAGCAGACATGCCAATAGTGGCATGGTAAAGCCCCCAAAATCCCTTACCGCCATGGCGCTAATACCGGCATCGCGAACCACCCGTTAAGAGAACTGAGAGTGTTCCCACCTGCCACAGGTGGACACAATCAGCACAGGTGGAGGCAATGGAGACTGTGGCAGCACAAAAGGAGCACACCACACCCCTTCACACACCAAGATGGTCCCAATACGAGCAGCATTACATGGGCTGGAGGACATGATTGCAGTGCAGCAGCAACGACAGGCAGCACAGAGGAGACGCAGGAGGAGGAGGAGTAGGAGGGCAAGACAGGCACAGCAATCACCACCACGGCACCTAGTCATACCACAGAGGCAGCCACCAATCCCCAGGATCAGAGCCAGTCCATTTAACCTGACCCCTGAGCAGATACACACCCTGTACCGTCTGGACCGGGATACCATCACCAGCATCGTGGACATGATACATGATGACATTGTGAGCCTCATAGACATCAGAACTGCCATCCCCCCTCCACTAAAGGTGGTGACTGTGCTCCACTTCCTGGCCACAGGCACCTACCAGCATACAGTGGGGCACATGCAAGGCATCTCACAACCAGTATTCTCACGCACGCTGAACCAGGTACTCAATGCCCTCCTGAAGCATGCACCTGAACACATATTCATGCCACGGACTGCCCAGGAGATTGCAAACACCAAAGTTGGCTTCTATTCACTGGCAGGCATCCCAAGTTGCATTGGGGCCATCGACTGTACCCATGTGGAATTGGTGGTCGCACATCAAAATGAAGTAGTCTACCGAAACAGGAAGCAATTCCACTCCATCAATGTCCAAATGGTATGTGACGCCAACAAGATAATCACACATTGTTGTGCCCGGTTTCCCGGATCAACCCATGATTCCATGGTCCTGCAGAACTCAACCATCCCACACTACATGGAGCGACAAGCCGGACAACGTTCGTGGCTACTTGGTGAGTAGCAGGGCAAGCACATGGCAGTGTGATTGGGGGGGGAGAGATACATACTCCAACTGGGTGTGATTTGGGGGGGATACATACTCCAACTGGGTGTGATTGGGGGGGATACATACTCCAACTGGGTGTGATTGGGGGGGGGATACATACTCCAACTGAGTGTAGCTTGTCGTCCGTAGGACAAATGCACATACAGATGTACGCCAATGTCCATCTGGGAAGGCCGCAATGTTCCTGAGATGAACTGACATGCAAGTATAAGTTACACAACATAGAGAACAATCTAGGTCTAGAAACATTAAACATCCATCCACATCCACATTGCACAACATTCAACACCACAAAATATACAAATCTCCTACATGCCATCAAGATAGTCATACAGATTCAGCGCAGCACAACCACAATAATGCAATGTGCCCGTGAATGCATGCAAAGGGATCACCCCTACTCATAGCATTGTACCACGCACCTATAGCACCACTGAAGTGATGCCTCTCAGCATGGCAACATAAATGTTTGAATGGCAGTACACTAGCAGTTTGGTACCAATTCTGCCTGGGCCCAGGGACACGTAAGACCTGGCCTCACGCAGGACATGTCAATTACTGTTGGAGTCATTAATGGGGTATGTTCACTTGCAGGGTCGAGCTCAACTTTGCACATTGCAGCCAGGACTTCAATCACAATGCAAAGTCAATTTGTGTGATATGAACAGGCCGCTCTTGAGGTGAACAATAACCAGACCCCATTCGTCCCCCCATAAGGGTGATGCCGGCTATCCCCTGAAGAGGTGGCTCTTTACACCTGTACAGAACCCACAGAACAGGCACGAAGAGGACTACATTCGTGCACATACCCGTACCCGCCTCGTGATCGAGCAGACTTTTGGCGTTTTGAAGACACGGTTTAGGTGCATTAGCAGGTCAGGTGGCGCTCTCCTGTATGGCCATGAGAAGGTGGCCAAGATCACCATGGCATGTGTCATGCTGCACAATATGTGTATCAGACGGAATGTGCCACTGCCCCCTGACGTAGAAATATAAGCACCTGATGAGAATGCTGATGGTGATGAGGACGGAGTTGACGGGGATTCAGGTCATTCAAGATGGGATGGCCAGGAGGGATGTGCTGTGAGACAGCATCTGATCAACCAAATATTCTGAGTTACATGTTTTCTTTTTGTTGGATTGGATATGGGTAATAATGTACTGGTGTCTGTTTGGAAGCGCACAATGGACCCTGTCGCCAATAAAGTGCACATACACAATGAAGAAGTCCAAGCCTGTGTATAGATCAAACACCAGTGTATTAAGAAATGTAAAGATGTAAAAGTGCATGTCTCCAAACATCCCACCACCCTTCCCCCCACCCCCCACAACAGTGCAAAAACACCCTTCCCCCCATCCCCCCAACAGTGCAAAAACACCCTTCCCCCCACCCCCCACAACAGTCCAAGAACACCCTTCCCCCCACCCCCCACAACAGTGCAAAAACACCCTTCTCCCCACCCCCCACAACAGTCCAAGAACACCCTTCCCCCCACCCCCCACAACAGTCCAAAAACACCCTTCCCCCCACCCCCCACAACAGTCCAAAAACACCCTTCCCCCCACCCCCACAACAGTCCCTTATGTGTCTGGCACAATGTTGTTGTCCAACTATGCACGTGGAAGCTTGACCATGCAGTCCCTATTCGCCATTGCCACCACCAGCATTAGGAGGCTGGCTAGACGTGCGCCTGGTGGTGCGTGTGGAGCGGCGTAGGGGGCTTGTCTGCCTCGAACTGGCGGATGAGGAAGTGGCTGACTGTCCTGGTGGTGGTGGTGGTGGGAACTGGCAGTCCATTGCGTCCGCTATCCGCGTGAGGACCTCCCTAAATTGCACAATCTCCTCACACAGCCTGTTGGTACAGGCCTCTATTGCCTCCCTGGAGTGCCTGGCTGTCTCTGTAATCTCCACCCTGAGACTGGCAGCCTCCTCCACATGCTGCCCAATCAGCACAGTTATGTCCTCTTGGCACTGGCTGATGCTGGCCAGGTCAAGGCACTGTTGCGTTCTGGTGGTGTGGCTGCTGCGCCTTCCGATGCAACCAGGACAACTGGTGAAGCCACCGGTGGGCTGCTGAAACCTCCCATGTTGTCCTCGCCAGGGACACTGGACCCAGGTGTCTGCTGTGGTGATGCCTCGGGTGTTCCAGGGGTGGTTGGGGTGATCATCTCCATGTGGAAATCTGTCATATCCTCCACATCTGAGAGTGGCGCTGTGGCTGCGGCCTCTCCTGTGGAACTAGTTACAGCTGAGGGTGGGCCCTCCGTAGCTGGGATCTGTGGTGATGGGTTCACCTCAGGATGTGGGGCAGTTGTTGCTGGTGTGGACAGTTGCATCTTGGCAGTGGCGCTCCACTGATGTTTGCCACTCTGCATGGGGACTCTTCTCCCTTTGCCCCTTGATGTCGTGGGGGTGTCCTCTGTGTCCTGTGGCCTTGATTTTTTACTCGCAGGGGGTGCCTGAGTTGCAGTGCCAGTATCCTCACTGTCTGTATGTGAGCCTGTCGGGGACAAAGAGGGGGATGGCATTGGTTACGGGTCTATGTACTTAATGCAGTATATGTCAATAATGCAGTTGTGGGCATTTGGACTTCATTGGTAAGGATGCAGGTGATGCGTCTGTTTAGTGGCTCATCCATGCATGGTTTTGTGTGGCACTTGTCTCTGGTGATGTGTGCATGTGTGTGTGTTTGGGTTTGACACTGACATGGCCAGGGTTGTATGCATCTGTGGATGTTTGGGCATCCATGAGGTGATTCTGGGCTCACATTTGGGGGGATCTGAAGATTCACAGTGCATACTTTCATGTGTACACTCACCTCCATCTGAAGTGGTTGCCACGCCATGCTCCATTGTCCCGACTCCCTCTATTGATTCCACTCCAATCAGGTTGGAGCAGGTCTCTTCCCACTCCTTTAATTTAATCTGCGAATCAGACCCACCTGCTGTGGCTATGTTGTGGTTCGCAGACAGGATGCTTCTGACCCGGAGGCGGAGATCATCCCACTGCTTTCTGCACTCACGGACATTGCGGATGGTGGTGCCCACTGCACTCACTTTCAAGGCAACCTCTGCCCATATTTCCTTTTTTCGGATAAGGGTCTCCTGACGCATGTCGCTCGCAAATAAAATGGTGGCATTAGCAGCAAGGGTCTGTGTGAGCATTATTAGCTCCTCTGTGGTGAATTTTTCCTTGCGCTGCCAGTCGGTGGTTTTTTTAACAGCCTTCGGCATGGCGAGGCTGTCCCTGTGGATTTCCAATTGCAAACTACTCAAAACAGGTCCAGGGGGCAGAGGATGGCAATGGATTGTGTTTTTAAAGATGGCCGCCGTGCTCCTTCCCGTTCCTGTGCGAGGACGCTAGTTCCGGTTCCGCTTTTTAACGGTGACCGCTAATTGCGGTGACCACTGTTTGCATGTTGCTGGAGGTCTGAAGTGCTATCTGCGCTTTCATCGGTGCCGGTAAGGTTTTTTTTGGGGTCTTTAGCGGCATGGCGTTGGGGTCATTACCGGCATGGCGCTATGCTTGTGTCCGCGTACTCGTAATGGTACGCTATTAGCGCCCTCTTGCAAGGGCGGACACGTTAATAACGCCATGGCGGTAATTTGCGATTTTTACCGCACAACGTGTAATGAGGCCCATTGTCATGTTGAGCTTGCTGAGAAGATCCCTTCACAGCAAATTAATGGGTGACTCTTTGTAATACAGCAGGGGTGCACGTAGAGTTTTTCCTCCCACCGTTATGTCTAGCTCTTCAGTGTATGGAACCTCGACCACCGCCCCACAGAACCCCTGTGTTTCCAAAGTCCGATTAGAAAGCGGGAGCCTGCCTTCCTTGAGGCATGATTTTTCCGCTCCCGAATCCACCATGAAAATAAATTGTTTGTTTCCTATCGCCACCCCCACCAGTGGTTCCTCTGCTGCGTTAAGGGTCGTCAACAGTATTGGACACGCAAATGTTCTCTGTGGGCTGTCCTATGCTGAATGCCATGGGAATTCATCAACATCAAAAACATTTCCTGTCACCATGGTTATCCCCCTACATGGTGTCGTTGGTGCACCATTTGCCGTGGTATCGTAAGTGTTATTGCGCATGGGGGTAGTATTGTCATGGCACTGGCGGTGTGAAGACGTATTTTGTGGGGGCATTGGATGCTCATTCATGTATCTAGGCTGGCTGTCTCGTCCTGCCCATCGGTAGCCCGTAGGGGCTTCCTGGGTGGGGGTGTCCGATCTGGTGTTCATTTGGATATGAGTTATTGGGCCTGCTTCGACATTCTCTCATAAAATGTCCCCACCACCCATAATTCCAGCATTGCCCTTGCATTCCCCCTCGGGGCCCTCCATACCCTGCGCCCCCTCCCCTTGATCCCCTGAATCCTCCTCTATTGCCCCGCCCCCCTCTCGATGATCACTGTGTTCCCTCATATTGATTTTGCCCTGACCATTGATCCTGCCCGTTACCTGTCCAGTTTGCCACCATCTGCATTGGTATTCCCATCTGCCAGTCTTCCTCCTCCCGCTCCCTTCCTGCCACGCCGGTTGCTGCCACTACACTGACCTTTTTTAGCAGTTTAATTTGCACTAATTTAGCTTTGTCTGCCAGCCGCCGATGTGCTAACTCCTTTTCCTTCTCTGATCTTACAGTGGTGCACTATGATGCTTTTAATTTCAGGACACCCCTTGGCTTTTATCCCAGCTATTTTATCAAGGGCCTTCTGCACTTCCTTTGGGAGCCCCCTCTTTATAATGAAGTAGAACAGGGACGTTGATTGGTCCCACGCCGTACCCGTTTCCGCTCTCCACATGTCCTGCACCCGGAGAATGAAAGACATTGGATCTTTCCCATCATTCATTGTACATTGCATTACTGACCGTAAATCTGGAGTGTCTGGGAATGTTTCTCTCAATGCATGCCACACAATTGCTCGCACTGTGTTGAATGAGGCCCCATCATGGCGATCACAATCTAATGTTATTCCTAGGAACCCCGCCTTTGCCCAGACCCTGTTGGCTTGGTCTACCACTGCAGATACCAGCAGGCTTTTAACATCCCCCACCGCCAAGGGCACTCCTGCCGTGTGCTTTTCAAATGCATATATCCACTTGCTGGCGCCTCCTGACAGTGGGGGTAGCTGTTTGGCCTTGTCCATTTGAGCCCATGGTATGTAATTTGGCCTCCCCGCCCCCTGTGTATTAGTGGCAGCTGTAAATTCTTCCCCCCCTTTTTGGTACTCACCTTCTTCCCTTTCTTTCCGATCACAGCCATGTGCCCTGTTCTGTTCCTTAGCCTCCCCCTCCATTCTTCCATGGGAGACAACCCCCCCTAAATGAAGCCCCACCAGTGGCAGTTCCCAGCCTTCCTTCTTCTTCTTCCTGTTCCTCTAAGTCGCTCCAATATTCTTCCTCCCTGTCTGATGTCGCCCCTCCCTCTACTACTTCACGTTCACTATCAGCTGTGTTTATTTGTATGATTCGCGTGGGGGGTGTCATTCATTCGGAATAGTATCTCTCCCTTCTTCCATCCATCTTCCCCTGTCCCTACACTTGGCTGGGGCGTCTCATCACATTCTACCCAGGGGGTGAGTGACCCCCCTCATTCTCCCATGGCCCTTAGGCGAGACAACTCAGTTCGAGCCATTGTTAGTTGTGAGTCTAAATCCTGTGTGAGCTTTCCAATATCGATTGTAGGGGTATCCAACTGTCTTGTTACTCCTTGGCTCTCATGTGGGGTGCTGCTGTGGCGGATGGCTTAAGTATAGAAGGTGCTGTGGGTTGTGCTACATATACAGGGTCACTGTATCCTTCTGCAGGCACCCGCTTTGACAATAAGGGATAGACACATGTGTGATCTCTATTGTCTTCTCATTCTGTATGATTGGCCCTTCACTGCCAGTTGTTGTCAGGGGAGACACATTGTGCTTGCTGCTTTTCTCTGGGGCACTTCCTCAAACACGCGCCACAAGTCCAATATCTCTCTCCTATTTTGCAACTGCTTCCCCTTATATTTAATGGACAAGCAGGTGGCAACCATATCTAGTACCGCTTTATCAAAGAACCCTCCCTCCGGCCAAACTTGGGGCCATCCTTCTCCCTTCAACTCCACGACCCATTGGTCATGGTAATTATTCGTTTTTTCTGCATACCCTGGTAGAGTCTTACAAATATGGGCAAGGGGTTTCTCTGCACTCATTGTACTTTACTATCAGTGCACCTTAACTGACAATTCTTATTTAGACTTGTACACTTCTCGTATGACCAACTCAATGCACTATGCAATCCTTCTCAAAAGAAATGAACCGTTCACTTACTTTTCAATACTTTAAAACTGCATCAACATACGTGCAACTCTTTTCATACAATGTCAGATCTATTCATTGATGTTCATACACAAAAAGTCCCTCTTTCCCACAAATAGACAAACATTTAACAATTCTCACATACAACAAGAAACATAGACAACATAAATTGTACTTCACTGTCCCTAATACCCCTTCTACTTCTGCTTAACTACACTCCGCTAGAACAATTCTCTCCCTTCACCTTGCTCCAGTCCACCCGAGAAGGGAGAGAAAGAGATAGATAAGATGAAGTTGGAAAAAGTGTTTCTAAATACTATTCCGGGTCTTGCCTTGGGACCCCTATGTTATCTTCCTTTTCCTCAATTCCCCACATTCATACATCCTGTACTAGACGAGATAGCACCATGCGGCACCGCCTTCCACCCCCCACCGGAGATAGGATCCCTGTTAACCTCTTTTCACCTTGTGCTTTGTCACTGTCCTAATGGCCATATGCGATAGGATGAGAATAGAATGGAATATAGAGAAAAAACCCAGACTCCCAAGACCCATTTTTCCCTTTGCACTAGAGATCTCCACACCTTTTTTCACCCAAATTATGCTGGTTATCCCAGGACCTTCTAATCTGACTCCCACCCACACTTTCAATATCCCCTCACTTGATACTCACGTGTCCGTCTTGATCCGAGACCCTCTGGACCTGATCGGTCAGTGCGCCGCTTCTCGCTCAAAGACCACGCCCGGCTCCGGCGAGTGGTACGGTGGGTTTTGTAAAGGGGGATCCCGTACCCTCTCGCCCTACTGCGTTCGCACGTCTATGTGTACCAGTTGCCGTTGTCGGGTAGATCTTGAGGGAGCGTGCTCTGGGTCAAAACAGGGGGACGTCTCGTGCCAGAAGGATGGGAAAGAACGCCATCGCGTCAGGATCACCAATTTAAGTGAGAGGCCCCGAAAATATGATTAAATCTCCCAATGGAATCAATGAAAACGCATCCCAGGAGGGAATGAGACAAAGACCAAGTGCTGGCGGTATCAAAGGCTTTTATCTAAAATAGGGCAAGCAGAATCAACACTGCTCACGCTGAGAGCACTCTGCAGAAAACATGTTACAATTCAGTTATATACAGAAAAATCGTCATCAGCTGTGGGAAGGCCTAGGGGGCACATGAATAGTTGGGATTGGTTGCTAAGAGCGGGCACCTATAGGTGCCATAAGGTCAGAGGCACTTGGTTGGCTGGAAGGCACGTGGTGAGGTGACTTGGGCTCATCGGGTTGGTATGTAAATTTGACACTTTTACTGTTTTCTTCTGTTACACTAATCATTTGACATTTGCCCTTGTGGCCACACACTCCCATTCGTTCAGTACCATGATCTGTTTGTCCGGTAAACTCAAAAGCCTGTATCTTAAACACTTGTAAAAACATGGTTCAAAGGCAGGTTATTTATTACTGGCCATAGATTAAGCTTCACCCATTAAATACTGTGCTCAACCTGTTCAAACAATTCAGGATATACTGCCTTAGGGGTAGAGCTCATGGGGTCATTTTATGGTCTGGGGTGTCCGCCTAATAACAACAAAGAGGATTCTAAATATGTGGCTGAAATGACTAGGTTACAAAAGGCACATATCATTATGGCCATACATTTCATTGTGGGGGTTTAGTGATCAAATGTCCAAGCATCATAAACTCTCTGCTAACCTATCTTGACACCCTGATGGGCAGAAGAGAATCAAGACCTCTTTGCAGTATGGTACCTTGTTGCACAAAGAAACAGGGCCTTTAGAACACAATTTGTCATGCAGGCTTTTTAAACGTGGCTTGCTGTGTTGTACTCAAGTCATACTGGTTTAAAGCATACTATATTTTCCATTTGGCTAGGCACTCTCATCATAACAAAGGGAAAAAAAAGAATTAATCATGAAATAAAACATGTTCTTGACTCAATGTTCATTGTTTATAAAAAGGCAGTTTATAGCTCGGGGTCTGTGTGTGCATTCTTAGTGTGGTTTGTCGAGAGTGATTAGCTGCTGTGTTATGTTTGCACGTCATTATACATGTATTTACATTTGAACATATGGAAAATGAGGTAGCTTGGTGCTGGTGTGTACAGTTTTATACTGGTTATGCATTATGTCGTTGCAATCTATTACTATGAGCATTTCTGAATCATAGGTTAACATGCATCATACTTGCACAGTGAAGGTTTAACATGGTAACTTCTAGTTATACATATATGCTTATATTGTTCACTCATATACACATTGGCCCATAATTAGGTTTATACGATCCTGCATGCAAAAGGCACATTGGCTCTGTCCATATTAGAGCGTAAATAAACAAACAGACTCAAGGGTCATTTTTAACTGTTGACTCTGCCCTAAGCGGCAAGGGGATTATGTTCTTTATGGCCAGGGTCTGTGGGGTGTGGGGCAGGTTTATAGAGACAGATAGCTTTTGCTCTGGCCCCTGCTCTGGGCTGTATCTGGGTCAATGAAGTGAGTCGGAAGGCAGAAGATACAGTGTGGATTTTGTTGCATTCTCGCAGCCAGTCTTCTCATGGGAACCGAACAACTGCCGAGACGGCAAAGGGGAAGGGGTGGGGGAGGAACTCGCTCGCTGTGCGTGCCTGGCTGGGAGACCTGCAGGCTTGCATTGAAACCTCACGGCTGTTTTAACATTATAAATGGAGTTGGAGATTTACAAAATGGAGTCTTATTCACCTCTGGTTTTATACTGTTATGAGGGGTTTTACAAGGGGGGTCACAGTTCCTAGGGGTATTCCCGCATGAGTGCTCCGGCATCGGGACCCTCAACCCAAAGCAGCCGCGACTGGGCCTACCCAGGAAGTGTAGGAATAGGGGAGGGGGGTTCAAAATGCCCCCTCCTTCTACTCACAGGTGCACCGAAGGGATGGGGGTACACACAGCATCACAGGCGACTGGAGGGCTGTGGAGGTGCACACAGCATCACAGGCGACCAGGGGGGCTGGGTATACACACAGCAAAAGAGGCAACCATGGGGGGGTACACACAGCATCACAGGCGACTGGGGGGTGCACACAGCATCACAGGCGACCGGGGGGAACACATATTATCACAAGCATCCAGAGGGGGGATACACACAGCACCACAAGCGACCAGTTTGTGGGTGCACACAGAATCACAGGTGACCCGGGGGGTGTACAAACAGCATCACAGGAGATCAGGGGGTGTACACACAGCATCACAGGTGACCAGGAGGGGTGGGGGTACACACAGCATCACAGGCAACCCCAGGGGGGTGGGGTGCACACAGCATCACAGGCAACCAGGGGGGGTACAAACAGCATCACAGGTGACGGGGGGTACGCACAGGATCACAGGCAACCGGGAGGGGGGTGGGGGTGCACACAGCATCACAGGCAACCAGGGGGGGTACAAACAGCATCACAGGTGACGGGGGGTACGCACAGGATCACAGGCAACCGGGAGGGTGGTGGGGGTGCACACAGCATCACAGGTGACCGGGGTGGAACACAAATCATCACAGGCATCCAGGGAGGATACACACAGCACCACAGGCGACAAGTTTGGGGGTGCACACAGAATCACAGGTGACCCGGTTGGTGTATAAACAGCATCACAGGAGGTCAGGGGGGTGTACACACAGCATTACAGGTGACCAGGAGGGGTGGGGGTACACACAGCATCACAGGCAACCCCTTGGGTGTGTGGGGGTGCACACATCATCACAGGCGACCAGGGGGGTACAAACAGCATCACAGGCGACTGGGGGTGCACACAGCATCACAGGCACCCAGGGGGTTACAAACAGCATCACAGGTGACCAGGTGTGGAGGTGCACACAGCATCACAGGTGACCGGGAGTGGTCCACACAGCATCACAGGCAACCGGGGGGCTTTGAGGGTACACACAGCATCACAGTTGACCAGGTGGTACAATAAATATTGGTATTTATTTAAATTAAAAGTAATAGAATTTAGCACGAAAATGTTAATCACCACTTTATCCATGGCACACCACCATCAACTTCTCTCAGCATAAATAAATCAAAAAAGTGAGTTAAAAAGAAAGCAATTATAATTTGTCACTTTCTGAAAATTCCACTTCACTAAATAATTACACTGATCAATAACAAAGAGACTTTTGTAATGTTGTGCGATTTCCATTTTCCTGCAGGCTTAAAAGGGTAGCAGTAGGATTTCAAGATTGGTGAAAATGCATATGGTAATTATAATTTCGCCCACACTTTTGCTTGAAAATAAACAGGGTGATTTATTACTTTGTTTTTCAGAACCCCCCTTGCTTTGGTCTAGGTTGGGAAGTCAGACAGAAACATTGCAATGCTTTGGTGAATTTTGGATTTCAGACCTCCCTTACCGAAAGGCCTGTGTTGGGAAAGCTGGACAAAAATGTTGGACTGATTTAACAACAAAGACACTCCTCCTCCTTAAAGAAGTTGTGGTCAGCTGGACAACAAGGATTACCCAATTAATTTATAGACTATAGTTTTCAGCACACACTGGAAGCTTTGCTAAATCGAATTTTAATCAAATTCACTCTTTAGTGTTCTGCCAAGTGGGGAATTAATTAAATTAATATTTTTGGTTACATAGACTAAGAATCTACACAGTTTTGCCCCCCCCTGCCCGACTATAATGGGAAAGAATTCAAGGCAAGCAGACTCCCCACCTTCTGGTTTCCCAGGGCTCAGTTCCACTTACATAGCAAGCCTCTGTTTAAGGTTCAGGAAAGCCAGCTGCATTTCAGGACACTCTGAAAAGATAGGGCAGGGGATTTGTCACTCCACTCTCAAAGATGGCCTCCCGCTCTCCACCATAGGACCCAGTCAGCTTTGAGGGTTTCCTATAAATAGACAGCTCCACCCAGATGCACTCTCAGCAATCTCCTCTGGTGTCTCCTTACAGCTGTCAGATGGTAAGTTTCAGCAGCATTCCTGATGGTCTGTCTCATGTCTGTCTGTTCCTGTCTTTTTCCTTTTTCTGTGTGTCTGTCCTTGTGCAGTCCTTCTTATATAGCAGCAATGACACCTCCAATTTTACAATCTTGGGGAAGTACTCTGCAATAAACCCTGCCACTAGGATTGGAAAGTTACTCTTCTCTCTTCCCCCAAACCCAGTCTCCAAGTCAGGATTGGTTTAGGGGTTTGGAGCAACATATGTCAATTCCCATTTGTCATCATCTTTTGTTCTCCTTTCAACTTTTTGGCAAAAATTAGTTATTTATCACAACTTCGCAATTTTACTAGCAACTGCCAGACTAAACATATTTTCTGTTTCCGGTAATCATGGCGAAATGAATAAGCTGACCACGAAATCTGTAGCAGTGCCATGGGGCACCATTCTGCCGTTTCCATAAAAAGCACAACAGTTATGAATATGTAAGTTATTAAGCATACCCCTAATTTCAATGTCCACCCGCACACCAACTCTCACATCTGCATGTTCAGATCAGCCAGAAACCTAGTTTAACTAGCCCTGACAGTTCCCAGAGTCACAGAAAGATGAATATTATATCCCCAAAATCACGTGGAAATTACATTAAAAATGGTAAATAGATGAAATCAACTGCCTTATGATGGCTGAGAAAAAGGCCTAAATGATAATAGTCTTTTTAAATAAATTGTGAATGTTCATGTGGGACAAATGGTCCTGCTCTTGCTTCCGGCCATTTGTTTTCACTGGGTCAGCCTGTACCTTTATCAGTCTCATTTGTGTTGGAAGCTTGCTCTTTGAAGTGGGTGCCCCCATTTCCACACATATTAGTCATGCTCCAGCCAAGGATTACTTTTCTTGAAGTCCCTGCTTTCAGAGCCAGCAGGTCTGGAGAACACTGAATTTTGACGCCTTTAGCAGGACATTTTTATTTTGGTTGGTCATTAGATGAGAGATCTGACATCCAGGCTGGAGGTGGGAGATGTCCTTATAACGTTTTTCCCACGCCCACCAAAGTGGCTCCATAAATGTCATTGGAGTTTTGTGGGTGAAATATAATATAATTTTTCTTTGTCAACCCTCACATCATGTTTTGTTTTCCTAACATTTTTCTGTGAGCAGTGATATTTTTTTCACTTTTACTTTTTCCAAACTGTTCCTATTTGCACACACATGGGCAGGCCGTTTTTGTTTTCAATGTTTAAAAATCCTGTTTTCCATGTGACAGGGATCTTTGATTCCCCTTTCTTTTGTAAATTAAAATGCTGCTTATCCATTGGTAATGACAGGCAGATCCCTTTCCACATGGCTCTTGAAAATCAAAAACAAATGCCAGGCCGTTTCTGTTTCAGTGTTTAGAATCTTGCTATTCATGTGAAAGGGAATTCTGTTTGGGGCCTTTAAATGCACCCCACAGTGCAATCCATGGATATCCCCATCTGGCAGCCTGGAAACCACCAATTCCTGATGCTGTGTCTTATACACGCATACAGCAGCAACTTCACCTTCAATCGCAACAACCATATTCCCATGCATAATGCCTCTGTAGAGAAATACAAAACAATGTGGGGACAGGCAACACATCCATGCAGCACCCAAACATACAGCAACATGTGCCCCCCTGAGTGACATGCAACAAATGAGAGTCAGATCCCCCTGCTCATGCCAACGCAACATGAATACCCCACACAGTGGAACCTTATAACCCACAACACCTACACTGCCCCTGCTTCCCCAAGTGCCATGCAGTGAAGAACCATGTTACACTTATCCATTATCATGCTGATGGGACATTCTGAACACTCGCATCTGGCCACAGTCAGTATGATACCGAAAAGATACCCAAAAAGAGACCACTGAGAGGATGTATTTGTATTTATTTATTTATATATTGGAATGGAAACCCAGGATCACCTTAGAAGGACTTCCAATGCCACAATAGGGCATCCCCTTAATAATGTGGCACTGTGACAGTGCAGTAAACATGGACAGGTGAGCCGATGATGCAAAGTCCAAGAAGATTTGATTGAAAAATATCAACAATTGCACAGAAGACAGGATCTAGCAGAAGGCAGTACTTCACAGAGGCAGCTGTCATACTGCAAGGCAGGGCAAAGAGGAAACTGGCTGGAAACAAACAAGCAGACATGAGAAAGCAACGAGAAACAGAGGCCAAGTACACTGACACACAAAAGGGAGCAGGCAACAGGAAAGTGGAAGGGATGGCAGACTGCATCAGGACTGGATTGAATTGGGTCAAATGTGTGTTTAACTGAAGGGAGCATTGAGATGCATTCAGCAGCTGTCAACAGGCCTCATAAAATCTGCTGGTGTACCGTGCATGGTACATGTTGACCTTTGCAAACAACAATCCCTGGACAATGGTGTTTGGTGTCTGTGGAGAACATAGCATCCCACAAATGGCCAGCAATGCTGTCATGTGTGTGAATTTATCTTGGGACAGCACCACCAGAAACGGAAGAAGGACCAAGATTGGACTGCCTGCGTGGTAGTAATGACTATTGAAAAATCACTGTATGGTATGCCACATGGCAGGCAAGGTTCATGTGAAAACTGCAAGGAAACACTTATCATCCCAACCATCACCATGTGTCACAGCACACAAACAGCCAGGCCTGCCACCATCATGACAACTCACCATCAAATGCCCTACAGTGACAGCCTCCCTCACAACTATGGGCCCGCAACCAGTCCCACCCTGATTGGCATGAGAAAACAGCATGCATAGACACACCAGCCTGCCATCACCATGTGTCACATGCACCCATGAAGCTGGATCCGTTCACCTCAAACCAAGTAAAAGAAAAGTGACCCCACACAGTGCCAAACACCACAACACAATTGACACCCTGAGTGCCCTTCACTTACCTGCACAGGGTACCCACCTGGCTTGCATCCACTGCATCACACCTGGAAAAAAAATTCAAATTGCAAATACGTGCACTGCAACAATGTAAAGATACTGGACATCCTTGATAACTCATGTATGAAACAAGAAAATTGTCAGGTACCACCCATTGTTGAAGGATGACAGAGTGCAAGCGGGAGATAGGACACAGAGTGATGATTGCCTAGCAGTGGAGTGGTGCAAGAGAGAGTGACAGAGAGAGGCACTTGTGAAAAGCACTGCAAGGAGGAGACTGGCTGGAGGGTAGATGAGGATGGATATGTCTGACTTCACAGTGGGTGAGGGCAGAGAGAAGTTGTTCAAGAGAGAAAGATGGAGACATGAACACTTTTGCAAGAAGCAGCCTGGTCAGAAAGCCTGGAAGGAAGAGAGATGGAAAAGTACCACATGTCGTGGGGCATGAAGGACAAAAGTGGGTGACGGAGAGGGGCAGACTGGCAAAGAATGGGCACATGGGAAAGCTCAATCAGCAGCTCTACACAATGTTGCATACACACCACACTGCTTTCAATCCCATATTTATCCAATTCGCTCACTAGTAGGTTATTTTGTACCAATCTACTGAAGTAGTGACGATATATAGACTGTATTTAGACTGTATTTCCTCGAATTATCACTTAACTGTTCAGTCTGTTAAAATGCCCCGGACCTCTGATCTCTCATCCCACCAGACCCCTAGCACGTGCAAATCAACACAGCAGCCTACCCAGCGGCCCACACAACACACCATAACGCACCTCCTGCTCTCCTTTACGGTCCTGATTGGGATATCTCACAACACCATCACACCTCACACTATTACATCACATCACTATCATCCACATGCATCAGCCACCACTATGCCATACCTGTACTACCTAAAGTTTCATGTTAACATGACTCTTTCCAATCCCTACCTGAATGCACCAGCCCTCTGGCTACAACACTTTGCTTCCAAACCTACGCCTAATCAACCGTGCTCCACTCAAGCTAGAAACCTGAGGCTTGGCTCACGACACTGCCATGCAACACTCAACCAGACCACATCATAAAATAGCAAAGTCTCCGTTACCAATCGCCCCTCCTCTACTCATGCTAGAAACCAGAGACTAGGCCCAAGATTCTACCTAACCTCTTGCAATACTCTCACTATTGCTAATAGCCCATTGTCTACATACCTAGCTGCTCCACCCATTACTGCCAACCAGACCATACTTACATACTTAAGTCTACCCTGCAACACCTCGGCCAGAAACCAGAGAATAGCCTCAAGACTCCTCACTACCCACCGACAGCTCCATGACTCTCATAACAAATCACTAACACCTATCAATAACCTAGCCACTGCATTGCCTGCCAACAAAAGTGCTCCAGCCCCCCAGACTACCAGTACCACCAACGCCAAGGACTTTAAGATCAAAGGTGCGCTCATCAATGCCCGATCCCTCCCTGCTCATGCCTTAGAGATTGCTGACTTTATCATTACTGAAAACTTAGACTTCCTTGCCGTCACAGAGACTTGGTTGCACACGGCAGCGGGCCCTGCCTTATCCCTTGACCTCCCTGACAACTACTCTATCATCAGGTACGATAGGGATACTAATCAAACTAAGGGTGGAGGATTAACCTTTATCCTCAAGAGCTCACTTGTATTTAGAACTATCCCTAACCTTCAGATCCCATTTGCTGAGCTTCTCTCTATTAAACTTCCTATCTCTCCTGACCAAACTGCCACTGTGTACCTTATCTATAGACCACCAGGTCCCACTTCAACGTTCACGGAAGACACCTCTTCCATCCTTGCCACCAATACTAAAACCAACTCACAAGTCCTTTTACTTGGCGATTTCAACCTTGGGTACCAGGATGTGAATGACACCAAAGGCCTTGACTTAGCAAGCATGCTAACCAACTTCGGTCTCACCCAACACATCAACGAGCCCACCCACAATAAAGGACACTCTCGACTGGGTTGCTGACCTGAATTGTTCGATCAATTTGATCTCTGTGACCCCTTGCTTCTGGTCAGATCATCATAAAATAATCTTCACCATTGAGGCCAACCCCCAAACATCTAAACCTAACCTCGCCCCACGCATCTACACTCGTAATAAGAAGGATATCAAAATGGAGAAACTGCTACTGCTGATCCTCCCTCTGCTTAACACATCTACCTCCTGCACTGACCACTCAGTCTTAGTAGACTCCTGTAATCATGCCATGCTAAAAGCCCTTAAAACCATTGCGCCGCTTAAACTGCGCAAACAAAAACCCCGCCTTCATCTCAATACCTGGTTCACCCCACATCTCAGAGACCTCCGCAAAGGAAAAAGAAAGGCTGAGGCACACTGGAAAAATACACTGTCACTTGTCAACAAAAACAACCTTACCATTGCCTCCTCTATATACAAATAAGCTGTACTGGATGCCAAAAAAGATGTGTATAATAAACCTATACTGCTGGTACAATCCAACGCAAAGGAACTCTTTAAAATCCTCAAGGAATTAGAGTCTCCAGTAGCCACCTTGGACAGCTGTACCCCTGATAATGCCTGGTGTACTAACATCCAAAAGGCACTCTTAGACAAAATCTCTACGCTACAAGCCAAAATCAACACCAAAAAGAGTAATCTCTCAGACTCTCCAATTAACTCTCTGTTTCACAACCTCCCCATGCCCAAACATACCATCAAACCATTCAATTTCACGCCCTCACCATTTGGGTATTTGAAAATATTATCAAGAAGCTCAAACCTTCCTACTGTCATTGTGACTCATGCCCTGCTCCTATCATCAATGAGGATGCGCATGATCTTGCTCCCTTTATCACCGCCTTCATAAATGCCTAATTCAAATCTGGTATTGTACCGGATAACCACAAGGACGCTTGGGTTATCCCACTAATCAAAAAACCTACACTCGACCCGAGCAACCCAATCAACTACAGGCCCATTACTACGGTGCCTTTCTTAGTAAAAATTCTGGACCGGGTGGCCTACCTACAAATCCAGGACTACCTCGAATCAAACAAACTACTAGGCCTAAAACAATCAGGATTCCGACCTAGACACAGGACAGAGACAGCCTTGATTGACTTAAAAACACAAAATGAGGTTTCTGAACGACAAGGGCAAGATGGCACTCCTACATCTTTTTGATCTTTCAGCGGCTTTTGATTTGGTTGATCATCCAATTCTCTGTCATCACCTTAAAATAGCTGCCCATTTCTCTGACGCTGCCACATCATGGACCAGCTCCTTCTTGGCTAACATAACCTTGAGGGTCTTCTCTCCCTCTGCCTCCGCTGAACCAGCCCCAGTCCTGTGTGGTGTCCCACAAGGATTGTGTGTATAACCCACATTGTACAATGTATTTACTAAACCACACTTGACATACTTGGCTATCTGGGTGCCTCATGCACTAACTAGGCTGACGACACCCACATACTCATCCTCATCACTGGCGACTATGTAACTGACTCTAAAACTCTTAATGAAGTCTACTCAGTCATCCAGGCGTGGGTGGCTCATCATGGGCTCTGCTCAATGATGAAAAAACAGAGCTTCTCATCCTTGGATCCCACATCAAACTAACTAATCTTGACCCATCTTACAAATCAATCACTATTGACGGGAACATAATCAAAGTGTCCAATGATACAAAAACTCTTGGCATTTACTTAGACTCGTCACTATCTCTGACTAGACAAACAAATGCTGTAGTCTCTACCTCAGCCTATATCTGCAAACTCATCACTGCCTGCAGACCCTTCCTCACGACTGACAACTGCATTATCCTCGCCAGAACCTGTATCATGTCTAAAATTGACTATTGTAACGTCCTCTATCTAGGGACCAGCCAAAGAAACATTGATAAGTTACAGGTCACCCAGAACAATGCCATCAGGACGGCTCTTAACCTCCCAAGGAGATTACACATCTCTGACATAAGACGTAAATTTACATTTCTCCCTGTCGCCCACCGTATTTCTCTCAAAACTCTTGACTTAACTCATAAGGACCATAACAACTTGGCCCTGCACATCTGACCAACCGTTTCACCTGACATACAGCTGCTAGGCCTTTGAGGTCTGCTCATATACATACACTCACTATACCTAGCTACAAGCTGCAGACAGCCGGAGGATCTAGTTTCCCAGTCCTTGCAGCTAAATGATGGAACACTATACCCACTACACTCAGAACAGATCCTTCCATCCACTCTTTTAAGAATTAAACTAAATTATGGCTACATGAACTTGATGCATCTGCCGAGTCCACCTAAGCACATTGTCCTAACAGTTACCTTTCCTCACATATTCCTCCCATATTGTATTGTATTTATAGCGTAGCTACTGCTACCTATAGACTTGCCTACATTTTTTTAACAGTATTGTTATCGTCTGCTTTGTTCCTGCTTGCGGGAAAATCTAATTGTATGTAAGCACAACTGATTGTATGTAACCACTCTCTTCTTATTATGTGCCCAGATGCCCCAGGGCAAGGTGCCCAATATAAATAAAATAAATACAAAATACAAATACATCAGACATACCTCTGGCAATACCCACCATGTCACGCAAAGCAGTAAAAGACCCTGCAAAGAAGTGCCTACAACCACATACCCCACCCTACACCAACCAACATTCACCCCTGTTGGTCACCACTGTAGATGGACCTCAGGACAACATGCAGCTGTTCACTCACCCTCCAACAGACCACACACCCTAAGTGAGACTGTCCCAGTAAGCGTGCATGGATTCCAGGGTGCACTCAAAACTCATACAGGGAGAACAGGTGAAGACAAGCTGTTGTGAGTGAATGATGTAACACATGCTAGGCCCACAATGTGTACACACAATATGCACTCACTGACAGTGCCGGATGAGATGAACAAGGAATGAAAACAAAAATACATGCAACACACCCCATTGTAGCCAACCAACAGAAACAAACAATGTACAAAAAGTGACCTGATTGGGTAACACAGAAGCAGTCTCTCAGGGGTACAGATGCACATATCTGTACAATCCTACATGCAGTTAGTGTGACACACCTGTCCTGTCGAGTCAGTCAATGTACACAAATGGCCAGATACGTGTCACCAAAGACTGCGGTGGGAGATGAGCAGACCTAACAATGGATGTGTGTGGCACATGTGGAACAGTGGCAGGGCAGGGCAGGTCATGTAAGTGGACAAGGGAGTGGATTGGGAAGTGGCACAGGTCAACGAGTAGGGCCCAGTAGGATACATGGGGCCAGGGGGAGTATAAGAGTGGCAGTAAGGAGATATCATCATGGTCAGTGAGGCAAGTGTTGGAGATCCAAAAAAGACAGAGTGCAAAATCACAGAGAATGCATGCCGTCAATTCGCACAAACAACATCATCCAGAATAAATGAAATACTCCCAATGGCTAAAGTGTGACAAGTGCGGCCCAATCACTTCCATATATTGCGTCAATTCAGAAAGTGCATCCACCAAAACAATGCACCCGCATAGAAGTGTAACTGCACATACACACACATGCATGTGGACCGACACACATCTGGAAAGGCATATACTCTGTCTCAAGGATTACCCCTTCCACAGCTAGTAAAAATGTGCCATGCATACAACGACTATGGCGACCAATAATACAGACACAGCACAAGAGACAGTGCACATGCTTACCTGCTGGCAGAGCTGGCATGATGTGATTCACTCATCACCTCAACCAGGAACTGTACCTCCAAATATGTGAAAGGAGGGCCAGTGCTTGGCAGAGGGACTGGGAACTAGGGACGTGAAAGGGTGCAGGGTGGACCTCCCATGGAGTGCAGTCACCGGATGAATAGAGATAACTGCAACAACATGGGACATTGCATTTCACCAGCCATAGTTCACAATCATGCATACAGCATGATTCCATATGCCCATTGTTGCCTGCACATCCCATCCTGTCGACCTCAAGGCACCAATGGCAGTTGATACCACTGTGCATGGCTGCATGTCCACAACTGCATTCATCATGCCTTTGAGAGGGCAACTGTGCATCTCAAGGGGAAACAAAGAAAAGAGAAAGAGTACACCTCGGAAAGGGCAAAACAAAAACATATGCCACCATCCGCACCAGGGGCATTGAAAAACAAGAAAAAAGTATCCATGCGAAATCAAGGGTCCAGAAAAAACAAAAGAACACACCAGTCATGAAGAAAAGAAAAGAAAAAATGTCATCCTGGACTGGGGAGTCCACCCTGGAGTGGGGAGGGGAAGGTGCATGCCAATATCCAAATATTAATAAAAGAACATCCCCTCCATGGGCTCATGGACCTCACAGCAATGGTGAAGCAGGAGGCTGGTCTGTGCTGAGACCCCCATCCTTTGGTTAATCTGCAGATGGTTATGGTGTTGGAGCCCTACCATGCACTGCCAAGGCCTGGCCTTCACTGGCCACGGCTAGCCGTGACACAGTTGAATGCACCAGCACAGTAATGGCGGTGAGGTCTCCATGCATGTTCTCATGGATGGCTGCAGTGTCTGTATGCACACTCACCCATGATGCATTGAGTTCCTCGGACAGTGTCCTTGTGGCTGAGAGTTTGTCATGGATTGCAGTCCTCAAGGCCTGCATCTCAAGCCTCAGGGCCTCTCTGTGTGCCTGAGCATCTGCATGCAGGTACCCCTGCCGACACCCCAGATCAGCCTGTCGGCCCTTGATGTTGGCCTCCATACACAGTCTGTGGGAGTGGCATGAGGACCACATGACCTGCAGCTGTTGCTCTACTGGGGCCGCTTTTGGGGTCATTGTCTTGGCCCTCTGAAATTTTGTGCAACAGATTGCCATGTCAGATGGCGGCACACATCTGCTGCTCCCACTCTGTCTACCTAGCATTCACACATCCACCATGTGTGCTGGGACCATGGCAGCCTGATGCAAGGGACCACGCCTGTTGCTGTGGTGCCCCTGTCATTGGCTGCAGGTCTGAAACCCTCCTTTGGACAGTAGCCACAGGACCTGATGCAAATTCATTGGAGGGGGGCCTTGCAGCCATAACCACCACAGATGGGGGGCCCACCACTGACTGGCCTTGTCAAGCCAGCTAAACCGCTGCAGACTCATGGGCCTCATCTGATCTGCCAATTGGGGAACTCACTTTTGCCCTCTTTGAGGCATACACATCTGGTTCAGCATCAAAGCCAGCTGAGTCTGAAGAGTCCGAAAAGTCTGCAACACGACTGAGGATGGTCTGAAGCACCAGTGGGTTCTCATGGAATACAACACATGACCTCCACTGGTGGTCTGACGCACCACTAACTCTTCTTCCTCTTCCTCCTCCTCCTCTGTTTCTGGTGCATCCTCACCTGCACATGGACAGGGAAAGATATATTGAGGCATGTGCCATGAGACACAAATGCACATCTGCATCAAAGTGCACTCAAACAACAAATGGCAGGACACACAGGCATCAGACATTGTGCATTCACACACTATGAGCTGTAAGCAATGGATGCACAGCATTTGCTGACTCGTGTCACCCCCTTCTCCCGGTTCTGTCCATGCTGTCAGTGGACACATTGACATATAAAAGTGGCGTAAACTCACAATGATGGCCGATGCAAATGTCATGTCACCACACATACCAGGTAAAAGTACTGCACATGTGACATTATAATGCTGAAGGACAACACATGGCAACATTCAGCCACCCATACCCACAGACACCACCACAGTCAAAACATGATGCACAAATCAGGATTGGAACAGTGAACTGGAGACATTGAGGTTCTGGGGAAGGTGAGGAAAGGGAAAATGCCTCCCAGGAGGTTCAGCTGAAAGTGGGCCTTCCCGGCAAGGTCCGTGAAGTGAAGAGAGAAGGAGAGAAGATTTGAAGATTACCACAATGTTCATTGACCCCCCAAGAGGGTGAGAGGAGTGGCAACATGCAGTGCGGCTAGAGTGTGGGAGGGAAAGAGGGAGCAGGTGTCCCAATGAGTAGACTCACTGCGTCACTGGCATTGAGGCAGAGACTGTTAAAAGTACACCATGCCTGTATAGCAGATGGGCTGTAATGCATGAGAGAGGATGAGGGGGAGGCAGGGAGTGAGGCTTGTTTGAGAGCTGTGTCATCTGTCTTACAGTGGCATGTCCCTGCCCCGTTGCTCCTGCTCCAACCATGGTGGTGGGGAGACTGTGTATGTTCACATGTCAAGCACATAGAACATATGGAAGGTCCATGAGTGGCATGTATGTGCAACAATCAATCCCCACAGCAATGTCTACGGCAATGCAGTGCCGGTATATGCACATCATCCCCACGGCTAGGTGAAAAGTTCATGGTCATGCATGCTCAGACTCTGAACCAGCAGTGCCTCAGATACCCATCACATTACAAATGTTACAACAAAGCCATCTTGCCACATCTGGGTGTGCGATGTAGCTGGCTTGCCTAACCTTATCTGACAGATGACACGGGTGTGGGCAACAGTACATGTATCCAGTTCACAGACAGGCCTTTGTCTGTGCAACTGCACAACACAATGATGGAAGTGCAAGGCATGTGCCTGTCAAGTATCAACTAACGGACACATACAGGCATTTGACGCCAGATAGGTGCCTTAAAATGTGAGTCGCTTGATATGTTTGAACCACTTCTATGTACACGCATAGAATGGAATGCAGCCAGGCATACTCATTGCCATTCATGATGTACATGGCCTACCACATGGCTGTCTACAGCCATGTGATTTTCATTTTGCAAGGAGTCAACCTCTGCATGACAACCCACCATCAGCTATTGTTAACCATGTAGTGAATGGCATAAACCCTTACTACACTCATTTGTATACGCACCAACATCATGCCTGCAAAACCGGGCTGTGGTCTGTGGGCACTTACGCACCTTCACTCTGGGCACACCACAAGGCGTGGTGACAGACAGCTCAGATATGCATCATTGTTAAGATGGATGCCTAAACTCTGACATGGTGGACAGACGTTTAGGAGGCCACTCTAGTTTAGTGGAACAGGGGAACCTTCTGGACAAACCAAACCAATCTATGGTAGCTTGGCATGTGGTCAAGACTAAGGGCCTCATTACACGGTAGGCGGTAACCGTGGCGCTATTAGCGCCATGGTTGCTGCCGGTATTTTACTGTGTCTGCCTTGGTGGATGGTGGAATTACCGCCCTACTCCAAGGTGAGCGGGGGCAGTAATTCCCCATTCACCAAGCCCTTCCACATTCCAATTTTTGCCCCCATGGGCATAATGGAAATGGGGAAGGCGCTAATTATGGTACCGCAAATTACGGTACCGTAATTAGCACCAAGGTCCCTTTGCGGCACCCTACTTTAACGGCTGTTAAAACCGCAAAGGAACTCGTAGTAAGGCGGTAAGGGTTAACGGTCACCGGTAGCATTACCGGTGACCGTTAACCCTTACTGCCTTCCGTGTAAAGAGGCCCTAAGTCTCAGGAGGGGTGAGAGTGATCGGAAGCCCACAATGAGCACACACAGTTACACTCCACAGAATACACTTAGACAGATGTATATCAAAAATACATTTATTATTGGACTTTATAACTAAACACAAATAAACCAGAGTAATAATAAAACAGTTACCACACACGCTTTTCCCTATGTAACATATATACAAAATGCGTTTAGTCTAATGTGGATGAAAGGGGAGAAAATAACCAAAACCTGCAACAGAAGAGGTAAATTCAACACATATATCGTATTAGTTTTCTAAGCCAATCCCTAATTTATTCAGTCCAGCTCTAAGAAGTGAGGAGCCTTATGTTCAGCAGTACAGTAGTGCGTTAACAACGTGCAGTCGTGTATTAAGCGAAAATCAGGTTCTCTTCAGGGAGCTGTAGCTGTTCAGGAAGGGGGTTGAGGTGATGAAGAATAAAGCCCTAATCCTTGAGGAGGGTCTACCCTTGCAGGTAAAGTGACATTCGAAGTTCGGGAATAGCTGGGGAACACAGGCTAGCCCAGCTAAGGTGAGTATCTTTTCAGGGATTCTCGTGCGTAAAACAGAAGGATTTGCCAGGGGGCGCTGGTAAGTGATGCAAGTACTCATCGACTCTCAACACAGTCCAGGCCAAACTTTTCCTGCTTAGTCCAGTTCGCTAGTAGGTTTCATCCCTGTGTTACCAGTCGCTCCAGCTCTCAGTGGCTGCGGGATGGGACGATAGTCTGTGGTGGGACAGTAGCCTTTTATCAGCCCTCGAAGAAAGGAAAAGGATAGTTCTGGTGCAGCACATCTCTGGACATGGGTGGGCAGGTCTGCAAGACTGACAGTAATATTCACCACAGCGGGTGAAACAGGGACCGCAAATGCTTGCAGCGTGGTGCATTCTCATCATTCGCAATCCAGATGAGACAGGACATTGAGTTTTGGCAGGAGAGGGCCCAGCACCACAAGTAACCGATTCCCAAAGTCTTGAGTCTCAACTCGGGACGACAGCCCTCCTATACGATGCCCCAGGTTTGAGCTGGTCAAATTCGCTGGATGGCCCAGGAACACTTCTCCAAAAAGGTTATTTGCGAGGGTAAGCAGGAGGTGCCGAGAGTAGTTGGTCCCACTACTCCAAAGGGTTAAAGCGCCTTTGTAGGCCTTTTTGGTATGATATGAAAATAGGGTCTGCTGGGACAACAGCAGGGTCAGGGTGCCAAACATTCCAGCTCGTCTCCAGCAGAAGTCTGCTCTTTCGTTCAGGATACTTGGTTCAATCTGTAGTTCGGTGTGAACCTCAGGTGATCAACCTGGAATAGATACAGAGCCCCTTCTCATATCCAAGATTCATTTTGCGCTCATCAATGGAGTCAATGGAAGATCTGCTCTCTTGCATGCACGCCAGTGGTTCCAGTCAATCAGGCATACCAGACATACTGTAACCAGTAGAGTGTATTGGGACCAGGCAGTCTTAACCCTCTTCCTGGGCACTAGCACACATGACATGCAGAAGCCCACGAAAGATGCGTTTTTTGTGGGAGGCTGCATGACCAAATATGGAATACCCGGGTCTCTCGACCTGGGGGAAGGCAAAGGGACAAAATGGCCAACGAACAGAACAAAAGACTTTCGTGGCACGGCCATTTTCGGCACTGGCCACAGTCTTGGCACACTTGGACCAAACGCAGCAAAACGTGGTATGGTACATAAAAACGAAGTAAAAGTACTTTAAAAGTAAACTGCTGCCACCAGTTTGTTTTAGGGCCACTTGTACAAACACCAAAAAATCCATAGAGGGTGTCTAGGGCCATAAAACAAAAGGACCCCAATGTGCATCATTGTAAGGTACTTGGCACATAGATAAAAAGTTACCAAGAAATGGCAACGTAGTCAAAGACTAAGGGAAACATAGTTTCCCAGTACTGACAGCCTGATGGACATGTTAGTTTCCCCATAAAAAATGAGGGAAAGCTCAGAGGAGTGCATCTGAAGGCTGTGCTCCACTGGCAAAAGTAAGGTTAGGTAAGCCAAACTAAAGCACAACGTTTGGTGGGTCCATGAGGGGAAATTGCACCTAAGGGAAATCTTTCCTAACCATCATGACAACATGGAACATCATGGAACATGCAACTCAGCATGACATGATGTGATAGTTCAACATCGATTGCATGTACCTGTCTAGCAGTGCAGAGTGAGACGCCAAAAGAATGTAGCACACAACAGTACATGTTGGTGTCTCATGGTGCTTATGTACCAGGGGAGTAGCCTGTGGGTGTTGTGTATTATCACACAGACTTGTGCCACACATGTTCACCATACAGGAAACACCCAGAATGATGGACATGTGAAATGAGTCTGAATGGATGTCATACAACTGCAGCAAGATGTACCACTACACAAATAAGGTGGGTCATGCATGACTGGCAAAACATATGATGCACAGTGACAGCCACTCACCAGATGTTTCCTCACAGTTCTCCAGGCCTCCCAGACATTGCACCTTCTCAAGGAGGGGGAATTGGCTCTTGGTCTCTTCATGCAGTGTCAGCTGCTCCTCCTCTGGTGGCCCACCCAAGATGCCAGTGCAGAGGCCAAGTTGACACTGAGCTTGTGCTTGGTGCGACGGGTGAGATCATTTCAGCGCTTCTGACCCTGCCCAGCACTACGCATCTCCACCCCTAAGGCGTTGATCTGGTCCATGACCCGCTGCCAATGCACCTTAAATTGTGCAGTTGTTTGGGTGCTCCCCACATACAGGCACATGTCACGATGTTGATCAGTCACATAGTCAATAAGGATCTGGAGCTCCTCATCAGTGAAGTTCTTCTTCCTCTGCGGGCCAGTGTCCTGTGTCATGTCTTGGGGTTGAGCCTCTTCCTCCTGTGCAGGGTTTCCTATCTTGACCCGAGTGGCACGAGGTGTTGGTGCTGCCCCTGTCTGGCTGGTACAACGTTGGCATCCACGTGCTGGGTCACCTGTGGATTGAGGCCTGCCATGTCCTCTTGGGGCTGGGTCAGATGTGTCCATATCACGTCCCTGACCCTGTCTGTCCCCTTTCCCTCTTGGGGCCTTTCCACTCATGTCACAGGTGTAAGGGATGAATGGAAGGCACACCAAGTTATTGTCCTGGGCAATATGAGGAAGGGAACAGTCTACGTGATGTGCAACATAGATGTGTGGTCCAGCAAAGGCTCAAATGTAGCCCGAAAATAAAACAAATACGGTATGCGATATGCAGTGGCACCCAGAGACTCACACTTTGCATACGCGATACCTGGAAAGCTTCCCAAAAAGACAAAAATGGTATGCAATACTCAGTGGCACTCCCAAACACAAACAATGGGTACATTATACCCGGAAAGCTTCCAAAAAAGAAAAATACGCTATGCGATATGCAGTGGCACCCAGAGACTCAGACATTGCATACGCGATACCCGGAAAGCTTTCAAAAAAGAAAACCCTGTACGCGATACTCAGTGGCACCCCAAACACAAAAATGGCATATGTGATTTCCGGAATACTTCCGAAAAAGAAAAAAAGCATTACACGAAATGCAGTGGCAACCCCAAACACAAAAATTGCATACACCACACAGTGCAGGCCTCAAAATAAGAAAGAAAATATGCGCATATGCGCAGAGGCAAACCCCTCCTCCCCCAAAAACAAAAATACGGTATGCGGTATATTAAGGGAACGAATTGCATAGCACCCCCAAATACTGGTAAACAACACTCGTCTGTCTTCATTCTTTTGCACGCACATCCATTGTTGTGATTCAACATCCATATGTATCCCTGTCAATGCTGTGAGCCGTGTCAGCATGCTGCATGCACTGAAACTTACGCGCCTTCACTCTGTTTTTGGCTACCTTTTGAGATACTCATGGAAGACACACTCTCCTGCCTCCATGCCACTTTACCTACCTCCTCCTGCTCTGTGCTGCCTGTCCAATGTGAGTGCCTGCTGCCCAACTGCACTGAGTTAGGAGTGCCTGCTATCCAACGATTATCTATGTGCCTGTCTCTGGTCCTATGGCCAGCTCCGCTGCCGTGTCAGACTCCCACCTTTCCATTCCACCACCAATGCCCTACAGCCCATCTCCACAACCACCTTGCCCACCCACACCTGCCTCAAGGGTTGCCATGTCTGCACTATCTTCCTCCGACCACAGCGGCAATCCCACGGCAGCTAGGAAGAGAGATGCCAACACCAGCTCCAAGGAAGTTGGAATCCTGGTGAATAATGTCCTGTAGAATTCTGATGCCCTCTTCGACACCGTGAAGCAATGCAGCAAGGAAGGACATAACCAAATCTGGGTGGACATGAAGGCTGCCATCATCACAGAGGGGGTGGCAGTCTGCTGCATCAAGACGGTCCATAAGTGTCATGGTTACTGGGCCCTCAGCTAAACACCTTTCCTTTTTTGCCCATGGAAGTACATTGAACGGACAGACTGGGGCTAGGTGGGTCAGGGCCTGGCATGCAAGACACTCCCAACAACTTGAATCGCCCTGACCACCCATTCCCATTTGGAATAAACCCTTTGTCAGCAGCAATCTTTATTGTATGCACACTTCCTGGTAGGGGTTCTCTCACTTCCTGTTCACCCAATATGGAGGACTGATGCCTGTGCCAGCATTGAGCACACAGTCTAGTCTCTCGGCGTGGCTGCCTTTATAAGTCACGCCCAGCATTCAGTCTGTGCTTCGTGTGTTTCCTGTTACTAAGAAGCACGCGCTCACAGCAGCTCCGGATCGTGTATCTGACTTCACTTCACCTACCTGCTAACGAACTCTGCAGGACTTACCTGAGCGCCCCGAATCGTGAATCAGCTGTCGGAGTCGCCAGCCTCTACTGGTTGCAGTCAATAGTCCCCAAGGTGTTTGCCACAGCATTTCTTCATTTTTCTATTCAACTCCGGCACCTGCAAAATAAAGAATAAAGCAAACAAGTAAGATCGCAGCCGCATCACGAAGTTTGTTATGCGTGCAGAATACAAGAGAAGCGCAGCTCTTTACTTACGCAACTGAATCCAGGAAACTTCTTTAAGTCACCACAAGTCCCTGCAGCGCTCCTACTCACTCGCACTTTGCCTGCTCGTTCCAGCTTTCCACGAACTCCTGTGGAGATCAAACAATCACAGGGCAAGAGACATTAATCAAGCACTCATTGCGCTCCACAGCCCACACAAAAGACCTTGCAGCCTATCTCACACGAAGGACATTACAGCCTATACAGGGATAGGATTTACAGCCAGCCTTCTAAGACATTATTACCTCTGAAGAACTGCCAAAACAGGGGCAAGGAACCTTACCACACAGAACAGACTGTTTAGGATCAAGGAACAAGGTTCAATGAAATAACTGGACCTGAACCAGCCAAGACTCAGCGCCCCTGCGCCGTGCAGGATGGAGAGCCCACCAAACCAGCCTTACAGGTGAGCTAAGCACAGACATTAGAGTACATCCACAGGGAACCAGGGGGAGGGGAATGAGGTTTTTAGATAGCCCACAGGAACTGTGTACTGAAGTTCTCTTTGTATTGGCAGGCCAGTCCTCAGACCATACCGGGATTCACATCCAGAGCAGGGAGACCACTACCCAGGCAGACGGGGTACCAGAGGGATCCATCGCTCCTGCAGAGTCCCAGATGAGTGTGACAATAAATGTCTGGAGGACCTCAAATCCAGGACCCACACGAAGGCCTTGCGCGCCCTGTTGGCCTGTGCAACCGAGGAGGTGCACCATGTGGGCGAGTGCAGGTTCTCTTCTAACAGCATTCAGGTCCTGGCAAGGTTCTCCCCGAAGCTGCATACCCAGATCTGTGATTGGAGACAACTTCTGGGGTCTGCTAGTGAGTTGGCATGTGGTGCAGTGTTCTACAGTGCATGTTTGTTGTGTATGTGCCTTCATGTTTGTAGTGACACCCTTATGTTTACAGCATGTGTGTTTCAGTGATTGACAGTGGCATGCATGCCCTGGACAATGCTCCCATGTGTGAGGTGTGATATCTGTTGATTTGACATGCGCTGGTATTTGTAGTGTGTGTTGTTGTACATTTTGGCAAACAGTACACATGCAATGTCACTTGTGGCTTAGACATGCTTGGATGGCAAGGGTGCCAGTTGAGGATGTGGTGCCCATGTCAAGTGCATGCATGATGGGCATGATGTTGTGGCGAAAATTGCAATGTGTGACTATGCATCTGCTACATCTGGAGGAGACTCGTGCGTTTGAATGTTTTGCGTAGTCAAGTTGTGGCATTGCTATTTTGGGGACTTTGATGTGATGCTGCATGTGTACTCAGAGTTGATGTGTGCACATGCCATGTGTATGTGCTTGGGGCTACGCCATACTCACATGCGCCTCTGCAATTGATGCATGTATGTGTTGCATGCACACAGGTTGGGTTGGGACTGAGGCATATTGTGTGATGTAATTCTGTGGAGAGATGTCCAAGCAGGTTTTGGCATGGCCATGCTGTGAGTGATGCAATCATGAGTGATTACTGGTGGCCAGGAATCCACTGTGTGTCTTGCTAACATTGTGTCCACGACTGTGGCCCGGCACATCCCTGCATACATGCTCTATGTGCATGTCCAGCCTACCAGTTTACTCCCTGCCCACCCCTGTACCCTTGTGGTATGTGTCCCATCGATATGCATCAGGTTGTAGTTGGATCACATTGCCTTTCCAATTGTGCCATGTCATTTCTCTTGGTATGTGTCTGTGCACTGCCCACATTGTGCTGCATTTACATGTGGATGTGTCATGATTGTGGTTGTCATTGAGCCTGTGTCGTTTTGTCTGTTTGAATGTGAATTGCATGTCCATGTGTGTGAGTGTGGATGTTGCTGGCTGTACCTTCAACAATTCATGTTCATGTTCCTGTAAATGTTGTTACTGCCACACAGGCTTTGACACAGTACACTGATGTCACAGTTCTGTGTCTCGTTTGCCACAGTTGCTGCAGCTGAAGAAGAGGGAGCGGAAGCAGTGCTGTGGAGCATGAATGCAGGGACCGTTCCACCAGACAAAGGTCCAGGTCACAGTCACTCCCCCACGAAAGCTCATCTTCGGGGAGCTATGTGGCTGAGGTAGCACCCAGACCATCGGGCTTGGCTGTTGGGGGTAAGTCTGAGGAGGTGAAGGTGGCAGGGGACTCCTCAGAAGTGGTGGGACAGGGTGATACCACAACTGGGCCATCCACTGCAAAGACACCCTGGAGTCATGCAGGTTGATGGAGGGGGAGGAGGTGGCCATTGGGGTCAAGTGGGGGTGTCAAGGTGGGTGTGCATGCTGCAACCCTGTCCCAGGGACATGAGGCTGTGTAGGCCACCACGGAGGCGCCTGTTCAAAATCCTGTCCCTGGGTCATTGGATGCAGCAGTGCACGCCTTACGGGATGCCTCCACCCAGACTAGCATCCCCTTGCCAGCTGATGTGTCCATCAGGGATCAGGTGCTGCCCCTGCTGGCCGGCCTGACGAGTCAGACTGCAGTCATACGTGATGATGGTCCGGCTACTTGTGGTATGCTTGCCCATCATCACAATGAGGTGTACCGCCTTGTGGCCTTGCTGGCAGCAGTCTCATTCCCTGGTGGGCTCCATGGGCTGTTCACTGCTGCAAGCGCCTCGGCTTCCTACTCTGTGTGCCAGTCATGCTCTGGGGTGCCTTCCAGGCTACATAGCAGCACACACCCCTTTACACCAGTCCCACACACAATGCCCCGTCTGGTGGATCTAACATCCCCGCCCGAGGTGGGAGTCCCAAGTACGCCAGCTGTGGTGGTCACTGTGCTTACCCAGGCTCCAACAAAGGCACAGGCAATGGAGGGACAGCAGGCACCCTGGAGCAGTGCAGGCACTGTATGCCCTTGACAAATGTCATCAGGTCAGAGGACGTACCAACAGAGCATGCACTGGGCACAGCAGCAGGAGGTGGCAACTACAAGGAGGCGGACTGTTGCAGGGCAGACCACAACAAGGAGACAAGTGGCAACTTTTGGGCAGGAGGACCATGTGGGGCATTAAACGCCATCTCGTCTGTGTTTTGGAACTATGAGAAGCAGCTGCTGTCAGAGAGGCAGCAGGCACGGGAGGTGCTAGTGATGGTGGCCATGGCAGAGGTGGTGCTACGTCGGGTAAGGGCAGGAGGCCACTTGCAGGTCAGCACAGGACGCAGACTGACAGATGCTGTCCACCCTCCGAGCCCTCCAGGTAACAACAGAGGGTCACCTGAGGGAGGATGACGTGGCGTCTGACACAGCCCTGGTCGACAGGTTGGGAGAGATTGGAGATGAGGACTAGCCCGCTGCTTTTGTCTAAGTTAATTAGGAATAGGTTTTATTTATGTCTTTTTTCTTTTGCCCCGGACTTCAATGACTTTTCTTCCCTGTTTTTCATGCATATAGTTCTTTTGGTCTAGGGTTAATTAAATGTTTCCTCATTTATCCCAGACATTTTGGACCTTCCTTCTCAGTTTTTGTTGTGTATAGTTTTGTTGAATATAGGGTTTAGATGGTTACATTCCACGCTTAATGCAGTTCATTTGTGTGTCTATGCCTTTGATTGTTGACATTTTACCCAGTGCATCTCTCCATTGCAGGTAATGTGTATTGTAGCATGCCTGTGTGTGTGATGTTGTAGCTGTGATATTTGCAGTTGGAGGTATCCACATGTCCCTGACATGTGGTGGTGAGGTCATCAGATGACTGGAGGCTGCAATGGATGTTTTCATTTTCCTTTAGATGTGCCTCATCACTTTGTGTTTAGCATCGGTGTGGTTGGTGAGGAGGGTTCTGGTGTGTGTGAGATGATGTACATCCAGGTATGGTTGCAGTGATGTGTTGATATGTTTTGCATTTTTTGTTTGACCCTGATGAAATGCCACCTGTTCATGCGTGTTTTCACACTTTCACATTGTTTCCATTTCAGGTCCACTGTTGTTCATGTGTCCCCTTTGCACATGCATGTCCCCTTCCACATGCTTGGCATTGTGTATGTGCCCACACTGTATTGACTGTAGTGTGTATTTGGCATGGCGGGTGCTGCGGTAGTCTCACTGTGTATGGGTGGCCTGGTCACATCACTTGTACATCTATTTTTCATTCATTGCTGTGTCACTCCTATGTCATACTCACATGCCCACCAGCATGTGCAGTCACACACTGCCTGCTCTCTTATCTTGCTCCACCTATGCCACTGGAATGCAGTTGTCTCCCATATTTGTTCTTTCTGTGTGGCAGCACACATTTCCTGTCTCAGTGAGTCATGCTGTCTCTGACTGCCCTCCTATCACCCATGCGCAGGCCTGTCATGTTGTGGTCCCTCACAGGGACTTTGTCACCCCTTCCACCTGGGTCACTTATGCTCAGACTGAGACGCGCCTGGTCATTATTTGTGGATCTGGACAATGTTTGATTTGGTTTACTTCTGAACTCTGCAAGCATACATTTATTGTGCTTTATGCTTTGCAACGGCCCATGGACAATATGCACATCCCACTTAGCATTGCATTCACTTTTCACCTGTGGTTGGAGTAGCCACGTTGTTGTTGGTGCAATATAGTGCTGCCTGGCTGTGGTTAAGCAGATTCAGGACTGCCAGGGGGTGACAGCAGATGTGCTGGTCCTGGATTGATCTTCACTGCTTCAAGTTGAACGTGTTGGCTCGTGGACATGTTGGAGGTCTGCTTCGTGGTGGAGGCAGACCACAAAGGTTCAGGTGAGTTGCAGCCATGCATTGGACTGGTTGTGTGGGAGACTGTCAGGGTGTTGCCTGGGGGTAGTGTCAGAGGTGAGGGTGATGTGGGGAGGGTGGTGTAGTGTCAGGGTGTTGCCTGGGGTAGCGTCAGAGGTGAGGGTGGTGTGGGAAGGATGGTGTAGTGTCAGGGTGCTGCCTGAGGGTAGTGTCGGAGGTGAAGACAGTGTGGGGGGGGGTGTAGTGTTAGAGTGCTGCCTGGGAGTAGTGTCAGAGGTGAGGGTGGTGTGGGGAGGGGGTATATTGTCAGGGTGCTGTCTGGGGGGGTGTTGTCAGAGGTGAGGGCATTGTGGGGAGGGGGATGTAGTATCAGAGTGCTGCCTGGGGGTAGTTTCAAAGGTGATGGCAGTGTGGGGAGGGGGGTGTAGTGTCAGGGTGCTTCCTGGGGGTAGTGTCAAAGGTAAGGGCAGTGTGGGGAGGGGAGTGTAGTGTCAGGTGCTGCTTGGGGGTAGTGTTAGAGGTGAGAGTGGTGTGGAGAGGGGGGTGTGCTGTAATGGGTGCTGCCTGGGGGTTGTGTCCGAGGTGAGGGTGGTGTGGGGAGGGGGCGTACTGTCAGGGTGCTGCCTGGGGGTAGTGTTGGAGGTGAAGGCGGTGTGGGTAGAGGGTGAAGTGTCAGGGTGCTTCCTGGGGATAGTGTTAAAGGTAAGGGCAGTATGTGGAGGGGAGTGTAGTGTTTCGTGCTACCTGGGGGTAGTGTCAGAGGTGAGGGCGGTGTGGGGAGGGGGTGCACTGTCAGGGTGCTGCCTTGGGGTTGTTTCGGATGGTGAGGGTGGTGTGGGGATGGAGATGTAGTGTCAGGGTGCTGCCTGGGGTAGTGTCGAAGGTGATGGGGGCTGGTGGGTGTTGTCTGAACTTGAGGGGTTGATGTGCAGCAGTGGTATAGGCAGCAGTGTGGGTACCTTGGGAGTAGGAGGGAGTACTCACAGTTTTGCAGGGGTGCCGCCTTGATTTACAAGGGAGTTCCTGCGTTTTTGCAGGGGTGCCGCCTTGACTTACGAGGGAGTTCCCGCGTTTTCACAGGGGGGCAGACTTGACTTTCGAGGGAGGTCCTGTGTTTTCGCAGAGGGGTGCAGCTTGGTGGGTCAGAACTGGATGCTGAGGTTTGCGTTTAGGTTGGGAAATGGCTTAGTGTCTGGTTTGCGTGGGGGAGTGTTGTTGGTGTTCGTCGCACTGCTGTGTTTTCTTTGTGGGTCGGGTTGTAATGCGCTTTCAAATCCATGATATGATATGATATGATAGTTTATTTGTATCGCGCTCATACACAAGTGTTTCAGAGAGCGACAAGGCAAGGGAGGGGACAGGGGAGAACAAACAGCGATCTTACTAGGCCCAGTGACATTCAGAACGCGCAGGTGCACGGGAAAAGGAAAGGGGTAAAAGTGCATGGAAGGGGGAGAGTGGAAAGTGCGGAGCAGAGGAGAACATATAAATAATAATAAATACAAATAAATAGATAATGGAGGCAATAAACAGTGGTAGTGCTGCCAGCAAGTGTCAAGTGCTGTGTTTATGGCAGCAGAACTGAGTAAGTCTGATAAGTGCAGAAAAAGAAGGAAAAAGGAGGAGGGGGACTGTATGGGTACAGATACAGTCCCCAGTGCAAGGGGTGGCCAGAGGCAGTACAGGAGGGTGGCAGGGTGAGAGGGTACCTGGGCCCAGAGGACAGAGGTGGCCAGGTTCAGAGTGCCAAGAGAGAGCAGATCAGCAAGGGAGAGGAGAGCAAAGGCAGAAGCAAAGAGGAAGGTCTTGAGGTGCTTCCGGAACCAGAGATGGTTCTCCTCAAGTTTTACAGTGGCAGGGAGGCTGTTCCAACTACACAGAGTTTGTATTTGAAAATTTGCACGTACGGATGCGCAGAGTCGTTCTTGGCATGCAGCCCCTGCACGACCAACGTGCACTTTTCCATGAATCAGGCCTTATATAAAATTCTGGGTAGTTACAGTGTAATAATAACTACATTGATACAGCTAAGTCCACCTTGTTTTGAATTGACATGCACAGCTCTCGGGAGGCAAGTGATGTTGTCCCATGTTCTGGTAGCAATAAAAAGGATCAGCGGCAGCGAACCCTAAAAGAGAGCTGCGCACTAGGGGTTCTGCCTGCAGATCAAGATAATGAGAATGCTTAATGGCATAGAATATTTGATGTAGATTAGGATCGGGGTTCCTTCCAGAGCTTGCTATGGGCAGTGCTAGAATGGAAAATGGTTCTGCTGGAAAATATTGAAGACATTTTCCCGAGCTCTTTTTGAGTCCCCGGAATGGAACAGATTAGGGTGCGCAGCCCCATTTCTTGCCCCGGGTGAAGTGGGCGGCTGCCCGGGGCACAAACTGCCCTAGGGGCACAATTGCCTGCCCTGAGGTGGTCTCTAATTGACCTGCGGGGCGATTGCTCTGGTGCCACTATTTTCCCCAAGCAGCTGCTTGGGGAAAAAAGGGTGCCTCTTACCGGTGTTATCAAGTGCAGGAATACTTGAGACTTGGACCTGCCATTTCTCATGTTTAAATGTAGCAACAAAGGCGGATGAGGCATTAAAGATCTGGAAGGGGGCTAAAGGGATGAGGGAGGGCATGCTGGTTGACTTGTACACCAAGTATGCAGCTATCGAACGAACATCGAAAGTAAATGAGTTGAGGACGCTACTCAGGCTAAAACGTATCACTAGTTTATATCCTTTTGCTCCTTACCTCTAATGTGTTCAAATGTAGTCCTAGTTATATATCTCTACCGCCTTTAGTTGTTCTGCATTGCTTTTGTATTTAAAAGTCCCAGACAAGGCTGTGTATGCAAGGCACCAGTGCAAATGCTACGCTGGAAGTATTGTTTAAACGGGCATACATTTACATAGTCCTTGGAAATGAATATCGACATGGAAGCTTGTGTGAAACGGTCATGTGTTCCTATCAATGTAATACGTGATCCGCAAGTTGGCTTCTTTTTTAGTTTAAAAGATTTGTATTAATGATAACCATACAAGATATAACATGATTGTAACGTAGGTTATCAACTAATTACAGCATATAATCAGCAAGTGAAAAATACAAAACTATTAGTTGAAATACATAAGGGTCTTGCATGGATATGAGATTAATGGATATGAAAAACCACATTTTGGGGTTTATGGAGGGGTCAGACACACATCAAAGACAAGACAAGACAGAACAGAACATATACAAAAAGGAGGGTGGGAATAAAAAAGAGGGGGAGTAGCATAGGGAGATGCGCATACATTTGTCTTATTGGGTGTCACTTAAGCAGAAGGAATATTGGATACAAATTCTATAAAAGGTTTCCATTTCAATGTGTGCTTTAATAGTAGTGAAGGAGTATAAGCATTGCATTTTTCTAATCTATGAATGTTACATATTCAATTCCACCATCATGGAAGTCATTTAGGGGTCGCCAGGGTCGCAAATGTGCCCCCTGAGGTCTCCCTTGCTACCCCTGTGGTCTCCCTTGCTAACCCTAAAAAAAGAAAGTCTTTTTTTTTCATTTCTTTTTTAGATTGAGGCTCATGGTGTTTGGCCAGCAGCATGTGGCTCTGTTTCTGGAGTGGCTGGTTTTCTGATAGCTCAGTGGGTTGAGCGCTGGCTGCTGCAATGTGTGTGTGATCTGCAGGTTGCATGTTCGACTCCCAGCAAGGTCAAATCAGCCTTTCATCCTGCTGAGGTTGATAAATTGGTTGGGTGATATTGCATGTACTATATAATAAAAAATCATTATTGTTTGGCCTTGGACGTCTGTTTACATTCACAGTGATTTGGTAATATGGACCTATACACATTGATATTAACGATACATATGGTGATCTATTCTTGTATGAAATGTATATCACTTTATAGTAATATAACCATATTGTTCGTAGTGTAATTAGAAACAATGCTGTGTGATGCCACTTCCTGTTTTGTCGAGGGGTGAAAGGTCGTGTTCCATCACTTCCCATGATGTCACTTCAGGGTGGGATCAAATGACATCCCTTCCTGTGATGTGATCAGAGGTTAAGGGTTGTGTGATGTCACTTCCGCTACCCAAGGCATTTTGGTGAAATGATGTCCCTGTCCACCATATCTTGTAATGAAGTCGATCTAAATTTTTCCTGTTAGATCTTATAGATTTGATGGCCACCAACATGAAAAGAAAAAACAAGTAAACATTACTCTTGTGCATAACATGTGTTGGCATAGTATTTCCTATAAAGAGTAGCTGAGGACAAAAGTCAAGCTATAGATTAAAGATTTCTTTAAGTGTATTCCACACAGTGAGCCAGAAAGGTTTCACATATTTGCAGTCAAGAAACATATGTCTAAAGGTTCCTAAAGGATGAAGGCAACTCCAACAGTTGTCATTTTGTGAAGAGCCGCATTTGAGAAGTAGAGAGGGAGTGATAAAAACTCTATGGTGAAAGAAATATAGGATATGTAATAGGATCACTAATGTGGTGATTATTGATATGTGGTTCCATGCTTGAGGCCTTTGTAGTTGATCGTCGTGTAGAGCACAATCCTGCTGCCAAGCCTGATAAGAATTTTGCATAGTGTCCATGTAGGGGGTTCCTGTAAGGATTTTATAGAACAGTGAAGCAGTCATGCTGGAGCTATGGACAGATTGTAGCCGATCTACATTGACATTAATATTACTACTGATTAAGATATTTGCTGCCCATAGAAACCCACGGCCTTCAGAAAATTGATATTTTATTAATGCAAATCAACAGATTAAACCAGAGATATGAAGAAATACATTTGGAGGGATTTGGCGTATGTGGAAACATGTATGTTCTGAGGTAGCGGGCAGATAAAATTATACTTGTGCATTTTATGAATCTATTTTTTGTTTTGATGAGATAGCAATATGCCAAGGTAAGAGGGTATACCATGACTCTCTCTAGGCTTAGCTATTGAGGTACATCGATAGATTGATCATGAGTAAACCATAACTGTACTTGCTTCAAGACAAAAGCCATATGATATTTTTTAAAGTCAGGAAAGCCCACTCCCCCAAAGGCACATGGATATTTCAGTTTACATAGGGATATTCTGTGTTTTTCGGTTTCCAAAAGAAATTTAGTCAGACACAAATCTATAGACTTGATGAATGAGCAGTAGAGAGATATTGGTAACATGTTCAAGAAATACACAATAATAGGAGATATGATCATTTTGATAGATTCTAATATACCCCACAAGGACAGCTACAAAGGGGACCAGGAGTTAGTGAGTTCTCTGATTCTCAAGAATAGAGATGTAGTGTTATCTTTGAGGATATCTTTGATAGGGTTGGAGATATGGATACTGAGAAATTTTAATACATTGGGACACCATTTCATACCTGATGATTGGATATGATGTTTAGTACAGTGTATATTGAGGGGTAGGATTTCTGACTTGTCTGTATTCAATTTATATCCTGATGCTAAGGAGAATTGCAAGATAATATGCAGAAGATGTGGTCAAGCGCTATCTGGATTTCTTAGAAGGAGTAAGATGTCATCAGGATATGCTGCTGTTTTAATCTGCACATTGCCACACTGTATTCCCTTTATGTTATTATTTTGTCCAATTCCTTCCAAGAAGGGCTCTAGGGCTAAGATGAAAAGGAGTGGGGAACGTGGACAACTGTGATGTGTGCCTATAAATAAAGGGAAGTATGGGGACCTTTGCCCATTAATAAAAATAGCGGATTTGGGATTGGAGCAGAATATTCTTATTAGGGAGATAAAAGAAGAGTCAAAACCATGCCATTTGAGGGATTCAAACATATAATCCCATTCTTCTGGATCAAAAGCTTTTTGTGCATTGATGGAGACCACAGCATAAGAATCTTTGGATCCATGGATATTGACCAATGTATTTAGGTAGAGTCTAATGTTTGCGGAGGAAAGTCTACCCTTAATATATCGCACTTGATCATGTTTGACTAATTTAGGTAACGGGGAAGGAGTCTATTCGCTCACATTTTTCAGAAATTGTACAATCTATAAAAGATATAGGTCTGTAGCTCTGAGGTAGCTTGGGATCTTTGTTTGTTTTTGGAAAAACTGTCAGCATAACCTCTAAAAAAGAAACGTGTGCTTTGTTATCCAAAATAAAGTTAGAGAAGAGTTCATTAAGTTTGGCTACTAGAGTTGCTTGAAATGAGCAAAAGAATCAATGGGAAAACCATCTGGTCTCGTGAATGTACTTTTTTTGAGGTCTTTTATAGCTTTACAAATTTCATCAGGAGATATAGGAGTGCTAAGCGTCTGCAGATCAATCTTTGGATAAGAGGTGTGAGGTATATGTTTAAGAGAAATCTTTAATGTGTGTATTATTAGGGGGCTTCCGATGTGTATAATTTCTGATAACATTTGGAGAAGACATGAATAATTTATTTATCTGAAAAGGTCCTGTTGCCCGCTTGATCTTTAATTACAGCAATTCTGGATTTATTTATGGTTAAGGTCTGAGGCAAGGGATTTACTAGATTTATTAGAGAATTGATATATTTTTGCTTTAAATTATAGGAGATTTGCACAAGAATATTGTGTAACGATTTTATTATATTGTACCCTAAGTTTGATAATATTATTTAGAGTAGCATCTGAGCTGGTGTGTCCAAATAGAGATTCAAGGATTTTGAGTTGTTTGAGGATGTTGTCTGATTCTTGTTTGCAGAAAATCATACAATAGAGCCACAAAGGACAGCTTTGTAGCAATCCCAATTGTTAACTACAGAAGTATGCTGGCTTCTGTTCTCTGTAACAAACTGGTTGTATTGTTGGATTATATAGGGTATGAATAAGTAGTCCATTAAGAGGGCCGAGTTGAACCTCCATCGATTAAATTTACATGAAATTTGCAGTGGAATGGCATAAATGTGAAGTGGTGCATGGTTGGAGAGTGTTATGCCCTCAATATTGGCGTATACTAGAGAGCTAGCCATAGATTTAGATATACATATGCAATCCAGTCTAGACAAGGTTTTAGGAGGATTAGAATAAACACTGGATACTTCAGATCTGAGAGGTGAGTTATACGCCATGTATCAATAAGACCTAATTCTGAAATAAAGTTAGTAAATTGTGAATAGGATTTAGTGTTTTTAAAATGCACACTGGATTTCCTATCAAGTCCGGATTAGAATGAAAAATATGATTCCTAAATTGTGTGTCCAGAAGTGGGGATCTGGCGATGTAGGACCGTATATGTTCAGAATTGTATATTCTATTGATTCAAAAAGTAATTTAACAAGCACCCATCTGCCTATGTCATCAGATTCATTAGCTATTGCTTTACTCTTAAAACTCTTATTTATAAGAGTAATAACTCAATTTTTCTTCCATTTAGCTGCCCTTCAGAAGACTTGGCCAACCCAATGGCATTTAAGTTTAGCAGCTTCTGTTTGTGAAAGGTGTGTTTCTTGGATACAAGCTATTGATGGTTTAGTTCTGTTAAGATGTGAAAGTACTTTCTGCCCCTTAATGGAATTATGCTACACTTTGATGTTCCAAGAAGTTACATTAAAACATTAAAAGTCATACCTTTGAACAAACTAATATATACGTAGTAGTATTGTGACCTTATACATATTGTTATTGTGTTAATAACAGTCATCACAATAATATTTAGAGTAACTACTAGGAAACCTTCTATAAATGAGGCTAGATGAATCTGTGCACAGGGCAAAACACAAAGGGAGGCAGTGACACATGATGGGCGTGGGGAGACAAACAAGTTCAACATGGATATGTATGATCTGCAGTTGTATAAAGAAGAGAACTCCAAGGAAAATTGTGGCTAACCGGAAACAGCCATGCCAATCCATGTTGAAAAAGAGAGTGGGGAGTTGGAGGACCGCAGACAGGACAGCCTCCCTCACCACCAACACCGGCGGAGTAACAAGAGTAATTAAATTGTAACCATTTATAACATTAGGTGTTAAACTTCGGGTGGGTGGTCTTGATGTGTCCATCTCATATTTTTTGTAGTTTTGAATAAAGTGTCTCAAGTCAATTGGGTTTTGAAAGGTGAAAGTATGACCTTTAAGAATGGTTGCATGCAGAATACTATATCTGGCATTAAACTCTTTTAAGGCTGGTGTAAAGGTAAGCAATTATTTTCTCCTAGCAGGCGTAGCATTCTGCCAATCCATAAAAGTTGAACTATCAAAGTGAATGTGCAGGTGGTAGGAGCATGTCAGGTTCAGACTTTATCTTCTCTGCAGGAGGATACTAATGCCAGCTCTATTAGATAAAGCATTGGCCTGCTTGTTTTGTCGATATAACCCATGAGGCCTGCATAATGGTGAGGAAGTAAGGTAGTGGCAGAGTAATTGTGATCCATTTACCATACATTAGAAGCCAGTTTTGTTTAAAACACTCCATCAGTTTATTACTGGCCAGGCTAAAGTTTTGTAAGAGGTACATTCCTTTCTGTGCATCCTTTCTGTGCAGGGTTGAAGCAGGGTGTGTCGGGGTAAATGAACAGATAATGTTATTAGTTACAAGGAGGTGCAGCCCGCCTGAACTGAGCTGAATCTGCGGAGATGGCTGGGAGTCACAGCACAATAAACAGCGTCCCATTAATTACAAGTGACAGAGCTAACATTACTAGAATCAATGGGATTCCAGAGGGTCATGAATGGGGTTTGTGGGCCCCAATACTGGTATAGTGGGGTTTGCTGCAAGTCAGAATGGAGGTCTTTTGGCAGAGCTGTGTATGGGAGCCACAAAAGAAGCAGTAGCTTGTGTTGGAGGTTAAGAATTATGCACCGCGGCAGAATGTTTTATGTGTCCTATAACCCAAATAGCATTGAAAGAGAAAAGGAAATCAGAGGTGCTGTCAGCGCTGTCTTTTTCTAGAACTGGGATATAGGATAGATGAAGATGGAGACGCTTTGACCTATCTGTGTCTATCTTCCCAGTAAAGGAACAGCAGGAGGCATTGCCAGTCAGGAATGAGGTGTCTTTGCTGAGCTGAATCTGGTGTTCCAGGAGGAGCTCCAGATCCACATTTACATTCCTTCGAGGAGCTGTGTCTGAATCTAAGTAATGAGAGGTGCTTCAGTTGAGGAGGGAGAAGACTCGCCTGAGCTTTGTATGGGCTCCAGTACTTGGACAGCAGCAAGTGCCAGAGGGCAGACATGGTGTGCACTCGCAAAGCTATTTCTGGGCCTCAGTAAAGGGATAGTAATTTGTGCTGGAAGACAGGATCGACGTTCACTCACTGAGCTTTTGATCAGTTTCGGGATGACAGTGGCACTTGCACATACACAAATGGCACACGAGCAAACCAAAACAGACAATGCATTTTGTGAACCTATACAGGTATTGCTATCCCATGCTATACACGTTTATCTAACACACAATGTAATACATTTGGCCTTCATGCATATGCTATTTAAATGCCGGCGATCCAGACATTGTAATGAATTGTCTCTTTTAATAAGTGCCCAGTGATGTGCAATGTTTATGTTCCGTCCTCTTCAATATAGATGTTGTTTGACCATAAGTCACCCACAATCTGTGTGTTGTAAAAAACTGCTTGCATTAAAAGTGCGAGATGTCAAGTGGAGTAATTCATCCAATGGACATTAATTCACAGAAACTCTTTTCCAATTGAAATTCTCCATGGTGTTTTCTGACAAGACAGAAACAATATCTCTGACGCAGAGTCCTTATTTTCTTAATCAGTGTTTGCAGTTCCAGTCATTTTGAATTGAAGTGTTCCTTCAGATCTATTCATTTGTACATTTCTACATTGAATCATCATATATATTAAACATATTTGAATCAATCGTCTAAGAATGTTTGTGATAGGGTGTGCTTTAGATAAGAGTTGAAACCTGTCAAATGCAATGCCTATATTGAGTCATCCTGTACGTGCATTTCACGTGAAACATACACCCTCCAAAATATTTACTGCTAGTGAGAATGCTCACTAAAGAACGTTTTATTAATGTAAAATGATATTATAACTGTCCTAAAGATAATTTATTCTATTTTTTTAAATGCAGTGGTAAGTTTACGTTTCAACCTTTTAACGCAATTTGTAATAGAACATTTTAAATACGATATACACACACTCTAATCAGTATAATTCACCAAACTAAAATCACATATTAAATTATCCAATTATAATATTCCATAGATTAAAAGTCCAATATGAAAATATTGCAGAATGGCACGAGGTCAAATAAGACCAAAATGAATCTCCATCAACATTTCATACATCGTGGATATACGTGCTATAAACCTCTTCATATAATGATCTCAGATTCAGATATGAAGTTAATGTGGCATTATGTACGCATTCCACAGGCAACACCAGGGGGTAACACCCTGTGGCCCCAGTTAATGGGCCAAGCGAAGTGAGGGCAATTGACGTGGGCCCAGGACCGTTACCCTCCTGGTGTTGCCTGTGGAACGGGTACTTAAGGCCATTAGCACCAATGGTTACCAAAGCGGCAACCCGGGGTGCTAAAAAAGGATTTTCCTTCCTACAACGTCACGCAGCACATGTCCCATTGTAGGAAGGATAATCCTTTACCAATATCGCTACCATGGAAAGGGAAGAACTCTTCCCTTTCCATGACGGCCGTGTGAAACTGAGAGGAAGGTGCGGCTGCGACGGCAAGGGCCGCCACAGCCGAAATAAGGTAAGTGGAGTGCCCGGGATTAATAAGGGAAAAAACTGAGGTGGAGGGTGGGGAAAGATGATGGCAGGGAGAGCCGGCCATCAGGCAGCTTGAAACGTGGGATTGTACCGGCGGTTCAAGTCTGCATCCCTAGCCACCTGATTGGCTGGCTCGTCCGCCTGAGGTGCTAATATATGTTCAGTACTCTCCAGCATATCGCTACATAGTCTACTGACTCTTTCATTTCTAGGTATTCCCATCGATTCACCTGTAATTAAATATGATGGCAAGCAATTAAACCTTAATCTCATTATAATAGGTCTCAACATCTCTCTGACGACAAGTACATATTTTGCTGGAGCAGATATAGTAAAAGACGGTGTAGCAAATTCCTTATAGTTCTTTAAAAGTGACAAATGATTAATATTATTTGATCAGCATTTAACCCCTTAACAAGCTGGTTTTAGGGAAGGATATATCACCCTGCACAATATCTGGATGTTGAAGGCTCTAATAACGAATTTGAGGATGAAACCTGGTACATAAATATGTAAGCTTATGTGGACTATAAAGCTGCTTTTGATACTGTCGATATGGATACATTATCGATGAAGTTAATTAGTTGGGAAATCTCTGAATATCTGTTGGCATTTGTAAGACAGCTTCATGAGAACACTAACCTGAGGGTATGCTTGAATGTGGAAGAGGATCTACCTGGATTTATGAAAATAATGGATTAAAACAAGGATGCGTGTTACCCCCCACACTATTTAATTTGTATACTTCTGATAATGGTGAGGTGAACATTTAAGTATAGCGCACGACTTTCCTCCAAAGATAAATGGTAAAAACATCTTATGGCTTGGGTATGCTAACTATGTTGTTATTTTTGATACAACAGAAATAGGACTTCAGAGATCTCTCAGAGAATTTGTAAAATAATCAGAACAAAATAATTTACGATTGACCATAGAAAGGACGACAAATATGAGAATTGGGAGTACACCGAACATTTTTCGATTTGTGTGGAAAATTGGAAAGATACGTTTACAGTAAGTGGCTGGTTATATTTGTTTGGGGCTGTAATTGAAATGGGAGGGGGAACAATTCTCCTAAAAAATCATATTGAGAAAGAGTTGAGTAACCGACTTCTGCTGATGATTACTTTTATAAATAAAGCAGGAGGATACTAATTGAGGGGCATGTTAAAATTGTATGAGACCTATTTGCTCCCAAGTATTATGTACGGTATAGAGATGTTTGCGGTTAAGGAATGGATGTCGAGAAGGATGCTTGGACTGGGTAGAGGGGTGCCTGTTGAAGCAATAAGATTAGAACTCGGATTGTTATGGCTAGGCACCAGTCACAAGATTAAACAGAGCATCTGTTTTTTAAGATAATTCTAAATGCTCCCACAAATATATTGGGTAGCTTTGGAACCGTATTGAGGAGTGAACCCAGGTGTGACCCATTAGCCATACATGAGCTTAGAAAAGAATGTGATGAGTTTCATGCATGTATAGATTGGCAACCAAATTAAGAGGAGAGCTACTGGGTTAATTAGGAAAAGTTAAATAAGAAAGTGTGAGAATGGGATTACGCAAATAATATTAATAATATTATGATATACAATCATGAATTGCTGAATAGTAATTAGTGCTTGTGTAAAATAATGTTTGTTGGGCTAAAAAAGGATCCAACAGAAACAAAAACCACACACCGTTAAGAAACACAATTTTACATTCTCTCTCAATAGTAATAATAAGTAAACATGAGACCATTTATTCAGCCAAATCTGAAAGAACCTGCATTTCAAATATGTGCTTCCTTCAGGATTTAGGCAAAGTGGTGCAGATCATTTCACTTTACATAGGTATTAGTAAGGCACGTGTGGTTGGAAGTTGTGAACATTCCTTGGATGTGGCATATTTCTGTGATTAAAACAGATTACTAATAGGTAGGGAAGAATCGTAGAATTATGGAGGCATGAGATTAAACTAAGTGGTTGTAATTGAGTGTGTCATTTCTTGTGACAAGTCAAAATGCCAATAGCAAAGAGAAACTCATAGAATTGTTTGGAGGCAGCAGATTACATTCAATGGCTCCAACTGATTCTGCCATCTTTTTCAGAGCAGACAAAAAACTAGTAGCAAAGCAAAAGTAAAAGACATTTTTTGGAGTCAGGCATAAACATTCCATTGCCATAACTGATTGTGCAAAACACTCAGCATATTCTTGTGGCTTTTAGCACTAGGGTGGAGAGAAACACACTGGGCCTCATTCCGACTTTGGAGGTAACCACGCTGCTATTTGCGGCATGGCTGCCTCCAAAATCTTTCCGACTCCGGCCTGGTGAATGGAGTAATTACCGGTCCATTCCGAGGTCGGAGGGACCGGTAATTCCCCATTCACCAGGGCCATTCCCCATTCCCATTTGAGCCCCCATAAGGCTCAATGGGAAGGGGGAAGGCGGCAATAACGGTACCGTAAATGACAGTACCGTTATTGACCCTGGTGTCCCTTTGCGAGTCCCATCCTTAATGCCTGCTAAAAGCAGGCGTTAAGGAAGGACCCGCAAAGGGAACTCGTAGTAGGGCACAAAGGGATTACCGGCACCAGTGTCATTACCGGTGCCCGGTATCCCTTTGCGCCCTACTTGTAATGAGGCCCACTGTCCACTTTTCAGGACATACACAAACACACACACATTATTTCTTGTCAGTGAGAGAATAGTCATTCTGAGTGCCAACATGTCTGGAGCACCTGCATGCAGCAACAGGAATGTGGCTAGATAGCATTTTACACCAGTCAAGCAGCTGCAGTGTGTGTACTGCTAATTCTAGAGTTGTGTGTGGTACGTTGAAGACATCAATCCTGCATTCAACTGCACCTTCTACCCCACTTCGCTCTGATGTGCAAAAACAAGGAGTGCATGCTCAGGTATAGCAGCTGTATGATGAAATCCATTCCACTGATTCTGGGGCAGAAAGGGGATAGGTGCAGATTGTATCCACCGATGAGCTGTGAGAAACAACACATAATGCAGAAAAGTATGATGAGCTGAGAGAAAGCTATACATATAGTATAGAGGAGCTTGATGAGCCAGGCGAAATAGCACACAGTAATGAGGAGCAGTGTAAGGGACGTTCCCGGTCTCCACCAACCCAACTCCAGTGAGCTTGAGAAGAATGATAATGCAAATGAGCTAGAAAAAAATCAGGGCCCATTTGACTTCATACTGCAACACATCATTCTAGAAACCACTGACACTGAGGAGGAGGACAATCCACTGCTGCATAGATATAAAGGAAAGACAAAACTAATCATCCACCTTTGTACAGTGCCCTTCATGCATGATCCTGAAGCTATGTGAGTATAAATCATCAGCTTCTGCCTGATATATCACCAACACCTCCAACACTACCACCACCATCCCGGATGTGCATTGTAGAATATGGTTCACGACATAACTAATAAAATTGTGTCATTATATTATCCAGGACAAAGAAAAATAACATTTCACATAACATATCAGCACCTGCTGGGACTACATTGGTCCACAATCTTTGTGATAACATATCATGTGTTATCATGCAAAGAATTAGGGTTCATTTACTAGCCCCCATGCCCCCTGAAACCCAAACACCATACCACCTGCAGCCACACAGTCAGACCAGAAAACAATGATTCTGCAGCAGTATTTTTTCAGATGCTGATTCTCATGTCCACTTCATGCAGGGATATCGCTTTGTGCCAGATAATTGTAATGTGGCATCTAAGCTTGGAGAAGAATATTTCAAATTTCAATTGTTCATTGCTAAAACCTGGAGGTAACTTTGTCTGTGGACCTTTTGCCATATTCATTTTGTAGAACAACTTGTTTTTCATCAGTTTATGAGTAAAGTCGATATCTATTGGGACATTCCTAAGCAATAGTTCATGAAAAACTACATCAGAGGTATAGCACAAGTTTCATGTCACAGAAGGGCAGACACATGGTCAGACACAGGTCCAGACCTTTCACTGCACCATGTACATGTTGACAAGTGTACAGAGCCTAGAATACATGGCTGTGAAGGCACTCTGGATGAAATTCCCTTCCTGCCAGCTGGAAGGGGTTGCAATCTTAAATTAATCCCTGAGGAAGGAAGTGCATACCGTATGACACCAAGCCACTTTCTGTATGCATAAATGTAATACCAAAGCCCACCAGGGAGCTGTCATCTGGGATAAGGGGGTGGAGTTTGTGGCTTAGTAGCTAAGACACCAACACCTATAACTGGGCTTTATTGATGCTGACAATAGTTCTAATGTAATCGTTGCCCTATGAATGTTCAAGTCTTTGCAGGTTCCCTGCTTTCTATATGACCTTGTGGGGATACAATTCATCAGAAATTGACATCCTGTGAAGATTATTTCCGGTGATGGAGAAGACCCACTCACAGTTCAGCCTGTGCTACAGTGCCAGAAATGCATTGCACCAATTGCAGGTTTGCCAAAGGGTACCACAGAACAACCTGACTCTATCCTAGGGCACTGATATATAGGAGTACCTAGTGGAGGAGGGGGCTCCTTTGACCCATCACACACTGGTGATGGTAAGGAGGCGGGAGAGGTCTCTTAGTGGAGAGAAGGCATTCTAATAAGGGATCAGCTTCTTCATCAGTGTGCATCATGGGTGCTGTAGCATCAGTACATGATTTAGATACATATTAGATACATATGCTCCTACTGTTTCTATCTTGCACTCTCTATTATCCTGTTCCCATCCTTCTTTCAGTTTCTGGAGCTCGTAGGCTCTAGCTTTATCTTTTTCTGATTGCAGTTTTTAATTTAATTTAATTTAATTCTTTAGCCGTGCTTCTCTCATTGATTTCTGTCTGGCATAATCTTCCCATATTTTATAAGTCTCCCATTGCAGTGGCCTTATCTCTTTATCTCCTTTGGCTGACAACGTTTCTCTAAGATACGCCAGTTTGTCCAAATCAAAAGTACCATGAATAGAAAAACAAAGGGTAGGGTCACTGGCTTTGGAGGTATACTTATGCCACTCACGCAAGAACAGGACTACACCGAGTCCCTTCTTAATAATTAATTCCCACCTTCTGGTTCCTTCTGGGGGTGTTGGCACATCCTGTTCTAAGGTATTTAAACGCTTTCAGGAACAATACTTCAAATCACAACAGTTCACCTTAGTACATGCACTTCCCATAATTACTCTCAATTACTTGTCTCAGCTTGTCTTGCCTTGTGTTACCTTGTGATCAAAAGATTATAACTCCTTAGGACATACTTAAAAGCAGTACCTTTCCCATGGTGTTATAATAATAAATGCATTTTGCACCAATTAATCAATAATCAGAAATAGTCTCACCGGATTTCTCACATGTCTCTCATCAGCACACACGCTCAGTCTGTCTGTGCTGAAATCCACTTTGCACAGGTTGGAATGAAAATGTAAACAATGCAAGGCCATCAACAATCACATAAAAATCACCGCCAACCATTAAATGTGGCACGTTTAAGGCTAAGGATGCTTCTGCCAGATGTCTTTTTAGTGTTACTTGTGAATCAAAGCACAGTGAATCACTTAGTGAGGTACTGCAGCTGAACTACCGGCTACAGTGGAACCTTTCCAAAATGATAATGGCCCCTGAGTTGACTGGCAAATAGGATACAGCATGTCTAGTAAGTACTGTACTTCAAACCCTTGTTTGGTGATTCACAATAGCCTTAAGAACAGATAGCTCACGTTTCTAGATAGATGTACCTGTTTTGAACTGCATATGGCGATAATAAATCTGCAAACTACTCATGTAGTGATTGGAAATTTAATTTCATAGAGGGACAACATGAGACAACTCCTGTTCCCAACACACCACCAGAGATGTCAAGATAAACACCATGTCTTTGTCATCACCAGGAAGTGCTTTTCCCTTATTATATACAGCACCGGAGCCATCTTCTTTGAACACTATTGATGACAGATTAAGGCTGGAGACTGAGAGTCTTTGGGATACTTTTCTTACTTATTCAGCATCCTCAGTGCAGACTGGCCTACAGAACATGGCATCTAGCAGCTCGAATGGTGTATGCTTATTTACTTGACACATCATCACACGTGGGTGGGGATGATGATTAACTGCAGTACAGAGTTAGTAACGTGCATGTCTGGCTTGCATTCCTGAAAATAGCTATAGAATCCCTAAAATGCCCCCAGGCTAGTGAAGATTCCAAGCAAATCTTTAGCGCTGCCACAGCTATTGTATCTAACCAAATGAAAAACATTTCTGTGCCACATATTGATCAATTAACCTTTATATGGATGAGCAAGAACAACTTTGAGAAAGACTGTAGCAACACAGCCATCCATATCCAACACTTCCGTGCAGATGATGAAGATTTGTTGTCTGGTTCAGGTCACATACAGTGAAATAGAAGGGTTTTTTTCTGTTGTGCTTGTGGTTTTGAGATGGATGCCTTTAGGGATTGCAGTCATGCTAAATACATTACGCTCACTGTTTAGGCCTTTCCACAAATATTCTTGTGTGAGCCTGCAAAGAACAGTGCCTCTGTCTTCTGCTCAATCAATGGGAAGTACTGCCACAACTTGGAGGAGATCTTTGCAGACATTGTAGATTTGTCTGTATCATAATATGAATCACATTTCCCCTTCCATGGGACAGGAGCCACTAAAAGCCTGGGGTCAGATTTGTCCTCTTCACACTGGCTGCCTGGCTGGAGGCTGCATGGGTAGGAGTGATAACTCCTACTCATCCTCATTCCTGTATTTCTCCATTCCCACATCTGCTTTCTCTCCTTCTTCCATATGCCCTACCTGCCTTGTGTTCAACCTCCTGCTTTCCAACCTACTCCTTTTCCTCACCCAACTCCTCATTTTCCACCTGCTGTCATATCATTTGTTATCAATATCTATTCTTGAGCTACTCAACATTGGGTTGATTAAGTATTTTATCTTTTTTGTGTACACTAGGTGATGAGGGATTACTAATGGTGTACTGTGACAAGGAAGAGCAAACCGGGGCTACTTTCGGACTGTGATGAGGAAGACTGAAGTTTTTTAGTTTGGGACTGTGATAAGGAATGGTGTGGTGGTCTACTTCGCAGTTGTAATGACGAAGAGTGAGGTGTGGTATTTGGGGGCTGTGACAAGGAAGAGTGAGTTGGTGGTAGTGGGAGAATGTGGTAAGGTGTAGTAAGGTAGTGATAGCAGGGGACTGTGATGATGAGAGTGACTTTGTGGTAGCCGGGGACTGTGATCAGGAAGAGGGACATGGTGGTAGTGGAAGGCTTCCAAAAGGAAGAGTAAGGTGGGTTTAGTGGGTGACTCTGATTAGGAAGACCTAATTTGTGTATGTGAGACTATGACAAGGATGAGTGAGTGAAGTGGGGGTCATTGGGAACTGTGAGAAGGAATATTAAGTTGTTGGTAGTAAAGTACTGTGATGAGGAAGAGTGAGAAGGGGTAGTTTGGGACTGTGATGTGGCAGAGTGAGGTGGAGTTGTTGGGGACAGCGATGAGGAACAGTGAGGTGGGGTAGTCGGGGACTGTGATGCGGAAGGGTGAGTTGCTGCTAGTGAAGTACTGTGAAGAGGAAGAGTGAGGTGGGACGGTTGGGGACTGTGATGAGGAAGAGTGAGGTGGGTAGTGGATTACTCTGATGAGGAAGAGTGAGGTGCTGCTAGTGAAGTACAGTGAAGAGGAAGAGTGAGGTGAAGTATTTGAGGACTGTAATGTGGAAGTATGAGGCAGAGTTAGTGGGGGACTGTGACAAGGAAAACTGAGTTGGTGGTAGTGGGGTGCTGTGCTGAGAAAGAGGGGTGGATTTAGAAGGGACTTTGATGAAGAAGAGTGAGGTGGAGGAATAGGTGGAACTGTGTTGAGAAAGACTGAGGGGGTAGTTGGGGAATCTGATGAGGAAGGGTGAGGTGACGTTAGTTCAGGACTGTGATGAAGAAGAGTGAGGTGGAGTTATTGGAGGTCTGTGCTGAGGAGGAGTGAATTGGTGGGAGTGGGGTACTGCAATCAGAAAGATTGATGTGACAGTGGGGGAATGTGATGAGGACGAATTACATTGTGATAGTGGGGGAGTGTGACAAGCAATAGTGAGTTGGTGGTAGTGTGGAACTGATGTGAAAGATTGAGGTGGTATTAGTGTGGTAGTGTGATGAGAAAGAGTGAGCTGGTGCTAGTGGAGGACTGTGACGAGGAAGAGGTGATCTGGTGGTAGTGTTGGACTGATGGGAAAGAGTGATGTGGTGTCAGTGGTTTATTGAAACGTGGAAGAGTGATGTAGTGGTAGTGGAGCACTCTGTTGAACAAGAGTGAGTGTTGTTAGCGGGGGAATGTGACGAGGAAGATGGTCTGGTGTTATATAGGTAAGATTCCTATTCACAACTTTGTTGAGGAAGAGGGGTGTAGGAGTTCAGGTAGGATTCTTAACTAGGCACTGTGACTAAGAAGGAGGAGGTACAATCATGTAGCTATCTTCCAGCCTGATGTACAGTGTGAATCAAGATCTTCACTGTTAAGTCACATGAAAAGTATGTCCAATCAAAACAAAAGATATAGTAAACAAGCATTGGCTTCCTCCAGTGTTTCTTTGTACATTTTTTGTCAAACTAATTAAGCAATGATAAGCTTTTTAACACAGTTACCACCACAAAAACACAAATAGCCGCATAACAAACCCCAATAACACAGGTTAATTTAGGAAACAATCCTTGTGTTTTTAATATTCTAAAAACAGATTCCTTCCTGAATACACTTAAAATACTCCTCTTAACCCAACTAGCAATCACAGTGATTGCCACATCTCAAAATGTTATAGTTTTGAAGTAATTACACATGCATGAGAAAAATAGGCTTGCAAAAAAATAAACACAACTACACCATCCCCAATCCCCAAACCTTCACACAACATTCATTCTTACTTCATAGGGCAAACGTCCCTTTTTGCTAACTTGCACAGCCCACAACCCTGGATGGATTTGCACCAAATAAGGAACAATTTGGGTACAAAGTGCTTAAAGGAAATCATTTGTTGGTTTGGCATGAATCCATCCAGTTGTTTAGGTTTTCTAATTTGTCATAGTTCAAGATGCCGTTGTACCCAAAATGTTAGTCAAATCTTCCATGATGCATTGCTGGTGTCAAGGTTTTTATTTTATTTTTATTCGCCATTATGCGATTCGAGAATAAAGTACTAGAATCAATTTTGGAAAGTGCCCTAAAATTATATAAGTGATATAAGTAGGAATGTTTTGAGGTTAGGGAGCATGTGTGCAGGGAATTAATTGAGAAGTGAAATACACCCTTTTTTGTCCATTTATGTATTTCAAACCGTAACACGGATTTTCATGAACTGTTCCAGTTCTGGTAGGCCCAAACTCTCATTTGTAAAATGTCATGCTGATTCATTCTACAGCTCAAAGGTTATTAGCCATAGAATGTTTGCATTTCCTGTAGATTGCACCTTAACTAGTGATCATTCATTTGAGCCATCACTTGAAGTTGGCCTCCAGTTCAGATGAACATCACCTAGGCATTGTGGGTATGCACATCAGTCCAAGTGTAAGCTTTTTATCATGGAAAGTGTCATTGGGAGGGGTTAAATTACACATAGATGTATCAACCCAAGACAGCTATTTCTCAAGGCTGCCAATCAACTGCATACCTAGTTTCACCCTTATTAGTGATCATCAGTGCAGTATAGTCTTGCCAGTCTTGTGGATGGAGCCTTGGGCTTGAAAAACCCTTTCACCTGAAACGTGAAAGTAAGATTATACATTTCAGTCACACAGGCCACATCGCCATCTAGTAGCCACCAATGGAATTGCACCTCCTTTTCATAGACACATTAACAAGGCATTGTGGGTAAGCAAATTTGTCAACATGCAAGACTTTAATGGTTCAAATAATATAATCTTAGGTCTTCGTATAACACGCAGAAAAAAAGTGAATGAATGTTTCAGCTTGATGTAGGCAGCTAGGACAGACTATATCCACACCCTTACATCTCCAAAGTCTCATTGATTAATTCAGATGTAAAAGATTAAAACAGGCTTTTGTGAGTCTAACACACTGTTTAAAACAATGAGACTATGCTAGGTAGGATTGAATACCGCTCTGAGTTGTAATACAAACATGAAACCTGTTAGCGGCGTGTACATTCTCATCCGGTTCTCTTAAAATATACTTTTGTTTGAGAAATGAAAAAATAGGGTACATTGCATGCTCCAAAGAAGGAGAACCAGTAAAACTAATTCATTTAAATCATTAGATACTTTAACCTTTTGTAGTTTTTTGTTTATGTGTACAATAGAAGGTATGTTGATAACCCTTGCACTTCTTAAAACATTCTTCAAAATCATTTAGGTTAAAACTGCCTCCTTATTGGAAATAAAGCTTAAAGAAACAGGGACTAAATTAAAAAGATGCACAATAAAATTCATCCCCAATTTCTGATTAAAAGCCCAATTAAGAGATTAATCTTGTATACCCAAAAACCTCTGACACCATTTATTCTCCATGTATGCAATCATTTCCCCCTTACAAAATCCCCAAACATCAGCTCTAAATAAACCTGTCACTTTCGTTTTAGATTGAAACATTTCTAACATCAGTTTAACGGGACAAGCTTTCAATTTCAGTGTAAAATTAAGAATACCTCTGATGGTGTGCTGTTTTCTACATAACTGTTTTATGACATGATAGTTAGAACTTAGTAAAGGTGAAAAGAGAAACCCAAAATAGTTGTATTCTGCAAATTTCTCTAATGGACATTTTTCAAAGTAAAAGGTTGGACTTTTAGGAGTACAACCCCTCTGAAAAGTCATCACTGATAATTTCATAGCCTTAACCCTTAAACCCCTGTGCTTTCTGTAGGGAAATCTAATTCAAAGAAAAGGTAAAGATCAATGTGCTCTTCTAAAAACATGCATGTAAGCTGCCGTCTGTGCACAGCATTTGCAAAACACACGTGCAAGCACAATATGCAATGTTTTATTCAAATCAACATATAGTGACATGGCCCCAGATGAGGATTAGGACAAACAAAACACTCTGCAACTTTTATTTTATTAAAATGTAGACTTGCTCAACACAAGGTGATAATCACTGCATTATAATGTGACAGAGAAAAACAAATTTGCATGATCTGCTTCTGTTTGTGCTTATTATCCTTTACAAAAATCAAGGGTCATGGTTATGAAACCTACAGATGTTGAAAATGTGTAGCTGCTGATAGATGTTTTATAGGTCAGTACAGTGGATAAACTGCTGTGTTTTGATGAAAATGTAACATCTAGGGGCTGTTAGGGTGTAGAAGAAGACAACTGACCAGGTGGTATCATGGTTTGGGGTAAACACTTTTCTTAGATTAAACACAACAAAACGAACGATCCCTAACTCTAAGAGGGGTTTCCTTGCCTCACACTAAAAATAAGGGACTGTCAGAATGTCAGTAAACTGCAAACCCATCATCCTGTGTCAAAACCCTAATTCTGTCCCTTACACTACAACTAAGAATCCTTGCGCGCTTTGGCAAGTAGCTTTCAAGTAGCTGTTTGGCTGGTCCAGCTGCTGCTGCCTCCTGAATCCCTCCAGCAAGTCTTTCGTTTTGGAAAATTGCCATTTGAAAAACTGGGCTAAGCTCTGCCCATTCTTTTTGGAACACTACATTACCCAGAGTGCACGTGCCATTGGCACGCCCGCTTTCACAAGTAGCTTTCAAGTAGCTGTTTGGCTGTTTGCTGTGTGCGTGGTGTGTGGGTTGTGCAATGTATCTACCCATAACAAGGGGGGTTGTTATACCCTATGTGGATTTTAGGGGTGCGCAGGGTGAATTCAGTGCACACTGGTTTTAGACCCTTATGGGTGCCCGTGCAGTTTGGGCAACTGTTGAATGAAACAGCATACTTGCTGCTGTCAAACATATATCTCTAATGTAGTATTCATGTACAAAATTCCAATTCTTTTATACACAATTGCAGCTTTTTATTGATTAGCTGATGCTTATTTTCTTTGTGCAAAGCATCTTAGTACATTTTTTATATATGGCAATCTATAATGTGCATTGTGGAACACAGAAGCATAGTTAAACATTCACTATGACATCAATGTGAGAGTAAAAGTCAAAATAAAAGGCATGGTAAGTAAAGCATTCATTTGTACATTTTAACTGGCAGTTTGTTTGTGAGCAAAAATGTTTCATGCCAATGAGTGTAGAAAACACAGTCTCCTATGCCCGGCTAAAGTCTGACCTCATATTTGGTCTACGTCTGGGTTTGATGTAAGGAAATGAAAAATGCAACACAGGATAGGAACCCGAAAGTAATTTCGGAAAAAAGTGCTGCTGACGTTTCGGCAGAATGGATGGTAGCCTTCTTCTGGGGCCAAACAAAGTCAGGAGACTCTGTGATAAGAGAAACAGAAAAGGTAGAGAAAGTACATAAGAGAGTACAGTTAAAACAGCTACAAGTAGCTGGTGAGGGTCAATGTGTAGCATTAAATGCTAAAAACAAATCCTAAAAACGGTTCCAGTAGCAGAATCCACTCACCACTGGTCGTGCGTCCAGTTAGAGCGGATGAACCCAAGGGGTTTCATCATAGGGCAGTTGGAAAGGCGGAGGTAGCCTGTGTGGGCGTTAGGCAGAGTGGATGGCCGGGATGCCTGCGGGCGGCCAGTGGGTTAATATTGCCGGACCCTCTGGGTGGATTGCGGGGTCGGTGGTAGGTCCGTAAGAGTTGAACCTGTGAAACACGCGAGAGAAAAAGAGGAAACAAGGGAAGAAGGAGGGGGGAAGGGGGGAAAGTGTTGGGGGGGTGGGGGAAAGGAAAAGGAAAAAGGGGTGGAGGGAATATTGCATGAGTCAATGGAAGTGGATGGGGGCGCAGAACAAGCAAGCTAAGAAATGCACAGAAGTGCATTGTGGTGTAGGAAAAGGGAGGCCAAAGGTACCTGAAGCTGGTAAGTAAGGTCCCACCTGGAATGGGCAGGGGACCGTCTCACAAGCAGTCCAGAAGTGAAGGTATCATGGCTGGATGGCTCTGAGGAGAAGGAGCGTCTGGAACGCCCTGTGGGATGAATTAGAACGAAAAATAGGGATCAGGTAAGTATCCGTGGGGAGGCCTGTAGAGCCAAGAAGGATCAGCACTCTCAAGGGGAGGGTGTGGCGAGTGGCTGATTTGGCCGTGTGCAAGTATAGAAGGACATACCTGCAGTCAGTCAGGGCTGGCAGCACAAGGACCGGCGTCTCAGAATGGCGCCTGTGCTGGCTCTGGAAAAGAGAGCTGAGAATAAGCGTGATCGGGCGGGAGGGTGCTGCGCGTGCGCACGAGAGTAGTGTCTCGTGTGTACAGTGCCGTAGCTGCGCAGAATCCCGCGAGTAGTGTCTCTGGCTGAATTCCCTGCTGCGGGAACAATGCAGAACACTACGAGGGTCTGGGCCCGTAGCATAGGGGAAGGGCTGCCCCTGGGATCAGCTGATCCGTGTGTGGAAACGGGACGGCGAAGTACGCCAGGTATGTGCTGAGCGCACAGGGGTGGGTGTGGGAGGAAGGAGTGGGTAGGAGAAAGAAACCGGCGTGGGCAGTGAGGCGGGAGTGAGAACAATCACGCACTCAAGTCGGAGAGGGGAAGGAAAGCAGCATGTCGATAAAAAAATTATTAGAAAGTGAGAGCAGTGTGTGCGAATAATGAGCGCACGGCAGGAGAAAAAGTTAAATAAAGCGAAAGAAGTGGCATCCATAGGCCGAACTGAGTGGAAGATCAGTGCTGAGGACAGGCTGTGCACGTCCTGTTTGGCGGGTGGGGGGGGAGAAATGCCATGGACCCAGGGGTAGTGCTAGAGTGGGGACTGCCAGTCATAAGAAAGAAGCAAGTGTAGGCATAAGATCTGGCAATGCCACCTAATATGTACCAAAATCAACAAAAATAACATCAAAAATATAGACATGTCTGTAGGAACCAAATCAGTATGAAAAAATGGGGGGAGTAAATCAGTCCAAGAACAGGGGAAGTTCTAGGATGTGCATGTACAGTAACCTGCGTCAGGAGGTAAGAGCAGGGGGTACATTATATACAATACAGAGTTATAACACAAGACATACATGTATTACACGGATACAACATATAAAATACAGAGTTGTACTTCAAGAAAAGCCTCATAGATGGACACTGGTGGTGAATGGCACCATGAATATGCACATATATACAGGCACACACAGATGTGTAACAGTGTCTAAAAACATGGTAGACAATAGTCTCTGTTGCATGTAAGTGCATAGATTGTGGCAAAGAGCAGAGCAGAATGGGAGCTCATGTATACAGTCATTAGGAAAGGAATTTCAGATGCTGAATGGTCCTGGTATGGCCTCGTTAAGGCCGGTGGTAGTGGATTTAAGTTTGTGCATTCACCATGCCTCTTTGAAATTGAGGGTATTGGCGATGTTGGTTTTGTTTTGGACTTTATCCACCACCCACCAAGAGAAAGAGTCGCAATTATGCTGAAATTCAACAAAATGGTGGACCAGAGGAGCAGTAAGGGATTTGCAGCGTATCCTTGATGTGTTCGCAAATACGTTTGTGAACGGGTCTTGAGGTTTGGCCTACGCACCGTAGTGCACAAGGACATTGGATTACATATATAACATTGGTGGACTTGCAATTCGAAAAGTGTCTAATTTTCCACTCTTTCCCCTCAATCATAAACGAGTTGAGTTTCTTGGTTTGTTTACAAGCTGTGCATTGGCCGCACGGGTGATGTCCAGTAATCTCTCTCATGTTCCACAAGGTGGAGCGGGCTGGAGTTTTGTTGGATTTGGAACTGGTAAGAAATTCTTTTAGATTTCTGAACCTCTTGAGAGCCATGGTTGGTTTAGGTTCATCTGGAAGGTTGAGTTGGACAAGGGGCCAGAATTATTTGATGAGGGATTTGAGTTTGGAAGTGGTTGGGCTGAAGGTGGTGACACAAGTCAGGATATTCTCAGAAGTAGCAGTTCGGTCTTTGGGTGTCAGGAGGGCCTCTCTCGGTGTGTATCTTGCTCTCTTCTGGGTGTTTTTTATAAGCTTCTTGGGGTAACCTCTAGACAACAGCTTTGTCTGAAGGTCACTTGAATGTTTCGAAAATCGTCCATTTGCGTACAGTTGCGACGGAGCCTCAAGAACTGTCCATACGGGAGATTCTCTCATAGGCTCTTGGGGTGGTGGCTATTGTAATGTAGGACCGTGTTGCGGTCTGTGGTTTTTTTAAAAATGGAACACTCAAGTTTATTGTCTTTCGGTGTAATGGTGAGGTCCAAGAAGTTCATCTTCTGGTTACTCCTGTTTATGGTGAATTGAATGGCAGTGGTACGCAAGTTGAGCCATTGAAAGAATTCCATCAAGGTGGTGTCTTCTCTTTTCCAGAGAAAGAGAATATCGTCAATGTATCGAGACCATAAGGTAACCGAGTCAAGATACGGGTTGGTCATGTTGAGGACATGTGTCAGTTTGAATTCAGACATGAAGATGATGGCCATGCTGGGGGCGAACACTGCGCCCATGGCTGTCCCACAGGTTTGGAGGTAGAAGGTGTTGTTGAACTCGAAGAAGTTATTGGTAAGTGCTCATTCGAGCAGTTCAATGATCAGGTTGATCGGCACCCGTCTCTGTGTCATGTGTTGTGTCAAGTGGTGTCTAATACATTCCAGCACTTCTTGTTGCGGAATGGACGTGCAAAGGCTTTTGATGTCTAAGGATACAAGAAGATCTTCTGAGGAGTGGAATGGTTGGTTTTCGAATTTGGTGATAGTATCCATGGTGTCCCCCAGGTATGTTGGAGTCTGCTGGCTCAGAGGTTTGAGAAAGTGATCAATGAAAATACCAATGGGTTCGAGAATAGAGCCACATCCCGATACGATGGGTCTACCGGGGGGTGTGTGACTATTTTTGTGGATTTTGGGAAGGGCGGAGAGAAGGGGTGTTCTGCCTTCTGATGTATTAAGAAAGGCCTCTTCCTTGTCGGTGATCCAATTGTGTTCAAATACGTATCCTGTCAGTGTATCTACCCATTCATCTTTATAAATATATGTTTATTGTTCCTCTGTGCTGTATGCTGTGTGATACGAGCAAAGACGGGGGTAAGTGTATGTTCAGGTTTCAGTGTTTTAGTGTTTCAATAACCTCTACATCCCATAGTGCATTGATGTATATCCTATGTGTATCGTTGTGTTAAAAGACATTAACCATTGTACTACTGGATCAATGTTTAAGGCCATGTTGTGAAATATTGTCATAGCTGTAGTCATTTGTAGCGTATAGCCAGTGCAAAACTGCTACATTTTTAACTAACAGTGTGTGTTTGTCCATCTTTGTTTTGCTCCTGGAACGGAGTAAAGTGTTAAGCATTGTGCAACAGGATTGCCTATTTTCACGATTTAACGTGACAGGGTTGTGTTTGCATTTAACCTGTAATGAAGGCATTGAAAAAGTCAGAGCCAGAGCTCAGGGGTGATACTCTCAAAACGCTGCGGGGGTGCCACATTTGTATGCCCAAGGTGATATCATACCCTAAAGTAACGAGCATGCAAATAACTGATTTTTATCTGAAACTGGGTATCACAAATGAGAATGTTGTGGCAGCAAAGGAATTAGCAACTGAGATGACTTGTGATTTAGGTTGTCTCAGTGCCAAATTGCTTGATGATATAATATGTGGAAACACAATGATTTTGGCCAATAAGAGTAATGATTATGCTCCAGGTAACAATCTTATGGGCATTCCAAGTGTGAACTGCCAAACTGGTTCGTCCCATGCAAAGCAGAGTGAAAATGAAATGAGTATGGCAGGAGTTGATGATGTGGTATCTAGTGCCTAATGCACCCTCACATTCTGCCGGGAAAGTAATATCCACTGAAGCACAGGTATGCTATAATAATAATGAACTGTTGTTCATTGATCTGCCCTTAAACAAACTTGAAGATGTAGAGGTGGTGTTACTGGGGCACGATATGGCGACTTCCTTTTGTGAATATTCTATGCCCATAGGTGATATTAAGAAATCGTCAATAGATGTGGAAATTAAGCCTCCACATACACATTCAGGTGTGTTAACTGGCCATGGGTTTTTGGTGGGAGGCATGGGTGTGCCGAAGGACGGGTTCTTTTTTGGTGATACGCAAAAAGTGGTTAAGCAATTTGATATCAATACAAAGTCTATCCCGGGCTCCGGTGTAGATGGTAATGACAATATTTGTGACATTATTATACATCTAATATGATGTTTAATGCTTTTGAGAATCTATTAACTGAGTTGGTTGAAAAGTGCACACGTCTAGAGGTGAAAATGGACATTCAGGCACTTATAATTCACAAATGCATGATGGCTAGACAGAAAGTATTATGTAATTGTGGTACTTGTACATCTGATATGGTGGAAATAGCTTCCAATACTACCCATAATCTCACTCCACAACATACGAGACCCACAAAGTCTAAAACTAGGAATAAGATCCACTATGCGTTTATGGATGGGAATACATTTACTTTACGGAAAAATAGAAAAGTAAAGCAAACAACAAAAAATAATGTAAATTTAGGCATTTGTCCATCTCGTAGTGACAGCCTCTCTGATGTAGCATTGAGTGAGGCGGTGGTAGTTAATTCTACCCCACATAGTTTAGTAGCGAACACACAAGTAAACTCATCTCCCACGACAGAGTCAGATAATACTATTCCAAAACAAAAATTGCCTGAGCCAATGGTACCCTTTTAGAAATCTGGAAAGTTAAATCTGTTACTAATACATTGATGGAACCTGTAACTCAGGCCTGTGGAAACTCTGTCAGTAGCAAGTCTGAAATTGGTGGTGATTTAGTAAAGGCCCTACACATACAAAAAATATTCCGTGATAAAGATCAAGTACCTCTAAATAGAGGTGAGGTGCTTAACATCTTCAAATGCATACTACCCTTGAGGGCTATCAAAGCATGTGACATGAAACTAGTGGACCAAATAGAAAAACCTGACATATATATTTCAAACATACGGTTCAATAGTGAGTCTATCTTAAAATATGTTATGCAGTTTGAGGGGGAATTATTGCATATGGGCTACAGTTGCAGCATTACTTTCATATCTGCGACAGCGAAGAAAAGTGCAACTCTGCCTATAGCGAATGGTGCTAGAGCTAATAGCACAAGAGTTGTGCCTAACATAGTATCTAGCGGATGTATGAATGTAGACAAGATACAACCAGTAGACAATAGCGTAAAGCCCCTTCCTCTTACAAAGGCACCATCATTTGTGTGGTCTAACATAAGACAAGATGGGGCTCAGTCTATTAAGTTAGAAAATGGCTATTTTCAATGGTTACCATTGTCATTTAAAAACATTTTCAAATGGAATCTAGTTGATTTGATATCTTGTTGTCATGGAATACCAGGGGCTACAATCACCTATTTGCAGAGGAGGGGTTGGTATCTGTCTTAGATGTGTTTACTTTTGTGGCCCTTCAAGAAACCTGGATGACCGATAACGTGCTTTTTGTTGGCCGTAGTACTGTCTACAAGGCCGCCGCTAAAGGGAGGTTAGGGCGACCAAAAGGTGGGCTTTTGATAACAGCAAAGTATCCATGGGTGGCCACGATGATTATTGAATCAACAGCAAATGTTCTAGCAGCTAAAATTAGCCATCTAAATTTAACAATAATCTTGATTAACATCTACGACACTCCTAATATGGTCGAAACTAAAACCAACATAACAGTAGTTAAGACTCTACTGATGAAATATGGGCATAAGTTCCCGGTAATCTTGGTGGGGGATCTTAACGCAAAGATTGCCAAAATCCAATGCAAAAACCTAGTCAACCATTTTGCCAAATCCTCCCCTAACAGAACATCAAACAATACACAGGGGAAGCATTGGCATCAACTATTTCTCAACCATGGGCTAACAATGCTAAATGGTAACACACCCAGCGGTTTGGAATGTGTAAGGTGACAACAAATTGCTTTCCTCGCACTTTCAAATGATTCTTCTAAAATATGGGATGTTATTAGGAAAAATAAAAAAAGAGAGTATTGAGTATGCAAGAAAGCGAAGGAAATTGAATACCTTTCATACTGTGCAGAGAAATCGCTTGTGGCTGAAACTACAAGCCTGTAATATACCTGGAGATTTGCTTAAAATGCTAATGTTGCTTTATAGTAACACAACCGTACGAATAAGACTGGATGCAAAGGGAAGGTTATCTGATGTAATACCAACATGTTGCAGAGTAAAGCAAGGTTGTATTGTGGCAGCAACATTGTTCAACCTCTATCTTGCAGATATGGTGATGGATTTCAACTGTTTAGCATCCACACATCCGGTAAAATGTGGGGAATCATCTGTGGGGTGGTTGGCTTATGCTGACGACCTGCTGCTTTTAGATCACACCCCAGCTGGGCTCCAACATCTTTTAGATGCCCTGGATGTCTATTCGAAAAATAATGGGCTACGTATTAACATCGAAAAAAGAAAAATAATGGTGTTTCCAGCTAAGCAAATTTCCAAAAAATACACATGGCATCTGAATAATTTCGAGCTTGAAATAGTAAACAGCTACAAGTACTTGGTTATACATCTAGATAGTAAACTCGTCTGGGAGGAGCAGTCACTATCCATTAAAGATTGTTGCCTTATGGCAACTAACACAATTAGTGCCTTTATAGATTCAAATAGTGGATACTCTGCAGAGGCAGTACTATTAATGTACACTGCAAAGGTACAATCAATGTTATTATATGCAATTGAAGTGTGGGGTCACCGTTTTCTGTCCCGTGTAATGAACTTAGAGGCTACAATACTGAGAAAATTACTGCGCTTGCCAAGTAATACCCCAATTGAGTACCTTATCTCGGATTTAACATGAAATGTATCAAAGCAAAATATATTTTTCGTTCTGTAATGAGTTATGTTAATTTGGTACAACTAGATAATGGCACTATTGTGGTCACCCATATGCGTGCATTTTTGAAGTTATTTAAGTGCACTCAACTGGGTGTTCGAGGAAATGTTATGAATATGTACACATATTGGAGTATTGGCTTTGAAACAGTAGCTAGCACCATACCTATAAACATATTTAGGAGCTGGCTTAAGAGGAAAATAAGAGGACATTGTAACGAGTCACATTTAATATCTTTGGCATCAAAGGCACATAATGGAGAGTTGTGCCAATATTATATGAATCATATTTATGTCAAAGCCTACCCCAGCCCACATGTGTTTAAAACACATCTCATCATGAAGTTCAATCTTTCATCAGTGTTGGAGATAAAAGGTGCATGGGCTGGTATAATGCGAAATAGACGGCTATGCAGATTATGTGGCTGCCCCGAGATTGAATCACTGTATCCCTTATTGATGTGTTGTGAACGCTTACATGCACTAAGAATATTGTTTCTTAAATCCTACAATAATCAGATCAATATGAATACGATTGAAGTGTTATGGTCTCTGTTAATGCAAGGTGATGATCTGAATTTAATATATGTTTTAGTAAAATTTTATTTGAGGATTGAATTGATTTTAAAACGTATTGAGTAATGAAGTGTTATGTATACATGAATGCTTTTATGTGTTTTATACTGGTTGATATGTATTTCCTTGTTTTATATTATATTGTTTTATTTGTTGTATATACAAAGCTTATTAGCTGAAAGTATATTAAATAAACTGAACTGAACTGAATCCCAAGGAAAAGTAAAGTTACTTACCAGGAAAATGACATCCTTCTCCTGGTGGATGCCGAGAATTCTTCTTGAAAAAAACATTCCAAAAAGTTCTCAAGCCAGGAGAAATGATACCCTTCCCCTGACATCCATATCTTATTCCTCAAAAGTTTGCACAGAGTAAATAGATCCTGATCCAGGATAATGGCTCCCTTCTCCTGGATTTGTTATGGACTTCCAAATCCTTTCACAGGGCCAGGCAGAATAGCTCTCTTTTCCAACGCCCTCAGGTTCACCTGGTATGTTACAACATCATTTAGAAGAGTTTTCCAGTCTTTCCAAGTATATGCAAACTTCCACTCTTTCTTATAGGTATTTTCTTTGTCTGGGTTCCGATCCTTTTAACACTTCCTTCATCGAGGTGCCAGACCCTTCTATTGCATGCAGCGGGCTTCACCTCCCCACTGAATTGAGGAAGATATTCTCCTTGACTCAGTTATTTGTTGTTGGGGTCCTTGACCCTTCTCTAGTGGTCAGTAGTTTTGAGTTTGTCACTGACATGAAGAAGCTTTCCGCAGATGTACACTTTGTACACTTCACGTCCATTTACGTTGGGGTCCTTGACCCTTTTCTTCTGAGTAGTGCGCTTATGCCTATCACTATGATGAGGATGTCTCCTCTGTTGCTCACCTGGACTTGGTTGGGGTGCTCGACCCTTCCTTGTTGGTCAGTGGGCTTTTTGGTACGGCCACTGGGATGAGGAAGAATTCCTTGGGTGCAGTATTCTTGATTGTAGGGGTCCTCAATCTTTCCCAGTGGTCAGTGGACTTATTGGTACGGCCGTTAGCATGGGAAGAATTCCTCTGATGCAGTATTCTTCATGGTCGGGTCTTCTGCCCTTCCGTGGTGGTCAGTGGACCTATTCGTACATTCACTGGGATGAGAAAGAGGAGCTGTGCTACATGTTGGGCCTTTAAAGGTCCCCTATACAATGTGGTTAGCAAGGGGTTGAAGTGAGTTAGCCTTAGCCTGCCTTACTTGCACTGCTGTGTGCCCTCCAGGTCTCCCCGAGCATCTTTTACATTGATTTGAATGTAGGTGTGTCACCTGGGCTTCCAGGGACAATGCTCTTCCAGATTGCTTCTGCAGGTTCTTCAGGCTGCCATCTACTGTCGGGTGTCAACTCCACTGACAGCTTTCCTCTGCTCACCTTCCCTTTGGATGGTTGTACATGCCAGTTCCTGTAGTCCTTCCCAGATCACACGGCTGACTGATGGCATCCTCTGTACTCTCCTTGCTGGGGTTTGCCAAACAAGCCTGAAACTCTCACGCCTGACGAACTCTGCACTCCCAGCCTATCCCGGCAGGGCTTGACACTTTACTTAGTCCATTGTCTGTTTTTATACAATGTAGCAAGGTCTCATTTGACCATTATGTCCTTTTACTCACTCTCTGCCCCAATCATCATGCCGCCACAGGGCAACCTTGTACCAGTACTTCTATAATTAGAGGTCTTCATGGTTCCCATGTTCTTCTTCCTTGTGGTTTTTGTGGTCACACCAAGGTCGTCTGAATTATAATAGTACATGGGTCTACTTTCTAAGAAGCGGCCAGCAGAGATAAGAGGAGCTAGACTATGTGTTGGTGCAATGGTGTTTAATGGGCCATACCCCAGGTGCTCATCCTTGCCCCCAGGGGAGGGGGTTCCTCCCTATGAGGTCCTCCTGCATTGAACCACCCCTAGGGAGAATATTGGATAGCGCCTGCATCTCCCTACCGTCATGGTAAAGGTCGCCCTCCTGGGGAGAAGTGATGACACCTAGTAATTTGTCAAAGGACACAGAAAAATGGAACTTTAAAAGTGGCAATTGGGAATGAAACCAACCTGAATCAAGCGCCAGCTATAGATGTGAGTTCACACATATGGCATTCCATTGCACCTCGCCCAGCAATAAGATGTGAAAACAGATCCCATGCCCACTCAAGGAGTTGGAATTTGTCTGAAACTCAGCAATAAAGATAAAGATGGTCTGTGGGACTAGTTCACAGAGAGGCCAAATTTGCATTTAATTTTAAGGGGTTAGGGAGGTTTATGAACTGCATCTCTGTATATCGGGCTTAAGATAATAAGCAAATAATGGATGTGCAGCTTGGCCATTGGATCTGTCTTGCTTATGCCGCTATTGGAATATCGCAGCCCTCTCCTGGAGGAAGGAATTGACCATAGAAAAAATAAATAAACATTTTTATTACCTAAGATCTGCTAGGTCCTGGAAACTAAAAGGTGAACAAGCAGGAATGGGAGTCATAGAACCCACAGAAACATAAACTACAAGAATGTGACCACTGCCAGGCCTCTGAGTCATACTTTCAGCTCTACATCAAAAGCAAAGATACCAGACATTCTGTAGTGGACAGAAAAACGATTGACTTCATGCAATATGCACAAAGTGAGAAAAATGTGTCTTTTAAATGGTAAATTCAAATGTACTATTTCACTCATAATTCTCACAGGGAATATTATAGAAAGTTATTTTTTCAATTGAAATGTTTTATTTGAGATGCTACATTTAGTGGTACAAAAATGATTTTCATAATGTGATATTTAATTATGCAAAATAGGTGAATTTCATTTTCTTGCCACCGGAAACAGTGCATGCCAAGGTTATTTATGTCCTAGCGTCCACAGTGACAAGTGTGAGAAACTAGAAGGTGTCTCACCTACTAGTCCCCGGGGATCTGTCATCCAGGTGGCCAGGACTCGGCCATTGCTTTTGGATCCAGTTCCTGGGAGTGGACCAGTGCAGGAGGATTACCTGGGTGAGGGTTCTTTGGGGAGTGGGACACCGGATGGTGAGAAGCAGTATTCCCTTTCCTGTAACACCTTTACCCCATCCTACCAAGTTGGGTATTTAGGAACTCTACCCCCCTTTTACAACACAAACACTTTCACACAGGCAGCCTGCTATGAGACAAAAGAGACTAAAACCAGAGCAGTATACCTGATGTGTCCCAATACAATGTTCAGGTGATGTCAAGCAATTACTGACCATCTCACACACACCTGACTTCCAATAGGCTTCCCCACACAAATAAAAGGCGGAGCATGAGAGCACACTCTGAGCGAGGCAAAGCACATGAGGAAACAGCAGTTTCCAGATGGCAGCTGAACGAGAGAAGAAAGATAGGAAAACAGAAGGTGATAGCAAGAAAGGAAGTTCCCTTGACCTTTATGACAAGGAACCATTACTTTCCAGAAACCTTGAGAATGGAAAGTGTAAGACCAGGAAAGCAGGCTGAAGAATCCTGCATTGTGTGTCGGAGATACCCAGGGCCCTCACACATCAATAATCTAGGCAGGGAGAAGCACCAGCCGCCATGGTACCATCCTTGGCTCCAAGAACAAAGCAGAGTCAGTGAAATCAACACAGCTGTTGAGTTATGGAGACCGATACAAGACCAGTCTGTGTTGAAGCCAAGGTTACAAGCAGCAACATTGTATGGCGAGCACTCAAATGAACATTGTTAAAACATGTGTGATAAGAGACGCAAGTAAAGTTGAACTGCTGATGAGTGATTGAACTTTAAATGCAAGATATAATACCTTTGACAGAGTGGTCTGGCATTGCATGGGTGCTCATCCGAAGGTGCCTCTAAGGTATCCCGCTGAAAAGTGGCAAAAGTGAGAAAAAGCTTATATGAAAAAGAGAACAAGTAATTGTGAATTAAAGTGGTGCTGCGACTGGTCAATCAAAATCCTGCACACAGTCGGAAGTATTTGATTTTGATGAAGTAGAGGAAGTTTGAAAAAGTAGATAAATTTGGTCTGAGCCCAGTGGAAGGAGACCGATTGAAGGTGTTGTGTTAAAGTGTGCCTGAGCCCACCAGAGGGGGTCCCAGGGTGAATAGTAAATCACCAGAGAAGTTGTATATGTGAACTCCTAAGAAAGGAACTTTAATGTTTGTTGTGTTTCATAGGGCCCTCCGAAAAAGAGACTTTGAATGTCAAAGAGACTTTGGCACAGAAGGACCTGATGTTGAGTTTTTGAACTGTATCCTCATACTTGATAAGCCAGAGAGTTGCTAAGCCCAAGTGTGCCACCTTGTCCCGTGCTGAAAACGTAAGGAAGAGAAGCCAATTGCTTGAATATCCTGACATATCATTTCTTGAACACTTCTTTTGCTTAACATTGTTTCTCACACTATTAGTATTTAGAAGTAAGGATTGGCAATAGGTGTATTGGTATAAGCCCTTTTATTTTGACAGACTCGACTAGGACTGCATTATTATTATTCGATGGTCATAGCTTTCTCCCATCTTCAGATTTAGGATTTGATAGATGTTTTTCAAACCCAATTGCAAATTCAATACACAGCCTTGAACTCTTATCACTTGTGTCTGTCTTACTGTTTGATACCATGCCTTCCTTAAACAAACCTGTTACTTTCAGATTGGAACATAATGTGTATATACATGTAGACGTGAGTTAAATAGAAAATGATGTAAGTCAGAACCCATTTGTGCTATCATGTTGAAAATTGCATTGTTTGAATCATGCCAGCGAGAGAAATCTGGTGAGCTGATTAGTAAAGTGGTCATATGTATGTAATTTACTTTTTCAGAATGTTACAATGTTTAATGCAAGAAACCTCTGAGATGAAATCACGTCAAATGGCAGTAAGCTGGGTTTAGAAGTTACTCCCATCAGACTGGCCCCTTCAGTGATATGTCCAATGACCGCAGAGGGGTATGTCTACTGTGATGTCACTTTTGAAACACTGTCCAATCAAATACATTGACCCATGAGAATGAGCAAATTATACACACCTTAAAATGAGTGGCATAACTGTTCTATAAAAGGTCAAACGCACACTCAATGGGGGACAGATGGATGGGGACTCACACACTCATTCACTGACTGATGGGGAGGAAGAAGAAGAATTGATAACAGGATGGAATAGTTTGCTCTCCTTTTGGGCCCATTTTGGATTATTACCAGATCCCTGCAAGGTTGATTTGGAGTTAAAGTCCCAGGCCTTCTTCAGAGGGATAGATAGCAGACAGCCTATGGAGGAAAGCTCATCCAATCTTGCTGACTGATGCCCACCTTTTCTTAGAAGGGGAGAATTGAACATGTCCACAAGAGGCAGTACACCTGTTTGTGAGACAGTCAAAATAAATTCATAAGTGAGCATAATGAAAAGGGGAAATAATCCTGAGGGGAGCAATAGTAAAAAGGGAATTAGATTGAATCCTAGTCCCTATTGTTTGTCAGTACTGAGAGGTGGGAATATTTAAATTGATTGTTCACCCCAACAGGTGACGAAACATTTCAGAAGTGCAAGTGCTTCTGAGAAAATATATATTTTATAGTCTAGATCCCATGGTATGTCTATAGTAAGATCCACTCCCTCTTTCTCTGTGCAAAGACATCTAGCACAGAAGAATTATCAGTGAGTTAAATGGAGATCTTACTGAATTCATACCTAGAAAAATAATATAATTGAAGGAATTCCTGGGTATACCTTCAAGCAGAAACCTGTTATTAATGCTGAGCCACTCAAGGTAAAATTGAGAGGGTGATTATTTGCTTCCTATTTTTCCATTGTTAACTTGCCCATTTAAAGTGAGAAAGGTACACATTTACATGGTAATTAAATAGAAACATCACTGAAGGAAATCTAGCTGACATAAACGTGGCAACCTACATTTCTCTTGCTACAAGCCATTTACATATCTGAAGGTCCAGTAGTTTGTTTCAAATGAGTCTTATACACTACTTTCTGAAATTCAGACATGTCTATTTTAAAAGAGGAGAGGTATTTTGAATAAAGGGGAAGTAGAGAAAATTGGTTAGGCAGGGATACTTTAAACCAATTTGTTGTTTTTCACAAATGAAAGAGTCCTCTAAGACTTTCATGCATTCAATCCATGGTGCATGCACCCTCAAGGTTAATTGAATGTATAGATTACGATTGTGATGTGCATATTACAAAGTCTATATTTATATAACCGTTTCTGTGAAAACTGAGAACACTAAAGTGTTGATTAGTTTCCATCATAAACAGTTCATGGATATATAAATTATTCATCTTTAAATTGATTCAATTATTTCTATTTGGTAAATACATATACCTTCTGTGTAACCCTATGTGTTTCTTGTCCCGAAAGGGAAGGGAAGCTGTATGGAATCAATATTATTACATAGGGGTTCGCTGATTCATAAAAAATAACTTTATTAAATAAAGGAAAAATACGTGTGCCTGCTTTGGGATTGGTGGAAAGTTCCCCTGAATTAGATGTCACCCGATTAAAACATCCTACATTCCATATCTACAGCATAAGCATCCAACTGTTTCTGAAGTGAGCAAGAATTCCTACCAGGCAAAACACTTTCACTTGCATATGACAAGATTGGTATCCTAACACCACCAATAATTGGAACAGTTGCTTTCATATTACTTGGTTATTGTAGTTAAAAATAAAAACATAACGCGATTAAACAGTTCAGGGGTGAGGACTCAGCCCTGTCAGACACCTTCTACAAAACAAAACATGTCTGTAAGGGTACCATTTTCTTTGTACGAAGTTCTTACAGAATTACCATAATGAATAGAAATTATGAAGTTTTAATAGATCAACGGGAGTCCTAGCTCACACAACATTTACTACATTAAAGAAATATCACTCTTCCCTTTGGCAGCTATTCATTTTGAATTGGTAATTAACTGCCACATTAGTAAAGCTAAGTGGCGACTTCTAGTGTATTTTCAAAAAATGATTTCTCCTGTAAATGACTCTTTATACTGTGAATTGGATATTTTGAAGATGTCTAAAAAGGTGGAGTTTATTAATGAATTTACAGTTTATTGTGAAAATGTGCTGAGTGAGTTGGAGTTGACTGTAGACGATCTTATTATAAATCCAGTTAAGGTGTAGTCGAGTATATATGATCGAGATCAGAGAGGCACAATTGAGAGAATGCATGCATATGACTCATTGAGTCACCTTTGTCTAGATCACAAAAAATGTGGCCTGTTATCACCATATTAAGCAATTTCTCCAAATAAATTTATAAGAAAGCCTTTTCTAAAATTCAGGTGGAACCTTTATCATATTAAACAAATGATTGTAAAATATGGTGTTTGTACAGCCAAAGTGGCTATTTGTAGATGTTGTGTCTCTGCTTAAGAAGAAGATCTTAAGCATCTGGTGACCACGTGTAAAGCTCAATCAGCAAAGTGTTCCATTTATTTTAGTAAATTTGCTGATATGCAGTTTCCTGATGGTATTAATGGGTTCTGGAATTACTGTTTGGCGGGAAGAACAACTAGGATGGTGCTGGCAGTGGTGGGTTTTATTGAAAGTTTACATCTGAATAGCTAATCGATGAGTGTAAGGTTAGTGTGAACACCAGTCATACTGCGCTGAGCCCAATGATCTTTTTTAGAATGTAATATTCAAGTGTCATTACAGTTTTCTAGTGCTTCCAAAATCATGGAGTGTCATGACTAAGCCAACACGTGTTTTGACTGTAAGGCCTTTTTCAAGGCTAATTGGTATCTTGTTAAAGCATCAGGTATGTTTGACCTGTCCTAAATTCACTCTGTTTGGACATTAATTGGTGGAACAATGTATTTAGTGCTAAGGAAGCATTTTGCAGTATACAATTTGAAGTAGTATTCAGGATGTTACAGTTTTCCAATGATTGTAGTGAGTTTTTTTTAAAATCAGGGTGCCCTGTGTGGTGCATCCGGCTGCATTCAGCGACTCTCAGTGAAGTCACTTCACCATGATTTTGGGAGCGCTAGAAAACTGTAATGACACAGGATTATGACATTCTAAAAAAGAACATTGTGCTCAGTGCAATATGAGTGATGTTCACACAAACCTTCCACTGTTTCCTTAAGAGGTTAGGGAGTTTCCTCTTAAACACCACAATACACAGTTGCCATCTCTAGTAATTTTCTAGCACGCCTACACCTCAGCACCTAAGATAATTGGTTGCCCTAAAAATTGTCTACAGCTAATCCATCAGTATTTTAAATGAACTAAATAAGTTTTATGGTATTACCGTTCATAGATTGTTTTAAATACGTCTGAAAGATCTTCAGATTGTTAAAGATTTGTATAACCTTGTCCTATGATGTTTTATTATCTTGTATTTCTACGTGTCTGTGTGTGAATGATTGTTCAATAATGTAAAATTAGAATGTAGTTTATTGTTCTTGTTAAATTATTTATCTTTTTTCTGCTTTTATGGGTTGGCTGTTATACATTTGGTGAAGTCGTTTGCCAAATAACAATTAAAGAAATAATTTTAAAAAAATATTGCCGTCAAATGCAGCCGCCAGATTCATATATGAAATGTAGGGGCTCCCATTTAATAATCAGAGATTTTACAGCAAATAAATACAAATGTTAAGCTTGATGAGAAGAACCCATGCCTTCCTGGAATCCCAAATGAATCAAAGATACATTACTAGGTAAGATAACCCATTCTTTGATCTTATTCAAGATAATTTTCCCAAATAGCTTAAAAGAGCTATCTAAAGGGGATATAGGGCAAGAGCAACATTTGGAATATAACAGTGTTTTTCCAGTACTCAGGGTACTTGTCAATTTTTACCATGACAATTATAATATTATGAAAAATAGGTGTCTGTAGTTCGCTAAGTGTTTAAGCATATCAAAAGGACTTATATCTGGGCCTGGACATTTTATTATTTTAAGCTCATTCTTAAAATAGCCGTTCCCACCTCCATAAAGCAGATGAACAGGTCTGTAGTGCATTTGAACCAGTCATAATTCAACTCTTAGACCACAAAGACCAATATAATTTCATCTAAATCTACCAATCTGATAACTATCCCTGCTGAAGATCTGACACAGCCACTATCCAGGTTGATAATGACTCTTTATACATCATTGACAAGTCTGGCTTTTCCATGATTGTCTTTCTTAATCAATCCAAAATCCGATGCAATTGACACCATACTCAACCCTCTCTATTGTCACAATTCGTTTGAACACCTAGTACCAGTATAATTTTTCTCATGTTGATGAACACATTTAACAGGGGTACATGCAAATAGAAACCTCTCAATCTATAATTTACTTCTGGTATCCAGCACAATCCCAAATGTACTGGTAATCTTCTATTTCTACTTGGACACTAGGACAACCTTACACATCTATGTGCAGATAGCCGTCATCTGCAGCTTTAGTGTCAGAAATCCTCTCAGTGAAAACTGTCTCTCAGGCCTGGATGCCACACCACTGCCTCAAATTCAACCACACAAATCAACATCTATCTACCGAAAGGAAATAGAGACAAAGTACCTTCCATTATTTGAAACTCAGTATTTACCATGCCTATTCCCAGGCACCTAAACTGTCCTTTATCAGCCTGCAACTGCTAGATTACAGCAAATGAGATGAAATGCTGAAGCAATAAGGTGCTCATCACACATGATTTTATATTCGGTCTGCTAAGTACACATATACATTGCTGACTGATAAACAAACCTTTAGTACAATGCCATACTGCTCAAAGAAGACCACACCACAAAATGTTAATTTTATATTAGTGTTTTTACTTGTGATGATGGGGCATAAAAAAGTTGCATCACTTTTCAAAGGAAAATAATACAATCAACTTAAACTGCTTGCCTTGAGAGGCAACACAAACATGTTGTAATGATGGATACGTGGGCAATGGAAGACATAGTGGGCAAACCCACCCACTTGAAGAGGTTTTAAAAAAAAAATCTTTTATGGTGTAGAATGATTCTACAGGTACCGATTAAACGAAATGGGCAGACTATGTATCTTTGCAGGCTTCAATATCTCGGGTAGTCATGGAAACTGCACGCATTGACAATTATTGTATCAGGGTCAAGATGGGTGTGGACAGTGCCAATCAAAACCACTGAGACTATCATTTGAGTTACATTTTAAACCCCATTAAATACCGTGAATTGGACAGTAAAGTACAGATAGTACAGGGATAAGAATGCCAAACATAAAAATGACTACCGCAAAGGTTGGCTCCATTAGGAAGTGCATCAAAAATAATGTTTTTTGCACTAGTGCAATTCTTGCCCCAATGCTAATCTCACATACACCCGAGCAAAGTGGATTCTGTGGTGTACACTAGAGCTCATTATATGACAGAGAAATTGGGATTCCTGTGGACTTTGAGGGAATAACCAAAAGCAAAAATTGTTAGCACAGAAAAATCAGAACATGTGTACTGAGACAGTCGTGGTAATGCCAGAGAAGATTATAGTTAGAGTGACAGGGAGATGGGTATAAAACTCCATCCACCTGTGGTCCTTATTTCTTTTCAATTATTATTTTGTTAACATTACAGAAAATAGTTGTTTTCACGATAAACTCAAGTTGTGTTACTGAATTATGACTGCAATAGCAAGAAGCGAAATATATGATTTCCTAACAAGTAAAAAACAACTTGTGCCCCTCAGGGATTAGCAACATCTGCCAGTCGAGGTTGTAAATCATGCAGCATTTTTACAATTTGAACACAGGAAAACGAATAATATATGATGCTTATTCCCATTTACATACATTTTAGAACATGTAGAATTCCAAAGGAGTCAGCCATGTGCGTACCCTCGAGACATATCTATGTCCTATGCCCCTATGACACAACTTGTTTTACAGAGACAGCTACATTCCCCTTTGTGTTAGAAACACATGAGAAAACCTCAGAAGTTGGATGTAGTATATTAACTTCAGTAGAAGTAAAATTGACAATTGTCAATTGGTCGTGGATGGGGTTTGGATGGGTCTATACAAATATAGCATTAAGACTTTTAAAAACGAAATCTGAAAACTAGGAGAAATGCTGCATACAGAAATGGAATTTCACAGTGGAATAGCCAGCATAAGGTTGCAATCATTATGGACAAACAGCAAAGAATGATGGTCTTTGTAGTTTGATATACATGAAGGTCTAAATCCACTTACATTTATGCCAGTGCTAAAAATTGAGCAGCAGCTTAGATAATTGGGATAGGAGCAAACACGTTTAGTCAGAATACGTAGTATCTAAATATGTATGCACTGTGGTAAGAAAGAATCAGACTATATTTACTACATTTGTATTCATGTTACATAACAAACATAGCAAATAAACGGGTGTGTTTCATTCTCACGCTAGTGAACTCCTTTTGTAGACAATAAAGATTGTGTGTAAAGGTGTTTGCACTATAGCAGAGGTCGCAACCTGTGGTTCTACAGATGTATTGGACTACAATTTCCATGACCCCTCACTATTGACTATGCTGGCTAGTGCTGATGGGAGTTGTAGTCCAAACCATCTGGAGAGCAAAAGGTTGCCAGCCTTTGCACTATACCATATCAGTTAAGCAGCAAAATAAGTGCAGAATACAATTGCATCATTTTTTTCTTGCACAAATACAGAGTTTTGATAATCTAGCCCCTTATATAAACCTTGGCTGCTAGAGTCTTTTAACCCCATGATTAGTTTGAGGGACCAGCAAAAGGTCAGAGGAGGAGCCTCTTTGCCCAGCAATTATTAGTTTGCAGTTTTGAAGTGCAATGACTGAATACATATGAGAACCTAAACATACCCAACAAAGGAGCATGATTTATTTTGGTTTGGTCTGCCCAATGAAATGAAATGGAAACAAAAGTATACTGCAAGGTTTTGAGCTGTACTCCTTCTAGGAGTATGTACTTATGCATAAAGTAACCAGAAACACATTGGTTAAAAAGACATTAGGATTATAACAAAACACAAAGAAACCCACGTATTTGCAGGATATATTTCCAAAAGGAACCAATACTTGGCCACCATCATGCACAGCTCCAATTGTACTTAGAGAAACGAAAACTAGGTTCTTAAATATGATACTTTCAAAATATGTGGGCTAGTGAACAGGGAGTGATTTAAAAAATACAGGGGCATGAAAAAAAAAGCGTTGGTATAACACAACTCTTGAAATTCACAGAAACAACTTTCGTTGAAGTGCAGTTAAGGCCAGTAAACCTAATGCAACAGAACCCTTGACATTCAGCACATTGGGAAACTCAGGACCAGCTTAACTCTTCGCTTTCCATTGCAAAACCCAATTGAAAATATATATTATAAGAGAAGGAATTGACTAAGCCATGCAAAATGGCATTATGATGGATATAGCATTATGGGGTATATCAATGGGAGCACAGTGAATTAAGCCGGTCATGAGTTTCCAAATGTGCTGAATTTCATGTTTTTTGTTCCCTTAAGTATATTCACCTTCATTGCACTTCAACAAAAGTTTTGTCCTTGAAAATATAGCTATATTTACAAATAACACACTGATGGAACAATATACAGTACATACGTGGGCAGATTTTCTAACATTTGAACAAGTTTTAAAAAGTGAGACAATGCTTTGATAATATTGGATGGAGCAAATAGGTTTTGACAAATTGAGCAAGGTTTGGGACTGCAGGGTGTGAGATCAGGATTAACAGGATATTGAGTTAGCCAGGTAGAGGAGGCCAGCCAATGGATGCATATTAATAGCATGAAGAGGAATTAAAAGCAGGAGTACTCTTGCATGTATCCAAAATAAAGAAGCCGGCAGGTGTGGAGGAGGAACCTGGAAGGTTGTAGAGCATGAAAGTTGCCCATTTTAGCATTTTATTGAAGTGAGCAAAAGAGGCAGGATCCAACGGTCCCTAGAGCAGTTGTCGTTTTGCCTGAGAGGAAGAGGGGAATCAAGGTTTCAGTAGATTGGTGGGTGAAGCGGGTACAGAATTTTTTGTTTAGTCAGAATGTTTGTGCTGGTAGTGGTGGCAGTAGAAACTTTGCTTAAAGAGGACCCCATTGTTGCAACCCTTTGAAGATGGGATGATGAGGTTATAAGGCAGGTATACTTGGGAGTGGTGGGGGAGGAGTGAGGTGTTTGGTGTGGGAAGATAGATACCTGCATTCTTAGAAGAACCAACCATTAGGCACACAGTGACTAATGACAACGAGAGGATTGCCTGTCCTTTGTGATCAAGTTGTAGGGGAACCAGGCAGGGGAGAGTAGGCTACCAAGAGAGTAGGCATAAAGTGAAAAGAAGGACACACATAGAAAATTGGCTAACTCCCGCTCAGAGATGGGTGGGAGTAGTGCATGCTAGTTATGAGGAGATGGAGCCAATGGTAAAGCAGCAGATGCCAGTGATAAAGAGGGTAAGAAGGAAACAGGGGTGACCAACTGTTTCAAAGGCGACAGAGAGATGGGAATCATGAAATATTTTAGTGTTGTGCAATGGTAAGGAAGTTGAACATGTCAGTGCGTGCCTTTCCTTTTGAGTGCCTCCTCTGGATCTCAGATTGAAGAGGGACACAGGATATGGCGGTCTCCCAGTTAACAGTAATCTGATTAATCAATACATGCTTTTATAGTTGTGTGGGTGGAAGCACACTGGCAGATAGTTGACTTTGTTGTTGGGGTTCGCAGAGGGGTTTTAGGATAATTCAGAGAGTAGCTGTTTTCTAGAAAGCACGGAAGATCCCAGAGGTAAGATACAGCTTAAAGAGAGGGGAGAGGAGGGAACAGGTCAGGGTGCTGGGTCCTTAATTCTCTGGGGGACACATAGGATCACTGTAGCATAAATACAGGATAGCAGTCAACAGGATAAGTAAGCTCATTTTATATGTAAGTTATATCTGTTTAGAATCTCGTGTAGCTGGCATGGCTCATGACAAGGTGTAGGATGCTGCAAGTAAGGATGAAACCTGCAATAGATCAAAGAGTTGCGTGAGAAACATTTGTGGCCTGATTCATGGAACTTTTAGTGCAGTGTAAAGCGACTTTGCACTGCCAACAAACACCCTCATTCACAAAGCGGTGCAAAGAGTACTTTTGCAGTGCAAAGTGACTTTGCACTGTAACAATACTTTTTTATTATTATTGTGTATGGTTACAAAATCAACCTTTCACAAACAAAGCAACAATTTTCAATCAAAGAATAAAACCAACCACATAAACAATGTTCTTCCCATGCAAATAGATCAAATACTAATAAGCCAATTTTTCAAAATCTTAAAATATAAAAAAAAGAGAAAAACAAAAATGGTCAATTGTCCACCATTTTGGCTCCTTTCCGTGACCCTACTCTATACCCTCGGCCACCTCCTCCACCTCTCTCATCACTGATTGCCTAACTGCCATCCAAGATTGGTGTGCCGCCAACGATCTTTGTCTTGATGCCAGCAAGACAAAGACCCTCCTCATTGGCACACCATCACCTTCCGTTCCCCTCACTCTCTGGCCGGCCTCCCTTGGCCCTCCTCCTATCCCCACCTGCGAGGCCAAGAACCTTGGTGTCACCTTTGATTCCACACTCTCCTTCTCTGCCCACATCGCTGATGTATCAAAAAAGTCAAACCTCCTACTGCACCTCCTCAGAGGTATTCTTCCTTTCCTCTCATTCCCCCAGAAGCTCACTGTCTCCCAAGCTCTGGTTCTCTCTAAGCTGGACTATTGCAACAGCCTCTTTCTTAATCTACCTGCCTCTACTCTCCGCCCTTTACAACTTATCCAGAACAGGACTGCGAGACTTGTCCTTGGCCTCAAGCCCTGGGATTGTATCTCTGAAGCTCTGAAATCTCTCCATTGGCTCCCAGTGGATGCAAGGATTAAATTCAAAACCCTCTACATTGTCCACAAGGCTTTCTGGGGCCTGGGTCCAACATACCTTCAGCTATCCCTCCGCAAATACCTCCCATCTCGAGCACTCCGCTCCTCTACCTCTGTCATGCCTGCGTCATGGGTGCATACATTGGCGATCATTATGGACTAATGGTTATTCATTTATCTACAGAAAACTCTTGGATCAACCGCTATTCACTTCTTGGACCTTATTTCCCATTTGCGAGACTTTGGTGCTTTTCTTTTTTCCCAACTAACTACACTTACCACAATGCACTTGGCTCTAACTATCTATTCCTGGCTATTCCTATTTGTCATCATCGGAACTACAATCCCCAGAAGGCCTAGGGATCAGCTCTGCTTCAACCAGCTCAGGAATAGAGAGGGAGGAAGCAGATTGTATGCAGGTGTGCTGATCCAGGTGCGACCAATTAGCCTGCCTCTGTGCTGGGCAGGGCGGTATAAAAGCTGCTGCCTGCAGTGGCTCAGTCTCTTGCATTAAGAGTCCTTCCAGCACCTTTTTGCTTCGAGCTACGGATCTTTGTATGCGGTTCCTCCTTACTCCTGCTTTGGATCCAGTGCCCTGCCGGGCTCTCTGCATTGCAGCCGATCACGCTCTGCTGCTTTCCAGCCTCTGCCTTTGCCTTTCTGGGCTCCTGCTTTGCAGCCGATCACGCTCTGCTGCTTTCCAGCTTCCGCCTTTGCCCTTCCGGGCTTCTGCCTTGCAGCCGATCACGCTCAGCTGCTATCTTCCGCCCTGGTCTTCCAGGCTCCTGCCTTGCAGCCGATCACGCTCCGCTGCTACCTTCCACCTTTGTCTTTCAGGCTCCTGCCTTGCAGCCGATCACGCTCCGCTGCCTTCAACCTACAGCCTTCGTCCGCAGGGCTTCCAGTCTAGCAGCCTCTACAGTCCTCTGCAGCCTTCTACAGTCATCGGCCCTGCTCCTCTGGGCTTACTCCTTGCTGCCCGGTCCTTCTGGCTCCTTGCCACGCAGCCTGCTTCTCTCCGCTGCCAACAGCCCTTGTCCTCGGGGCTTCCTACCTTGCAGCTGATCACGCTCCACTGCTTGCTACCTTCAGCCTTTGTCCGCTGGGTTCTCAGCCCAGCAGCCCTATACAGTCCTCTGCAGCCTTCTACAGTCAGCGGCCCTGCTCCTCTGGGCTCACTCCTTGCTGCCCGGGCCTTCTGGGCTCCTTGCCGTGCAGCCTGCTTCACTCCGCTGCCCTAAGCCCTTTCCCTCTGGGCTCCCTTCCTTACAGCCCTGCTCCTTTGGGCTTGCTCATTGCTTTCCTGCTCCTCTGAGCTCTCAACCTTGTACCCTACCGTCCTCTGCTATCCACAACAGTTCACCTACATTATTTACTTTCAGTTATTGCAGTCCCCCTGTTTCCTGACTGCTGCTCCCTTGCTTTCTTCCTTGTTTTCTACCCTCTGTTCTTTATCCCTATCCAATCCTGTTATACGGCTTTCGCTTCATTTCCTTCTGCTAGTTTACGTATCGACTTCCTTTTTCCTGGATTTGTCTGGTAGTGTCTTCTCTTGTACTGTTTGTAGACCCCTTTGTACAGAGCTTGTCTGTTGGTTTCTGTCAGGCAACCTCTGCCCCTTCCCTTGTCTCGTTTCTGTGTTACAGACACCCATAGCTGTTGTTCCAAGCCATGAGCAAATAGCGTGGGCCTCTGTTATAGCAAACTGTGCAGAAGGCTAGAGTTTTTCCTAAGGTCCGTGGAATACTCCTTTCCTATAACTGCATACACCCCAAGAGGGAATCCATTCTGTTTTACCTTATTTCCTTGCTACACTTACCTACTCTTCGTTCTCTTTACTTTCAGCTGTGTGTGTACTTATCTGTCCACCTTACTTCGGCACAACCACTCAAACCCTTCCTGGGTGTCCTGTGCCACTCTAACAGAGTGCCATCCGTGACAGAATGCAAGAGCCAAAAATGTCTTGTTCCATAGGCAGGAAAGGCACACACAGACCAAGGATGCTTTCCTTTCGGGTTAAGAAACCTTTGCAAAAATCTATAGTTTCCCTAAAAACATCAAACAAAAACATTAGTCTAAAAGACAGTCTCGCCTTAGTTAACAAAGATTTACAAGCACGGTACTACACTCACTGGCTAGCTGACCCTTCTTCCATGTATAATTATTATGACATTTGCGACTATGATCCGCAGTCCTTATCTGTTGAAGAGCTACAGCAAGATAATGAATTCTTACAGATCTTGTTAGCCCAAACAGTGAAAAACACTCCTGCGTCTTCTGACATTTCTTCTAACACTGCTACAGCCAAGGATATAGCACTCATTGTGGGAGACTCTGAACCAGAGTACGCTGTTGCTAGAGTGATATGTTCAGGATCAGCTTGGCAAGCTCCCCAGACTGCTGGAAACCCTCATTTGACAGGACACGGCATTAAGTATCCTGAGGTTAGTCCACCTGCTCCTGGGTACAAAATACCAATACTGACCATCCGTTGTCTTAATACTTCCCCAGTATCTATTAACCATGATAACCTTAAGGTCAGTCTTCCTATTGCTACAACCGAATTTTCTGCTACACCAGATTCTGAAGCTTTAGATCAGGCTAATGGAACATACATGCTTCAAGAACAAATCCTACGCCTTAAAAGACAGACCGCAGATCTCTATGATGAGTTTGTTTATTTACATAGTAAAAATCTAATGAAGGGACACAATATTCCAGACCTTCTGACACTATGTTCTACACCCGATATTCTGTCTTTAGAGATCGACATGATAAGGCCTGGAATTGCCACGCAGAAAAGGATACAGACTTATACAAGCAGATGGAAGACCTAAATTTAGCATATGCATCCCTTCTAAAGTCTGACACAGCTCTTTCACTTTCCAGCCACAGTAACTCAGGTTGTTGTACAGACAGTAAAGAATTAACTCCTTCGGTGGGCCAAATCACTCACACTGCCATTACACCACAAGACAAGTGTAATCTTCTGATTAGAGATCCTTCTGAGTCAAAGGATTGTTCCGCTCTTACCCCTGACTACTGTCCTTTACTCACACTTGCAGCCTCTTCTGAAGTGATCAAATCAGAAATGTACTCTGCTTCTAAGGGTTTTTGTACACCAGACCACGATTCTAATTCTGAACAATACCTAGTACCTGTCTGGAATCCAGCCTTTCCATCAGTCAATACCCCAGACCCACCTAGCAATCTGAGCACACCAGACTTTGAAGATCAGCCTTCCAAACGCGTACACTATCCTGACCCCACATCTGTCATACTACCTGTTACTGTATCTGCTAGCCCAATCTCTGCTGCTCCTCCTGCTAATACTTCTAAATCTGCTACTGTTGCAGCATCTCACATCACTCTTGCTGCAGTAGAAGCACCCCCTTCCTCTCTGCCTGCAAGGATAGAACCTGTTGCTAAGTCAGATAACAACTTTTCTTTTAGGACTACAGCTCCGGTTGTTCCTGCGGGTGCCTCTGCAGCACTAAAATACCAGATTCTACTCTATCAGTCTCAGGTGCGTCACTGCCCGCTGGTTCTTCTATGGCACCAACACTCCCAGCTGCTACAGCATCGGAACTATCTACAGCCATTCATGATCTCCCTGCCGCGGTGGCTTCTGAACTTCCTACAAATCTTGGAGAACCCGCCACTGTGACTCCTGAATTTTCTGCAGCTACTCTTGACTTTGCCATTGCTGCTTCTGATGCCTTGGAAAACCTTCCTAGAGCAACCCAACTCTGCTGTACCTCTGGATCCACCTTTCAACACCTTACTGTTGCCTTTCAAAGCAAGATTTGCCATGGAGCCTGCAGCAGTCTTTCACAGTTCCTCTGTCCATTAACACACTGTTGGGTTTTGTGCTCCAAAGACTTTGTCTTTTCTGAATTCTACCTCAATGGTTCAGAACATTGGTACTGTCTCCGTCCTTCAAGACTCTCACCTTGCAACATCAAAAAGTTTTTGGTGCTTCATGATGTGCCTTTTTGGTATGAGACTCTTTCACGGTGTGACAGACATTCTTCTTGTTGGTCGGTCTTCAGGGAGCCTGAAGAGCGGCATACTGTCAAGCCTGCGCCATGGGCGCATACATTGGCGATCATTATGGACTAATGGTTATTCATTTATCTACAGAAAACTCTTGGATCAACCGCTATTCACTTCTTGGACCTTATTTCCCATTTGCGAGGCTTTGTTGCTTTTCTATTTTTCCCAACTAACTACACTTACCCCAATGCACTTGGCTATAACTATCTATTCCTGGCTATTCCTATTTGTCATCATCGGAACTACAATCCCCAGAAGCCCTAGGGATCAGCTCTGCTTCCACCAGCTTGGGGACAGAGAGGGAGGAGGCAGATTGTATGCAGGTGTGCTGATCCAGGTGCGACCAATTAGCCTGCCTCTGTGCTGGGCAGGGCGGTATAAAAGCTGCTGCCTGGATTTGTCTGTTAGTGTCTTCTCTTGTACTGTTTGTAGACCCCTTTGTACAGAGCTTGTCTGCTGGTTTCCATCAGGCAACCTCTGCCCCTTCCCTTGTCTCGTTTCTGTGTTACAGACACCCATAGCTGTTGTTCCAAGCCATGAGCAAATAGCGTGGGCCTCTGTTATAGCAAACTGTGCAGAAGGCTAGAGTTTTTCCTAAGGTCCGTGAAATACTCCTTTCCTATATCTGCATACACCCCAAGAGGGAATCCATTCTGTTGTACCTTATTTCCTTGCTACACTTGCCTACTCTTCGTTCTCTTTACTTTCAGCTGTGTGTGTACTTATCTGTCCACCTGACTTCGGCACAACCACTCAAACCCTTCCTGGGTGTCCTGTGCCACTCTTAACAGAGTGCCATCCGTGACAACCTCTAACTCCCTCAGGGTCAGTTGTTTCTCAAAGAAACGAGCTGGGGGTAGGTCTCTTTCTTCGGCTAGGGCCTCCCTCTGGAACAGCCTCCCTACCACTCTAAAACTTGAGGAGAACCATCTCCAGTGCCGGAAGCACCTCAAAACCTTCCTCTTTGCTTCTGCCTTCTCCTCCCCTCTCCACTGTTGATTCTACTCTCCCTCGGCACCATGCACGTGGCCACCCTCTGTCCTCTGGGCCCAGGTACTTGCTCATCTTGCCACTCTCACGCACTGCCTCCGGGCCACCCCCTGCACTGGGGTCTGTATCTGTACACATACAGCCCTCCCCTTTTCTTCCTGCACTTTCAGACCTACACGGCCTGCTGCCATAAACCCAGCACTTGCCACTTGCTGGCTGCACTCCCATTGTTTGTTGCCTTTTTATTTATTATTTTATTATTATTTTTGTTTTTTTTCCTTCTCGCTCCGCACTCTCCTTTTGTTCCCCCTTCCATGCACTTCTCCCCTTCTCCCTCTACCCTGCACTTGCACGTTCTCAATGTCACTGGGCCTAGTAAGATCGTTGTTTTTGTTCTCCCCTGTTCCCTTTCCCTGCCTGGTCGCGCTCTGAAACACTTGTGTTTGAGCGCGATAGAAATAAAATATCAATCAATCAATCATTATTCACACTTTGAACCCTCAAGATCTTCCTACAAGGGAATCATGTTTATCACCAAGCCCCCGGAGGGGAATTTGCCAGAATTTACAGCTCTAATTTGCAGTCCTCCAGCATCTTAATCACCGCAATCTTTTTCTGTTGGGATTGACCATCGATCAGAGTTTCTCATAAGTGTTCATGTACCCGATACGTTGATTCAGAGACAAATCTGCTGAAGAACTGTTGTCTGGCACTTCTCGTGCCTTCACACTCCATCATCAGATGTTTGATGGATTGATTTTCTGGGTTAGAACAGATTCAACGCCAGAGCCCCATCCCTCTTCTCGCTAGGATTTCCCCCGTATGTAAGATATTTAATCTCAGTCTCAAAAATGTATTCCTCAATCTCCAATCTGGAAACTTAATTAGATATTTACTGAGGAAGCCCAGCTTTCTTTCTGACGTTTGAAGAGGATGAGGATTCGACCCTGATCTTATTTTATCAAGAGCCTGGATCCAATCCATTTCCTCCCATTTTTTTTAGCCATTGTTGGATTTTCCATCAATTTTGTATCTATGTCCATGCTCAGAAGCTGCTCCTTCACCAGCAAATCTAACCTGGCCAGATGTTGAGATCTACCCGCCTCCAGATGTTTTCTCATGTCTGTATATAGTGAGTGATCTTGGGCTCTGGTGATACGATGTTGCAATACCATCAGTTTCCACCCCGCTTGGCATTTTAGGGATATAATACCCAGTTTGAATCTGAGATTGTCCATAGACAGGCTCATTGGAAGACCCAAGGCATGCTTCCAAAATAGGCCTACCCATTTTTTCCAAGACATATTTCATAACTGTGGTTTAGCTTCAAGACCATAAAACAAAACAGGGATAACTTTAGCCTGGTAAAATTTGAGAACTGGGATAACTGAAAATTTACCATATTTCCATAGAATTCTTTTCATCTGGGCTACTAATGCTTTTATTTATTTTTGCTTCGATGTCCAGCTCCACCTTGCAAATTGCCGGGTTGGCATTAATCTCTATACCCCAGATACACCACGTCCTCTACCCTTGTAATCACCTCGCCCCCCATTGTACACCTAGGGAATACCATTTTTTTGTTTTTTTGCCTGTAGACCAGGACCCTTGATTTGTTTGAGTTTAAGGAGAGCCCATTTTCCACTGCATACTGATGTATGCCATTGAGCAATTGTTGCAGGCCAATGTCCGTTCTATCTAAAACCACCACGTCATCTACGTAGGCCAGCCAGTGTACATTTGTTCCATTTAGGGCTGGACTGGCCAACGCATACGGCGCTAAGAAGTCACCCATGTCCGCTGTGTACAAATTAAAGAATAGAGGGGCCCCCAGACAACCCTGCCTCACCCCCAATTCACTGACTGGTTCTGACATGTGGCCCTCTGCATCTAATCTCACTCTGATGTTATTTTCTTTGTGGAATTCGATGAGCATCGCCAACAGCCCCTCTGGAATGCCTTTTGCTCTTAGCTTCAGCCAGAGCCTTCCCCTGTCCACCTGGTCGAAGCACCTTGAGAAATCTACCCAGGCGCCATACAGTTGTACTTCCCTCTTTACCTTTGTTTTTTCACTGAAGAGATTTAGCACCAAGTCGTTCACTGCCATTTAGAGCACCTTCCTAAACCCTGTTTGACATTTGGACAACACTCCAACTCTTTTTTCCCATGCTTCCACTTCCCCAACAGGATTTTCATAAAAATATTTCTGCTAATATCCAAAAGGGCGATGGGGTGATAGTTTATAGCCGCCTCCCTATCTCCCCCCTTGCACAGTGGGATGACCGTAGCGGTGCGCCATGATGTCGGCAGTTGTTTCTTCACCAGAATTTCCCTAAAGTGCCAATTGAGCAATTTAGCCCACAGGCCCCGGCTTGCCGTCAGTACCTGATAGGTCAATCCGTTAGGACCTGCTGCTTTCGAGGAACAACCCTTCAGGATAAGTTCTTCAATATCTGAGGCATTAAAGTGAAGAAGCCAATCATCCTTCTTTGTGTTGTAATGGCATACTGTTCTTTCAGGCTTGCCAAAGACTGAACTTAAATACTTGATCCATTCTCTCTCGGAGACCAAATTACAAAGCTGAGTTGTTTTGGCCCCCTCCATCTCATGCATTGTGGCCCAAAACCCCATTGCATCCCTCTTACCAAGTACATATAGGATATGCTCCCCGTCCTGTTGGAATCTTTTTATATTCCTAGCCACTGACCATCGTCTGTGACAATTTTTTAACAATCTTATTTCCACCTCTTGTTCTTTCTTAGAGAGAAAGGAATCTTTTTCCTGTTGAGTTCTTTTTTTCTTTGCCATAGTTTCCTCATCATACACGTGCTGGTGTACTGTTTTGGGCCCACCACCGCTAAAATTCGGGGGACAAGTTTGCCAAATAAATGTTATAAAGCCTGAAGGCAAACAATTCTCCTTTTGAAAATCTTCCGGCAAGGCTAACAGCCTTTCATTGAGATTTGCTCCCCCTTCCTAGCTTCTGTCCTCTGGGTATTTAGTAACAGGGTTTCTGATGTTATTTATGGGAAGAAGAGCTCTAGCCTAAGATGGTCACTCCCACCCCCTTCTTTTATATTCAGATTGACTTTGTGTTAAAAAAGACCACCAGATAATAAAAGGTAGTCCAATGTCGAGGTCGAGATGTCCTGCATCCGGTAGGGTTTAGCCGGTATATCTCCCGGCAAATTCCCGTTTGACATTTTCATGTCCCAGACGTTAAGGGAATCCACCCACAACTGACCATTTTTAGTGATTCTCCTCCCAGTTGAGTTTGTTTGGTCTCTTGGGAGATCAATGCAATGTGCATTCAAATCGCCCCCCAAAATTATGTCTGCCCCTGCGAATGCTAACTTCATATCCCCTAATGACTTGGACAACTTGTCCAAGAATACACAGAGCTCTACACTTGAGGGATTCCAGTAAACATTGCAGAAGATCATCCACCCAATCACAACCCCTATTTCTGAGTGTTGCTTTGCATATTTGTAAACCCTGTGTGTTCACTTCTGCAGAGATGACATCCTTAAATTTAGAATTTTTAAAGGCAATAAGCAACCCCCCACTAGGCCTCCCTCTTGCTTTCTGAGTGGCCCCTTGAACCTTTATGAGGTAACCGTCTGCTACTATTGGATTGGCCAGCCAAGTCTCCTGCAACATTAGGACATCACCCACCCCAAAAAGATAGTTCTTCATTGCCCTTGAGGTACAGTTATTAGGCCCCACTGTATTCCAGCAGATAACTTTTAGCCTTTCATTTTCAAAGATGTTGTGGGCCTAGACCAAGTTTCTGAAAGACTTCAGTTAGGATGCTCGTTAATAGGGCAAATGTTGTCCTTGTTGGTGTCATTCGATGGTTCACCAGCGCAAGCAAACTTCAGAGTCGGGGTTTGATGATTGGAGGCCCCACCTTGTCATTGCAAATTCTTTCCAACCCATGGACTCAGCATCCGCAAAGGCTCTGGTTGATTTTTTGAGACTAATAAATCCAGTTTCTTCAAGTCCTTTTTTTGCTTCATCAATTGCCGTAAACACCTCTCTTGCAGCACAGCCCACTTCTGCCATCAAAGGATTGTTTGGGTCTGGGAATCTTACAAATGCTATGTATTTGCTGTTGATTAGAAAAAGACTCTGAACTTTTTTTAATACTGAGAAATTTTACGTGTTTTTTTTTGCAGTTAATGTTAACCAAATAATTGGCATTGCAAAAACGGGATCCAGTATTAGTGTTATCACCTTCTTGCGGAGCCATTTTTTCCTCTATCAGTGAAGTACCAGGGACAAGATCCAATTTTTCTTCCAAGTCTTTAAGTTTTTCTATTCCGGATCCGGTTTCTCCCAGACTCCTATATTTGCCTTCACCCAGTTTTATTTCAACCACCTGGGGTAGGGTTTTATTCTGAGCTTGAATTGATGCTTTTTTCAAGAAAATGGGGGAAATCTTTAGGTTTATTTTTGCTTCTCCAGTACTCACATTCTTAACAGTTAGTGGCTTTGGCCCCATTTTCGACCTAGCCTTAAGGAATATTGGGGCTATTTTGATGCCTTTCTTCAAATTGATTGGGGCTATGGCCGTATCCTGCTTATTCGTCACTTTTTTCCGATTGTGAATCTCTTGATGTCATAATGGACTTAACCTAATTTTTTTTTTAACCAGCTTTTCTTCCTCCTTCTACGGCCCACTGGGAGGCCTTCTCTTGTTCATCTTTCTTTTTTTTCTCCTCCCATTTTTCCCTGTGGGCTGTCCATTGACTCAAGCTCAACAATCTCTTGATCCTCCTCTGCTACAGACAGTTGTATGTTGACTAGTTTCTTCAAGAAGGAATTGGTGTCCGAGTTCTTGTGTTTCACTTTCATTCGATTCTTTCACTGTTTTTCCCATTGTTTTTGGACTACTTTTCCTTTTAGTCTTTTCAACCTTCTTGCTTCAATCTTTCTCTCTTTTTTTCCACCAGGACGGGCACTTTGTGGACATACTTCTTTGTCCTCCTCTACATAGGCTCCCATCTGGCATTGGGAGTTACCCAATGGGTATTTCTCGACTGGCTCTTCATCTTGGAGCCCATCCCCCACGTTGGCCAGTCTCCGCAACTCCTCCAATACAGACTCAGAGAGAGGGGTATCGTCCATCTGTGGGTTGTCCACCTCTTCTATTTGCTTATGATCCAATACCAGTTTTTTTTGGTTCAGGGATTGTAATTGAATCAGTAAATCTTGATTTACTGCCCTGTCTGTCTCCTTCAATTTGTTTTTAGTTGCCATGGACCTATGAATCGCTGAAATGTCCAGACCTTGTTTGACTGATACAAACTTCAACTCCTGCAGTTTTTGCATCACATTGGTGTCGATAACGTTGCAACTACCAACCTCCGCCCCATCCAGTGCGGCTACCTCCTTAGTCAATTCTAGAAGGGAGCCAGATTGTAGTTGCACTTCGCCCTTCAGGAGATCAAAGGCGGAGACTAGCGAGCTCAGCACATAGTTGAGTGCACTCAGAGTATTTTCATTTGGCTGCACCCCCTCTTGGGCTGATTCAACATGAAGGCCCCTTATATCCAGAGATGTTTGTATATCTGTCGGGGCTCCTTCCTGCCCCATATTTGTTGGCTCTGGATTTCTTTCCGCGCCAGAGAGGCCCAACTTGCCCAGCAGTTGATCACTTGTATCCAAGTCCAATAATGACCTAGCAGGACCGTTGTTTCCTCTAAGTTTTTTAATAGGGCTTAATGAACAGTCCTTGTCCCCATAAGCCTCAACTTCACTCGGCAGTCTTTTTTCCCTAAAATGCTCATCTATTTTTTTTTTTGTATTTTTGTTGTGGTCATTGTAAATTCAAGTCCTTTTTTCCAATTTTCAGCCAAGGTGGTTTCAACTTCCAGCCCTCCACTAGATCTTACCGGTGAGGAAAGGGAAGGGAGAGAAGAATCCACATGGATTTGAACTTGCACCTGCTGAAACCCAACCCTTGGCAGCAAATCCCTGCCAATGGCTTCCAAAGGCCCCTCTGAACCTCGGGCAAGGGGACTGCTCGCCGTTTTGGGATCCTCCCATTCTGGGGCTCTAAGGTCATCTTGGATCGGGTTGCTGCGCAGCTTCATAGCTCTTCTAATACAACACTGGCCCAAGAGTATGTTTACCCCCTTATTTCTACTTATCAATGGCCTTTACAGCTCCCAGGAGCCTAAATTGGAATCTTTAGAAATTGACACGTTCCTTAAAAGTTCTTTTCACTCCGTAACTTTATCACTCCAATGTAGCAATTATTTACAGCCCGGCAAAATCGAAGGAACCTAGTCCTCCAATCTTCCGCCGTGCACTGATTACGTTCTCCCCCCGCAAGACAAACAGAGCACAGGTTGTGCGGCTCAAAGGCCAGAGACCCGCAGTCACTGCACAAGCTTCCAGCGGGCCCCCATGCACACACTGCAGCCTCTGATCAAACGAACAGAGAGAGTTGCAGGCTTGAGGGCTTGAGGGCTAACCCAGTGCCGGGACTCATAAGGAAACTCACTGACTCGCTGGGAGCGTTCACGTTCACGAGAAGTTCACACAAAGGTATTGCACAATCCACCCTGTAAGCTGCTAGCGGGTTTTCAAAATTAAAAGTTATGAGGGCGTTACCTGGGGGAGGGGATTTGATGGAAGACTGCTGTCCGTGCCCTCAGCTGGCAGCAAGGACTGCACAGACTGCGTCCACTCTCTCACCACTCCGCTCCTCTACGCGGTCTTTTCAGTTTTTAACTGCTCCTCCTCCAAATACCATAGACAGTGTACAGGGACTTCAGATAAACAGGCACCAACACGAAAGAGTCAGGGACTGCACAGACTGCGTCCACTCTCTCACCACTCTGCCAATACACTTTGCAGTGCTCTGCGAATCAGGGCGTTTACCAGCAGTGCAAAGTCACTTTGAACCACTCTAAACCCCTTGGCAGCAAATCCCTCCCAATTGCTTCCAAAGGCCCCTCTGAACCTCGGGCAAGGGGACTGCTCGCCGTTTTGCGATCCTCCCATTCTGGGGCTCTAAGGTCATTTTGGATCGGGTTGCTGCATAGCTCTTCTAATACAACACTGGCCCAAGAGTATGTTTACCCCCTTATTTCTACTTATCAATGGCATTTATGGCTGCCAGGAGCCTAAATTGGAATCTTTAGAAATTGTCACGTTCCTTAAAAGTTCTTTTCACTCCGTAACTTTATCACTCCTGTCCGTGCCCTCAGCTAGCAGCACGGACTGCACAGACTGCATCCACTCTCTAACCACTCCGCTCCTCTACGCGGTCTTTTCAGTTTTTAACTGCTCCTCCTCCAAATACCATAGACAGTGTAGAGGGACTTCAGATAAACAGCCACCAGCACGAAAGAGTCAGGGACTGCACAGACTGCATCCACTCTCTCACCACTCCGCCAATACACTTTGCAGTGCTCTGCGAATCAGGGCGTTTGTCAGCAGTGCAAAGTCACTTTGAACCACTCTAAAAATTCCATGAATCAGGCCCACAGTTTAATGGTCCTCCGCAGATAGTCACATTCTGGAAATTGGCAATTGTGAGTACTAACATTTCCCAAACTTTCTTAAATGAAACCTCTGGGTATCAAGCGCGTTATAAATAACCTCTCATATCATATCATGTAATGTTTTGAAGTAGCTTGTGTAATCCCTGATTTGGAGCATGTGTAAAATATGGGTGGACCATCAAAGGAATGTTTTTACTGCTGGCGAGAATGAAATTAGTCATGTCCTGTGAAAGGTAATGCAATGAATGCCATACTATTTTTATTTTCTTTTGGATTTTATGTCACCTTTTCTGTAAAAAATACATTTTTAAAATAATCCTAAAACCTCAAAATTAGACAAGCAAAAGAAAAGGAAAGCATGAAGCTAACCCCTCGCCTGACTACAGGAAGTGCCAAGGTGCGTTTTTGTTGTAGAAAGGCTTGTATCTTTGGTATCAAAACGTTATTTGTCTTGACTTTTAAATCGATAGTGTTTACGCATTGACAAGGATTTCACTTTTAAAATACAGTACCAGCAACATTTTTTGAACTTTTAATACCTCGCTTGTTGGAGTGAAGTCCTTCAGTGTATGTGTTGCTTCCTGTTCATTGGTATAATTTTCAGACGTAAGGGTGAAACCATTGAACTATACTTTACTTAGGCAGTTACTTATCAACCAAAATTGCTAATAAAATATTTCTCACACCCCTCTAGAAACTCTGAAGAATCGACTGGAACATATAAATGGGCCGAGCACTAAGGACAAAGTGGGCCCCAGCCACAAACGGCAATGCATTCCTTTTCTGACAGAATCTTTGAGTGGTACCCAAGGAACATTTGTTTGCTAAAATGTTTTGCAAATGTTGCATTTTAAAAGAACATGTGTTCATTAACACTGGTCGAAATGACTAGCTGCACGGTGAAGTAACTCTTCCTCACTTGGCTTAAAAACCATCCCACTTTAGCCAAAAAAGCAGTCTGAAACTAGCATTGTAGTCTTGCACTTTGGGCATTGTCTTATTGCCCTATATTCCTGCCCGAGCCTAGTCTCAGGAGGATAGCTCAGGGGCAACGTGCTCGCCTTGGAGGTAAGACGACGCAGAACAGAGGTTCGATCCCTGGCCCCTGCTTAGAAACCTCTGGGTATTAAGCGAGTTATAAATAACCTATCATATCACATCGGTGCTGTGATTAGGCAATCCAAGGTAGACTTGTGCAGTTATTTTCTCTTGTTTTCAATAGGTTTTGCTATAGTTGTAATTAGAAACTGAAAATGTACTGTGCAGGAGACAGGCACTTGCAGACCTGGCCCTGCTGGTCACCCGACTCTCCGTTCGGAATGCTCTTGCCTGAGCTATTACATTCTTTGAGTAATGACCTGTTAGAGAGATCACATCTATCCGTGGCATTACATTGTGTGATCATGGAAAATATGTTCCTCGCACCTCCCAATGCACGAAGGAGTGGCATTCTGCCAAAAGCCAACCCAAGCAACTGTTGGATTAATATGGCTGCCAACCGGCTGCGGTGGCCAACTATGAATTTTTTACAAAAGATTATGTCACCATCTACCAGGAATGGAAAGAACTGCTCTTGCTTAGGTCGTAAGCAAACCAGGTGATAGCCTTTCCCAGTACTGCATCTCCCTTTTGGCGCCAAAACCTAATGCCAAACGCCTTCTTCTAAAGGTGTCTATGGTAACATTGCCACAAATACATGTTCTGATGTATGTACTTGTTCTCCGTCAGCTGCATTAAGTAGCAGGCATAATTATTGTCCCATATTTAGGACAGGTGAGCAAGTCGAAACCCACTAATGGGGACTTCGTGGAGGAGCCGATATATCCCCCAATAGTATTTTCAGCTGTTTGTCAACATCGTCCATTTTAGTTGAAAATCTAAATGATTTAAATGCAATTGTACAGGTGGACACATGAATCAGTCCAATGCACTGGATTCCAGGTTGCCTCACCCTCATTGTGGCTGCCATGTGGCCCTGACTTCCTTAATTCTGCCCCTTTTTTGCTTTCACACCCCCATTTCTGGCCCATGTGGCTCTCACTGCCTCAGTTCTGAACTAATGTAGCTCTCAGTACAAAACCCTGCCCCAAAATGGCCTTATGGCATCTGCCCGAACCATTTGTAATATCCACTGGCAAACATTTTACCCCAATGGGAGCCCAATATTTTTTTTTCCCATTGCTAATATGCAAAAAGAACAAAAAATGATGGCATGCGGATGGCATGGGGCTACTCACTGATCTTTCCAAAGTGTGGTGCAAGGGGGGAACTGCTGAGTGGATATTGACACATAGGGATGTTGCAAAGCGCATCTACGTTTCAGTGGGCGTCACTCTCACGCCAATGATTTGGAAAGTTGATTTGACATGGCCCTCTTAATAAGCAGCTGCTTTGAGAGCTGGCCTCGAATACTACCTCAGTCCTTTTGTAAGTATTACAAAACTACACAATTCAAATAAGAAGACTTGCTCATTAAGGTTTGTGCTGCACTTCTGAGTGTTAATGTTTTCCTTCCCTCTAACACTTCCCCAGCCATTCACACCAGCGAATCCACACCCATGTGAAAAGGTGCAAGGTGCAAACCGAGGCAGAATTGAGGACTCTGCTGGGGGTAGACATCTACACCAAAAACAGCCAACAAACCCCAAAATGTTAAGGTACTCAAAGGAAGATAAAACATGAAAAGGTGTCCCAAACTATACAGTGCATTTCTATAAAGATGTCACAATAGAGAGTCGCCAAAGTGATTATTATTATTTCACCCAAAAGCCAAGATGTTGCTGTTGTTCAAGTTGTTCCGAACCTGTGCTATTTGATACTTGAAGGGATTATTTCAAGCCATCCCTGGGTGTCTCGATACATGGAGGGACAAACTCCAGCAATCAAGTCAGTGCAGAGAATCAAGTGCACCTACCAACTCATGAAGGTGCGTGCTGTTGCAAGTGCACACAAGGGCACATGCAGTACTGTGAGCTATGACTAGTGTATTTGGTGATTGTATTTTAATTGCTTGAAGCCATATAAAGAGAAGCAACACAATATATTAAGAAAGACCAATTCCAAATGAATTGTTGGCAGTGGGAGTCAACCCCAGTGGCAGAGTGCTCTGTCCTCCATATGCCAAGACTCGCAGCGCTTCACCAACAACATCAAGAAAATGAATCTGGGAGAAGTGTAGATGAGCGTTAGCACATTGCACTTACATTACAGTGTACTCAGCTGCCATGCCATAATCACATTGCACAATGCAACAGAACACACGAATCACAGCCGCTCTGAGCAGGTCTGTATCTCTTTTTCATCCACTTATACTGTTACAAAACCAATAAAAGCAAGCATTGGCAAAGGCAGTTTGGGCTTTTGTATGGAGTTTGCAGGTTGCGACTCTCCTGGTGTTTTGGACTACACCTCCCATGATCCCTCACAAGGACCAAATACTACTTCTTTCCATCTCATCAAACAGACAATTTTGAAGGGTGTGCTGCTATTCGAGTCAACATTTCTTGTATTCATGCTTTGACTCCTAAGGTACCTCTCGTTCTCCTTTTTCATTTTTCCCATTTCAATGTTTGGTTTGGGTTGCTATGTAGTGAAGGGGCCTCTCTGATGTAACGACATTAACGTGATGAACCGACAATGTGCCATGGGAAAAAGTGAAGGTTGTTTTGTCATTTGACTAATATTTTCCTTGAGGTTTCAACATATACTCATTCAATTTAATTGTTCCATCATGTGTTTTATTGATCTAGTTCTAAAACCTGTTAATTATTTGGATGAACCTTTTTTTATGTTGACAATATTCCTTTTCTTTTGAAAAACCTTAACAAAGATGTTACTGCTTTGAGACAACTTCCTCTGAAAGATTTAAAGCACAGTTTCAAACATTGTGTATCTTTTCACAAATATTTCAAATGTTTCGAACATGTAGAATCGGCTTACTTTTTCCAGATCATTAAGTTAGATGATAAAGGCCTGAGAAAATATGAATTTTCGGATTCAACTCGGGGTTCCCTGTACAGGCCACTGTGCAAACTCCTTTGATTGGAATGGCGCAGGCAATGCCCCGCTGCTGCAGGCAGATGGCCAGGATGGGCTTCTATTAAGAAAACGTATATTACGGTATTATATAGTTTAGCACATCATCCCCATAGCAGAACCTAGTGTGGTAAATTACAGGCGAGAGAGAGAGAACGAATTTAAGAGGACATTGTGCATTTCAAAGGTTGGAAAAGCTGAAACGAAGTGTGAGCGGATGGCATGGGCGAGAGCAATGGTGATTCAGTAACTATCCTGCTAGTTGACTGAATTGTGTGAGATAATGCAGTAGAGTAGTTTGCACATGCTCAACATCTTTTGGATCTCTTCTTTTTGTGTGATTTTGGGGGGGTTCAAATGTGTCTGTGCTGCACTGAGTACAGAAAGTGGCTGTCCGTCCACTATATGTTCTGTTTGTTGTTAGCTAATGCAACGTACAAGTGGAATTGCGATGAATTAAACAGCTGCCTTCTCCCCTAATGAACAACAGCCGCACCTCTGTATGTCTAATGCATCTGTTATGAGCTTGAAGATGGCCTGGCACCAGGACTTTCAGCAGTCCTTATTATACACAGACACAATAATTGCAATGTTCTAATATTCTGCACAAAACAACATTTTACTTTAATCTCCCTTCTTCCTACTACTCACTTTACTTACTACTCTCTCTCCCTCTCCTTCCTTCTCCACCCCCTCCTCTCTTCTTCTTTCTCAAATGCAAATTGTCCTACATGCTGATTTTCTGTTTTAACTCATGTTTACTTTTATTGCTTCTACTGTTCCTTGTTTAATGTATTTTTGTTGTTCACTATAAAGCGCCTTGGATTAAGGCGCTATATAAAAAAAAATACAAATACAAGAGAAATTGTCACTTTTTCTGCAGGCAGCAGGCAGGTAGGTCATAGGACATTACCGTAGATGTGTTTACAGAACATTTAGATATTCATCAGACAGGATATGCTGCTGCACACTTTGCCATAATCAGTATAGAAACAGTGTGCAAATAACTTTGTATTTTTCAGATCTTAAATCAGAAATCCCAAAATGGATCTCAGGGGACCTAGAGCAGGAATGAAAGCTCTTCACCTAATATGTAGGACATACAGTAAGCACACACTTTAGTCTTAAAGTTGGGGTCTGCAACCTGTGACTAGTAGGATGTTTTGTACTACAACTCCCATCATCCCTCAGCATTGACCATGGAACTGATAGGACCAAAACACATGTAGAGCCAAAGATTGCAGATCCCTGATTTGTGCACTGACAAAAAGGCCATCCCTAATGCTAGGGTATGTTTTTGAATATTTCAGGTGTGCTGCACAATCTGGAAATGATGTGGCTTCATAACATCTGGCAGAGACATATTCTGCTGTGCTGCATCCATAAATCTGCTCATGGGATCCACTCTTCTCATCTTGTCTTTTGATTCAAGCGTTACGGTTAATATGCCTGAGGGCACAGCTTGCTAAATTCACGAACTCAGTGTGTCACAGTTCCGGGCCGCATCCACGTGCAGGCTTGGAAATTGATCTGGGGATGCTGGCTGCTTCCGTGGTGCCAGGGTACCAGAACTACATTAACCAGGACCAAACGCAGTGACGTGATGGGACCTCCTCACCACATGTCAGATCAACCCTCGAGGAGGCGGAGCTAATGCAGAACGCATAGAACTCTTATGGATCCTTTGCTGGGAATGAGGCGCTCGACAACCTTTCAGTAAGTATCTTCTTTGAGAGCTTGTTTCCCAGTTCCTTCTGTTGCTCTAGTTCTGATGTTCTTGTGATGATTGTTCTGTGGCATTTCAGATCCTCCCATGCCTCTGTACTTGGGTACTGCCTCCTGGCTGACCACTCCATAGAGCAGTATTGGCAACTTCTAGCTACACTGCTGGTCTGCCTGCCTGTGTTGTCCTCTTTAACTTGGCTCACCATTGTACCAGACATGTGCTTGTTTGAAGGATTGTGCTTGGATGCTGTTTCCTTATCTGATTTCTGTGTGCCAACCCCTTGCCTGCTGACCGGACTAGCTTGATCATCCTCATATGTCTCGGGAGGATAGCTTGGTGGCAACGTGCTCCCCTTGGAAGCAAGACGACATGGAGCAACACAGGTTCGATCCCTGGGTCTGTGCTTAGAAACCTGTGGGTATTAAGCATGTTATAAATAACCAATTATATCATATCATATCCCTTATTCTGTACCTTTCTAGTTATCTCAATTTCACCTGTTTTGGAACCGCCCCCCACCCGCACTGGGAGTGCATGTCTCCTGTGCTCTCATGTATGCAGATCTTCTTCCGTCCACTACTCTTTGCTTGGATCATGCTTGACTTTGGATTTCTTCCTCTCCATTGGATTCCTTGCTTTGACTTGGTCCTGAACTTCCCTCTCCATTGCTTTAGTTTACACCCTCGTGCCACCTGGCAGGCCCTTACATTTCCTTTGAGTTTTTCTGCACCCTCGTTCCAACTGTTCGGTTTCCATTGCCATCCCTTCATTCCTGTTCCATTTCTCCTGGAACCTTTACAAAATACTTGTATTTCTAAGGGATTGTGGGCTAGAAGGGAGGTGTTGTAGTTCCAATATTAATGTTGCCTTATTTAACTCTGATAAATTTAATAAAAAATAATGATTCTCTTTTGTGTAGATCCAGCGGGTATCCCACACTACCTGTTTCTCTTCAAGTGGGTTGCTCCTAGTCTCCTTGATGGGTTGGGACCCATTTGGGGAGCAGGCAGGAATTGCCCACTGATGCCATTCCATTGGCAACAGTTCCTGACACAGTGGTTTTCAACTTTTAACGTTACATTTTATGGAATACGACATGGGTATAAAGGCCTGTTAAGCATGCCATATTCTAGGTATTACCCGAATTGTTCGAGTACAATTGTTCGAATGATACAATTGATTGAATTACAGGGGTCCGAATTGACCTTCTGCACAATTGACCGTATGGTAATTTTTATATATATAATGGGTTGGGTTGGGGTAATAATAATATAAGGGGATTGGGTGGGGGGTTGGGGTGGGGGTTGGATTGGGTGAGGGGCTGCAGGGGCTTTCCCCACACATATATATCCTAATTGACCGTTTAAATTCGGTCAATTGTGCAGAAGGTCAATTGTCATTCGGATAATTGTCGTTCGAACAATTTGTATACAACCGTATTCTATAAGTGATCGGGTTTTATGGTTGTACTGTATGTACATGGAAATGTCTCTGTCAGCCCCTCCCGCAACTCTATATGTGATAAAATTTTCTGGCTTGAGCAGACACCAAGAATGGATTAGAGAGTGTATTAGCAATTACAGCAACGCTCACATTCATTGGAAACCAATATGAAACTGCATAGTGGCTTAAGCGAGTGGCTAAGTATATAGTGCCTGTCCCAAAATAGTCCTCTAACGAGCACCCCAATAAAGGACCATTGCTAGTTTATGCCAGTGGAGCAGATTAAGGTCAGGTGTGAAAGTGCCCCTCTGCTTTAAGAGTAGTTAGAGGTCGAAGGGTGCTGGAATTCACATGTGCGGTGCATGGGTGGCAAGCAGTGGTAGATAAAAAGACTGAAAAGTGTATGCTCCATCTTCATCCATTCTGTAATTATGTAATAATGGACACAAACAATGCTGTATTTGTTGCCCACATGGGTCTCAGGAGTGTAGGGCTGTAACACGGAGTACTGGAAAAAACACTGTTATTGTATTATTCAAATTATAGGTACTATCATTGTTATTTAAAATTTTAGCCAACACATGGGGCCTCATTGTAAGTGTGGCAGTCCAGAAATAAGAGTGCTGGTCGCACCGTACCGGCACCCTTTCCGGACCAACACACTTCAACTATGCCTTCCGGGGCGGTTGCGCCCGGCAAGTCTGACGTCCTGGCGTCCTGGACGCAATGGCCCTAGATGGCAGAGATTTCACGGAAGCACCAGCCACATTAACAACAGTGCCAGTGCTTCCTTGAACCCATTCCCCTGGAGTCCATACAGACTCCACGGGAATGGGAACTTCCCAAATCTGACGCCTGATTTCATGGTGACACCGGGATATCAGGCAGCGGATTCAGTGTTACGAGGACGGAGGCAACATGCCGGTGGCACCGACGGGTTACCGCCGTCCTCATAATGAGGCCCAGGGTGTACCATTTGATCTGAAGAAAGACCCTTTGCCTCTTTGACTGTCTTCTGGTTTATGGTCAGAACAGGTGCAAGCAGGTGGAAACTGTGTTGTCCATGTACAAGATGTTGTCAGAGCCATGTTTTCCATTGCATTTGTAACAATCTAAACAGCTTTTTAAAGATGTATCTTAGTGCTTTGGATGTCTTTGGACATTGTAAAACAAAATACAATGAACATAATAAAATACTAATAATTAGGGTTCAGAATGACAATTCAGTATGCACTCAGTTATTCACTGTGTCCCGTGAAAGCACAAGGGCATCGTCAAACATAATAATTGATAAACAAGTAACACTTATTTGAGGTACTCAAAAAAATCTGCACACAAAAAAGAGGGTATATAAAAATGCATGCCGAAAAGCAGGGGATGAATCAAAACCAAATTAATAAAATAAATAAATCCCACAGTTGTATAACTGTTTGAATACATTAAAAGTAACAATGTTAGTGTAGATTAAACACTGGTACCGAGTTGATTTAGGAGTCTCTCAGTTGAAGTATCTTCTCAATTGATGAGGTTGACATCAGCTCTGAATCCTGGCCTTCACAGGTGCACCAGTTATCCATCACTGCTGCACAGAGCCACATGCAGCTGAATGCCTATCTGATTGAAAGGGCTGCCGAGGAGTCGAGAAGCTCTGCAGGCAACAATCAACATTGTAAAGAATGTAGGGGGCATTGTCCCCCACCTTGATAGTGGATTTAGCGTTCAAGTGAAACCTGGAAATGCATAACTAGATAGATGTCAATAAGTATACTCACAATATAATAATAATTAAAAACACGTTTATGTGAGATTTTTCAATTCTGAATGTTTGGGTGAGCCAAATTCACCAGACCATTAATTTGACACAGAATTGCTACATCTAATGGTAGTCAGAAGGAGCAATGAGGTATGTATTGACCACTCAGTCTATCTAAATTTTAAAGCTACAGGCTACATTGGAAGTCAATCAGAATCCTTTTTCAAAATTCATCGACACCCCAAAATAGGCCATGATAAAATTGTGTCAAACGGGAGTACTATATAATATGGCCTATGGCAGATGTAAGTAAGGTTGCCCCACTCGTCACCCCTCAACCCATCACCAACTTCACCCATGTCTGTTTACACACATCAGAGGAATCAGAACATGGGTCACAATCTATTGTGTCTTTGTTGATCCCTCTTTACCTTCTAACTCCACATCAAACAAGTAACGCGCAAATGCTTTATGTTTTCAATAAAGGTCCCATGCAATCTAAAACAATATTTTTTCCAAAGGGCTACAACAAGGCTGACATACTTTCTGTTCAGGATAATGTCATTTTAGAAGAGGTGTGGGAGCCCCTCTACTGAGAACGAACATGGACAAATAACCTGTTATATGGACAGGTGCACACTCAGGAACATCTGCAACCACGTTTTTGCTCACTCTACCATTCACAGAAAGAGAGATAATCATTAGTCTGGTCCCACCCACCTCGGCAGTCCAGCACTGAAATGCTAAGCAACTCTCCATTGAACAAGAATACCAACGGCAACCACAGCCACGTGTTTCACCCTTGTTGACGAGAAGCTGTGTCTTTCTAAGCACAGTGAGCAAAGGGTCCACATCTGGATTACCGTAGGTAATTTAGGGTTACACCCCAAGTGTTACAACATTAGAAGAGGTGTGGGAACCCCTCTACTGAGAATGAACATAGCCTAATAACCTGTTCTATGGGTAAGTGCCCACTCAGGAGGTTCTGCGATCACATTTTTGCTCACTGTATCATTCACAGTAGACAAGTATCCGTTTGCATATCAGCCTGGTCCTACACACCTGGGCAGTCCATCACCGAAGTGCTAGGCAACTCTCCTCCGAACAAGAGTACTAACAGCAAACCCAGAAACAGGTTTCCCCCTTGCTGGGCCTCATAAGTGAGGTGAGGCTGTACCTCTCTAAGCCCAGTGAGGGTCCACATTGAAATTACCCATGGCAATTTAGCGTTAAATCCCAAATGTTACAACATTAAAAGAGGCGTGGGAGCCCCTTTACTGAGAACAAACAAGGCCAAATAACCTGTTCTTTGGTAGGTGCCCACTCAGGAGGGTCTGCAACCATGTTTTCGATCACTCTACTTTTCACAGAACAGAGATATCCATTTGCATAAATCTATCCAGTTGTGTAACTGGAAAAGCAGCCCAGTCCTCCTGTAGCAGGGTTCTTTGCGCCTTATTAATTGGTTCCAAACAGTGTCCAATAAAGTCTTTTGTTTTCACAGTGTCCAATGTTCAACATATACGCAGTATCTTACTCAGTTATGTCTCAATGGTTTCCACTGTGTGAAGTGATGTCCTAAATGTGGTATCAGGAAATGTGGTATGTGGTATTTCCTGAAACCTGCACATGTTTAGTGAAGCGTTGGTAGAAATTGCAGAAACCCAAGAATCGTTGGACTACTTTCACTGTTGTTGGGGAAGGCCATTGGAGAATGGCTTTCTACCATCCGATTGTCCATTGTAATCTCTTGATGCGTCAAGACAAAGCTGGGAAATTCTTCATTTGTCACGTGAAAAGAGCACTTCTCCAATTTGGCAAAAAGATGATGTTGCCTCAGTCGCTCCAATACTGTTTGTATGTGCTCAATGTCTTCTGACAATGATATTGAATAAATCATGATGTCATAAATGTATAAGATAGCCAATCAGTTCCCTTAGCACATCATTCATAAAATATTGAAAGGCATTACGCAGGGGCATTACACAGTCCAAAAGGCATCACCTGATATTCATAAAGGCCATATTTGGTACGAAATGCTGTTTTCCACTCCTCGCCTTCTTTCACTCATACCAGGTGGTAGGTTCCTCGAAGATCGAGCTTGCTGTAGATGGTAGCCTCCTTGACCTGGTCTACGAGGACAGGGATGACTTGGAGCGGGTACCGGTTTTTAATGGTGATGCGATTTAAGGCCAGGTAATCAATACAAGTCCATAAATTCCCTACCTTTTCAGGAACAAAAAAAATAGGGGTGAGGCTGCCCGTGATTTTGACAGGCAGATGAATCCGTTGGTGTTTATTTTCTTATGCAGTCAAAGTGTAAATATGACTCAACAGTACTTGTGCCCCTGGTGCCAAGTCTATTTGGCAATCATATGGCCGATGTGGAGGCAAGATATTGGCCTTCTCCTTCCGAAACACATCTTTAAAATCTTGATACTCCTTGTGTAATTCTCCCACCATGCCTAATGGGCATTCTTCCCTCTGGGTGCATAACATCAGAAGTCCCCGTACTGAGGCTTCTGGTGATTTCAAGTAAAACGACTCCTTGAATGCATATGGGAAAGTCAGTATCTTGCTCCTCCATTCAATTCTGGGGTTATGTGACTCTAACCATGGGATTCCCAAGATGATCCTAAACTGCTGAGTGCAGATCAAATACAATGGTGTCTCAATTCCCTTCTGGATAAAGCATTATGAGATCCTCCGTACTGGTTGTTACTGGTCCTGAAGTGAGTTGTGTGCCATCCACGGCCTAGACATTCTCGTTTGTGACCTTCCGGCATGTAAGTATGCCTAATTGGGCTGCGAGACTGAGATTCATGTGGCTCCCTACAGCACCGCAATCCAGGTAAGCTTCTACCCCATGTAATTTTTGTGTTTTTCTTTTTTATGACTAATATGATGGGAATCATGAAATGAGATACCAGTCACTTCCCTTCGCTCACCAAGCGGGTCTCTATGCTAGTCGGGCTTCCTTGTTTCCGGACATGCCTTGAGAAGACGCTGTGTCCCAATGCTTTCCACTGTGGTTAAACTGGCCGCAGTAAAGGTGCAGGTTATGCTGTCGTCGTCGTTCCCACTCCACTTTGGTTATGGGCCGTGGAAGGTAGTTCTCCACTATGCAGTGTATTGTCTTTTGGGTCTACGTAGAGGGGGCGTGCTGCTGAACGAGTTCAATCTGCATTGCATTCCACTAACCGATGATCTAACTGTAAGACCAGGTCAATACATTCTGGACATTGATCTGGGGAAATCACCATATGTGCAAGCATGTCCTTTAACTCCCCATGTAACCCACAATGGAATAAGGTGGTGCGTTTTTCCTCCAGCCAGTTCGTCTCAGCCACCAACTGATTGAATGTGGCTATCTAAGCGAGTAGATCTTGGGATCCTTGTTTGAAAGGATGGAGCTCATTATCCAGTTTTTGTGTCTGCGACTTACTAGCAAAACGTTTCTCTAGTTTGCCCTGGAAGCCCCTGAAATCCTGAAAAAGGGTGTCATCCATTCCAATAGAGGTATCGACCAGTTTGCGGCATGGCCACCAAGATGTGATAAAACAAAGTCAACTTAAATCTTGTCATATGGAAAGGCTCCTGGTTTGCATATGAAGTGCAACTTACATTGGTTTATAAAAACATCATACTTGTGAGGATCACCAAGGGATCAATCAGGGAGTATCCGAGGGACGGGAGTTAGAGCAAACACTTGTATGGGGCACTAACAGAACTTCCCACACACCCTGGGACAGTCCCCATGTCTGTGCAGTCTATGGTAACGGGGCCTGACCGGCTTGCACTTGGTTAAAATGAGCAGCTAAATCTTCAGTTTGCTCTCTAGTTACCACTAATTCCCTCCTTAATGAATTGGTCTCTGACCTAGCCGCATGAATCTCAGCCCTGAGCTCCCTTAGTAATTTGGCCAACAGATCCTCCTCCGAGGTCTCCATGATGCCCAGGAAAGACAATGCTGTGAGTTCAGCGTTCTGTAAGACTCACCTGTCTGGGACGTGCAAGGACGTCGTGAAGCACCTTGAGGAAATACCCACACCACTTTGCACCTCTACCGTGGTTAGCACTCAAGGGTGCACAAGCATGCTCGAGGTGAAAGGGATGGGGATGTTATGTACAGGCAGAAGGTGTGAAGGCTGTACTCCTTCTGTACAATGTTACCAGCATTGAATTTGCCCTAGGAGAGAGCATAAATGTTGGCATTGCAATGTAACCTTTCCTGTCCTCCGGCCGTGAATAATTCCCCAGGGGTACTGACTCACTGTAGTGCATGGGAGTGGAGTTGTAGAAGATCCTTGATCCAATTGCATCTCTGGAAAAACAACCCAGTCCTGTTTTGGCAGGCTTCTTTCTGCAATCTTAAGAGGTTCCAAATAGTGTCCAATAAGTCTCTTGTATTCTCAAAAATGTCCAATGTTCCACATAGAAGCAATATCTCACTTGGTTATGTCTCAATGGTTTCTGGCTCTGTGAAGTATTGTCCTAAATGCAGTATTTCCTGAAACCTGTATATGTTTCCCTTGCGGGCCCCCTGGACATCAGCGAGTTACGGAATATGGGTGCAGGAGTTTCCAAAATACCACCCTGGAGGAGTCGCTGCGTGGAAAAATAGGTAGGTTGTACAATGACCTTGAGGTGATGCTTTCCATGTGATTCTGCAGATGTCAGATTTCCGTGGGCTTCTATGTTCAATTATTGTTCTTCTCTTGCAGGTGTTTGTAGTTCCAGAAGCTGTGAAATTGTGGTGGCGCTGTGTCACTGGAGATTCCCAAGATAAGTTTCCAATTGGAGCCAAGAGGCTCACAGGAGCTGGTGCAGCATTGGAAACACACATGCTGAGCATGTGCTTGTGGATGGGCAGGGCTTATATAGCTCTACCCATCCAAGATGGTGTCTGTGATTTGAGGAATCTTGCATGATTTTGCATGATTTTGTGCCTTTTTGTATCCATGTCTCTTGGTTGGCAGCCATGTTGGTAAGTGCATCTATCTCCATTCATGCACTAGGGTGGTCCAACTGAGGACTTGAGGGATACCCTTGAGAGGGGGCATATGCAGGTGATTGGGGGAATGGAATGTGGGGGTATTTGGGATCCCAATCATGACACATGGGCAGTCCAGCAATGAAATGCTAGGCAACTCTCCTCTGAACAAAAGCAGTGGTCGAAGTGAGCGGGAGCGGTCGGGAGCGGTGCTCCTATACTTTTTTAAATGACCTTGTACAGCTCCTAGACTTTTATTTTGAAAAGAAACCGTTCCGGAATGGTTTTGTTTTAAAATAAAAGTGTAGGAAGAAGTTGAAACCTTCCCTTTCAGTGCACTGCACTGAACGTTCCCTTAAACAGCAGGTGCAAGTGTTTGGGGGGCGTGTTGTGTGTGGGAGGGGTTGTGGCAATGGGGTTTGTGGGGAGCAGGGTCAGACCAGCAGGGAACATAGTTCCACTACTTCTTTTCATACACTTCGACCACTGAACAAAAGTACCAACAGCAAAACCAAACGTGTTTCTTCACCCTTGTGGTCCATGAGGTGCAACTGTACCTCTCTAATCATTGTGAGCCAGGGGTCCACGTCAGGATTTCCCTGGGCAACTTTGGGTTAAACCCCAAGTATTACAACATTAGAAGAGGTGTGGGAGCCCATATACTCTTTACTCCGAACAAACAAGGCCACATAACCTGCTCAATGGGTAGGTGCGCACTCAGTAGAGTGTGCAACCACGTTTTGTTTTTACTCACTATCCCTTTCACAGAAGAGAGATATCAATTTGGATATCAGTTTGGTCCCACCCACCTGGGAAGTCCACCAACAACATCATAGGAAACTCTCCTCTGAGCAAGAGGACCAACAGCAACCCCAGACACATTTCACCCTTGTTTCGCTCATCAGTGAGGTGAAGCTGTGCCTCTATAAACTCAGTGAGCAAGGGGGCCACGTCTGGATTACCCTATTTAATTTAGGATCAAACCACAAGTTTTGCAACATTAGAAGTGATGTGAGAGCCCCCCTACTGAGATCAAACATGGCCAAATAACCTGTTCTATGGGTGGGTGTCCACTCATGAGAGTCTGCAACCACGTTTTTGCTCACTGTACATTTCACAGAAGAGAGATATCAATTTGCATATCAGTCTAGTCCATCCACTTGTGCAGTCCACCACCGAAGTGCTAGGCAACCCTCCTCTAAACAAGAGTTCCAACAGCAACCCCAACACATTTCACCCTTGTTGGGCCTCATTAGTGAGGTGAAGCTGTGCCTTTCTAAGCACAGTGTGCAAGGGGTCCAAATCAGGATTACACTGGGTAATTTAGGCTTAACCCTTAGGTTTTACAAAATTAAAGCAGAGTGTGGGAGCCTCTCTATTGAGAATGAACATGGATCAAATACCCTTTATATTTATTATTGATCACATTCTGTGTAATATGGTTTGTGCCTCATATCAGTATTATATCTCTAAAAGAAAAATAATTGCATACCAATGGGTATGGCACTCTCTCTCGCTAAATGTACAGACCCCCTAATTCCTTCTGCGCTGTTACTCTTTAAGGTAATTACGCCAGAGTATTATATATTTTTGGGGTGAAGCAAAGGCTGATTTTCATATAGTCTTTCACATTCTGTAACTGTGTGGAAAGCTTAACTAGGAGGTTTCGGGACGGGGTGGCCAAGGAAAGTGCCAGTGGTTATGATTTATTCAAATATTCCAATCCAACAGTTATCAGAGAAATACTTCATGGAGTATTTAATATTCCATGAATACTTCATAATTCTTTTCTAGGAAAGTTGTTTCTCTTTTAATCACTTGGTGGGCTAGACTTGAACATGCATAAATGTTCCCGTCACTTCACATATTTTATCCAAAGACAGTCCTCCCATTCTCCCTATGTGAACAGTTTTACAAGGTGCTACCTAACCCATCATTAAAATTACTGTGGAATGAGTCGAAACCCATAAATGCATTTTGGGAAGTCACAACTCTCGAGGCACAGGGTGGGATTAAGGTATTTATTCCGAGGTACAGGATGTTGCGGCTTGCCCACTGCAAACATATGTTTACTACTGAATTACAGTTCACCCTACTGAAAGGCAAACCGTTGAGTGCAAAATGAGGCTTTCCTTCGGCTCTCTTAATGAACATGCAGTATCTGGGGCACAGTCTGCTCATCTGCTTGCAACCACAAACAAGACTTTCCCCATTAAGATACAAGTTGTATTCAAATGAAGGCCACTTACAGAAACACATAGGAACAAAATAGGTGCAGATTTCAGGCAAGCTTGACAAATTCTTAATCGTCTTGGAAACCTTCTTGTACCAATGTGAACTTACCTAAAACACGTTAATAGGAACACCCAGTCTATATTGTTTTACCCCGGATACATGTGGTAGGTACAAAGGATATTTAGAGTGAAAGGGAAAGTAACCCAGTTCATATGTGAACAGGTTCAATATTAATTTAGTATTTATTTATTTATTTATTTATTTAACTATCTTCTTTAGTACAGCACTAGGTGCTGAGTGTGCTTTACAGGAAAATCAAGAACTGTACAAAATGTAGTTATAAACACATAAACACAATTTTACTGCAGAGGAACGATAGATCATGGGCAACTGGTTTGTCTTTGAGGCAAGACAATGCACCACACCTGTTCGAATCCCGATTCTGCTCTTAGATACCACACGCTGGTATTAAGTGTGTTATAAAAGAGCAAGTATAACAATTATTATAGAATACAAGTAAAGACATTAACACACCTAAATAACCAGGCGCTTTAAGGCAAAGTTAGGAAACAATTTGAAAGATGGTGTACCTGTCTCCGCTCCGATGTTATGGTCAGTAAGTAGGAGTTCTCACCATAGCATCCCCTTGTGGCTCTAAGATACCGTAAGTCTTTTTCATATTAGAGAGCGTCATTAAGTTACACTGAAGTGGCCTCATCATAATCACCAGCTTAAACATGGTGGTTGTGCAGGTCCAATAAAGTCACAATGGACATACTCTATCAAACGCAGGGACATTCTCCATTATCTCTACATGACCTGTGAACCCTCTCCCCCCTGCACCCACAACCTTCCTCGCTAAGTACACAATCCCCTGCACCCACAACATTCCTCGCTAAGTACCCAATTGTCTACTCAAATTATAAGTCATGGACCTGGGAGACATCAAAAATAACGTATTTCTTGCACATGTGTTTCCACTAGCCTCAAATGAATGCATGCACATTTGAGTGGCTGATTCCTTCTCTCCAATGTCACATGGTGCTGACTTTTATGCAGCATCTCCAGATGTGCATGTGGTGACAGCGATATGTGCCGAAGCCTTGAAATGCCATGGCATTCCTTACTGTTACCTACTCTTTCCCAGTGCCTGTCAAAATGCTTTGGACTGGAAGCATAATCCCTGCTGTTAAAATGAACATCCATTTCCCATACACTATTTAACTAGTTGTTAATCCATAGTTGTGTTTAGAGTGCTGCAATAAGACTTCATTTTGTTCAAAGGACTTATAAACGGAGCAATTTAGGCCTGCACCAGTCTACGCAGCAAATAGTACAATCCAGTCCAGATTTCCAGTTTATTTCATGCTTATTCATTCTGCAATGGCTCATTTGTACTATATAGTATTTTATTTATTGTACTTCATTTTATTTTGGGTATTTATTGATCACAGACCAAGTTTCGAGAAGCACCAGAGCATGTCCATGAGAGGTTAATAGGATTACATGTTGGGGGGGCAACTTTACAACAAGGCCTTGCTTCATTACAATCAAGCAACAAGAGCAGTGATTAGAGGTGAGGTGGGAGTCTCCTGGAGGTGAGACATTGGGGCATATTAAGTAAGTGTTCTTTGAAGGGGAGGGTCTTGAGCTCCTTTCTGAATTGCATGGGGTTGAGGGCAAGTCAAATGGTAACTGGTATGAGGTTTCACAGCCGAGAGGCGTTGATTGAAAAAAACAGCCTGTTTCCTGTTTTCTTCATTTTTGCATTGAGTGAATCAGCAAACAATGTCCCGACCCGATTGTATCCATTAGTATAAAGGGTGCCCTTCTGCAAGAAAGAACACAGCATGAGAACCTGTTCTGGGGGAATGTACCCACTCAGAGTCTGCATCCCCATGATTTAGCTCACTGTACCTTTCACAAAGGAGGAAATACCATTTGCATATCAGTCTTTGTCCCGCCCACAAGGGCAGTCCAGCAACGAAATGCTATGGCAATCCTCCTTTGCACAAGACAACCAACAGCAACCCAAGACACCTTTTTCGGCTTGTCGGGTCTCATCAATAATGAGGGCTGTGCCTCCCTGAGTACAGTGAGCCAGGGGTCCACATCTGGATAACCCTAGGCAACATAGGGTGACCAAACCCAAGTTCCTTTTACATGCAAAAAGAGGTTAGGGTGCCCCTCTGCAAGAAAGAACACAGCATGATAACCTGTTATGTGGGAATTTACCCACTCAGAGTCTGCGGCCCCGTGTTTTAGCTCACTGTACCGTTCACAAAGGAGGAATATCCATTTGCATATCAGTCTTTGTTCCGCCCACCTGAGCAGTCCAGCACCGAAATTAGTACAAAATGAACTCATTCATTCATGGATTCGATGTAGAGATATTCCAATATTGACTTGTTTTGGTACATGCGATCCATAACAATGCCCTGCTAATGTAGACATTTATTGTGGGGCATTGCAGCTATGTGCAGTACATGCATGTGCACTTTCCTGTTCTTACTTTCAGTACAAATGATCAAAAGCACCTGTGGCTTAGCTGATGTTCTTTCTACTCGTTTGCCCCGTTTGCCAAATACAGTTTTTGCTACCTGGAATGTAAAGAAAATAAAAAAAATAAAAATAAGAATTGGAATTGGAAGTTTGGACTGGAAATCTGATTTTTTTTTTTACAAAAATACATGTTAGGGCAATGTTTTATATTACACTTCTAAGTGCGGCTACTTATTGCGTGTGCGTATTTTTTTCTTTGAGGTTTCGTGCTTATACATGGCACATTATTTGACTCAGACAGAGACGTTTTTATGGGAGGGCAAAAGGGGCACATGCCCCGGGCCCCCAACTTGGAGGGGGGCCCACAAGGCTGCCTGATCTATATAAGTAAGATTCCATTTGTCACCAGACTTAAACAGCACACATCAGGATATTTGATGGCTTGCTGCTGAGACTTTAAACCTATTGCCTGTCGGGTGCTCTGCCTTGATCAATTCAACATGTAATGATGTCTGTGTTCACTGCGGTATACATAGCCAGTGTGCTCACTACTGCACAACTCCTGTAGCATTCCTTCCTTCCTGTGGGAATTATGTTGATGATGTGCAATAGCGAAATGTCTAATGCATATTGATTGTTCAGAAGTTAGCTCAGTGTGTTGAACACTCATTGCAGAGATATGTGTTTATATGCAAGATTAGAATAGCACATTCTAGCAGGGCTGGCTGAGCCTTTCCTATGACTGAAGTTTATAAATGTGCCTGCATATGTACTTGGGTTTACAGTACAAAAGGTGCTATTATCTGCAATGTACCTGCACCAGATAGGTGTTGCTATACAAACTAACATGTCATCGCATGATGAAGGTATAGTAATTGGCTTCTTCAGATGGGGTGTTCTAAAACCTAGGCCATCACCTCCAATGATGAGCCTAAACTGTTAATCCAAAAGGTGAATAAGTATTGAAATTCAAAACTGTGGAAACAAAGCGTTCATGCTTGTATCCTGGATTTACCAGCAGACGATACAGTGATCCTGGTCAAATCAGCTAATGTGTCTTTCATTACTCTTCTATGAGGTTTGTCTTCTCATGTGCTGGTGGCATCGTTTAGCCCATTACTTGATCTTTCTTCTCATGGAGGCCATTTCAGTGGAAGGGGTGGTAGACAAAACAGAGCGGACCAGATGTTGCAGGCCTCAGGAAAGCATACTTCAATGTCTGCTCATTTGACAGAAAAAACGGTTTGCTTTTTTGTACAAGTCAAAGGTCTTTCTGCACGTTTATAAATGACTATTTCACAAGCAAGTGTTTTGGAAGTATTTAAAGCTTTACAATACAAAAGACAAACCCAGATTAAATCACATTGATTGCTATGCTGGTACTTTATATACTTCCCTAGATGATGGAAAGAACGAAGCTAGAATCATCCCCATTTTGCAAAACACCCTTCTATAACATTTTGTTTTAAAACATTGTCAAATTTCGTAATGTGATTTGAATACCTTCCTAAGCCTGTTTTATAAAAGGAGATTATTTTAGTTCATGGTAAGAACTGCAAAAGAAAGTTTTTAAATGCAGAAATTGCACAGTTGGCATACATCTGAGCTTCACCCCTTAACCAATGTGTGATCCTTGGCATCTGATTTAATCTTGTATTGCCTAACCTCTGAAAATTGCCAGTCCCTAGACCTTTCAAAATTGTCAGCCCTTCAGAATGATATCCTTCTCAGGGTATGATCTTCAAATAAGCCTCACTTATGGTTTCACTGGCTATAGTGTTGCTTCCACTATAATAGTGAGCATTGATATATTGCACACCACAGGCTCTTGTTCCTTTGATCTCTAATGGCAACACTTTCTGTAAACCATGTCCCACTTCCAATCTCAGTGTGTCTGGATACAGACACCTTCCTGGTAACTTCTAATCTGCAGCCAATATTCATGCTATAGTATGTGTAGCTTTCTCCTTCCTTCCGATTGGTCTCCTGTCTCCATGCTTGAGCACGTTTGCATTCTGTGAGGCAGCTAATGTGAGTCTCTGTCTATTCTGTGTTACATGTACCTTTTACATACGGCCCTGCAATAATACTACAAGCTGTATACCTTCCTGGGTGCTATTGATAAAAGTCTCCTGTATCTATACCAGAACAGAAGTAACCTCTTCGTAGACTGCTAATGTTGGCCTTCAAATGCTACTTGTTTATCCTTCTGATTAGAGCAAGAATGAAGAGGGTAAGGGGAATTAAAGGCAGTAAACATGCTTACTTTTGATTGTTGCGAGGCAGCATATCAATGTATAGGTTGTGGGGTAGGTGGGAAGGGTGCAACCATATATTTTTGATCACTTCATTCCTTTGGTTTGGTGGAGGCGGCCCCAAAGACGTCCGTGCCCGGGGCCCCAAAAGTGCTTAAGATGGCCCTGGACGCAGACTAAATAAATAAAATACATGTCTACTTATGGGAAGGAAAACCAATAGTGCGTGAAGCAATCCCTTTGGCCGTGCTTTTTTGAAAAAGTGATTACTGAGCAGAGTGCAGTCCAGGTGAGGGAAGAGCCACGTGCACAGAAAGAGTGAGCAGCTTTACAGATTGACAATACAGGTTACGTGAGAGCATTCCTGAAAGCTTGTAGTGTGGCTATGCTTTTATATTATGGAGTAGGGCATTTCAGCAATGGGGAGCAAGTAGTTGCAGGGATCAGAAGTAAGTGTTGGATAAGCCTCATGTCCTGCATGCGCTGTGAGGTCAGTGCACGTTAAAAAAAGGGCCCGCCATGCCGCAAGGCAGGCATTTACTGGGTACAAGCCCATCCAGGCATGTCCTGTCCTCTATGTGAGCTCCCGCATCACCTCAGCTGGGACATCCGATGCAGGCCCTGTTTGTTTCTCTCTCCACCGACAGAGAGAACAACACAGTAAGCAGCACAGGGGAGACTTGCAACTGACGGATTTGCTCTGGGTTTGAGACCACAGGCAGGGGTGGACTGCCCTGTAGGGAACATTGGAGATTTTCCGGTAGGCCTCTGCACCCTTGGCCTCTTTTGTGTGGTATTTACACATTTTCCCATTGGAAATGGGTTGTACTTTCTGAAAATGTGTAATATGTGGGCACTTTTAACATTATTTCCAGGGCTTCTTTTGGTTCCCAGTCCACCCCTGACAACACGGTGCGAGGTGTAGAGTAAAGGGAGACAGCCAGGTGGAAGGCATGGATGGGGACAATCGAGAGACGCACTTTGGGCGTCATTTTCCATGGGGTGGCGGAGGAGATTAAAGAATAAAAGCAAGGTTTAATGCGTCTATGCCTTCATTGCCCGCTCTGCCCCATTGAGTGCATACACGGCGGAGAAGGGGCACAAACTAGAGTTTACATGTCTGCTCCGCGTTCATCCTCTGTTTTGTAATCGCACTTCATTGATTCTTATGAAATCTGCTTGCAATTAGCACCTGTTAAACGCTGGAGGATTCCATGTGACGATGGGGAGCAAAAGTGAAGAGTGAACGCGATTCTGCCTTCGTTTGCTCTTCAGCTTTGCACGGTGCCCTCTAAATGTTTAAAATGGAATGCAAGCGACCCAACAGTAGGTAAATGCTAACGTTGGCTGTCACTTGTAGGCAATGCGTATTTGCTTCATAGAGTTACCTGTTTGCTTTCGCCATGACAGCGAGCATCATGTCTGGAATTTCAATAACAATTATGCTTTCAAATACGCTTTTATATGGGGCAAGTACCAGGAATGGGTAGAAAAGGGGGCAAAACAAGGGAACTTCTTGCTGGGGCATGTGGTACAACTTCTCAGATGTGTGGTGCTTGAAAATAAACATGTATTGAGACATTGTCAAACAAATTATTAGATACAATCACCTAATTGAATAATTTAAATAAATCAGTTCAGATGTTTGAAAGTCCTCTGGGGCATTACTGATCACTTCCAGTTCAGGCAAGGCTGATTTCATGATAACAATGCCGTCTTTAAATAGAGCGTTGTATCCTTAAACACTCTGATTTAATGTGTTTGCATTCTTGGTAATTTAGTTTACTTCAGTATACCACAGTATATTATGTAAAACAATTGAATATTATCACGTGTAAGTGTTTGAAACAGTATTTACTGCGACTTCTAAATCAATATCTACTTCTTCGCAACCTTTGCAGTGATTGGGAACATATGCTCACTGAGGATATCCGTTTTACGGTCATTAGTCACATCTACAAGAGGAGAGATTTAGCTGAGTAAGTGGAAGGCTGGAATGGAACTCGGCCCTTGGTAAATTTACAGTCTAAACCCTTTCATCATTGGCCTGAATCATCATGACTTTTTGTGTTCAAAGTATAAACGTTAAAGGTCCCCAAGTCAGTGTGTGTTGCTGTGAGGATGTAGGGAAGGTATGCCATTTGGTTGCCCAAGGCCAAGCCTAGATTAGTCTCATTTATGAATGCACTTTAAATGTAATAGTATTCCCCTTCTTTTGCACAAAACAGGGCACCATCATAATATTTTATTTGACATCAAAGTCCTTGTCAACATTTTACATATGTATGTATTTGTGGGTTTTAGATGTTGATTCTTAATCCTGTAAGAAAATGCAGGCCACAATTTGATTTTTACTCTCTTGTGAAATGCTGTTATTTTCATCTCAGATTGACCGTTTTTCCATTAACAAAACATTGCTGGATACTTTCACGTACGTGAAGAGATTTCTTTTTGTACCTTGTGATATACTCTTGTTGTAGATAAGCTACTCACATTGCATCTTTCCTTTGTCTTTTTTAAATGCTGTGTGCAGGCTGCAGCTCTAATCTTTTTTTTAAATTCAATGCTTTTTTCTACATCCTTTTTCTTTCTGATATATCTCATTACAAATGCCAAGGCATGTTGCTATGTTTTGAAGGACACAACATGCCAGTATGGTTTGCATACCTCTTTTGTGGTGCACAGCACTACACCACCCAACCGGTAAAGGCAGGCAAATTGTGATTTGAGCATGGGTGCAGCATTGTAGCAGATCTCACCTATGTTCAATGGATTCCTGAAGGGTGTCAGGAGGTATGCTAAGTGGGGGTTTGCACTGTCCCCAGCAAATGGGAAAATGGAAAATGTTGTTTAGCTCAGTTCCTGTGGTTGGTAGTTGTTTTGTATGTGTTTGTTTGGGTGTGTGGTTGGATGTGTGTGATCGGTCATACATACCAAGGAGCAACATGCTGCAAAAGGTTCCAGATGCTTATGTGCTCTGTTTCTTTGGGGGTTTTCAATTTTACAAGTATGCAGCCTACGGCACCAAGGGCCCAGGTGAAACGTGCTATGGCATAGAACTCCTGAGCCACTCTTTGCCTTCCGTTCAGGGTATGGGGCATATCAATATGGCTATGCAGACATGCATTGATGCACTGCAGCATCTCATGCAAGCACAGGGATTCTGTGAGCTGGGATAAGGCCACTACAATGTCTGTGGTCCACTGGAATGAACCATTGAATAAAAAGCGAAGGGCTGCTAACACTTTTGCATGCAAAGGCACCGCATGCAAATACATGGGGGTGATGTCAAGTCAGTCTCTGACTTCCTAACCATGTCCAGGATGACATGTGGGTAAATCTGTTTGTTGATTAGACCTCCTCATCTGCCATATTAACAATGGTGGTGCATTTGTTGAAGACCCTGGGCCTCTCCCTCCTCCTTGCATTTCGTGTGAGCACTTGTGTGATCAATGCATAGCTGGTCATTCTCGATGGGTTTTACTATGCTTGCACGGGGCATTTATAATTTGTGCCTGCTCTGGAAAGATGGTAAGTTTGAGGGAGTTTGGGTTTGCAAGAAGGCGCTATATATTTTGTGAATTGGACTTGTTTTGCTATTTGGTGGGTTTGTTTGTAAGTGTGCCCAGTGCATTCCAGCCTATGTCCATGTCTTGAATCACCAATGAAATATTGGAGGGGGGGCAATATTGCCAGATGTACTTTTATATGTTCAGCGTTGGAATCATGTAGCAGCATTACTATGCAAAATATCTATGCAGTTATTGTTGCAAAGTAAATTAGTTGTGTACATTGACAACATGGTTTCAGCCTGCAGGAAGTAATGAAAAACAGGCATCCTGTAGGAAGGACATATTCAGTGACGACTGCCTTTTGCTTAGGAAGGATGGGTTTTTGAGATAAGCTTGTTTTTAAAGCATGAGCAAAGGGGATTCAGCCAGCCCAACTGACTGTCACCTGCAATATTGGTTCACTCTCATCATATTTGGTCATGGGGTCTGGAGCTTTGTTAATGGACAAACTATGTCCTCATCTGACCAGTAATTTACAGTAGTATTTAAGTTGATCGGGAAAAGCCAGAAGTTAGCAGAGAGGTGGGATGCAGGTTTGGAGAAGCAAAAAGACTGCACGTTTTATGATGGGAGAAGATAGAAAGGCCTTCCCCCTGATGAGGTTGACTGTTTGAACACCTTTGCTGAATGGCAAACTCTCCATTGTGAGAGAAGAACTAATGAACTGTTAAATGGTTGTTGTGTTCACCATGCCAATCAAGAATCCAGACGTGCATGGATGGAGGACTGTCAAGTCAAGATACAAGGGACACTTTTGTCCTGATGAAGGCCTGTGTATATGAGACAAAAGAACATTATTAGGTGGTTCTGTCCTCGCTATAGGCCGAAACACATGGTGTTAACAGAAATGTGTGCTAAAGAGTGATCAGTGATTTGATATATTCACTGAGGGCTGAGTTTGTAAACTCAACATTTATAAATGTCACCATCTATATCAGCCAAATTGATGTGCACAGTGAGTACAGATATTGATTTGTGTTGAATTTAAATGAATTTAAATGAAGAGTAGGACATTGGCCCAAGATGTTGTTATCATATACAACATGAATACGAGAATTAATATATGGAGGGTAATTTATTGTGATTGTGGATGTCAACTTTGATTGCATCTGGGCACTTTACTAACACCTTGAACACAAATCAAATGTTTTTATATGGTAAAACATGTTCAAGAAAAGGGTTTTGTATGAAATAAAGATTGTTATTTACACAGCCTTGCCCCCAGGTTCTCACAGTCTGTATGTGAAATGTTCCTCATGGGTGCTCCCTAAAAACCTGAATTCTGGGCATTGTCAGGGGTGAAATACATTACATTTTATGTCTATGAAGTATAGATTCTGCCTATTTGCCATTGCCCCTGTTAGGTTCTGAACAATGTCTCACTCAAAAGAATGATGTGTAACAAGTGTACCTGTTGAAATAATTGGTTATCGGGAATTTCCAGGTCCCTTGAACAAAGAAGGGGCTAATACATGAAGGCTGGATGGCTGTATGGATTCTTAGAGTGATATACAATCTGTCCCCAGTACAGAGGTTGGATGCCCTGGAAGGAAGCAGGGGTTCTGGTGATTCTTCCATGGTCAAAGAGCCTATCAAAAGTAGGAGGGATGAGTTTATGTGTTTCAGTGATGTCCAAAGAAACCTCTAACTGTAAAATGAGTTGGCCTTTTGGTTCACCACAAGTTCAGAGAACCTGTCATTAGAATGTAAAACTGCACCAGTAAGAGCTTTTTTGGCAAGAGTTGCTTCTGATTATAAGCAAAGAGTTGGTGAGCCAGCCATCTCTAGGAAGGATCGGTTCTGGGAATTGGTCTCAGGGTAACCAGCTTGTTGAATATGAGAGGAATAGGTTTGTGGCGATCAAGTGGGGCGGCTTGTGGGGATTTAGACAGGAAGGGTGAACCTGTGAGGAACAAACTGGGAGAGTGGTTGTTAGCTTAATGACTCAAGCCTCCACCTCTGCCAGATGAGCCGGTGGATTAATAAATCACAACTACAATGGAATTAACAAAATATTAATTTGGTTAAAACAAGGAATACATTCTGTCAACTGTGGTAAGGATGGATTTTTTAATTCATGGAGCCATGTATATAAAACATGTCACTCCAAGGAACAACCTGTTGTATGTCTTCAAACAAGTACAGGCAACATGCCACATATAGAAATGACACAATCTGGTGAGTCACCCAGGGATATTAAACTGGTCAACTAGAGCAGAGGTGGGTTATATGAGTTCACATAGCTGGAAAAACTGTTGAACATAGAAAGTAGGGGTTCATGCAGTGAAGGAAACTCTGTCATCTGCAGAAACATAGTGTCTGTGAATTCCATACAGAGACATGAGAAATGTGCATGTATGAACAATGGCCCTCTGAGCATTGATTATGGGAAAATAGCAATGTGTTGAGCATATAGCCCTTGGAAACGTGCATCTGTTACTGGATGGGATTACACCAGAACAATTCTGAGTCCAAATAACTGGAAAAACTCAAGAAGATGGCATTTTGCTGTTTTATTAGCATTTAACTAAAACAGCAGCTTATTACAGTACACGGCCATAGTAATATGTGTACAGATATTATAGGTACTTACAGGAAGAAAACAGTATTTGTAATATGGTGGAATTATATGATTGAAGTGTATATGGTATTTATGATTGTAGCACAATTGAGGATAGTGCTTATGGAATCTGTAGTTTGTGAAGAAAAACATTATAATACTGGGTATGGATACTTTGTTGCATATGGTAATAAGGATGGAATCTCTGGTTCTTTTTATGTGAACAAACAGTATAATTTGGTAAACAAGATTTTTTAAGACCTTTAATTGCATACAATTGTACATATAGATTTACTGTTTGACCCGTATAAATAGTAAATTTTATGTACTATGTTTGGTAAAAAATTAGTGCATGGTACACTGTAGTTGTGTTAACATGAAATAATAATTGGGTCAGTGGGGAAAAAAATCCACTGTCAATTAAAAAAAAAACTGTATTTACATACACTTTTTGGCATTTACATGGTTTTAAACAATATACATGTTACAGAATACGTATGTGTGCTAGCATGGATATATTGTGTGTTTGTAAGTGTGGTAGGATGTTTGTTTGAAGTCTGTTGCAATTAAGGGTATGTTTAAAGTAGTTAGACACCTGTTGGCGTATTCTAGCTATATTGAATTTCATAACAAATATTGTAGTAGTATGGATGTGTAGTGCAAGAAAAACTGTGATGACATATTTGAAGTGTATTACAATGAAGGGTATTTATAAAGTACTTAGCAGCCCATTGGCGTATTCTAACTGTATTGGATTTTACTAGTACTATTGTAGTAGCATGGATGGATTATGCAAGTATTACTGTGATGGCATATTTGAAGTGTATTATCATGAAGGGTATGTTTAAATTAGTAAGATACCTGTTGGCCTATTCTAACTGTGTATTTTAGTATACTTTAGTGAGTACATTTGGATTGAAGGAATATTAAGTAGGCCTTTGTTAGATTTGCTGTTCACCTATTTCTTGGAGTAACGGAAGTGTTGTTGCATTCAAACTAACCACTTATTTTTTTTGACATATGCAGTATAGTGGCCTGAAGTGGTTGTGGCACCAGTGTGGTAGATTAAGCTTCTGTTGTGAACGTTTTCTTACCAAGAGATACTTGGCCATGTGTAAAGCTACTGAGCTAACCGTTATTTTTGGAACCATCTGCATTGTACCTTAGAAGCATTAGTTTGAAATATTGGCCATGTAGTTTATTTGTATGCTAGAACGATTGTCTGAATTGCAAAAAGAGCATAATATGCTATGATTTGCATTCTGCAGAAGCTGGTGAAATGGAATGGAGTCACATTTTGATATGAATACATACACAAATCGTTCATTAGGGATGTGCTCTTGTGAAACATGGATGCAGAGCGTGCATTTATGTTTCTAATTGTATGAAATGTGAAAGATTTCATTTATAGGGATGTGTTTGGTTTCTAGTACTTGTAGTAAGTACATTAGGAATTCTTGTGGATCTTCCTGTGTGTTTATGGAGAATTGTTCCACTCCTTTACAGTAGTCCAATTCTTGCCTTATACATGAGACACTGTAAGTGCTGTCAGGATTATTTGTGGTATTTCTATGAAGGACAAGCATTTGCAAACACAACTGGTCCGAGCGGCTTAAGTACATGTGAACAATAGGTGGCAATTAAAAGAGAAGATTGATTGCCACATTTGCATAGCACGTTACTCCAGTTGTGTTGCTGAATTTAAATGGGCCAGAGAGTTTTGCCTCGAGTGTTTTTTTTTTAGAAAATACATCTGTATCTTTGTCTTCTGATGGACGTGCAATTGTTTTTGGACTCGAGGGTTTTGTGGCTGTATTATTTGGTGCAGAAGGCGTTGTTTTTTTTAGTGGTATTTCAGGGAGATCTTGTATAGTTTCGGTTTATATAAGTTTTCTTCTTAAATGTTTTCTTTTTTGGAGTACAGGGTACATATCTTGATGGGGAGTGTACAGTGCACATAGCCTGTTGCATTTCAGGATGCCGGGAATATCTGCATTGAGATTGTTTGCATAAAAGTTAACTAGGAATAGACCATTGAGTGTACAGAGACATGAAAGTGATACATAACTCAGACCTTCTTTGAAGATTGTGCTGCTAATGCCAATCAATGTGTGATCTACAGTTAGACCTTGCGATTTGTGAATAATAACAGCATATGCAAGAGATAAAGAGAATTTTTCTCTGCATATGTACATGTCTTTAAACAGAAGGAAATATGCTATTGTGTGGCCTATTCTTTGAACCTCTCCTAGTTTGTCAATATGGATGTTGACAAACTGAATTGTGTTGTCATGTGGATATGTTTGGAACCCAAAAACTGTACCAATTGATCCATTGACAAAACCGTGTTCTATGTCAAGGTTACTTTTTAGAATTCTCCGTAGATTAGATACTCATTTCATATTTTTTCTAATCCAGCTGTGTTGGAGATACATTTTTGGAAGCTATTTAGTCATGCTGTCATTTTTTGAAACATAGGGAGTGTCAAGCCATACACTTCCAGTTTGTCTGTATAGCTGATATGCAATCAGTGTTATTTTGTTTTTCAAAATTGTAACGCTGAATTGACTACAGCTTGCAATATTTTGCATTATTTTGTTGAGTTAATTCTTCCATGACATCAGGGGCAGTTGTCTTTTACCCACATCACTCCAGGATTAGTCTACTTTTAGTAAGCAGACCAGTTCGAATGATTTTTTAAATGTTAGCATAGGCGACATCTGCACACTGACCCATGTTTTGAGTGAGTTCTCTGTAGGAAAACTGTTGCCAGAGATTTACATTACCATTGCTGCTGAGTGTATTACGGCATTTTTGTGTCCTAGTGTTTTGAAAATAGGTTGTCCGTTTACTGGTGTTAACTGTAAAAGGTCTTTGAAAACAATAACATGTTTTCCTCCAAACAGTTCTTCTTAGTCAGTTTTTAGGACATGCTGCATTCTGAAATGAATTGAAGTTGGAAACCATGCTTACTTCATCACTCAGGAGGACTTTCATTTGTTTCAGAATTCTGCGTACATTAGTAAAAGCTTCTGCTGATAATTTGTAGTATTCTGATTTGTTTTGGTGGTGTACTGGGAGGATCAGTAGTCAGTGTACAATTACGCCTCCTATGTTTTAGGCAGCTGGACCTGTTTGGGCTGTTACAGCAGCTGAACGTTTGTTGTTTGATATGTTTTGTAGAACTGTGCTGATTATTTTAATTGAGAACATTTCCCCAGAACTAGCTTCACCACTTACATTCAGGAGCAGAGGTTTATCATTTTTACAGCTACAAGTTTTAGTTTCATGTTTAAAACCATATTCAGTTTCTTCAGTGACTTCTAGATAAATGGCGAGTTCTTCATTATTTAGTTGCAAATTCAGCACTGCCATGTCTTCTTCAGATTGTTTAGATTGATACATGGTATTTTCTACCTCAGTCATGGCTATTTCTGCCTCATTTTAAATGAGTGGTTCTCCATGTGGTTCTTGGCTTCTTCTAAGAGAAGGTTGACTGCCTTCAGGAGTGTTGTTATCTAGTAGAAGTTTAATTTCTTCCTCTTGTTGGCGTTTACTGTCCAACATTTGCTTGTATTGTTTGAACTTGACATTTGTTATACTGCTTTCATTTGCATTGATGTAGCTACAAATGAGTCATGGTGACTTGATAATTCTTCTTTTCCCCAAGGTTTGAACATTTGTCGTAGTAATAAATGTATCTATGTTGTTGAGATTTGAATGATAACTTTATATGATTAAATAGGCTCTGTTTGGTACACTTTATTAAGCTTCCTTCATAAATTGAGTTTTTTCCAGCTGTCTCATCTGGTGTGACATTGTTTTTGTAGCAGTCGTTTTGGGCTATGTCGGCTATGTCGTACAGGCACATATTTACCAAAGCAGTACTTCTGTTTGGATAGCATGTATCAATTGAATTGTTTTTTAAAATGTCTAGGCTGTTGGGATCATTTGTGGCTATTGTTTCCATCTCTTGGTAGGATTTCAGAACCATTTTACATGACAAATCTGGACCAAGGTTTATCCAGACAATGTTTTCAGATTTCCCATTTAACGGTGTACCTTTTAAACGGTCTACAGCTTCAAAACACCCACATTCTATATGGGAGAGTTATTTTAATTCCAAAGCTGTTCCATTTTGTGACAGTTTTTTGTTCGATGATATGTCATCACAGAGGTCTTTCAGCTCTGTATTCTCACCTTTGGTGAGGTAAGCTGTGACATAACTTGCAACTGCAATGGAATTGTCTGCAATGTATTGTATGCCTAAAATTATATTCCACAAGAGGGCAATGATTGTATTTTAATAATTGATGTACTATGATGTATCGTCTCATTTAGTGTTGTATGTGTTATTAGGGGATTTACCTTTTACACTCTGTCTAACAGAAGACATCACACTATATTCTTGCGCTTTTGTGCAAACTGGTATATGGAAGCCAAAGCGAGATTTGGTATAGTATTTACCTTTGTTTTTGTATAAACGTCCGCAGTATTTGTAACACTTATGTATTTGGAAGCATAAGATTTGTGTACTATGTCTGAAGGGATGTCACAGGTAATGTATTTTTGAATAAATTGTGAAACAGTGGCATCACTGTCATGATCAAATTTGGGAACATCTTTTACCCACAAAAGTATGTGGATGTGTGGTGCTCCTCTGGATTGATATTGATTTCTTCAAAAGAAGTGTTCCACTTCTCAGAGTGGAGAGGTAGTTTTATTGCAGATGAAGTGCAGCATAGCAATGAAGCAATTATGAAACTATCTTGATACATTGACAGGGACAATAGAACAGAGTTCTCCTGATGTTTTTATATCCATTCCTATATTTTCGTTTGCAGTACGTAAGACATCATACAAGTCATCCAATGCATATTCTGCACAACTTATAGTAACAACCCATATGGATTGCGCCTCGGTTCCTTAGCATACAACCTACATCAGCATTGTTTCAGAACCAGTATTCATTTGTAGTACACGTGCTTGCCAAGCGGTTTGCGATACTTGACTGCAAATCTTCATCTTTGTCTTTTATCTTTTGAAGCAGTTGGGTAGCTCACATTTTTAAGAAATTACAGCCTGTTTTTAATGTGTGTGAAACTTCATAACATAGAGTAGCTAGTTAGCTTTCCAAGATGAGGTGGTAAATGTATCTCCATTTTGTCTCAATCTTGGGTCTTCAGAATACATTCATAAAGAGCAATATTCTAATGGACTAATTTCTATGGATCTTTCATCATATTTTCCTCCTTTTCCTATTGGAAAGATTAGAGGACAAGAACACGTTTCTACACTTTTCGCCCATATGCTCACTGCGTTTCCGTTGGCTTGACGTACAATGCATCTTCTATGGTGTCTTTGGAATGTAGTGGGTGAATTGTAAACTGGTCTAACATGTTAGCTGCAGTAACAGGATCTACACATTCAAATTGGCCAGTTTTTGGTGAATCTTCAATTATTTGGGTGGTTTCTCTTAAGGTTTGCTCTATTTTTATATATCTGTAGTACTCATTGTTTTCTTTGAGATATTGCAGTGCTTGTCTAACTTTGTTTAAGTCGACTGATTGTTGCCAAATATTTTTTTGCCTTTTGTTGGTACACCATTAACTAGTACAATCAATGATTTATCTATTAGCCTTGTACCTTTAGAGTTTCTACATTTTCTTTAAGATCTAATGGCAAATATACTACTTTGAGTAAATGAGATGGAGGCAATTTGGCAGTTTTGGGTTGAAGGCGTTTTATGGCTTGAAATGGGTGTACTGATTTTATTACAATGCTCTCATACACATTACCTTGTTGGAGTGCTTTTGAAAGTGAGAAGAGTTCTAAGTTCCTAGTGATAGCACTTCATGGCAATTGGTTATTGTCAATCTTTGTATTACAGTATGTGCAAAGTATTGAGGGGTCAGTTCTTTTTTAATTATTTCTGCTGTTACATATAAAGCTAATTGGAACCATCGGGACTGCTCATTGCCCTCTTTTTTGTATGCCATATCTACTATTTTTGTTCTCTTTTTCTAAAACGTTCTGCGACAACAGACACATAATTTGTCTGGTATTTAAGCAGATGTGTTTCATGTTTCTTTTTTGTATGTGTTTGCAAGGAGTTTGGTGTTTGTGAGGTTTTCGCTAATGTTTCTACAATTACTGAATTTTCTAAATCAACTTGACTTCCAAAATATTTGCTTTGGATGTGCACTATTTTTTGAAGGAGTTCTTTGGCTGCTCCATGTAGGAGAATGTTATTTAAATGTTGCAGTTCCAGGGCAGGACATTTTGCACAGTACAGTCTATGCACAAGGTTTCGTATATTGGAATGGTGTGTTGCTAACATTTTGATATGGTGGAAGGTGCTTTTGCAAACAGTTCCTGAAATGCAGGCTAACGAATGTCCTCGCACTCCAGCGTGGATGCGTACTGGGCAGGAGTCCAAAGTTTGTAGACTTGTGTTCCTACTTTTGTCTTTTTGTTTCACATAGTGATTGAGGAATTGTCATAAAGATTTGAAGGATTGCTGGAGTACGTTACATATTGAGCTGCACATCCATTTGCACACTAGACAGATTCTTTGGGCACAGAGAAAATTTGGTTGAAAGTTTGCTGGTGATGATTTTCTATAACTGTTCCTTTTGATTTAATGTTGTCTCCTACTACTTCATAGCCTCGCACATGATTGTCTATAGCATTTGTGTTTTTTTGTTCTTGTTTATAAGCATCTTCATTGTAATATGGTTCTGCGCTGCTTGTGTGAATCCATTCACCTTCACAGAAGTTTGAAAAGGTATCTAAATTGACATTGCACACGTTTAGAAGTATATGTTGTAATGCATTGATTAATTTAGTTGGTAGTTTCAGTCTGTTTAAAATTAATATGAAAAACATTTTCTTTAGCAGGAATGCACTGTCAATTAGATCTTCCAAATTAGTGTTCTGCAGTAATTTCTAAGGGTGGATTGTGACTTTTTAGCTTTCTTCATAAGATTGTTAAGAACTCTACAGTGGAAACATTTTTGTAGAATTGATTTTTTCAAATGTTTTGTTGTGGCTACGTTAATATTGGTAGATATAGTGAAAGGCTCATTTGTAGGTCTGCCTTTCTGTGTACATATTTGTTTACTTTTAATGTTTGCAACAGGGGCCCTACTTTTTTAGGTGGTGGCTGGTTTAGTCTTGTTGAGTGTTCTATTTGAATGTTTTCTATACATTGTTTTTGAGGTGGATAACTATGTGGCTTGTTTTTATTTGTATCGTATCCGCTCTATATTTTCTTTGTTTTCTACATAATTGTATTTCAGTAAGCATTCTGTTCTGTCTGGTGGGAAATAGATAGTTTGTGTTTAAAAAGTTGTGGAATGTTTATGCATGTATTATGCATGGGTGTGTGGGTGTTATTGAATAGATTAATAGAGTGGTGTTTGGTTGTGTAAAGGGATGATAGGTGTGGTTAGGAAGGTTGTAAGAGTAAGAGGCTGTATAGGTGTGATGGGCTTGGGTAAATATGAGGTTGTAACTGGGTGGTGTATAAAATAGGTGTGTTTATGTGAAGGGGAATGGGTAATAAACTATTGATGGAATGTGTTGAGCACTACTGGTGTTAGTGAGCAAGGGAGTGATATGATATGATATGATATGGTATGATATGAAATGATAAGTGTGGGGGAAGGGGAGGGGCAGTGCAGTACATAGGATGACAGTAAAATAAATAAAGACAATAAATAAGGAATAAAAGTGCAGCCAGTTGGAGGCAAGTGCAGAGAGTAAGTGCAGAGATCAGATGTCAAGTGCTAGTAGAGGCTGTAGAGATACAGAAACAGTCCCTGAGTGCAAGGGTTGCTAGGGGGCAGTGCAGTGAGCAACTGGTGGGGAGGGACCCTGGGCCCGAGATCAGAGGGTAGCCAAGTAACCAGTGCAGTATCAGATTCATCCGGGAGATCAGCAGGGGAGAAGAGGAGAGAAAGCAGAAGCAAAGAGGATGGTCTTGACATGCTTCCGGAACCAGAGATGGTTCTCTTCAAGTTTCAGTTAGGCAGGGAGGTTGTTCCAGAGGGAGGGCCCCCCAGAAGAAAGAGATCTACCACTAACTTCTGCTTGGAGAAGCGACTAACCATGAGGGAGTTGGAGGAAGATGAGCAAATAGCTCAAGAAGGAAGATATTTAGGAAGGGAGAGTTGAAGGTATTTAGGCCTCAGGCCCCAGAAGGCCTTGTGGACAATGCAGAGGGTTTTGAACTTAATCCTCGCCGCCACCGGGAGCCCATGCAGAGATTTCAGTCCTGGAGAGATACGATCCCTGAGCTTCAGGCCAAGAACAAGTCTTGCAGGTCTGTTTTGGATGAGTTTCAGAGGGCGGAGAGATAGAGGCAGGAAGATTTAGAAAGAGGCTGTTGCAGTAGTTCAGTCTACAGAGAACCAGAGCTCTGGAGGCAGTGAGATTCTGGGGGAAGGAGAGGAAAGGACAAATAGTTCTGAGGAGGTGCAGCTGGTAGTGTGCCTTCTTAGAGACATCAGAGATATGAGGAGAGAAGGAAAGGGTGAGTCAAAGATGACCTGAGGTTTTTAGCCTCACAGATGGGAGCAGGAAGAGGGCCAACAGAGGCCGGCCAGATAGTGACAGGAAAGGAGGGAGCAGGTGTACTGATGACAAGAATCTCAGTCTTTCTGGCATTAAGGCAGAGATCATTGGCGACACGACACTCCTGGATAGCGGACAGACAGTCAGATATGAGAGAAGGAGAAGAGTTAGCAGAAGGGAGCCTGAAAATGAGTTGAGTGTCATCCACATAGCACTGAAAGTTGGGGCAGAGAGCGGCAATGCAGTGTGCAAGAAGTGCCAGGTATTGGTTGAACAACCAGGGAGAGAGGTTAGATCTCTGGGGAACACCACAGGTGGAGATAGAGATAGAGGAAAGGAAGGACCCAAGTTGGACCTGGGAGGGTCGATTTGAGAGGAAAGAGGACAGCCAAGCCAGGGCCTGAGAGGTGATGCCCATGTTATCACGGACACGGTTGAGCAGGATGGCATGGTTGACCATGTCAAAGGCAGAGACAGATCAAGTAAGATGAGGACACGGGTGGTGTTGGAATCAAGGTTGGAGAGCAGGTCTTCACGGATGTTCAAGAGAGCAGTTTCCATGCTTCTGGCAGCTCTGAAGCCAGACTGATGGTCATAGACCCAACCTACAGATTCAGATTGAAGAATAAGCTGGGAAATGGCCAGCTTTTCCAGGAAAGGAGTGATGGAGATTGGACGATAGGAAGCCGGGCAGGAAGGGTCAGCAGATGGGTTTCTTAAGAAGAGGGTGCACAAGGGAGTGCTTCAGGGGAGAGGGGAAGACTCCAGTGGCAAAGGAGTGCTTGCAGAAATCAGCCAAAACAAGAGTCAGGGTGTCAATGTGGTCCGTGATGGTTTTGAAGGTACAGGGGCGAGCCTGTTTTGATGAGACTTTCATAGATCGCACTTGTCTAGAAACCTCATTTGAGGAGAACAGGGGTAAGGCACAGAAGGAGGGAGGAGAGGTGGCTGCAGTAGGGCCAGAGGAAGAGCAGGAAGTAGAGGGAGGAGAGGGAGTGGAAGAGAGAGAAGACAGGATGTCCTCAGTTTTAGAGATTAAATGAGAAGCCAGGGCCGTGCAGACAGCCTGGGAGGGGACAGGCGAGGTAGAGACTGCAGCAGGATTGGCCAGCTCCTTGCAGATTTTAAAGAGTTTGGCTGAGTTGTTAGGTGCCGCAGAGACACAGGCTTGCATGTGGGCTCTCTTCTTGGTGTGGACAGAGAGCTGGCGCCTTTGGAGCAGGCGACAGGCCAGTTTGTCAGAGGATGTACCGGAAGCACGCCATTTCCTCTCAGCCATCCTGCACTTGCATTTATGGGTTACGAGGTCTGAGTCGTACCAAGATTTGCACTTGGCTTTGGGCTTCAAGCGGATCCTCATGACAGGGGCAAGAACATTGAGAGTATCAGATATAACAGAGTGGAGCATGGAAAGGGCTGTGTTAGGGTGTAAGTCAGCCAAGGGGGGACAAGGGGGACAGAAAGTGGTAGCAAATGCCTCCATTGGCACACGCTTCATGGGTCGGATGACCGAGAAGGTAGGTGGCAGTGCTGGAATTGGCTTGGGCTGAGGGGTAGAGAGGGTAACATGGTGGTGTGATTGAATAAGTAGGAGTTTTATTATGTGTTTGGGGAAACAGTGGTTGCTGTAATGGTGTGATTTAATGCATATGTACGAGGGTCGTGTGGGTATAATTCAAAAGGGGTGAAGAACAATGTTCCTTCTAAGCTGTGCGTATGTGCGCTTGCCCAGCTTCCTTCTGGGTGCCGCTCAGAAGATTTTTAGCAGCGCACACTGCCAATTCTCACCTGTGCAAAAAAATGTAATAAGGCAACTTGCAACTTGATGTGCTTTCTCCACTTGCTTATGTGCTCTTATGTGCTCTTCTCTTCCTCTCCCTGTCTTTTCCCTCTCTCCTTTCCCCCTCCCCTCACTAGATTCTATGCACTTACCCTATCAGTATTGTCGTCAGGCATAGTATGATAATCGCTACTTCGTTCCTCTCCCCCCTCACCTTTTGTCAATCTCCAGCACTACCAGAAATGTTGTCAGGCCTAGTATGATAGTCGCTTGTTTTGTCACCCCCCCTTCACCTTTGTCAATCTCCAGAACTACCAGAAATGTCGTCAGGCCTAGTACGATAGTCACTTGTTTTCTTCCTCTCCTACCCCCCCTCCTCATCTTTTGTCATTCTCTGCACTACCAGAAATGTAGTCAGGCCTACTATGATAGTCGTATCTGTCTCATCTCCTACCTCCCCCACCCCTCCTTATCCTTGTCAAAGCTCTTGCACTATCTGAAATGTCGTCAGGCCTAGTACAATAGTTAATTTCACATTCTTAATGTCTCAAGGCCTTGTAAGAATGTCATTGTTTTTTCCCCTGTTTTTTCCCCTGCTCCCTCCCTTGCCTTGAAGCGGTTTGAAACATGTATGTATAGGAACTATACAAATAAATTATCAATATCAATATCAAAAGCAACAGCAATTACCTGACATTTGCTTTCTCTTAAAACATCTAACTAGTCATGATAATCTGGTGTAGCTCATTTACATTACCCTACTATGCAAGTGCGACCTTAAAAACTAATATGAAAAAGCGGCTCCATGAACAGAAAAACCTAAAATAAGATATGCTTGCACACATTAACTAACTACTGTTCCCTTCCCACCCATGACTCCTATGCTTTTACTCTACCAAGCGCTTACTCTAACCTCTATACCAAACCATATTTAGATATTACCAGACAACCTTGACTCTTCCTCTTTTGGCTTTGCGAAAGGTTACCAGGACATGTACCTACATTCACTTATGTTTGTTGTAATTAGAATAACCTTCAAGCACAAGAACTTCTGTTATTCATGGTCCCTTATAAAAAGTTCCTTTATGAAAGGCCTTCCAGCGACTACCCTGGCATCCATGAGATGTGTCCTGCATGCTGCAGCACGAATCATGAAAGGACTCTGGACATTCAACCCTGACCATCCTCTAACTGCATTGGCTCCCGCTGGAAGCCCGTATCATTTTCAAATCCTGTTACATCCTTTACAAGACTGTCACCCTGAAGTCCCTAAGCTATCTCACTGAGAAACTCAGCATCTCCAGAGGCCTGCAATCCACAAGAAAGGAAATGGGAAGGCTTGTACTCAGACGGTGAAGGAAGGAAAGAATGAGAAGAACAGCCTTCTTTGTCTATGCTCCAAGACTCTGGAACCTCCTCGCGTCAACATCAGAGTTTCCCCATCGCTGTTGCAGTTCAGGAAAGAGCTCAAGACCTTCTGTGTCAAGGAATGGCTCCTACATAGCACATAGGTCCACACACCCTCCACTCCCCACGATACCCGAGACTCTGTGATCTGCCCCCCCTTTTCTCTGCTTCCCTCACTGTGGTCTCCCCCCTACTACGATTGTAAAGCACTCTGTTGATTCCTGAAATCAGGTCCGCCCTCAATAAATAGACTAATAATATTAATAATAAAAGCATCAACCACACTGTTACCCATTTATCATTTCAAATATTGGATACTGACTGTAGGTAAACAGGCTACTTAAATGTGTAACCTCATCTCATGCTTCCTATTCTTAGTACATATGACCCACAAGCGCTTTGAAGGGGTCCCTTGTAAGTTAACACATTAAACAACTGAAATATTAATTTTCTCTCTAAGGATTTTGAGTAAACAAATGTCATGCTCACAGTCTCCTACTTTAGCATTGCTAACATTACCGTATAAGTGGAGAGAAACATTGCAATATAATTTACATGGCCTGCAAAGGATAATGGGTATGGGCTATGTCAGGTATTACTCGTCTATAGTATTAGGGGAATGGATATTCAGACAGTAGAAGGCTTTTCACACAATCTGCAGTTGCTTTGGGCATAAACCTTAACAAAGTATATTGTAGCTCACTGCTATTCAAAAATGATTTCACTTTCCAGTTGTATAATCCTACCCAACAACGTAAGGGTGGCATAAGTTGAAAACGATCATGTGTGCGCTGGAAAATAATTGTGTACCTGTAGATTCATGACATTTTCTTACAATGCATATAATATCATGGTGAGGCACTAAATATATTTTGCTTGTGAAGTACTATGGGTATGCAAATATCCCAGTTAGTATTTCACTGCAACAATCTCTCATGTTTTACGGTGCCCTGTCAACTTGTATTGGAGGCGAGCACAAGAGCCGGAGAGGGGTACGGGTGAAAGGGCACAGGAGAACACTCCTTGCGGGTGAAGAACAAATCAGTAACTTTAAAAAACCAAGTTGCTTGTTTCGGCAGTACAGTACATTGTAGAAAATACATTTCTTTGCTGAAGGAAAGGAAACTTTTACAACAGTCTAGAGAACTGCACTTTCTGTTTCTTTCTATGCTAAGCTGCTGAGGGCATTGCAATACAAACATGTGTTATGTGTTTATTGACTGTAGCATCCCCCTGCATCTTGTGTAACTGATAACACTGAATTACAGATGGATCCCTAGTTACAGAAGATTGCTCTCAATCTGTTGTACCTCTGAGCATTGATGCAATTAACCCAAAAGGCAAACATATGTGATTTACTTCAACAGGGCTCTATAAGAAACCTCAGTAAATCTATTGTTGGATTTTCTCTAGGTAGTGGTAAAAAAGCGTGGGCAAAACTATAGGCTGTATTATATGCCCTGCCATTTTACTTCCTACATCAGTGTTACAAGCAAGGCTCCGATAAGAATTTGCTTCCTACTTAGAGTGAAATGATTTTTCAGGGAGTAAAAAAAGTAATTAGCTTTGCAGACAGGGATACTTTATGCTTGTTAAAAGATTTTATTTGCCCTTATAATTAGTCTTGAGATCACTCCAAAATATTATTAGAGTTCCTTCCCATGACAATGCTCTGCTGTTCACTGATTCCCCTAAAAATATCAGTGGAGTTTTGTGGGCAGAAGCCAGGCGTTGGTTACTATGTGTTCAATATTTCCCATTTATATTGGACACATGTTTCTGTTTTCATGGATTAAAAATGGATGGTGTATATCACTCTTAGCTGTAAGGCTGGTTTTGCGTAATTCACAGGACAACATAATGTGGAAAGTCAGCAGAAACCAAGGAATTTTGATCATCATATTCTGTGGTGCAGCAATTCTGATGCAATTATTTTCCTTACACAAATTGGCAGAGGCCTGTTCTCCTGGCCCTTGAATTACTACGGTAAAGTGGCAAATGAACTCCTATTGGCATGTTTTCCAGCACATTTCTTTTAGTTGCCTTTATTTCATCTGCCCTTTATCGTATCCGGTCTGATTTTTGATAGCCACGTCAGTTATGAAAAGCAATATTTGTTTTTTTGTAATAAAAGTGTTTTTCCTGTGGCATAAAGCACACATTTTTCTCTGCACAGGAGTTCTTTTGATAGTTACTGCAGCATATCTTGAGGTCTTGAACTGTTTGATGAGTTCGCTTTATAATAACATACAATATTTTTTTAGCCTATGGGTTTGAAAAAGTATTGTAAAATGCACATTTTACACAGATTTGTAAAGGATTGTAGCTGTTTGGAAGGGGCAATTCCTTTCCAAACTCTCTTCAGAGATGGTAGCTCACTAACTATGCATGCTCACACAGTGGCTTACCTCGTTAGTCAGTTGCACATATGTAAAATAAAGTGCGCAGGAAAGGTAACCAGTTCTGCACTTAGAGAAAAATAATTAGAGGGAACATTTGTGAAGAAGTGTGTGTATGTTATCTAATGTGTGTTAGTGATTTGGAATGCAATTAGTGTAAACGTTGTTGGGTTGAAATTAAGGACCTCATGTGGATAGGGCTATGGAAGAGTAAGGAAACTAAATTGTGGTATAGAAGTTGATGAAAGATGGATCTGTTGTTAGGCAATAAGAAATTAGTGTTGTATTGAATAAAGAGCAATGTTTAGATAGGACTAGAAAGAGTGTGAATGCTGCATGAGTAAGAGTGAAATGCAATATTGTTGAGTAGAAAAGAATGCTGTAGGTGAATATATAGTGAAAGTACATGGTGGCATATTGTAAGCAAGAAGGTGAACATTGGCATAGTGTAAAAGGATGCATATTTAGTGAATGTTTTGTAGCACAGGAACGTTTGCACTAGGGTCAATAGGGAATGGTATTAGCAAGGTTTGGCTTCATGTACAAATGCATGAAAAATGTATGTTTTTGCAGTAGTGCAATTTTTCTGGTGGTGCTTGTAATCATAAAAGCTAATATATATGTGATGATCCTGAGTGGTGTAGACCGGAAAAAGAATACCTTTGTTTGGAGATTAGTAACAAGGCTCTTCAGGTGGTGGAAGAGAATTGCTACCTGAGATTTTATATAAAAAAAAAGACCTGGTATCAAATACTATGCAGAGATGAATATCCCACGTGTGTCGAAAAGATGGTCAGCAGCCAAACAATATGTTATAAGAAATGGCTGCTACAAAATCCTGGCCTTGTTGGAGATATACAAGGTTAGCATAGTGCCTAGCCTATTGTATGGATTAGCGATACTCTCCAGCACGCATGTTAGATGGCTAAACCAAATTGAAGGGAAGATACTAAGTAGTATCATAAACTTACCTAAAGCCACCCCGGTGGAGGCACTTAGATTGGAGTAAGGTATCACTTCCCTTCACTCAAGCAAGGCAATCCAAAGAACACTGTTATGTATGAAAATGTTGTCTAGCAAACTTGGTAGCAATGAACTGCTTTGTTTATTGGCATCTGTATACCAGTCAGAAAATTATAATATTTATTTGTCGGAATTAAGAGCATTTACAGTACAATATCTGGGGAAATGGCCAATTACCCTAGCCGATGCCCTCCAGAATCATGGTATAGAGCAATGTTGAAAAACAAACATAGGATGGAGGATAGAATTTTCGACATTGAGAAATTGGCTGGACTGAAAAGACATGTACAATACGCTGACAGATGTTCCCTCTACTTAACTTAACTGATGAAATTATGTTACGAGGAACTGAACCGTTTTATGCTAATGCTCTGTATGAATTAGCTCCCGATTTTGGACTATGAAAGAATTTGGTGGGGCCTCCCTACTGAGGCACACTGTTCCGCTTAAGTGGTGAGAACCTGGAAGCGAGCAGGCACATTTTGACAACCTGAGGGAAAATGAATAGATTCAATGAAAAGGGTTATAGAAACAAATGTATGAATCAGTTTTGGAACATCCTATTCAGAGCAGACTATGTAGTTATAACTTCAGCTGCCTTTACATATCGAAAGAATTCCAAAAAAATGATACATGATCTTTGAAATGTTTATTATAAATTACAGATTAGTTTCATGAATTGTACATTAGAAAAAAATGTTATGCTAATATATTAAGAATTGTAGGAAGTAATTATACTTTTAATGTGTTTTAATGTGTTTAAGGCTTGTCTAATAGCCAGATTATACAATCAAAAATATCCTTTAATAATAAAAGTGCTGTGTTTGTGGTGCAATGAATCTATAATATGTTGCAGTATTTTTAAAGAATATGGAAAATGTGGTGTAGAGGTAATGCAATGGCAGTTTGTTGTTTGAACGGTGTATGGTGTCTTTTAGTAGTGGTTGGAGAAGAGTAGTATTGTGTATGTAACGAGAAGTGATGCACATAGATACTTTGGCAATGTACACATATGTCTGAGCAGGTGGAGAATGGTGGCAATATAAGCAATGTTATGAGAACATTTGGAAAGTATGACATTTGTATCTAAGGAAAAATGCAAAATGCTGTTTGTTTAAAAACATTTATTTTTAGGAGAATTTGGTTGAAAGTTAAAAAAGTTGCCTATGTGCATTTACAGCAGCATTGTTTGTAACTTTATCCTACAAGTAAGGAAAATTCAGTTGCATTTGTTGAACACTGTTAAATGTCCATTTGTGTGTAGAACTTTAACATGTTGGCAGTACTTGCAAGTATATGCCACTTGATGTGACCAGTTGCAAAATGTTGTAATACATGGCATTTGATCGCAGTGGTTGAAAAAGAGAATACGCTTATTGAGATGCTTATTACATGATTAGTGGCAGGAAAACTGTATACATATATATGTATAACACAAACATATAAGCATACCTGTACTATGTATTTTTTAAATGTACATATTGTTTAATCTGCAAATAGAAATCTTGGAGAGATTCACAATAGTTTTTGATGCAGGAGACATGTACTCTCAGAACTGAAATGTACATCTGAAGTGTTGAAGTGAGGTGACATGGTTGCATGTAGAGGTTTTGAATGTGATTGGTGGATGGATGTGTCCATTTTTGAAAGCAGCCAATGAAGGGGAAAGCTGCCAATGAAGGGAGTGTTACAAGCATACAAGTAAAAAGGGCAGAAGTGCTGCCCTGTGCTACGTTGTCTGCAGATACTGCAGTAGTCTGCGGACCTCCACATTCCATCCAGGTCTTTTAAGGATACCTGGCATTGAAAGAGGACTGTAGAGACCACGGACAGTCATGACCATCCACAGACATAAGGGGATAGCCAATTAGATTTCGTGTTTGTGGTGTACAGGAATATAGGGTAGCAAGTGTTTTCTTTGTTTTGTGTAGTGAAGATGGATATGGCTATGAAGAAGCGGGGTGTCTGGATGGTGGGAGATCCTTGGATCCATTGGTTAAAGGTGTAATCTGTGAAGTATGGTTTATTTGTGAATATTATGTTGGAATAGAAGAATTTGAAGTTCCTTGGTAGTGAGTTTGAGGATTAAAGTGGACAGAATTGCTACTGTCTTGTGAGAGTATGGTTACTTTGAAGTATCCAGACATCATTATAGTTCACTGTGAGAGAACAGTTTGGGCTATATGACTGGAATATCCTTACAGTTTGCCATGAAGGATACATTTACAAAATTAATGGAACTGTTTCCAGGTTCAAATATAATTTTTTCACAGATAGCTCACAGGCAAATGTGGAAACGTTCTAACTTGTTTTCACCAACAATCAAAAAAGCCAGGTGGAATGTAGATAAAACTGTATGTGTGTTTTTATTTTACAGGATATTGGAATCACATCTTTCCACAATAAAAATATCAAGTTTGATGGTGTTAATGTTTTTCAAAGCGACAGAGTTCCTCTTACTGGACATCAGATTTTTCTTTCAAATGTTGAGAATGCATTGAAACAGTTTATGCTAAAACGTAACATATATATTGAAGTATATTTAGTAGCTGTAGTAAATAAAATGCAAAAAGAAAAAAAAGTTAGAAGCTGTTTTTGTGAAAGGTGCAAAAACCAATTAGGTACAGTAAAACATGTGTTAGTTTAGTATAAAAAAAACAATTGTGTGAAAAAGGTTTTTTATTAAGAGTCACCATTTTTGTATCAAAAGCAAGTTAATGGATTTTCCAACGTCTGCAGACTATTATATTCTCCATGGACAGTGCCGGCTACAAAAGGTGTTTAGAAAGTTATTGTATGCTAGAGAAACGTATTTGGACAGAACATAGTTTCAGGCATTTTTTCTTTATCTCCAGTATACACTTGTCCATTATTTCCATTAGCATAGAACAAATGCTAATGGATATGTTGGAGAATCTTATTGAGTCTAACTACTTTACTGAAAAATGCAAAGCAGATGGAGTCTAAAGATTCTTTTTTTAGATCTATTTTGTAACTGAAAGGTGGCTTCAAATGGAACCTTTTATTTTGTATTTTTTGTTTTGTTTTTTTGTTTTTCCAGGAGAGGCAAAGAGGTAAGGTGTGGGAGGGAAGGGAGGGCAAGGGCATCAACCGCAGATACAGAGGGACAGGTGGACAGGGAAATATGTTGGGCCTGCCTTAAATCTAAGGTAGGGGGCAATGTTTCCTCATGCTCCTTGAATGCAGCTCCAAAAGCACTTCAAAACTGCTCGCCCCTGCACAGTACTGTTGTCATAGAAAGGTAAGGATCAACAGCCTCTTATATGGCCTGCTAGGCAGCCAGTGGAATTCTCTGCCCCACAGGAGTGGACTGTGTGGTGGCAGGAGCCGTTGAGAAAGATGGGGTAGAGAAGGATAGCCTACTCACTGAGAAAGGAACAGCCTTTCTTACAGCACCCGGGTGTAATGGGCGAGTGTGGCGGCCATTGAAGGTGGTACCAAAGGAGTACTGCCCATGTTGTCTGTGACTGAGTGTGACTTTTAAAACGGGCAACACAAGCTTTTAGTACCCTAACAACGGTTGCAAATACTGGCACACCCATGTTTATTCGGATACTGGAGGTATGGTTCTTCCTCTAGTTCATCTTCCTCATCCTCTTGATCCTCCTCTTTATCAGCACGCCTGTTCCAATGACCAGGCCCTGCAGCTGGTAGTGATGGTGGCCACTGGTGAGGAGGGATGGCCATGAGTGATGCCATTTAAAGGGAAATAGCAGTTATTTCTGCAGGTGCTCTCTCCTGGATTGCCAGATTGAGAATTAATAAAAGTAGTGGAGGGGTACCTTCAGAGGAACCGTTTGCAGACTTCTCTCCTGTCCATGGACTTGGGAGACTATAATAGGCCTTAAAAAATTGGAAAAACTTTAGAGATCAACTGAGAATGGTTCAAGGAGCTATGTAAGGGTACATTTTCAATTGAAAACTTCCTAGATTGGCCAAAAATGCAGTTTCAAAATGCCCACGGGCACGGACACCGATCTTGGACATTTCATCACGCCACACGGAGGTGTTCTCATGACACTGTTTGGGGATGTCTGCGATGCTGGTAGACCTTTGCTAATGTCAGAAAACAAAAACCAGAATAAAAAGTTGTAGAAAGTTGATAGAAGTGTTAAGAATGTTGCTAGGAGGTAGGGGAATGGCAATGTTTTCACTTGAAATGTCCTAGATTGGCTAAAATTGAGTTTCAAAAAGTTCACAGTGTCTGGACATCATTATGTGCACGGGCATGGTCACATGATGAACCCTAAGGAAAGTACCTTAACAACGTAGGACAATGGTAACATCTAAATTTAGCACCTTTTCAATTTTAAAATTCGTATTCTCAGTGAACAAAAACAACTGGCCTTTATATGTCAACGAAAACAAACAAGTGGCACAGATATGAGATGTCATCAGTGAAGTCATCAATGACATTAGTGTTGTCATCTTTGATGCCCTGGGTGTTAGTCTTAATAGTCTTAATAGTGCACAGTGGTGGCGCGAGTTATGGTTGCTTAGCTTACCAAAACTGGTGAATTTCTGGTTTCTTTCGATTTTACTTGATATGATATGATATGGCATTTACAACGCGCCTGTACACAAGTGTTTCAAGGGGTGAAAATGTGTAACTTGTAACCATAACGTCTCTTTAACAAAGTTTTTTCACTGAATATAATACAGGGCCTGAGGTAGCGGCCCTGTGGTTATGGTTAAGTTGCTCAACTCATAGAAGGAGCACTTTTTGGGTGGCTTATAACTTTGGCCCTCCCTGGATGAATCCTCACCAAAAAAAAGTATATGGCCTGCTCAGACTTATTTTGTGAAGTTTGGTGCGGTTTTGTCCAGGGGGCAAAGTTATAGGGGGGTTCTCAACATTTTAGGAAATCTTCACAGATGCAATGGAAAAGAAAATGTTGCTTAAGCCTACAGCCCACACCGCTAAATGGATTTTTACCAAATGTGTGCTAGGAGCGTCGGCTTGGTCCCAAAAGCATGTTTTGTAAATTTGGTGTAAATCCATCCAGTGTTTTTTAAAATAAAATGGCCAAAAAGTAGGTAAAAACAAAAATGTGTGATATATGGGTCTGGTCCGCTGAGTCATTTCCTGATTCGGAGTCCGTGGACATCTCTGGTCAAATCAGGGTCCGGTGTGATGTCTGTGGACATCTTATGCGGCCACTGATTGGGCAATTCAAAACGTGTGGTGCGTCAAACATTTGAAACGGATGCCATGTTGGATTTGCTGAGAGCGCCCGTAGTCTGCGGACATCGCAGTAAAAGCATATTACAAAACACATCAGTGCACTCGTCAAACAAATTAAACTATCTCTGGGGATGTGAAGGGTGATGAGGATAGGATGGGAATATGGCCATAAAAGGTCAAAAATTGGGGGGATGAGGAAGGGCTTTGTTCTACAAAGTTTGCGAACATCTCAGATGTTCGGGGGCATCCATGCATATTTCTGCATTACTGGGTCGGGGGAAAGCAGTTTATGGATTGCTTATAACTTTGGTGCCACTCAATGAAACTGTATAAAATCTTGCAATACCATTTTAGATACAATCCTGAATGGTTCTGCAAAGGCTGGTGCTGTTTTGCCAAAATATTTGAAAGGCTTATAAATGTGTGCAGTTTGACAAATATACACAGAAGTTAGCAAAAAGATCTTAGAAACAGATTTGAATGTTTCTGCAAAGTACGGTGGGATTCTGTCAAGAGGGGGCTAAATTAGAGGGGGGTACCGACATTTCTCAATGGCTTAGAACTTTGTTGCTATTTGACAAATCTGCACAAATATTTTCAGAATGATTATAGACCCAACCTTGAATGATTATGCAAAGTGGGGCTAAGTTATATAACAATGTGTTGTATGTATATTTGAGCACGGACCTTTTGGCATGTCGAGGGCGCATTTGCACAAGGTGGGATTCAACCCATGACTTGCTTCAATATTATCGCAATATGCTGTTATTCACGCAAGTGAGCTAGGTGGTTGCTGACTCCCTGAGTGTGAGACATTGTTCACACCCAGTGTTTTTCTTTGGGCAAGAATACAGGGATCACGTGTAGTTGGCTCAATGCCCCTGAACCAACTGGCCTGCAATATATCCGGCGGGGAGGAAACAACCTCTCTGCGGATAAAGTCACATCAATATCGCAACTAAGAAGGAAATTAATCCTCGGCTGGGTCCTGCTAATAATATATGAGGAGACTAGATCTGAAGCCATTACATTTTGGAAGCGGCTTTCCGAAAAACATACTTGGTTCACCACTATTGAACACCTTGTGAAGCGAAACAAATTAGCTCTTTGAAATTGCACGAAAGTCAATTCACATCAATTTGAATTCTCTTTTAAGAAACTGTGTTTTTGTTTGTAATGTATATGTCCTGATGAGGTGCACCAGACGGAAATTGTATAGACCGTTCTGGCAGCCCAAAACTCGAGTCGACAACACCATAGGGCCTACTCCTCCCAGAGTTGGCTTTAACTGGGGTTTACACAGATAAAATATGGGGATCAATATGTGTCCATAAGTAATCACTTTGGATCATCTACCCAGTGTTTTACTTTTAAAAATATTGTTAATTAGGCACTTTTGGAACAACTAAAATACTAACCCAAATGGATGGGATGCTCTGAGTTACAGAACAAAATTATCAGGATTGCGTTTTTTGCACAAGTATGAGTGGTGTCTTTTGTATGTATGGGATGAAAGAGTATGTAAGGAATGATATGTGAGATGAGACCTCTTTTGTTGATGTGATAAAATGTGTGTTCTTGACAACTGGTTTTTTATAGATGTATTATTAATATATTTGATATGCTCTTTTGTAAATGTTTTCTATAAGTAAAATATGATCAAATAAACTTAAAATAAATGAATTCTGACATGCTGTCTTGTATCTAAAACATACATCCTTCATATAGGGTTGTTGTCTTGGAGGGGATTATGCAGCGTCTTCACGCATGAATTTACATGAATTAATAATAGGAGGGTGTGCACTTATCCATGGATAACTGCAGTTTTTGTTTGGGGTATGTATATTTGGACACTTTTCAAAAAATAAAACTAGGTAGGATGTGTAGCAAATATTCTGCTTGTGGCTACAGACTACAGCGCTGGTCTGATTACAACAAACTGTGTGAGGAACATTAGCAAGGACCTGAAAGCATGCTTTTGCAAATCTGTCCTGTTTTTTTATTTTTACAAAATGTCAAAATGTAAGTACAATAAATAGTGATATTACTTTGGTGCATGATGAATGCCTACTCTGAATTACTTATGGGGACATGGAGCACGGCCAAAGACCAAGGTTTAAATGGGGAAATAAATTATGTTTGCGGCTGCAGCTTGAACAACTGGAGGGTATTGAAGCAAACATGCGCAATGAGCATCAGCAAGGACCAGAAAGCATGCTTTAGCAAATCTGTCCTGTGTTTTAATTTTTGGAAAGTGTCAAAAAGTAAGTACAAAAAATAGTGGTATAACTTTACTGCCTGGGCAGTGGGCCTGGCCCTCAGCAATTAATATTTCTACTCTGATTTGCCCATTGGGGTATGTGGCATGTCCAAAACCCATGCCCCATGGATTGTGGAGACTGGCCATGGCTGCAAGCCATGAGCACTGGCCATTGGTGACATTATGAGAGTATAGTGGAAACTGAACTAGGATACAGGGTAGGTGTAGTGGCTAATGGCAGTGGTTTGGTGTGTCTGGGGTCATGGTTGAGCCTCATGCCCTAAGCAATTCAACCATGACTTGCATCCCCGGCATGAGTTCCTGATAACGACACACATCAGCATGCTTTGCAAATGATGTGTTTCTTAAAGGAGGTTTACAGTTCTTTCATATATGTTAAAAGAGGAATTATTAATAACTTACAGTGATGTAACATCATGAAACATTTTCACTTTAAAAACCTATGAAATTCACAGAAAAATCATTGTTAAATGGGTGTTATGGTTAAGTTGCACTAATACACACATATGAAATTCAGAGAAAAAAAACTTTGTTAAAGGGACATTATGGTTACAAGTAAAACCGAAAAACTCCAGAAATGTGCCAGTTATGGTAAGCTAAGCAACCATAACGTGCGCCACCACCGTGCATTGCTACTACTAGGACATCAAAGATGACATCACAAATGTCCTTCATGACATTACTGATAACATCATATATAAAATGTGTTTTAATGAGAGGCCCTACAAGGGATTGTGTTTATAATATTGCTAACAAGATCTGAGGGATGAACGGGAGACCTATCATGAACTACTTAATGTATTAATGAATATAAACATCTAAACAAAACATTCTATTGAAGTGTTGTTGTTAATACAGGAACATAATCATACATACACGTAGGCAATGGCTCCATCATGCACTACACAAGTACAGTATTTTTAATTTGGTAATTTGGGATAGTAAAATAATGAATGCTACCTTATCAGAGTTTTGAGTAATGTGAAACATGGAATAAATAGCTAACAATTCAAGATTTACTACACACTTGTGTTAGTACAAACAATACATATGAAAATCCACAATGTATACAAATTAGAGGCACGCACATACAGGGAAAGAAACTAAAGTAGGGAAGAAAGAAACAACATCACCAGAAATGTTCACAGATACCAGCACTTCTTTACCGGACCGACCGACTAGGAATGAGGCCCATTATTATTATAAGTATCAGAGTGTAAAACAAAAATATCTATAACACATCCACCATGTGTAGTGCTGAAATGAAAATGACATTATTTGCTTCGACTAAGTGACAGTAATCTGATGGTTACCAGACATTTGGTCGAAAAAAATTGGTCGATCAGACAAATGGTCGAACCAATTTGGTCGAAAACCAAATGATCGAATTTTTTTTTAAATTTTATTTTAACCCTTTTTTTTATTTTTTTGGGGGGGTCCACCCCCCAACCCCGTTTTTTTCTCTAAAAACCCCTTTTTTTACAAAACGAAAACCCAAAAAATAAATATATAAATAAAAAAAAAAATTCGACCATTTGGTTTTCGACCAAATTGCGTCGACCAAATTGCAGTCGACCAGTTTTTTTTCGACCAATTGACTGGACACCTAGCCTGATTAACTGATTAGTAACCTGTACACATATGAAGAACATTATGTTTCAGAAAATGACAATAGTTTAATGTAGAAATCTCCAAAACAACATCTCATCACATGGGAGGGAAACTGGCGTTAAATGTCACTCCCATCAGACTGCCCTCTTCATTAATATGCCCAGTGAGTATGAAGTGGATGGTTTAGTGTGATGTTTCATTTTGGAACAATATAAAATCACATACACTAACCAATTAGATCAGAACAACTACACTCACTTGTTAGGTTAGTTTTTGAAAAGGTTCAACTGGTGTGGGACTTCATAAGACTTATCTTTTGGTATTAGGGGCCCAACTCTTAATATATGTATGCACTACACAAGTCAGTAGAGTGGCTGAGCAGCCAGGCTTATCTTAGGATGGAGTTATGTGAGCTGTAGAGCAATACAATGAAATCAGTTCACACAGATATCCAAGTAAACACTTACTCACTTAAAAATATATTAAAATATATACGTATTTATATATATACAAGGCACACAGGCAAATCTAAAAGGCAGCAACTACTAATAACATTAAATGTGAAATGCAATCAATTAATATAATAACAATAATGCAGGTGAGTAACTTTTTCTATGCTTTACATACCCAGCACACAGAGTGACGTCAATTAAGGCCGGTATCCCGCACTTACATTTATCACCTTTGCAAAGTTGATATGGGAGAGAAGTTTCAAAGTTAGGCAAAACACAACTAGCAACGGTTAATAACAAGTATACTCTCCCAGAGGGGTATAGGCAGTCTGTTTCCTAGCAATTAAAGTGTTCACAATTAATACCTATGGAAGAACCAGCATTGTCATATCCGATAGGATAAAGGAGATGGACCTTTTGGAAACCAGGACAGCCAAAGTCAAATGAACAGTTCAAGTTATGTTGAAGATCTTCAGAGGAAAAGTTAGTTAAGCAGTCAGTGGTTCTTGAAGAAACACAGGAGCTCAAGGGATGCCTACCTGATAGTACACACACTGTAAGGCCTGCACAAAGGAGTTGCAGTCAACTCTCAATTGAAAAAAAGAGCACTTCCCAAGCCAGGAAGCACCATAAATGGCACAAGGTAATTGCAACCCAAGCCCCACAGTAGCCTGAAAGTGAAAAAGACATGGCTGGCTTCCTTTCTGGTGCAACTTTACAGACCCTGATTCCTGCTCTTTGGTTGTGGTGACACAAGGGGGGACCTCAGGTGGGCTTTTGTGGCAGAACCTGGGAGAAGGGGGCAGCAACAATGGATTCAGCTCACTCCAGTAGCTCTTTATGGTTTTGGTGCCTTTTTCTTAGCACCAAGAAGAAATTAATATCACTGGTTGGATTCTCTTTGATTACTCATTCCTAAACTCTGGTGAGGGGAATTTGGTAAAGAATTCATGCCTCTGGAGGTAGACACAGATATCTGCAAAGTTTCTGCCAGGTTCAATCTTTGGCGATGATGCACTTGATAATGGTCCAGGTACCCCAGGTCTTGGGATTCTGCAACCCAGTAGGGATGCAGCAAGTCGGGATGGGCCAAAATGAAGATGGTCTTGAGTTTAGTTGGTCCCACAAGCCTAAGTGAGGAAGTTGTCCTTGGCGGGTCTTCCCTGTTGACGTGATAACAGGGTCAGCACAACTGCCAGGCTTCACCATTAGTTTTGCAGTAGTGGAAGGTGCAGCTGGTGTCTCTGCTCACCTTCTGTTTCGGATTCCTTCTTCCAGTGGTCCCATAATCCTTGCCTTTTATGCTGGATCCCAGTCATTCTCACTCGCCGAGCTTTCATTCACCTGGGGGTTGGCTGTCACCAGGACAGACAGACACCCAGTTAGAACTGGTTTCAGCCAGGAATATCTAGAGTCAAAGGACAGTGAAGTTTCAGTCTCTTCCATCACTCCCTGCCTTCCCAGACTCAATGGAGCCTCTGCGGGCTTCAGGGGTGAAGCTGCCAAAGGCAAAATGCACAAAGGACTCAAGTCTACGTTAAAGGATAGATGAAAAGCCCAGAAGGAACTGACAAAAAGGAAATGGTAAAAAAAGAAGACAGGGACCATTTTGAGAATATGGTCATCCATGGGTGCTGTACTGCAGCTGAGAAATCAGTCTGCTTGTAACCTGCACAAAAGGTAGTAAAAGGTAACCACTGCCACCACCAGCCATTTAAGTTAGTCTATGTAACAAAAGCTACATGAGGAGTTAAAATGTAACCCCCCCAGCATCCCACATAAGGTGGTGTGTGCTGGATCGACAATAGAGAAGGTAAGTAATATAAAAGTTATCTTACTATTCTTGGGAACTGTAGTGCTCACAAGAAAATGTATTTAAATATAAAGAGAAGTCCAAGGGACTTTTCAGTGACAATGCACATAGGGTGCTGGGTGTCACATAGCAAAAATCAGATGCCCATATTAAACATATGGAATTTACCAGACTCCATAAAACAGTAAAAATAAAATCCCAGTCAGAGAAAAAGAATGAGTGAGAAGCTGAGAAGCAAAAAGTTTCACTCACTTATGAGTTTAAAATACAAAAAAGGAAGTCCAGCAAAAGTGCTCGGGGTCTCTCATGTTAAAGGGAATTAGCAAAGAAACTAAACATTCTCCCTAACACCACTCCTAAAGCAAGGTGTCAGTAATCTATAACAAGTCCAAACCCATAGATTCTGCACACTCATTGACTGCGATGGATTAACGGGTAGACTGAAATAAGGAGCAAAATGTGAATTGGTAACAACAGAAAGGAGAAGGGAATAGATTGCATTCCTTTTGGACCCATGTTTAGATTTTAAGCAGAGCACTGTAGCGGAGGCCTACCTAGAGCCTAGCCTTCTTCAGTGGAAAGGACAGTGGACAGGCCTTAATACATACGGTAGGGAACCTGGCTCTAGAGGAAAGCTGATACGATCTTGTTGATTGATACCAACCTATTCCTAGAGGGGGAGAATTGAACCAATCATTAAGAAGATGCCCACCTGTCTCTGAGACAGCTAAAGGAAAATCAAGGGGAAATATAATTCTGAGGGGAATACACTTTAAAGGATAAATGGATTACATCCCAGACCCTTTTTATTTGTAAGAACTGAGAGGTGGGGGTATATAAACTGTGCACCCTGGGAAATTAGTAAACACTCCAAAAGCAAATGTGCTTCTGGAATTATAGATTTTATCACATTGATCATAAGGTCTTTACATGGTGTTATCCCCTGATTCCTTTTTTGTGCACTGCACAAGCACAGAAGAATTAGGGGCATTTCCATGTGTGCATACCTAGAAACATAATGTAATTGAAGTAATTCCTTGGTTACTCCACTAAGTAGAATGCTGATATTAGTGTTGAACTGCTCAAGGCTGTCCAATTTACCTGCCTTTCAGTTGCACATTAAAAATGACAATTGCACTCTTTTTCACTTTAATGTAATAGAAACACCTCTGATGGGACTCTAGCAAACATATATTTTCATTAAGCAATTGATTTCCATATGTGAAAGTTAAGTAGCTTGTCTTTCAGTTCCGTTTTCTAGAACACTGTTTGAAATTCTGGCATGCCCATTGAGTGGGTGGATGTTTATTTGCAAGCAATAAGAAGTAGAGATAATTAGATTGGCATGGATGTTCTGAGTTAATTTGGTTTTCTAAAAAATTGCAGCTTTATCCTGAGCTGCCACAAGACCTGGGCACAAATCCATCAGTGAGAATTCAACACCTTAGACCAATAAGGTCAAACAATAGTGAAATTTCAATGGAAGAATAATTGTTGGGTACTTGCACTGTTTAGTCAAAACTACATCACGAAAAACATAAAAAGTGTAAAGTTTTATTAAAAACTGGTATGAGATGCCAGTGGCCAATGCATTTTTCGTACCAACTGGGTCCTTCTACAGGGCAATGCCTGCAACAGCAGTGTATCGAATCAGTGTTTTTTGATGGTACAATGCCCTTTTGCTGACCATAGTTTTTTGGTGGAATTTTTACACAAAAAGATGCCATCAAAAAAACTAATTGAAATATATATATTGGGGATGGGTAATGGGTTAAAAGGGGTGGTGACAGGGACATGGTCAGGGTGGGGTTAATACCATAGGGAAATGTGGGATTTGGAGGGCCCAAACAACACGTCAATTAGGTTTTTCGACAGGTTTTTTTTTATAAAAATCCATCAAAAAACGACTTCAGTAAAATGACATAGAACCATTTTGATAGCCTATGAATGTTCTACGTGGTTTTGTAGATTTTTGTGCACTATTTCTTTCTTATGTATTTCATCAGTGACACTGCAATTTAGTCTATGGTCCAGAGTTGTGCTAAATATGGTTTTGGATTGGTGCTTGATCCTTGATACACTGCTGTTGCAGGCATTGCCCTGAAGAAAGATCTGTAGGGTATTTTGTATAGATATGGGGCCTAGCGGTATTTTCTTACCGCCAAAATGAAAATAATTCAGTAATAATCGCTCTTTGCATTCAGATTAGATTTGGTATATAGTACTATAGTATACATACATTATTTCAGCACACTGATACATTTAGTGGTATACATTATGTTGGTATGCGTTATTGGTGGTATTTATGGGTGAGCATAAATCCTTTGTTTTATATATGTGACCACAATATCCAGAACCCCTTATTTTTGTTTAGTTTGTTCGTGTGATCACTAGAGAGACCTCAGGCTTGCATTTCAGAAACACCACATTTCCAATTGGAGTGCCACCATGGGCTGGTCTCACTGATTTATCTACGACAGCAAGCTATATGTGGTATTTATCACCAACTTATTTACGTTTGGTGAGCTATGTCCAGGGCCTCTCTTTCTGCCGACTCATAGACCTTCGGCAGTAGGCTTTTTCATCTTGTTATTATTATGTTCCATTCAGAAAACACACACACACTCATATACTGAATGGATTCATGCACACAGCTGCTGCCATGTCTTATCTTTTAGCAACTTTTAAAAATGACAATTGCTCTGTGCAAAGATCTTCCCATATTACCAGTGTTATAATGATAGATGCACAAAGGACAAGATACAAATGAAACACACTTCCCGCCTGCTTTCAGATAATTTTTTTTGTATTATAAAACTTGCATTTCAACACGAGCTTACTTTTATTTTTACAGAAATAAATGGAAAACTCACAGTAACAACATTATCTGTAACACAATGAAAGGAGAGTGGCGAGGAACAAGAATTCAATTTGCAACATTAACATGTGGTTAAAACACAGGAATCTCCTTTCCTACTCTGACTGAATATTTTCGCACACATACGCACAGCTCCCACACTTCAGCGAGATAATTACCAGGCTTGTTCAGCATGTAACTTCTTTGGCTGGTCGCCTTCTGGAGGGGTTCACCCAGCAAGGACAAGCATTTGCTGTCACTCAAACTGGGACTTGTTGACTGGAAATCCCAGCCTCTGTAGCAGTATTGAATCTGCTTTAGGAATCAGGCATCCCCAGCTATCAACCCAATCCTTCTCCGAGCTGTGTCAAGATGTCCTCTCCTAGCTTCTTCCCCGATATTATACAAGAAAACTCTGGTTACCTCCTACCAAAGGATCCTAACCAATGAAATTCTATCATGCCCTATCCACCCTTTGCGCACAATAGAAATCTTTTACCGTAAGCAACTGTAACAAAACTGATTTCCTGCTATTCAAACCCTTGCTTCCTGCAAAATACTGTGGACAAAACAGCACAGAAAAAATCTGCACACAGTCTGAAATGAGTTTCAGCCTGCCTTATTTTGCAGTGGAGAACACATTATATTATTAAGAAGTTAGAATCATGTTAGTACGGTTAATTATATTAGTTCATTAATCTTCAAATGTGTCTCTTGCAACATGGGCATTTCAGATGAAAAGAAAAAAAATGTGTGCATTTTGAATATGAAAAATAAAATGTGATTTTAAATGAGAAAATGGTTTGTTTTTAACCTGTGTAGCCTGTCTTCATTTACATATCCATATGTTGCACTGGCAACACATAGCTTGAAGCAATTGCATTAAACCCATGCAGTGGCGCTGCATAAAAAAAAATGCTAAATAACACATGTCTTGCTGTACCACATTATATCAATGCACCAAACCCATGCAGTGGCGCTGCACTTCATAAAAACATGCTATACATTGATCCTGTGCAGTGGTGCTGCGCTCTGTGCTCCCAAAACACCCTTAACAATCCTACATATACAGTCCTTTTATTTTTAGAACTTGGCTACGATCCAAGCCAATTTTTAAAAAAACAACCTGCTTCTTTTCTTCTTTTCAAAATGTATGTGTATTGGGATATCTTTCTCTTCCTGACGTAGCTACTAAAATTATCAACATTTTCATTTTTACTGATAGTACAATCAACCAGCCACCCATCATTAGCACCAGGACAGCCAAACCCACTATAGAGCGTTCTCCCCAGGTAACCCAATTAAATCTTTCCACTTCTATTATACCCCGGTTACTAACTGTAATATTGTTTTTTTTAAAATTAATTCTCATTACATGTTTTTCTTTGTGATTCAATAAAAACTCCACATTCGGATCTATTGGAAATGTGTCCCTTTGAAAAAAAATGATGTTTTCTACTTGGCTTTCCAAAATATTGTTTGTTACATGAAACAATGTTAACCCTCCAATTGACACAATTGTATCCTTCTGAACCTGCAAGTAAAAAACATTATATTTCACCTGTTTAACCACATATGTTCCATGATTCAAATGTATTATTGTATGTTCTTTAAATATGTGCTGACTAACCATTTACCTCTGACCATCTTAGCCTGTGCCAATTCTTCACTCCCCATATTGCTAATGATCACTTCACATCCTTCTGATAAACTTGGGTCAGATCTCAAACCACAAATAGCGTCTGTGGCATCAGGAACAAATGGTTTACCCGGGCACACATAGTTTTGTTCTTTAAATTATTTGACACACGTTTGCAAGTTTGGTATCAAGCAAACTTCAGGGTCCCACGATTGAAATGCCACTACTTCTGGAGTCTTAATCTTAATAAATGTGTCCTCTTGCCAAAATCCCACATTGTGTACCCACTTGGTCTGATAAATAAGTTCAGGAGCCACATATGGGATGCATAGTAAAAACCCCATCTCCAACCTCTCCAAGTCCACATATAATGGCATTGCATTACCCATTTCAAATGCAATTTTTACTTGCAGCACATCAATCTCCCTCCTGGTCAACCTTTCTATCATTTGATGAATAATATCCTGTGAAACAAAATACAATGGTATACGTCCTTGAATCAATTGTGAAATTGCAGCTTGAACTTCTCTCATATAATTTATCAATAGTCTATCCACAGGACTCATTATATTCAAAATCTCACTGAGTGTTTTGTCATGCTTAATAATTAACTTAGTTGCTTGTTGCATCACATCCACCTGTTCATTCAATATGATCGCAGTTTCATTTATGAACCTTACTTGTTCATCCAATCCCCCTCTGATTCCATCTAACATTTTTTGTATTATTTCTAGGTCAACACTCAGTTGTTGTGCTTTAGTGCTTAGTGTCCCTACTGAAATGGCATTGGCTGTTGATATCGTGGTACCTATTATGGCTCCAATTATAGACATTACCAATGATATCGCCAGCATCAAGGCTCCTCTCTTTCCTCTCCTCTTCTTAATGTCTGCTGGATTCACACATGTTTTCTCCAATTGCATCAATATATCTCTTATTGACTGCTTAGAGTCCTCTTTTCCTATTTCCAGCCACTCTTTAGTTTGTTCAATCTTAATTCCGGTATTGTTCAAATGTTTTTCAACAAAATCCCCGATTCAATGGTATGTAGATATTTTGGAAAATCATCCTTCTATCACTCATGATGAATCCTGGTGCCTCTTCTACCGCGATACCAGATGCCGATCCAGGTTCAATGACAACCTGTGCTTCTGAATTTTTTAAGATCCCTCCGAATATCATCATTAACCATATTGTTGGTGTCATCTTCAATGCTGATCACTTTACAGCCTTGGTCTTCGCCCCCCGTCGGGGCTTTTCCGGAATCCGTCCACGTGGGCTCCAGGACTCCATCGTCTCCCGTGACCTCCGGTACAAATATGTTAATATTCTAAATCAAATAGAAAAGAAACAGATTAAGTATATAGCACAATACCGACTTCACCCTTTTGCCAAAATAAAACACGCCTTGTAAAATATTTCGCCCTTTTTCTTTCGCCTTCTGAAATTAAACACAGGTTATAGAGAACAAGCATACATAAAACAACATTCAATATTTAATGCATTTTCATTCTGAACACCAACCATGAGCTTCCATTTTTTTTTAATTTATTTACTTTTTATATTATTTATATTTTATATATATTTACATATATTACAGTGTTTATGTACCATTTCAACCATCTTTTTTTTTTAACTTCTCTGTCACTGCCTCCTGACTAGACATATTCACTCCACCTTTTTATGTTCAAGGGACTTTATCTGTTTCTAAATGCTCAAGCTGCCTGATCTCGTGTCTGGGATGGCATGGCTTAATCTGCTTTACGTGCACAAATTGCTCTATTGTTGTTTCACCTTCAGTCTTTAAAATTTTATAAACTACAGGAGAAACCTTATCTATAATTCGAAATGGCCCCTGCCAGGCTTCTAGAAATTTAGAATTTTTCTGTTTACTTTTTCCAAAATGAAACTTATATACCTGATCCCCTACACTGTATTCTCTCACTGATGTTCTTTTATCGTAGTATGACTTTGCACTGTTAGCAGCTCTTTCTAGATTTCTCTGCACAAAAGCAAATGCATGTTGCAAATGCTTCCTCAATTCATTAATGCACTCATGAACTGTGGATGCACTCACAAGTGTCTGCTCATGTGTTCTGTAAGTAGGTGTTGTGGTAACACCATTTTCCTACCTGTTAAGACATCATGTGGACTAATACATGTTGCTTTGGCAGGAGTTGATCTGATTGCCATCAAAACCAACGGTAAACGTAAATCCCAGCTGGAACCTGCTTCTACCACAAATTTCTTTAATATGTCCACAACAGACCTATTGCTCCGTTCAACTCCACCTGAAGAGGCTGCCCGATATGCGATATGTAGTTTCCTTTTCACACCCAGTATTTGCCATACCTTACTCATTAGAGTACTTGTGAAATGACTTCCTCTGTCTGACTCAATTCTTTGTGGCAACCCAAACCTTGAGAACACATGGTTCACAAGCAATGTGGTTGCTATTTGCGCACTACAATCTGGTGCAGGAATACATTCAATCCACTTCGACATCAAACATATCACACTTAAAATGTAACGGTTTCCTCTGCTCGACCTTTTTAAAGGGCCTACATAGTCTATTTGCAAATCTGACCATGGAAGAGTTAGGCCTCTGTTCATCAATGGGGCTCTATGCATTGGTGAAGCAGGTTTAAATTGGGCGCATACTAGACATCCTCTAGTATATAATTCCACATCTTGGGACATATGTGGCCAGTAAGCATAATCTTTTAGTATTTCCAATGTTTTTTGTGAACCTCTGTGGCCTGCAGTTATTGCATCATGTGCATGTTGTAGCATTAGCCCTCTGAATGAAAGGGGTACCACCCACTGTATTTGTCCTGTTATGGACTCTCTAATCCATCTGGTAATCTAATTCATTTTTTATTCTTTAATAGTACCCTCAACTCTTCTTTTCCCATACAATCATTTTCTGTTAAAGGGTTTTGTTCAGGATCTATCAAATGATTATAATAGATTCCCAGAATTCGATCATTCTTTTGTGCCTCAATCAAATCTTGGTCTGGCATATCATGACCCCACTGTACCACTGGTTGATCTACCTCCTTTGGTGCTTTAGAACGTGTTACTGCATCAATTTGTATTTCACCCAGTAAATCATCTATAGGTAGCAATTCTCCCATCACAGCCCCAATTTTAGCCAGGTGGTCTGGCTTATCAGTTCCCTCCTTATCCTCTCCGGGTGTTTTTAAATGCCCACACATTTTTCTCCAGTATATTGTCAAATCATTTTCTGACACCAATTTGTCTATGGCTTGTATCATTTTTCCATGTTTAAGTGGCTTTTTGTTGTATGTAACCATGCCTCTCGCTTTCCAGCCAGGTAAATACTCCACAAAGCTATTTCGTGCATAGTCAGAATCAGTCACCAGGACAATTTCACTGAATTTATTATCTACTGCAGTAGCAATTGCTTTATAAATGGCCGCCAATTCCGCCACTTGACTTCTTCTGGCTCCAGTCCTCATCCCTACACTGGGGACGCCTTCACATTTCAACCAGACATTCCCTATTCCTGACACTAATTGTTTATTACTGTCATTTTCAATGCGAAAAGCACAACCATCCACATATACAGTTGGCAGATCCTTGCATGTTTTTTCATCCAAAGCTTTGTGTGGTGATTGTTCAAATTTCTGCAAACTAGGTTCCACTTCCATTTCGTTTGATACTTGTTCAGCTGCACAGTCATGTAAGTCAGCTAACCCTTGAGCAATTGGGCTCTTTTTATTTTGTCCATATCTCACTTCTACAGGAAAACCTTGTAATGCCAGTGTCCATGAAGTGATTCTGGACTGCGCTAGATTACCTGACCTAATTCTTTTACTCTCTAAAAACTGCAAAGGTTGATGATTTGTTTCAATAATCACCTTTTCTCCCTGAACAATAGGGTGGAAATGTTGTAGCGCCCACACAGTGGTTAATAGGGCCTTTTCACACTCATTGAATTTCATTTCAACTTGGAAAAATGGTTTACTTGCATATGCAATGATTTTGTGATTCACATCATTTTTTTGTGATAACACTGCTGACATACAATGTTCAGAGAACCCTATTTCTATAAAGAAATCCCTACCCTTTATGGGATATGCTAAACATGGTGCCTTTACAAGACATTCCTTCAATTTAGCTACTGCCTCAGACCGCTCTTTTTCCCATATCCAGGGTGTATTCAGTTTAAGCAGTTTAGTCAATGGTTGAGTGATTTCAGCATAATTTTCAATTAACTTTCTGTTATAGCCTGTCATCCCTAATAAACCTTTTACCTCTTTCACATTTTTAGGGTCCTTTAGTTTTTGTATGGCCTCTATTTTCTTCTTTTGTGGATTTAGCCCATGTTCAGTCACTTCATGGCCTAGAAAGTTCACTTTTTTCTTGCACCATTGTGCTTTTTGTAAAGACACTTTGGCGCCTGCTTTCTGCAATTGGCCAAGCACATGTCTTATTTCACCAAAATGGCTTTTCAGGCTTTCATTTTTTATCAGGACATCATCCACATAAACAATGGTTCCTCTTTCCGCTGCATCTGGCATGGCCTTTCTTAAAATTATGCCAAATTCACTCCCACTATTGATGTACCCGAACGGAGCTCTAAGCCAGGCGTATTGAGTCCTGTCAAATGTAAAGGAAAATAAATTCTGTATCTCCCCTGCCAATGGCATGCACCAATATCCAGAGGTGAGATCTAATGTGTAAACACTTTTGAACCATGTACCTGAGCTAGGCCCTGATCAATGAATGGCAGTGGCCATCTGGATACTGGCACTCTTTTATTTAACTCCCTCAAGTCTGCACATAGCCGCCATTGACCATTTGGCTTTAACACACCTAAAATAGGTGTATTGGATGTGCTATGAATGGGCCTGATGATTCCCTGAGCTTCCAAATTCTTTATAATGTCTGCTAATGATTCTAAATATGCCAGCGGTAGTCTATACTGGCGTACAAATACTGGACTTCTGCTACACCCTTCCGGAAGTGTGGCCACATGTAAATCAGTTAAACCGCAATCATAAGCATCTTTTGCAAATACATCTTTAAATTCCATAAATATCTTTCTCAGTTTGTTCCTATCCTCATCGTTGTCACACGCATCCGCTAAGGAGATCTGCTCTTCTACCATTTTGGAAAATTCAGGAAAATCTTCTGGTAAGGGAATCTCGGCGCTTTCCTCTAACTGTGTGGCTGTGTCTTTTTGTAAAGCTGCCACTTTTAAATGTTTTGGCATATCAGCTTCCACTTCAATGGGCTGATTTTCTGTTTTATTTTCATTTAAATTAAATGTTATGCAATCCTCTTGATGGCAGCACACTGTCTCATTTGAATCGTAAGGATACACAGAATGAATTTTAAATATTCCTTTGGGCTGAGAGTCCAGGTGTTCTGGCAACTCACCCTTGGCATCTACATACTTTTCAGGGATATTTCCAATCACCATGTTATTTAAATCTGCCGTATAATGTGATTTTTGTATGGCCATTCCTAATGGGGAGTTTTCCTCTAAATGAATATCCTGACAACCTTTATTATTTACCATAATTTTTACAGATCCTTCACCAATATCTACCAATGGAATGTATTCATAATCCAGGCCTTGCTGTTTTATGGATTCATTCAGGCATACAGATGCATCAGAGTCTTTCATCTGCTGTACATTTTTGCATTTCAGTATTATTGCAAACTGTTTTGTAAATGCAGGAATAATAGTATCTTTCCTCATTTGTAATTCGATTGCATAAGGAACCAGTTGTGCACAATGATAAGCCCTTCTTTTGTCTTCAAATTCAGGTGCCGGCCCACATAGGCGTGACCATATTTTTTGATTAAGGAAATCTAACACCATACACATTCTGTGCATGATGTCATTGCTCATGTAAAAGTCATTTTGTGCTCCACTCACTATCCATACATTATGGTAAATTGTTTTCTGCCCAATGCTAATCTTAAGCATGCATCTGCCTGCAATTCGGTTTTTAAAGTCTGGACTGTCCAAACGAGAAACTTATAGGTTTTTAATCCTAAATTTCGGGATCTCTTCCCTCTCCATTATCTTTTGCAACAAATTTTTCATTAAAGAAGCTCCTCTCCTGTTCAAGCGCTAAAGTGGCTTTTATTGTTTTAAAACAGTCATTTATACCAACATGAACCCATGGTTGCTCATCTTCCATGTGTATTTCAGCAAGAGTGGCAATGTGTTTTTCTGAATCTGTTTTAGGAGCAATATTCTGTTTGATTGTTTTCTCTTTTAAATAAAAACGTAATGTCTGCTCATCTATGGCAGTCTGCCAATTTTTCCTTGGGTCGAAGTATATTTGTACAGGTAGTTTTTCATTGTCGCTCTACATTTTGTCTTGACACATTAATATAACCGTGACACTAGGTCTGCAACTATTCTGGAGTTATACCTCCACAGCATCATTTGTTTTGGCAACGGTGTGACATTCATTTATGTTGCTGTTTTGTGATTTTAGTTTCTTAGGTCTCAATGGTTTTTTGGTTAAGGACCACAGCACTCCATTTACCCCATCTATGAGAGGAGACAATCTTTTCAGGCAATCTGTCCCCATCAGAAATGGAATTTCACAAATAGATGTGATCAATAGCTCTTGTTTCATTCTGTGCTTTCCTATTTTTATGTCAACCTCAGTTACACCTATGATGGGCACCTCCTCCCCATTAAAGTTATGCACTGGACCTTGATTTTCCTTCACTGTGATCTGATTCTGTGGGGGTCTCCCTTCATTGATACTTTTTACCAGCTCCTTGGACATAATTGTGGCCTGTGCGGCAGTGTCAATCATAGCAAATGTTTGACATTTTTCTTCTACAGTGATGGGTGCATAATATCTGTTCTCAACTTCCTCTAATACACGTAAGAAGTGTGAATTCTTACTGATTTCAGGGCTCACCTTTCTCAGGCCTTTTTCACTTTTGGCTAAGCACATTGGTAAATGGAAAGACATTTTTCCTTCCTTTTACCCATTTCTGCGCGAGAGATTTTATTCATTTCTCCATGTTCAGAGGTTTTTTGGAGTGTGGCCACTGTTGGCCCACCCATCTGGGTATCATCAGGGACCACATTACAACCTTCCAACTGAACATGTGTAACAACATCATTTAGTAATTTGTCATTGTTTAATTCTGTGCATTTGTGATCATTTCGTGTTTTACCAGCCCTTTCAGTTTCTTCAAAACTATGTGGCTCAAAGAATTCTTCAGGTGATTGATTTGTACCCTCCTTTTGAGTATTTCTTTTTTCTCTCTGTGTTTGTTCACCGTTTTGACTGTCCAGAGAAGGAGCTATAGCATCCCCACTTACTCCCTGTTCACTGGTATTCCCCATGCATGAGTCATTTTTCTTAAATCTGTCTCTTTGTTCTCTTGGAGTTTCAGGTTTTCTTATTTCATTTGTACAAATCTCCAATGTTTGATTTAGCTCTAGGTTAAACCGTACCTCTCTTTTAGAATTATTTGCACTTTCTATTAGATGTTCATTCATTGGTGCTTTCACTTTTACATCATTAGGCATCTCAGAGTCATTATGCAAAATTACATTAGGGCAATCTGTCTTTTCGGCGTTGTAGGTATCATGAGTACTTAGTCACTTTTCAGAAGAAGCCCCCCCGGTCATTGCTATGGCCACCAGCCCCCTCTTTGGATGGTTGTTTTTGCGCTGTATAGAGCTTCCCTATTTGCTCAGCTAACATTTTCACTTGGGCCTCGAGGCACTGGAACCTTTCCATCTCTCTAGAATCCTCTTTCTGTGGCCTAGGTCGATATTGGTTGTTTTCCCCCTGATTGGATCTATTCTGATACCTCTCAGGTGAGTGATTTCTATTGGGATGGTTCCTGAACTCTTGATTCATTTGTGGAGAGGAGCGGGGTGCACTCATCCTTTGGTTGTAGTCCCCTGGTGAGGAATCATTGTACTGACGTGGAGTATAATTCATGTTCTGTCTCATGTCCTGTCTCTCATGTTGTAGGTACTGACCCCTATGTTGATTCCCATTATCAGCAAATCGATCCACATATCGGGGTCTATCCTGATTACCATATATCATGGTGTTGGGATCAAATCTGCTCTGTGTCCCCAATGTCTGGTAGGGACCCACATTTCTTTGATCTTGATTTTGTCTTTGGTTATTATTCATACCTGACATATCAGGCCGATATCCTGCCCGCGGTCTATCCCCTAAATACCTAGGGCTGATGTAGCTCTCCCTATTACTAGGATCATGTGATTGGAACATTGGTGCAGAGTGTGATGACCTTTGTTGATTAACCCTTTGTTCAGGTGCCGAATTATTTTTGCCTGGACTTTGAGCAGACTGAAGGGGCATTTTGGCTGACCTGATTTCCATCACTGTGGCTGAGGGTTCTTTAGATTTAGGTCTAATCTCTTTCATTTTATCACTTTCTCTGCCCTGACAATAGAGTACCTCATATAGTTTTGTGCTTTGATGTACAATCCATTCAAGGGACTTGTCACGGACAAATTCACGGACCAATTGTGATATGATGTCTTTCTGTAGCCCATAGAAGTAGGCAGTTTTAAACTCATTGGAATTGGGGTCAAAAGATACATCAAAGCGAGAAAATGCCCTTTTTAAGTCCTGTAATAATTGATGAGAGGATGTGTTAGGCCCGGCAGTGATTGTGTAAGCGACTTTCTTTGCCTCCTGCAATGACTGAAAAGGAGAAAAATTACGCCTAATTTCTTTTTCAAACTCTACCCATGTCATATTCTGCTGTTCATTTAATCCCCTTATGATGCTGGCCGTCGGGGCATCTAAGGTTAAATGAAAATATTGTCTGTACTGTTCCTTAGGTATCTGGAGTGCTTTGAAAATGTCATGAACCGCTTCTAAGTGATCCTCAATGCAGCATTCCCCTCCTTTGTTAAATGGTTTGATCAGGCCTTTAATGGATTTCATTATCTTTATGGTGCTACTTGTTGCAATACATGGAATTGCACCATTTTGTGATTCAATCCTGGTTTCAGGTGTATGTGATTGGTGGCTGCCCCCAATGGGAGCATCAAATCCCCCAAGGGCGCTGCAACCAAGTTCAGTCACCGGCCCAGTCACTGGAGCACTATCTCTTTGGGCAGAACTAGAATTCACCTCCACTCCATTGAATGTAGTACCCTGCCCCCTCTCCTGGGACCTGGGAATGCACATTTGTTGTTCTAAGTCTTTGCACTTTTTAAGGAGCCTGCGTGCTTCATTTTGCAGATAGTTGTTTTCATCACTCATTTCATTTATTACCTCCTGCATGTCGCACATTTGCATTTGGCATTCATTGAATTCTTTGTTTCTCTTGTCTTTTTCTTGAATCATTTTAACCGTTTCTTGCTCTGCACCTTGGAGATCACTTTCTTTTTCAAAATTTTCTTTTTGTAAAATCTGCATTTCTGAAACAATCTCATCTTTATCCTGTCTAATGTGGTCCACTAAGGCTTTTAAGTGTACCAATTCTTGCTCACTGTCCTCAAATAGTTTCTTGCTTTTGGACAACTGAGCATCAAAATCTCTGCATTTTAATTGTATGTCTTTTTGGCATACATCCAATTCTGCTCTTAGCATCTCCTCTTTTTTGCTTGCCCCATCTAAATCAGTCTTTATCCTGTTAATTAGCTGGTTATCATTTTCTTGCATTCGCAGTGACCTATTAAAAATAAACCAGATCTTGGCCCATAGCCGTATTAAACAGTCTTTCTCTACAGTTTTATCGACTGCATTCAATAACCTTGTAAGGCAGACGTGAATTATGCTGCCTTCTGCAAAAATATTGTCTAGTTTTTCTTTCTGCACCTCACCCTGAATGCGGTCATGCCATTCTAAGGTAGTGCTCGATGACCACGTCCCATGTGCAAACAACTTTGCCTCTAAATATTGCATTAGGTCTGAGAATGTGGTTTCCGTTTGTGACATTCTGAAATTTGTTTTTAGTAACACACTGTTACTATAAAATGGGTTCCCTTAATGTACAGATGGCAGTGTGAGACACACTTGCCACGCCCAGTAGGTGCTCTGTGATCACTTTCCCGGCCTGCAACGCACCATAAATATGTAGGGTATTTTGTATAGATATGGGGCCAAAATGAAAATAATTCAGTAATAATCACTCTTTGCATTCAGATTAGATTTGGTATATAGTACTATAGTATACGTACATTATTTCAGCACACTGATACATTTAGTGGTATACATTATGTTGGTATGCGTTATTGGTGGTATTTATGGGTGAGCATAAATCCTTTGTTTTATATATGTGACCACAATATCCAGAACCCCTTATTTTTGTTTAGTTTGTTCGTGTGATCACTAGAGAGACCTCAGGCTTGCATTTCCGAAACATCACATTTCCAATTGGAGTGCCACCATGGGCTGTTCTCACTGACTTATCTACGACAGCAAGCTATATGTGGTATTTATCACCAACTTATTTACGTTTGGTGAGCTATGTCCAGGGCCTCTCTTTCTGCCGACTCATAGACCTTCAGCAGTAGGCTATTTCATCTTGTTATTATTATGTTCCATTCAGAAAACACACACACACTCATATACTGAATGGATTCATGCACACAGCTAGTGCCATGTCTTATCTTTTAGCAACTTTTAAAAATGACAATTGCACTGTGCAAAGATCTTCCCATATTACCAGTGTTATAATGATAGATGCACAAAGGACAAGATAAAAATGAAACACAATTCCCGCCTGCTTTCAGATAATTTTTTTTGTATTATAAAACTTGCATTTCAACACAAGCTTACTCTTTCTTTTACAGAAATAAATGGAAAACTCACAGTAACAACATTATCTCTAACACAATGAAAGGAGAGTGGCGAGGAACAAGAATTCAATTTGCAACATTAACATGTGGTTAAAACCCAGGAATCTCCTCTCCTACTCTGACTGAATATTTTCTCACACATGCGCACAGCTCCCACACTTCAGCGAGATAATTACCAGGCTTGTTCAGCATGTAACTTCTTTGGCTGGTCGCCTTCTGGAGGGGTTCACCCAGCAAGGACAAGCATTTGCTGTCACTCAAACTGGGACTTGTTGACTGGAAATCTTAGCCTCTGTAGCAGTATTGAATCTGCTTTAGGAATCAGGCATCCCGAGCTATCAACCCAATCCTTCTCTGAGCTGTGTCAAGATGTCCTCTCCTAGCTTCTTCCCCGATATTATACAAGAAAACTCTGGTTACCTCCTACCAAAGGATCCTAACCAATGAAATTCTATCATGCCCTATCCACCCTCTGCACACAATAGAAATCTTTTACAGTAAGCAACTGTAACAAAACTGATTTCCTGCTATTCGAATCCTTGCTTCCTGCAAAATACTGTGGACAAAGCAGCACAGAAAAACAAGAAGAAAAAAAAAAATCTGCACACAGTCTGAAATGAGTTTCAGCCTACCTCATTTTGCAGTGGAGAACACATTATATTATTAAGAAGTTAGAATCATGTTAGTACGGTTAATTATATTAGTTCATTAATCTTCAAATGTGTCTCTTGCAACATAGGCATTTCAGATGAAAAGAAAAAAAAAGAAATTGTGTGCATTTTGAATATGAAAAATAAAATGCGCTTTTAAATGAGAAAATGGTTTGTTTTTAACCTGTGTAGCCTGTCTTCATTTACATATCCATATGTTGCACTGGCAACACATAGCTTGAAGCAATTGCATTAAACCCATGCAGTGGCGCTGCATAAAAAAAATTCTAAATAACACATGTCTTGCTGTACCACATTATATCAATGCACCAAACCCATGCAGTGGCGCTGCACTTCAAAAAACATGCTATACATTGATCCTGTGCAGTGGTGCTGCGCTCTGTGCTCCCAAAACACGCTAAACAATCCTACAGATCACACTCCAAACCCCCATCCCATATGGGTTTGAATGATGAAAGAGAGTAAGACCTTTCGGCCCAACATAACACCCTGAGAATCCCCATCTAGGACCTGCAATGAGTGTGTGCACAATGAAAGAAACAACACACTGCAAGTGTATCTGTCCATGTGCCACAAACAAATACAAAACACACACAGGACACCAATAACAAATGACTCACAGCAAAACTACCCATTCACAACATACAGACTGTGTGCAGTGCCATCATCACATGATTCAAATCCCCAACAAAACCATCAACAAGATTGAGCATGCACAAACCTCAGAAACACACACATATCGGGCAATGACTTGGTGCAACCAACACTTGAAAAACTCACCATCCAAAGCACCAGGACACAGCCTGTTAAATGCAAAGAATATTAAGAACCACACATTAAATTGACAGAACACTTTATTCATGATTGCGAGAGCCTTTAACCCACACAGGTGTTGCAAAAGGACAACATGTACACTGCAACGGGTGGCCTTGCTGTGCACTCTTTGTGACAGAATGTGAGCACCTACGACTGTAGGTAACGGATCACAGTCAAGGCTGTGACATGGAACATCACATATACAAAGAGGGTCATATCTGCATTGCCAAATATTCTGCCCGCAACAAAAACATACCACATCCCATATACACCACCTAAAGAAAAACAGTACTTCCAAGAAAATACATCATACAAGCAGATATCCCAGAAACAACCTTCAAGGTCAACACAACAATAGGACCGCCTAAATTAGTAGCATGCATGCCACATGTAAGCCATTCGAGGAGAGACAGCACAACCACAGTCACTGGGCCCCACCCTTTTCTGGTGCATTAGACACTGAGAGACTACTCAAACCATGCAGGGCTATTTCTGATTCTCCACAGCAGTGTGTGACAGAGATACATGCACAAACCTGATTTTTTTCCTCAATGCCGCCATACCCTGGAACATGTCCTCCCTCAGTGCACACATCTCATTTCATAGCTCCCTAAATGCTGCTACCACTGCATTGCCCATCTGGGTCAGACATCTCCTGCAGACCTCCTCCTAGTCTGCTTCTTGAATGCAGAAACTCCTCCCTCCACTGACAGCCAAGTGATCACTGCATGTGTATGGCCTAGGCGGCATGGTGAACATGGGTGGCCCTGTCATAATGAGCCAACAGTCTGTGAATGGAATCCTGTACCTGATCTTCAGCGATTACCCAGCACTGCATACACCACATATGTTGTTGGCAGTGGTACAGTCCCAGATGCAGCCCCTGATGATGTGTATACACCAGAGCAATGCGAATGTGTGACTTGCCTCACATTGGTCCCACTGTCCCTGGCACGACTACGAGGTGTGGGCTGTTGTGCTGTGCTCAGATCAGATAAAGGAAAAGCTGGCATTGGTCTGTGCCTTTGAGCCAGCCTCAAACATTACCAGGGGGATCTCCTTCTCCTCCTAGCCCATGAGCTCAGCCCATGAATGAGTTTACCAAATATGTTATCCACATCAGTAGCCACATTCTTTGAGGAGGAAGAGTCATCAGGCTTGCTTAATATTGCCTGCAAGCATTTGGGATGTTCACCAGACACTGCTTGCAGTCCTGTGCTGGTAGGTGATGCAGCCTAATCTTTCTGCGGGTTACCCTCCCCTACAAAAGAGCAAACAATCACGCCCATACATGTCACCATGTACACACTTAGGCTACAATGTTTCTACAATGTTGCAGACTAATCCAGCATCACATGCATCCTAACAAGTGACGGGCCAACTAGACACATCCCATGGTTTATAGTGATAATACCGAATCAAAAAATCTCGAAAACAAAAATCTCGAATACAAAAGGCCGAAAAAAAAAATATCGAATTTTTTTTTTCAATGTGTTTTTTTCCAAAATGGGGGGGTTCCCCCCCCATCCCCCCTTTTTTTCATTTTTTTTTAATTTTACCCCTTTTTTTTACTTACCTGACCCCAAAAACATATATAAATAAATAAATAAAAAATTCGATATTTTTTTTTTCGAGATTTTTGTTTCGGGCTTTTTGTCATTCGAGATTTTGTTTTCGAGATTTTGACTGACCACAACATCCCATATGACCTCCACACATACTGGGAAAGCAACCCAACATGCTACATGCAAAGTTCCCTTTATGGAAATGTCATGTACAATATCACATCTGCGTAATGGCCTGGGAAATGGCTGCTATGGACATTGCACTATCATCACACACAAAACACATGAATGACTATGAACACTCAAAGATTCCTCTCACTGTGTACACCAAGCAAGGCCCATGTCATGGAGCCATAGCTGCAACATTCAGTGGACATGTGTTGTATGGTGCAAGTTCAGGTGGGACACATCGAATGAACACATAGTGAGGACACTGGCCATAATACTGTTGGCACGGCATTCATTATCCCACATTTTCACCTTCTCACTCTATGTTCACCCACTCTGAATCCCTTTGCCTGGACATGCCACGGTAGAGACTCAGCTCCCTGATCCACAGCCCAATAGGTAGGCCCCCTTAAAAATGCTGCACTGTGCCAATCTACCACAAGCAGAGGCTATAGGAGTCACTGTTCACAATCTTCAGCCTTTTACCTGACACTCCTTGATTGGACATATGAAAGTCAATACCATCAGAAGCAGTATATGTTGTTTGGCTTGCAAATCCCTGTTCCTCCACTCCACCAAGGCTTGGTGATGTGACAGGGCACATGTGCTCCACACACCCAAGTCAGACACACTGCTACTCAGCAGCCATTATGACCTGTGGCCAATCTGATCCTTGTCCAAAGTGTGTGTGAACAGCAGGATGACCAAATGCCAGACTTAAGCAGGGTGAACAGGAGGTACTGGCAGACCTTCACCCAATATGATGGGGTGCACATTCACAATGACAGGTAAATTGTAGGGGTCATGGGTGCATGTACTCGCCATCATGTGATGAACTCCCAAATTAATTGAACAACTGTTTTACAGACCAACACATTGAAGAGTACACGACACATCCTTATGTGAACCCTCTAGAGTGTCTGATTCGAGGGACTTAGAAGACTTGGCAATCAGCATATCTACATACAAGTGTATGTCTGTGGTAGCATTGGCCTCTTGCAGTATCAGACTTGACATTGGTGCCATATGTGCATTTGAGTCCTACCAACACACTGCACTGTGGGTCATCCAATATTCCTTACAACCTCCAAATGCATGCTAGGCCATTTGGGACTTACATCCTCATCACCACCATTCCCTTCATACATAACATAACTACAATGCTGTCATTGGCCATGCTCTAATGCATCCACTAGATGTCTGTTGTGATTCAAAGCTGGACATGGGCACAATGGATACCATTAGGCAGTATACAGTTGTCACTAACAGTTGGCAATTCCAAACAGTGCTACATCAGGCTTTTGAATGAGCACAGTGCTCCAGGCGGAATGTGAACCATCTATCGTGCCCGCGACTTAGCGAGCGGCTCCTATAGCCACTCAATACATGACTCATACATGAACAGCAGTAAAGTACGTCAAAGAAAGAGGCATTTGTAGTGCGACCACATGCCCATCTCCTGACGACTGATACCGGCATGTTTCTTTCAAAAGGCAGTTTAGCAGGATGCCATTTTCCATTGTCAAAGACATATTTATAAAGGAAAGGACAGCTATGTTACAATATTCCTGGGCTGCTGCCTTTTTTCAGGTGTGTAACACCCCATTACATGGGACACGGCATGTTCACTTAACATGTGGAATGGGGGAGCAAGAAAAGGACCCTAAATAAAGTCCCCTGTACATATGGTTACATTGAACCTATGGGTAACAACAGAGCTATCATGCACTAATGTCATGCAATAATGTCACTCACTAGTTGTGGAAATATATGTATCCATGCCTCCAATGCCCATGACCTGCTCAGTCGATATGAGCCCAATGACCACCTCTTCAATTTGGGTCAGCACCTCTATCTGGGGGAATCCTCCACCAAATGCCTTAGCTGAAATCTCATCCCTCCCAACCTTTCCTTTGCTCTCCTAGTCAGATATCATCTGAGCTTTGATTGCTCTTTGTCAGCACCATGCTCCACTCCACAGGCGTTTATCTTATCAGTCACCTCATGCCACAGTTCCTCGCATTCTGCCCAAGTAGAGCCGTCCAAATGACAGCCATCCACAAACTCTGTGAGGATGGCCAGCTTCTCACCCATTAACCTTTTCTTACTTGGTGGCCCTTTCTCTTTCATTTGTCCCTTCTCTTTTTGAGGTACCTTTTCTATTGGTGGTGGCTTTTTCTCTTTCTGCGGCTGTTCCCCCTGACTGATGGTTCTTTGCATCGTATTAGTGCATGTGATGGAGTCACGCAGATCTAACCGCCTATGTGACCCCTGTGTATGATAGAACACCTGTGAATGTGTGACAGAAATGCAGTCTGCATATGCACCGCCTGTGGTTGTGTGACAAATTTGCAATCTGTGTATGGGCCCTCTCTTGATATCTAAATGTACAAACACTGCACATACATAGTACATATAGCGTGCCTTGCTGAATGTATGCTCTGATGGCCTTCCCACCACTTTCCTCCATCTGCTGCTTCGTATTGCTCCTTATATCACCAGTACGCCACTTGTCCTCCTGCCTTTCTTGATCGGTTGCCTCTTACTGCCTTCTCTGTCTTCTCTGCATAACAATTCCTGTTGTCTGGTGGTCTATCATTGGTGACTTACCACGTGCATTGTACTGGAGTTACCACCACATCCTGTAAACCTCCTTCTGCAGCAATGTATAACATTTCAACATCTACTGCCCCACCTATCCCACCTGCCTCATCTAGACACCAACACCTCTCTACATGTCTGTCAATGAAGTTAGCACTATGAGTGATCAGATCCAGAGCCATTATGAGCCTCTCTTTAGTATTTGTAACCTCTGCTTGTTGAAGTATCTGGGACAACCTTATGGCTGTCAGCAATGCAGAGAGGGTGGCAGTCCTCACTGGGGACAATGTCAAGCGGAGCTGGGATAATATGAGGATCCTGAGCCAGAAGAAGATGTAGCTGCTGTTGAGGCAATGTTGATGTCTATTCTCTTGGCGCCATCATGTTCAGGATCTTGGAGAAAGTGAAACCAGCGCTTCATGCGAAGGTCTTTGACATGCAAGCCTGGATCCACACTTCTGGTTCATACACAAAGAGTATCAACTCCTGCATTAATCAATGTCATAGATGAGATGGCATGGAGGGGCGGTTATGTATACCATTAACAGGGTCATGTCCAACAGGTTTGTAGAAACCTGGTTAATTGGCAGTGTAGGGAGAGGAGACTCTGAATTTTAATTAAGACTCCACATTTCAACAAGGATAAAAGATTGATCCCAATATTGAGCAAGAGTGTGAGACTGATGTGTGAGACTCTGGCTGAATCTAGCATATGCCAGTGTTGTGAATGCACAGAACACATGCCAGAAAAAATGAAGATTTTGAATTTGGCATTGCATAACATGATGTTATCACTTTGCACCACTACACCACAGTTTTGTGCTGAATTGCACTGAAAAACATGAGACTAACATACACTAAATTATACTAATATCCCCTAACAACTAATATCCTCTACTAATATTCAGAGCAAGTCAGTTCATGACTTTTATATAATTTTGGTGCAGATCTATAACTGAATGTCCAGGCATTTGTGCTTTGCTAAGTTAATTTGAAATGCAAGAAAAATAAGCATGAAAAGTTAGATCTGTTTTGCTGTCTTCATGTGACTTGAAGTAAGCCCATTGTCACGTTTGCAAAATTGGAATGCAGGCAAGGAGAAATGTAACTCTCTCATCTGTTTTAGCATATCTCATGCCCTACCATGTGGGTGGCACAATGTTAGATGCAATACTTTCTGGGTCAGTCATGAAGCTAACATGTTTCTTCGGCCATTGTGTCTATGGTTCATGGCACTGTGAAGATAAGTATCATGGTATCATGGCCACTAAGTAAAGTTAGCAGTGACATGTTCACAGTTTTCACATGTTTGTGTCTCTGGGCAGCACCTATTTTTCATTGTGTCTTCCAATGTTTGATAGACATGAAGGCAGCTTATTCCTGTAAGTGGCTGGTGGGTGGATGAGGAGGTGATGTTGGCACTGAGAATTGTTGAACATTTCTTCCTTTTGATTTCATTTGTGTGTTTAATGGTGGTGGGGCTTGCTTCAGGAACCTATGGTGCACTCACTTTGTTATATGGCAAGGTGCATATGGAGTGTAGCAGTTCACATGGGATCAATGGATGTGGCAATGCTGTGTTCTTTGAGCAGTAATGATAGAACTACGGGGTGCTGAGGGTGCTGCAGCACCCCGTGGATTTATGAACAATGGTCTAAAGGATAGATGAAAATGCTGCTTTTGAAGAATTAATTTTATATTAACGTTTGCTTGTTTAAAGACATTGAACTCCAAAGTAGCAACAGGAAGAGTCCAGTAAATATATTATGTCAACGTATTGCTCATTTATTTCATCTTGCAGATCTATGTTTGCTTTGTTGGAAATCAAAGTCCTTTCAGAAGTTTCTTGTGGCCTTCTTGCTGTGCCAAGGGTAGAGTGTAAGAAAGAGGCAGATGCAAAGGTTTATTAACACACACAAGCGTAGGAAGCAGTTCGGTGAAAGGTTGATTAAATGAGCATTAACAATGATATCATTGTGTTTTTCATATTGAAAAACATGCATGCTTTGATTTGAACTATATCTACAGTTTAGAAAAAATGCATTTCTGAAAAAAATAAGATTTATTCAAAGTCTCAGCCGAAAGGGCAAGGATCTGAGCTTTGCAATGCACACTGTGTAGACTTGGAAGGACAACTGTACATTCTAGGTGACAGTGCCTGTAATTCCTAACACAGCGCCTGTATATTTAGTGACACAATACCCACATTATCATCAGGACTGTTTTTATTTTTCAAGGTGAATATAATCAGTGAACTGCGCCAATTTACAAATAAGACATCAAACAGTTGAGTTATATTTTTAATTCCATTCCACAGCCTGACACGTGTTTCGAGCAGAGCACTCTCCCCTGGATACAGTTGTTGCCGGAAGGCTGTCATTGCAATTGCAATTTACATTAAGTTCTGGAATTGTTCCCTAGAATTAACCGCACTATTGATTATTCGTCTTCGACAAGCATCAACGCCTTTGAAGAAGAGCTCTGCTCGAAACACGTGTCAGGCTGTGGAATGGAATTAAAAATATAACTCAACTGTTTGATGTATTATTTGTAAATTGGCGCAGTTCACTGATTATATTCACCTTGTTTCTTACTGAGGGCACTTGGTCTAGGTACCCGCAAATATTTCATGTTGAACGCTGCCTTTTATATTCATAACTATTGGCATTACCGCTGGTCATTCTTAGTGGCCTTCTGGACCACCTTGTTCTACTGTTTTTATTTTTAACAGAGCAGCACTATCTCTTCTCAGCAAAAAATTACTTTTTTAATACGTCAGCAATACCTGCACTTTTCAGAACAGCTGCATTTCATTTGAAAGCCCTCCATCTGCAATTCGAATCTGGACTGACTTACGCTTTGATGGGACGGTACCCTTGTTTCTCAAAGGCACTTTATTAGCACACTGTCACCTCTTGTGGCGATTCCCAGTAGTGAGCCCACGCTTGGAGCGTGTTTAAGGCCTGATTCATGGAATTTTTTGCTAGGAAAATTGGGACTTTGTGGGCCATTCTGCGTGCAAACCCAGAATCGATTTTGCAGGACTTCCGCGACTTGCTGGGATTCCATGCAAGTCTGGCACATCTCTGCGAGCTGTCAAGCACTTTGCGTGAGGCTCCTCGCACAATGTCAGACAGGCTTGCGCAGAGAATTAAATAGGGGGCGGACATGCATGATACCCATAATCCACGCAGAATGAGGAAGAACAAGGCGTGACGTGGGCGTGTCGAGGGAACAGACTGCATGAGAAAATCACATGCCCAGCACTGCCAGAAACCAAGTTTATTCATGGAGCTAACCGTGCAACATCTCGTCGGGGGAATCAGCATGCCAAGCTCCCGAGTACACCACCACCTGAAAGCAGGAAGAAGGCCCCAATCACATAGGAATCACCTGGAAAAGGTAAGGTCCGATCAGGGAGTTGGTAGTGTGTGCACACAATTGGGATGCTGCTTGTAGAGAGGTGCGTGTATGCAGAGTAGCGGGTGCATCCATTGTTTACGGGGGTTCGCACGCAGATTGACCGGAGATTTACCCGAGTTACGGAAAATGGTATGCATCTTGACGGGGTACTGTAAATAGTTATGGGGGAACCCACACAGTATTTCCCAGTGTGCATGAGTTTGAGGACAAGGAGCCCACAAAGGTAGGTGTATGAGGCAGAATTTGCTTTGCGTGGGGGTGTTTTGGGTGCGTTCCAGCCACAACTTGCGCATAGGGTTACTTTGCGGGGAACTTGCCGTGAATACACACAGCATGCACAAAATCGTTTGCGTGCAGGGATGCGCAAAGTCGCTCTCGGTGCGGGGACTTTGCAGGATCAATGCACACTTTTCCATGAAACAGCATCATAGTGTCTGAACCCCTCTATTACCAGCTGTGCAAAGTATAAAGTACACTCTCATACAGCAGAACGCTGTCATTGCTCTGGGAGAATTCACACTACAGTGACACTGTTCCAATCTGATCTTCTTTTCATAGGCATTAGCCTATTTTCCAAAAAAGATTTCATAAGGACTGGAACAGTGGTATCCATATATCCATATATCACGTATGTTTTATATCTGGCTGTCAGTGCCCCAGCCATACAACCTTCGCAGCATCAGCCTCTTAGGAAGTCTAGCTCATTTTATGCATGCACCTACTGCAGAGATCTGCATTTACCTTGAAGATCTTGGATTCCAAACTTGGAAGATAGCTTGGTGGGGTAAAGTGGCTCTTGCAACAAAATGCGCTTTAACTGCATATCACAGGTTAGGATCCCAGCTGAGACAATTTAGCATTCCACTTCTTAGCAGGCCGGCAACATATTCTTTAGTACATGACTTCACAGCAAGTCTGCTTTAATTTGAAATGTATTATTACTTGGTTTGTTTTAAAATGGCACTCAATGTCGCCCAAAAGTCATTTCATGGAACCGTGGTGTATTTCTCAAAATAGGGAGTGACTACATTTATAAATCATGCTGACTATTAAATGAAACGTCTAAAAGCATTAGACATTTATCTACTCATGAAACAAGTCTTACTGCAAAAAGGAGCACAACCAAAAAAGGTAGGAGACGTCTGAATGAAAGCTTTCGAAATTGAATTAAATTGAAATTATATTTTATTTCTATCGTGCTCGTACACAAGTGTTTCAGAGCGCGGCAAGGAAAGGAACAGGGGAGAACAAATCAATGATCCTACTAGGCCCAGTGACATTGAGAACACGCGAGTGGATGGGAGAGGGGGAGAGGAAAAGTGGATGGAAAGCGGGACAAGTGGAAAGTGCATAGCAAAGGAGAAACAGATAAATAATAATACATAAATAAATAATAAAGGCAACAAACAGTGGTAGTGCAGCCAGCAAGTGGCAAGTGCTGTGTTTAAGGCAGCAGACAGGGTAGGTCTGATAAGTGCAGGAAGAGAAAGGGGGGACTGTATGGGTACAGATAGAGACCCCAGTGCAAGGGGTGGCCCAGACGCAGTGCGAGAGGGTGGCAGGGTGAGCAGGTACCTGGCCCGGGAGGACAGAGGGTAGCCAGGTGCACGGTGCCAAGAGAGAACAGATCAGCAGGGGAGAGGTGGAGGGAAGGCAGAAGCATAGATGAAGGTTTTGAGGTGCTTCCGGAATTGGAGATGGTTCTCCTCAAGTTTTAGAGTGGTAGGGAGACTACCACTTCCGGGGTAGGCCCCAGCCGAAGACAGAGATCTACCCCCAGCTTGTTTCTTTAAAAAACAACTGACCCTGAGGGAGTTAGCAGTAGAGGAGTGAAGAGCTCAGGAGGAGAGGCATTTGCGGAGGGATAGCTGAAGTTATTGTGGACCGAGGCCCCAGAATGCCTTGTGGACAATACAGAGGAGTTTGCATTTAATCTCTGCATCCACTGGGAGCCAAAGGATAGATTTCAGAGCTGGAGAGATACAATCCTAGGGCTTGAGGCCTTGGACAAGTCTCACAGTCCTGTTCTGGATTAGTTGCAGAGGGCAGAGAGTAGAGGCAGGTAGATTTAGAAAGAGGCTGTTACAATAGTCCAACCTAGAGAGAACCAGAGCTTGGCAGACAGTGAGCTTCTGGGGGAAGGAGAGGAAAGGCAGAGTACCTCTGAGGAGGTGAAGTAGGAAGTTTGACTTTTTAGAGACATCGGAGATGTGGGCACATAGAGAAAGTGTGGAGTCAAAAATGACCCCAAGGTTCTAGCCTCGCAGGTGGGGGTAGGAGGAGGGCCAATAGAGGCCGGCCAGAGAATGGGGGGAAAGGATAGTGAAGGTGTGCCCATGATGATGATCTCCGTCTTGCTGGCATTTAGACAAAGATAATAGGTGGCACACCAATCTTGAATGGCATTTAGGCAATCAGAGATGAGAGAGCGAGAGGAGGTGGCCGAGGGCAGCCTGAAAATGAGTGGTGTGTCGTCAGCGTAGCACTGGAAATTGGAGCAGAAAATAGCAATGCAGTTGGCGAGAGTTGCCAGGTATTGGTTGAAAAGCCAGGGTGATAGGTTAGACCCTTGAGGAACACCACAGGTAGAGAAGGAGATAGAAGATAGGAAGGACCAAAGTTGGACATGGGAGGGCCGATCAGAGAGGAAAGAGGTCAGCCAGGCCAGAGCCTGATCAGTGATACCCAGGTTATCACAGAGATGGGTGAGCAGGATGATATGGTTGACTGTGTCGAAGGCAGAAGAGAGATCGAATAGGATGAGGACAGAGGGAATGCTTGAGTCAAGGTTGGAGAGCAGATCTTCATGGATGTTCAGGATAGCAGTTTCCATGCTTCTGGCAGCTCTGAAGCCAGACTGGTGGTCATGGAGACAGCCAACAGAATCGGAATGAAGGTTAAGCTGAGAGATGGCCAGCTTTTCCAGCCGGACAAGAAGGATCAGCTGGGGGTTTCTTGAGAAGAGGATGCACAAGGGATTGCTTTACAGGGAAGGGAAAGATCCTGAGGCAAATGAGTGGTTGCATAAATCAGCAAGGGCCAGAGCGAGGGTACCAATGTGATCCCTGATGGTTTTAGAGGAAAACGGATGATCCTGTTTTGATGAGGCTTTCATAGATTGGGCTTGCCTGGCGACATTGTCAGGGGAGAAAAGAGGAAAGGATGAGAAGCAGGGTGGAGGGGGTGGCTGAAGGAGGGTCAGCAAGCACAGACAGAGAGGGGAGAGGAGGGGCACGAGAGGAGAGGGTGGACAGGATGTCCTGGGTTTTTGAGATAAAGTGAGAGGCAAGTGCATTGCAAAGAGCCTGGGAGGCAACAGGAGGGGTAGAGACTGCAGCAGGGTTGGCCAGCTCCCTGCAGATTTTAAAGAGTTTGGCTGAGTTGTTAGATGCCGCAGAGACACAGGCTTGAATGTGGACTCTCTTCTTGGTGAGGACAGAGAGTCAGTATTGACTTTGGAGCAGGAGACAGGCCAGTTTGTTAAAGGATGAACAGGAAGCCCTTCATTTCCTCCCCACCGCCCTACACTTACGTTTAAGTGTAGGTAGGTCGGAGTCATAACAGGAATTGCACTTGGCTTTGGACTTCAAAAGGATCCTCATGACAAGGGCAAGAGCATCAAGTGTATCAGAAATTGAAGAGCTAGCAGAGACAGGGCTGTGTCAGGATGTGAGACAGCCAGAGGTGGAGGGGTGGGTGAGAAGGTGATGACGAAAGCCTCAACTGACACACGCTTCATGGGCCAGATGTCCGAGAAGGTAGGTGGCAATGTTGGGGTAGGCTTGGCTTGGGGGGAAGAGAGGGAGAGATTAGAGGAGAGGAAGGAATGATTGATCCAGGAGAGAGGAGTGGTCAGAGGGATGGAGAGGGGGAGATCAGAGGAGATCAAGACATCGAGTATGTGCCCTGCAGAGTGAGTCGGGCCAGAGGTGAGGATGCATAGGAAGAGGGAGTCACAGAGGTCACGGAAAAGTACACAGGAGTACCAAGGAGAGTCTAAATGGTTATTGAGGTCACCGAGGAGGAGGAGTTGATTGGTAGAGTCCAGGAGGGAGGAGGAGATGTTTGCCCACTCAGAGAGAAATGAGGTGATTTGACCAGGAGGCCGGTAGATGGTAGCCACAGTAAGAGAATGGATAGGAGTGAGAGACTGCAGACAAGGCATTCAAAAGAGGAGTAGGTCCGAGTGGCAATGATAGAGGCAGGAATCCACCCAGGAAAGATCAGGGCTACCCCGTACCCTCCACCCCCGGACCGGGAGGATCTGGGTGCAAAGAGGATCTTGTAGCCTTCAGGGAGGAGAGTGTCAAAGCTTGTGACAGAATGAAATGTGGAAGGTTTTTCCTAAAAAAACAAATGGCTGATCTCAGTTCAGCAGGCACATTGTTTTTATTGTTTCGAACTGCAGTACCCAAAGGAATGTTTGTAGGTCTTTTAGGACATATGACAGAATAGTTAATTATTCTTCTAGTGTAAGAGGCTGATGGGGGGCACTGTCTGTTGATCCTGTGAAACCCAAACTACTATCCTTGAAGAAGGAGCCATGATACTCCAAGAATGACCACTGAAAATGTGACTTCTGTGAACAAACACCCCAAGCAAAGGGCCAGTATCAAAGGGTTATTGTGACTTCTGAAAGACAGGAGAGAAAGAGGTTGCATTTATCAAAAGCCAGTCATGGAGTGACAGCAGGTAATCATCCCCCAATTTGACAGCTATATGTGTGCTCTCACATACATCTGGAAAAAAAGTCTGAATCCTCTGCACAGAGCTGAAACTCCGAAAGACAAAATGAAGTACCTGAAAGACGTCAAAGTGAAATTTGAGTGTCTTGTCCATGATGCTATCCAGCACAATAAATAGGTCTCCTGAAATCATCCAGCAAGCACAGAAGTGCTCTCTACTCATCACGAGGCTTGGAGGAGTACCCTGAACACCAAGATAAAAGGTAAGCCCTGTTGGGCTTTTGTGAAGCCCTAACCACTGGTGCTCTGGGCGCACATGCATTGTTGCCTAAATATCAGAAAAACAAAAACATTTTATTTTGCAAGACTTTCAATTAGAAGAAACACGCTTGCCAGATTGTACCACTGCTGTTTGCCTGTGTGCATTCTACCATCCATTGGCTTCAGTTGAGGGCCATCCTCTCCATCATGGCCACCGCTGGATTTGTGGACACTGGAGTGCCTGCCTTGGGGTGGAAAGCGCTGCTGTGATTGGGCCCATCTGTCATGCCCGCGCTGCTGGCGCACGCATTGGCAACCATCATGGACTACTTGGTACTCATTTATCCTCCTAATACTCCTTGAACAACTCCTTTTCACGCCTTGGTCTTTTATTTCCATTTGCTCAACTTTGGTTCTTTCTTATTTTATTCAATTAACTACATTTACCCTAATGCACCTGGCTACAGTCCTCAATTCCTGGCTATTCTCATTCTTCGTTATTGGGACCACAATTCCCAGAAGCCCTAGCGGCCAGTGCTGTTTCATCCTGCTCAGGACCAGAGAGGGAGGAGGCAGATTGTCTTCAGGTGTGCTGCTCCAGGTGCTGTCAATTAGCCTGCCTCAGAACAGGGCAGGGCTGTATATAAGCAGCTGCCTGCAGGAGCACAGTGTCTTGCATCTTGAGATCTCCCCGCTCCTGTTTGCCATGAGCCTCTACTTTGTATGCTGTTCCTGTTGCTGCATTATCCTGTTTTGACCCAGTGCCCTTTCTGGGCTCCCTGCCTTGCAGCCGATCACGCTCCGCTGCCTTCTACCAACAGCCCTTGTACTCTGGGCTTCCTGCCTTGCAGCCTGCTACAGTCCTCTGCAACCCTCTACAGTCAGCGGCCCTGCTCCTCTGGGCTCACTTCTTGCTGCCCTGCACTTCTGGGCTCCTTGCCTTGCAGCCTGCCTCACTCGGCTGCCTACAGTCCTTTTCCTCTGGGCTCCCTGCCCTGCAGCCTGCCTCACTCCGGCTGCCTACAGTCCTTGTCCTCTGGGCTCCCTGCCCTGCAGCCTGCCTCACTCCGGCTGCCTACAGTCCTTGTCTTCTGGGCTCCCTGCCCTGCAGCCTGCCTCACTCCGGCTGCCTACAGCCCTTGTCCTCTGGGCTCCCTGCCCTGCAGCCTGCCTCACTCCGGCTGCCTACAGCCCTTGTCCTCTGGGCCCCCTACCTTGCAGCTTGCAACCCTCTGCTGTCTCCAAGCCCTTGTTCCCTGGGCTCCCTACCTTGCAGCCTGCACCGCTTCGCTGCCTACAGCCCTTGTCCTCTGGGCTCCTTACTTGCAGCCTGCTCCCTCCGCTGCCTTCAGCCCGTGTCCTCTAGGCTCCTTCCTTGCAGCCTGTCTCTCTCTGCTGCCTACAACCCTTGTCCTCTGGGCTCCCTGCCTTGCGGCTTGCTACACTCCTCTGCCTTACAGTCTGTTTTACACTTAGCTGCCTACAGCCCTGCTCCTCTGGGCTCCCTACCTCGTGGCCCTATTATTTTGGGCTCTCTGGCTGTCGCCTACTACTAATCTCTCTCTGTCCTGTTCTTCTGGACTCCCTGCCTTGCAGCCTATTACAGTCCTCCGCAGTCCACTACAGTTTGCCTGCACCTAGTGCCACTCTTGACTGCAGACCTGCTTCCTACTTTGCAGCCCTTCTGTTTTCCTGACTTCTGCTCCCTTGGTCTCTTCCTTGAGTCCTCTGTACTCCACCTTAGGTTATCTATTTCAGTCTAACTGCCTTTCCTTCATTTCCTTCTGCTAGATTGCTCATTGACTTCCTTTTCGCTGGATATTTCTGTTCTTGTCTTCTCATGTGTCTTATGGAATCCCTTTGTACAGAGCTTGCCTGTTGGTTTCCGGCAGGCAATCTCTGCCCCTTCCCCTGTCGCGTTTTCAGTGTTACAGACACCCACTGCTGTTGTTCCCAGCCATGAGCATACAGCGTGGGCCTCTGTTATAGCAATCTGTGCAGAAGGCTGGAGTTTCCTAAGGTTCGTGGAACACTCTTTCCCATTTCAGCATACACCCCAAGAGGGAATCCAGTTTGTTTGTACCTTTGTATCTTTTGCCCCTTTTGGCTCACAGCTACAGTTTCCTACTCTTCTTTCTTGTTGAACTTCCTGCTGTGTGTGCTTATCTGCTACCTTACTTCAGCACAGCCACCCAAACCCTACCTGGGTACCTTGTGCCACTCTTGACAGACTGCCATTCCTGACACCATCTTCCATCAAAGGCCCAATCAGGCGGGCCGGTAGGTGAAGCTGGCCCGCCTCCCAAGGCCCAATTCTAAGGCCCCCTGTCTGTGCCTGTATTGGCCAAGGCGGGCCTGGAGGGCCCCATGCCCCTCTTCAAACTATGACTAGGTCTCCAGACTAAGTACTGCTTCCCCTTGTTATTGCATCCTTGGACATCTATGCTCCCTGCAGATCTGCACGTGAGTTATGGCTGAACTCCTCCACTAATCTCTTCTGAGTCTTTTACTGTACCTTGACACTCTGCCTTATTTGCCGAAATTAACCTACATCTACTCTCACTGCATTTGTGCCTCCTTTTTAAAAACACAATTTTAGGTGTGTTTTTATTTTTTTATCTGTGAACTTCTTGCATTGCATTTGTGCCTACTTTAAAAAAAAGAACGATTTTAGGTGTGCTTATTATTTCCTCTGTCAACCTCCTGCATTGCATTTGTGAAACTCTTGTCTGTTGAAATTGCATTCCTTTCTGGTTTGCATGTATGCCTTTGTGAATATTTCTACTAGGGCACCTGGTGAGTTTAGCTAGAACTGTGCTGCACTCAGGGTTAATTCCTGAGAAGTAGAACTGTCAGCTCCAGTGATGGCAGCTTGAAGACTGTGCTCTTGTGCTCAAGACTAACTCTCACCTCTCTAAAGATGTCTACACCTAGCACCCCTGAGGCAACCCAGCCAGCTAAGTGGCAAACAGGAGTGTAAATAAGTGATGCTGGCAATGAAAGCAGAGATGACAGATAACTGGAGTTATTGATCCAAGTAAGCCTTGACATTGCTTAAATCAAGACCAAGCATTTCACTTCCGAAGTGAACGTTTTGGAGTTATCATGGAGGGTTGATTCTGCAGAATCAGACCTAACTACAGTGGATGACAATAATTGGAAATTACATGACCAGGTGAGGGAACTGATGGCACAAAATGAGCCTACTTTGAAGATCTCTGAACTAGAAAACTTCTCTAGAAGGAACAACCTGTGCATTGCTAGATTCCCAGAAAATGTTGAGAAGGGTAATCCAGTGGATTTTGTACAGCGGAATCTGGTTAAGATACATAATGTGGACCCAAAAGGTGATGCAGATTCAACTAGGCCGAGGATTTCACTGGCAAACCCAGTCTCCCGTAGAAAGTGGATGTGTGTGCGCAGTTAAAGCGGGTGTGTAATTCAGCATGTGCGTGTGGCATAGTGCTAATGTGAGAAAGTGTTGTGAATTCATGCAAACCAATGAAATGGTAGCTTAAATTGGTTAGATAGCATTGCATAGCATAAGCATAGTGTACCATATGACTGCATTGTAGTATAGGGACTAATACACACCAATCCCCACTTACCCCTAAAATACTAATAATTAACACCTAATCCCTAACTCACTAATATCCTAGTGATTAGAATGGGTGCAAACATAGGGTGCAAACTGGGGTGTAAATGGGTCTTTCTGTTTAGAAATAAATGCAGGAATTAAAAATGCTTTTGAGATGGGGAAATGAAGGCTGCGCAAGGAATTTGCAGAAATGATTCTGTTTAAAACAGGCTTTTGTATTTCAGTTGCTAGCACAGGAAGCTGGAAGGCAAATGTTTCAATTTATTGATTCTGGTCTCATTGAACCAAACTCTGTTCAAGGGTGAGGTGAAAAATAACAAGAATGGCTGGAAGTTTCCAGAAGGCGTGGTTACGCCAGAGGAGGTGTCTGATTGATGCATGACATGACTACCAGAGGCGAGGAGATCACATACTTTATGTAGAGAGATATATGTGAAATGGGCTGGTTGAGAAAGCAATTTAAAAAGGTGCAGAGAGAAAGAAAAGGTTGTTCGGCTGGGCCTTCTTGCTAATTACACAGAGACAAAAGTCAGAGAGTGCTTGCTGTGTGGGGGCAGAGCCAAGATTCCATGTGCTGGCTGGCGGAGGAGAGGGAGGGAGCTGTAGTTTCTCAGGACAGGCATCAGAGAGCGTAAGAGAGAGGGCTTGTGGAATTTCAAGAGGTTTTGCTGTCAGTCGGGAGAGACAAGGCGATTTCAAATTTTGTAGTAAGCTTCAAGTGACAAAAAGGAGAATTTCATGCATTATACATATATTTGCACTGATTAGCGGGATGTCAAATTAGGCTTTAGGTAAGCCCCTTTGTTCTTCATTAGCTGGAGCACAAATGCTTTTTTCTATGTGAAGTTAGCTTCCGGCAGAAAAAGGGGAGCTAACGCTCTAAAAAGCTGAAAGAGCAGCAGCTATTTCTCAAGGTTGTTTGCATAATCGTGCTCTGCCAAGTTTGGAAAAAGAGAGCTAGAGGCCTGCTCTGCTGTTTGTGGAGGAGCGTTTCGCCTGGGGTGAAAGAGGCAAGGAACAGCTGAGAAATTGGTCATCATTTTGACAGATTGTGAAACCAGCATGTGTAGATAAATAGTAATGTATTTCTGTTTTTTCAAATAGCTTTCAATGTTACAATGATTGCACAATGTGTGTATTTAATGTGTGTTAATTCTGATCTTCAGAACATCTATAAAGTGTCTTATACAATAACGAAGGCTGTGCATGATGATTTACTGTATTGCGTGTTTATTTTCTAAGGTGTAAATAGCAGTGTATAGGTGGTATTTTGGTGGTATATTTGGTGACCCTGTTGGGGTATTTTTGTGATATTTTGGTAAGCCCTAAATACTGAGGACCTGATAACTATTCTTATACCGGGGTCACTAACTAACTAGTTCCATCACACTGTTGAGGAGTGAGAGGTGTGTGGAAGTAGGTTTGCTAGAGGAGCCACATGGATGATGTTATTGGGTTAATTACTAAGAGGTAGAACTGTCAGCTCCAGGGATGGCAGCTTTAAGGCTGCACTCCTGTGCCCAAGACTAACTCCCATCTCTCTAAAGATGTCTACACCTGGCACCCCTGAGACAAGCTAGCCCGGCTACATTGCAAAAAGGAGTCGAAATAAGTGATGTTGGCAATGAAAGCAGATATGACATATTACTGGAGTTACTGATCAAAGTAGCCTGGACATTGATGAAATCAAGACAAGCTTTTCTGGTCAGAGGAGAACGTTATGGAGTTGTAATTGGGGGTTGATTCTGCAGAAGCACACCTAACTATAGTGGATGACAATACTCAGAAATTAAATGACAAGGTGATGACCTGATGGCACAAAATGAGAAGCTCTCTGTGAAGATCTCTGAACATGAAAACTTCTCTAGTAGGAACAACCTGCACATTTCTGGATTCCCCGAAAATGTACAGAAGGGTAATCCAGTGAATTTTCTACAGGAGCATCTGGTTAAGATATTTAATCTGGACCCAAATATGCCAGTGGAAATTGAAAGAGCTCATCGGTCCCTTAGTCCCAAGCCAGTGCTTGGACAAAGACCGAGGCACTTCATAGTGACATTTCTGAGATTCCCAATGAAGGAGCACATTTTAACGAAAGCATGAGAATTGAGAGATCTGGCGTGGGCAGGTAACAAAATAATGATTTGTGTTGACTTAAGTAAATATATTTTAGAAAAGAGAGGTGCTTTTGACAGAGCAAAAGAAAAGGCGAGAAACAAACATCTGAAATATCTTATCTCAGAGTTGTTTTGGAAGGCCAGTTACACTCATTTACATATTCTAAATGTGCTGAAGCTTTCCTGACTGAACCTAACTTGAATCCAATGGAGGAACTTCTGCCATAACAGAAAGTATCAAGACAACAAAAAAGAAAAGGTGACATTGGTCAAAGGAAACAAAAATTATTGGCTAATATCCTTCTGGTTTTCCTAACTAACTGCATTACTGCAATATTTTTATATTATTCAAAATTATTCACATTATGGTTTCTTTTGGTTTTTTCTTTCATATAAAGTGAGTATTTCATATTTGCCATTTTATTTTTCGGTTTAGAACTCAATGTTGTTTACATTTGTGTTAGGTAGTGGCTGTTGTTATGTGCCGTCCCTTTAACTGGGACGGGTTGCCCATTTAAGAATACGAATCATGACTTTGTCATGACTTGTGCCAATCAAAGGGGCCTCTTCATGCATGTGCAGGCACTGCAGCAGAGACCCAGGAACTGGCAACTCTGTCTGCGCGTCTTTATTGATGGTGTGTCTGCTGTGTGATCATGGCCTGTGTTCCTGCCCCGGCCTGTGTGCCCACAGAGCCGAGGCTGAAGTCTGCTGGATTCCCCCAGCACTGGTGTGCGGTCTGGTGCTCGAGATCCTTCAGGGTGCCCCCTGCGGTCTGGCCCTCTGTGTGAATGCCGGGTGATCCCGGTATCACGCTCTGGCACCCTGTGAGTGGGACCCCATGTTGGCGACAAGGAGGTCTGGGCGCTCGCACCCCTTCCGGTGCGGGCTGCCAGGGGGCTGCTCAGTGCCCGAAGTGAGCAGAGCAACAGAGGCGGCGTCTGCTGCGAAATGAGTGGGTGTGGCCTAAGGATGACTGTGCCCGCTGGCAGCTGCCGGGGTTTCTGGGAGAAGAGGAGCAAAGAGGAGCTGCGTGTCCTTGCGCACCCATCCCATCAGGACAGAGGCATGGTGAGGTGAGGCCGTATGTGTGCGCACCCATCCCCAGAGGTACGCGATCCACATCAGAGTGTTTGCATGTGCTTCCAGCAGTCCCCGGAGTGAGGGGGGAGGACATGCGAGGGCCTTCAGCCCTCATTTCTGGAAATTACACCGGCGGAAAGGAAATCACATGAGCGTGAGAGCCTGCAATCCCCCGTGTAATGCATATGGTGCAGGAGCCACGTGAGGGCCTGTATTTCTCATTATCTGCTCACGCAGCAGGCAGCACGTGAGGGCCTACATCCATCAGCTGGTGGACACAGTGCAGGGGTACAAGGACAGCCCTGACAGCCCCTCATCTGCCCCCAACAGGAGCAACCATGGGAGGAAGACACATCCACCGTGACACTGGATCTGGGCAGCAGGGTGTCGCAGGAACATCCGGCGCCAGTGGTTACCGGTGACGAAAACCAGGAACCCAGTATGCTAGAGGCTCCCCAGGGAGGGCTTGTGCGCCCTTGTGACAACTAACTGTGCAACATCAGGTGCCCATCCTTGGTAACAACGAACTGTGCAACATCAGAAACCCATCATGGTGGATGAGGAAAATGACTCCCTAGGGGAGTATCGGCAGAATGGACACCTTGCGCCACTGCATTTCTTTGATTTGGTAGGAGCACCTGCCAGTATATGACCCCAGGTGGACGGCGTGGGTGTAGGCCCTTGAGCTGTATTTCAAGGCAGTTGAGATTAAAGAAAGGGTGAAATGGCTAATTCTTCTATATTCAGCGGGCCCGCAAGTGCAGAAACGATTTAAGACTTTGCTGCCCGGTGACCAATAGTATGCTGCAGCCATTGCCACACTGAAACTTCGTGCCCATGGACAACTGGGATTATGAACGTTTCAGGATGAGATGCAGGAGACAAGAGGAAGGGGGGAGCCTAGATCGTTTCACGGCAAGCTTCGGGGCATGACATTGTCCTGCGCTCTGGGAAACCTTGAAGATGATGAGGTCTGGGCTCATATAATTTATGGCTGTAGCTCTGCCAAGCTGCAGAACCAGGTCCTCAGGGAGCCAGAACTGGGCCGCGGCCAGGAGCTGGCGGAGGTGCGTGCCTCGGCCATGGACATGTCCCAGCAGCAGCTCAAGTTGGAAGCCCCCATGCAACGGGTGACATTGGAAGATGTGTGTGCCGTGGGCAAATGGCAAGGAGGTAAGCCAGCAAGAAGAGTGGAGTGGCCACGAAAAGAGACAGTACCACGTTATGCCCTCAGTGTGAATGGGGCCTGCCACATGCACATGAGTGCCCAGCCAAAAGACATACACGCGGGAGGTGTGGAAAAGAAGATGATTTTGCACAGATATGCCCAGCTCCATCACCGGCCAGCCCAGTGAGGCCAGCAGCAGGGAGTGCATCAAGGGAGGAAATGAGACAAGCTATGGGGAGGATGCCACTCAGAACAGCTGCAGTCCAGGTGACAGGCGACCAGAGGAGTCAGTTTGACTACACAGAGGATGATGAAGGCGAGGATGTGTTCTTCGTGTCTTCCAGCAAAACCAGTGGCCAGGGGCGGCTCCGGCAAAGGCAGGATGATCGGAGCATGAAGGACTGGAGCATGACTCCCCAAGCAGGACAGTTTGATACAGGAATATAGGGCTGCTGGGCCTCAATTGGGTGCTCAGACTGGAAAGCCTCAAAGTTTGCTGCGGTTTAGTACATATAGTACGTTTGTGCAGACTAGAATGCACCAAAGTTATGGGCTCAGTTCAGGGGCGTTGCTCGGGGGGGCTAAAGGGGCTACAGCCCCTGATCTTTTGGTTGTAGCCCCGGATAGAATCTCAGGAGCTACAGCCAAAAGACTAGCTAGCCCCCAGTCCCAACAGTTCCGACATCAGCTTAGCCCAGGGTCTTTTCCAGACCTAGCAACTCCCCTGGCTCAGTTACAGGGACACTGTTACTGTGTTTGTTTTGGTTTTGTTATAATAAAGGAGGAGTGTTGTGTGTCACCCCTGTATCTGGGGCGTGTTGCCCCTTTAAGAATATGAGTCATGACTTTGTCAAAAAAGGGGCCTCTGCATGCATGTGCAGGCACTGCAGCAGAGACCCAGGAAGTAGCAACTCTGTCTCTGCATCTTTATTGATGGTGTGTCTGCTGTGTAATCACGGCCTGTGTTTCAGCCCCGCCCTGTGTACCCACATCGCTGAGGCTGTAGTCTGCTGGGTGCTCCCAGCACTGATGTGCGGTCTGGTGCTCAAGATCCTGCAGGGTGCCAGCTGCGGGCCGGCCCGCTGGGCGAAGGCAGCCTGTTTGACTTGCCGGGTGATCCTGGTATCTCGTGTGTCCCGCTCCGGTGCCCTGTAAGCGGGACACCATAACTTTGATGGAAGCAGCAACCTCAGGCATTGATGGAAAGCACCTGGGTGAAACACTGTACAACGTCATTGCGTTGCGGCCCTGTTGGGAAATGTGTATACGTAGGGAACTTCATAGAGAATGGCTACAACCGGTGGACTTGCTAATAGAAGCGGGACTCTGGATGATAAAGACGAAGCATCAGCGATGATGAGCGAAGCACGCCTTCTGCTGATGGATGGGCGATTGGAACTTGGGATGTGCATTTAAAGAATGTCGGGAGACACAGAGGTACCACCTAAATATGCTGAATGGAGTACCGGTATTTAGAAAGGGCGCATGCATGCCAACATAACTACCATGAGGAAAATAGGCAGAGTGGCGTCTAGTTGTCCAAATGCAAAATGGGTGAAAAGTTTAACCATCATATATGGACAACGTGACGTGCAAACACATATTAAAATGTTTGCACTGTACTAGTTTGTTTTAACAAAGACGAAAACTGGGTAGACTCGGGTATAAGTTTTACGTGTATTCAGGAATATTTAGCATAGTAAATGTTTCATTGGCTGAATTTGATTGACATACTGTTGACAGCATGCTTGATTAGATATGATTAAGCTACTGTAATGTGCTGGAATTAGCTGATTGGCTGAATTAGGCTTTATTGGTATTGCTGGTCAGAAGACAGTAACAACTTGCGCTTTTGGGCGATAAGTGAATGCAATCAATATGTTCACATAGTTAAAATTCTGTGCTTTAGCACAGACACGTATTCAGTGTTATAGATATCGGCAATTAAGGCGCCTGTGACATTAGCAAGCGATAACTGTTCAACATGGGGTAATAACATTTAGAGGATGTTATGGATGTTGTATGGGGGAATGGGGACACTTGAGGTGTCATTGTATTTCATTTTATTGGGCACAGGCCTTACTGGTGTGTATGGTTCAGGATGTGGGAATGCATGTGTATAACATTGCTCACGACATGTCAGATGGAAATTGGGCTTTAATGGTTATGCCGTTAGTAAAGTGTTTTATTATGTGTCACTTTGTGTACTGTCTTTTGTTTTATGCTCGTGTTATATCACTCATTTTTGTTCCTGAAAATGTTTACTTAGTTTCGAGTTCTGTATTATTCCATCACAGGCTGTTGTATAGGTGGTAAAAAGTCTGTTCTAATTGGGATATGAGACCACTAACCTTTATATTGTGGAATGGGAAGGGTTTAGACTGTGCACCTAAAAGGTGAAAAGTACTGGCTACGGTTTGAAGAAGCAAAGCAGATGTGATGGTACTCCAAGAAACAAACCTACTCAAACCCTCTCAAATGTTTTTGTCCAATTCTTGATACATGCATGCACTTTACAATTGTTATGGATTGAAATCGAGGGGAGTAAGCATACTATTTAGGAGAGGTTTGATTATGCAGACAGAGAAGGTGGTGAGAGATGATGAAGGCAGAATAGTGTTGATGAATGTAATATATGATGGAAAGAAAAGGACAATTGGCTCTATTTACGGTCCATGCTCCCCAAGCATCACTATCTTTAGTGCGTTATGTGCGATCCTATGTGGCATGCAGGGTGACAGTATCGTACTAGGCATAGTTTTAATTGTGTGCTAGACTACAGATTAGATAGATCTATACAATGCAGATTCACAGGTAAGGGAGCTAGTAGAGAGGTTACTCATTTTCTTCAAAAATATGGTCTGGTTGACATTTGAAGGATGATGCATCCGACAGGGAGGGAATTTACATTGTACTCAACTGTGCACAATTCGTATTCGCGTATAGAGTATTATTTTATCTCTGATAGGTTGATTAGTCAGGCTGTGTACTCTGACATAAGTGAAAGGGTGATTACGGATCATGTAATAGTAGGGTTACAGTTGCCTCCATCAGATATAGGATCTACATCAAAGAAGTGGAGATACACGCCGGAATTGATTTATATTTTAGTGAGACTAAAGAGACCACCAATACAACAATGTTGAAGTGGTGTCAAAGTGAAGTGGTCTGTGGTGGAGGATGGCGGTGCATTTGTTTCTCGCTTTATTCCAAGCTTTGACACTGGACAGACCTTGGCTCCTCCCCTATCTTTCATCACATTCTACAAAATTTCACAGGATCGCAAAGCGGGCACAAAATGGTGGCAAAGTGAAGCGATCCGCGGTGGAGGACGGGCGTGCACATGTTTCTCGCTTGAATCCGAAATTTGGCGCTGGACGGGCCCTTCTCTTCCCCTATCTTTCATCACATTCTACAAAATCTTAAGGGATCTGTGAAGGGGCCACGAAGTGGTGGCAAATTGAAGCGGTCTGCAGTGGAGGAGGGGCATGCATTTGTTTCACGCTTGAAGCCGAACTTCGGCGGTGGATGGACCTTGGCTCCTCCTCTATCTTTCACCACATTCTGCAAAATCTCATGGGATCCGCAAAGCAGACACAAAGTGGTGTCAAAGTGAAGCGGTCTGCGGTGGAGGACAGGCATGCATTTGTTTAACACTTGGATCTGAACTTTGGTGCTGGACGGACCTTGGCTCCTCCCCTATCTTTCATCACATTCTACAAAATCTCACGGGATCCGTGAAGGGGCCACAACGTGGTGGCAAAGTGAAGTGGTCTGCAGTGGATGATGGGTGTGAATTTGTTTCTTGCTTGAACCCGAACTTTGGCACTGGACAGACCTTGGTTCCTCCCCTATCTTTCATCACATTCTACAATATGTTGCGGGATCCGCGAAATGGTGGCATAGTGAAGTGGTCTGTGGTACGCGGCCGGCGATCAAAGGAGGAGGGTAGCTGAAACCCTAGGCAATGTGGAAATCAAGAGTGCGCATTGGGCTTCATTGAAATATATTGGTGTAGAACATTGGTAAATAATACCCCAAGATATCTGTGCCAGGGGTCAGCGACCATGGTTGAAAATGGCCCCAACTCAAATCATGAAATAAAGTCATCAAGTCTTAGCGGCAGAAGGGAGCAGAGGACTGCCACCCAACTCAAAACGAATAATGGTCTCCTTTTGGCTGGACAACCTGGTCTCAGGAGTCAGGCCAGGTCCAGGTCTCCTCCAGTAATAATCACCAATCGCCCGGTAGGAGGTTGACCGGGAGGTCAGTGGAAACCCGTGGGAAGGGACTGCTTAGCTCTGGCAACTGTTTGTCCTTTCAGGAGAATGCAATAGTAGCAGATCATATATCTAATTTAGCCGGCAGTGTGCAACAGCAAATAGGGAGGACCGTATTCAAAAGAGAGCATAGTTACTGCCCCAAGATGATGTGCTGCCTCCAATTTTCCACAAGCCTTTAAGAGGTAACTTGGTCTCCCCAATAAAGGAACAACTGATTAGTGATTTTTTTCAAAAAATCAGTCTCAAGTACGGAGGCCAAATTTACAGAAAGAACAAAAGCCATGGCAGTAATGCACCACTCTCATCTGAACAATCTCAGTTTATTTGACTTTGCAAATTCTATGGTGTAGACTATGCTTGTCCCTCCCAAAGTAAGCATTCCGCAGCAATCTTGTAAGGCTTCAGTCTTTGGTTCTCCGACACACTTGGTAAATATTCTGGATAAGTCTAACACTAGCTTGCAGTCATCAGAGTTAAAGAACAACTACTCAGGGCTACATCACACAATGCTGGAAGTGGCCGAGTGAATACGCCTTACATCACCAACAATTTCAGCTTCAAATATGGTGTTAAGCTTGTTCATGGCCTTATACAACAACATATATGAGGACGTGAAGGGTCATTCAAATTACTTCGATGCCATTGCTTGCAAATTGGACATCATGGGGGAAATGATTTTCCTGTTTCCAACAGCTATGCCACAGTCACATTCAGAAGGGTGGCAAAATCTTCTGGAGCTCATTATCATAGAGTCCTTTGAGGAACAAGTGGAGCAAATTCCTGAAGTTGGGGTGCCACAGGAAGGTACAAGGATAATCCTGCAGTTGGAGGAACTCCCCAAACAGAAGTCAATGTGTCAGTGGAACAGATGCAAACCGTGTTGTGGACCTACATAGGAAGAACCTGAGGAGAGTGGCAATTGAGAAGAAAAACTTGACTCTAAAGCGATTGAAAAGGAACAATGCTCCCTCAAGGAAGTACCTAAGAAATGTGCCCATTACAGAGTTGATCTTTGTCAATCTGGTGCAGAAAAACCAAAGGAATTTGCTACAAACAAGGGGAGTAATGGAGGTGGAGGGGCAACACTTGAGAGTTTCTGTACCAGAAAACAAAAAATGTCAGGGGAAACAGGAAAGTATGCAATTGACGGAAAGCCAAGTCAAAAGAGATAAGAAGGATGTGGGGGTGCATTTCGATATACCTGTATCCAGAGCACCCAAATTGAATTAATTACAGCCTACAAACAAAGGGAAAACTTGCCTTGTGATCGAGTTGGAATAACAAAGGTGGCCAGTAGACAAAGTGCGGACGTGACTAGTAGAAGGGCCAAAAGCAGAAGCAATAAAGCCCTGGTTAGAATGATTACAAAAACAGTACCGGGAATCTTCAGGGCTCGAGGAAGCAGAATGACTGTCCAATTGGTGAATTTGAATAGTAATCCCAAAATGAAGGACAGAAGGGAAGAAAACTCTCTTAACCTTAAAATTTGCAATGCAAATGTGGACTTGGATAGTCTTTTGGGGAAATTGAATTGACCAGCAAATCAAAGAGGGGCTGCAAGAAGAAATTGGACCATGGAGGTGCCCGTAAACAAAGAGACAGAAGGAAGAAGAGAAAGACAAATCCCGACTAGATTTCCAGTGGGCCCCATGTGAGTAACTCCTGGTCATCAGGACGGCCCCAATGGTACCAACACCATGTACAATGACCACACATTTCAGCAAGAGAGTTTTCTGGGAAGATCCCAATCAGGGGTGCCCTCCTCAGAACTCGAATTTGGATCAAAATGAAAGTGGTCATGTCCTGCATGCTGAACTGTGGGGTGGATGTTTGCTTAAACAGAACTAATGTGTTGACTATTTTTGCTGAAATCCCGACACTAAAATAGGATTCATTTTCCCACACAATCCGAGTCAAATGTGTGTGTTATCTACTTCCACTCCCACTTGGTTATGGGGTTGATACTAGTCGTTGCTACCAAATTTAATGTGTTAGGGTTTAAATTGGAAAATCCAGGAAGGCTGCATGTCTCTAAGAATGTGAGAGATGTTCCCCCTTGATCAAATAGGGGTGAGTACTGGTCCAACTAATTGCCCACAATTGAGGGGTCTGGTAGGGTGCAGAGTGGGGGCCCCCAAGTAGACTATGGACCTGTAATGCCCGCAGAGTGGGGTTTGGGAAACAAATGACCAAAGAAACCCGGAAGGGCTTGTGGAGATGGGGCTGAAACTGATCTTGTGGAACTCTCTGGGTTTTTCAAACTTGGAAGGGCAATAATGAAGCTTGGGCAATTTTGAAAGCTAATAGTTGCATACTTTCACAGGAAACATGGTTAGTTTCCTGCCGAATGATAGATGGCATTGAAGTCTGTTTCCAGACAGCCAGGGCATGTTTGGTGGGCAGACCTTCAGGAAGCCTGCTGGTAGCAATTCACATTGGCCACGACTTGTTAGTGAAGGCCATCCTTAACACACTGTTTGGTATTTTGGCTGCAGAATTGGATGAGGAAAATCTTTCAGTGATGCTTCTGTTGATGGATATCTACTGGGAACGGGGTGGTGACAGATCTGGATATTTTTTTAGTCGAATTCAGGAGAGCCTTACTGCCTGGAGAGATGCAAATATCAGCCCCTTGGGGCTGAACCTCCCACAACTCCGACTTTCCCTCTTCCTCTTCCTCCTCACCTGACAAACAGTCCAGAATTGCAGCAATCTGATGTGTTCGGGCTAGATAATTCTTCTTCTTCTTCTTCTCTTTTTTTTCTGAGTAATTGTCTCTCTCCCGGAAGGAAGCCACAGTGTTATGCTATTAACAAGCACTGCCTGCGGCCCCTCTTCGAAAGGGACAGACTGAGGAAAAAGCCCACTGGGCACAAAAAAAAAACACCAGCAGATGAGCAATAGTTGGCGTCAGGCCATGTCGATGCAGAGTGGAATATGGGTTCCAATGGGTTCCGGAGAATAGAAATGCTGGATAGTCCTAAACAACAATCTCAGTACAGAGTATGGGATGAACTGGAGCCAGTGGTCCACCAACAAAAGGTAAGGAAACAACAAAGGCAGCGTGCTCTGAGAAACAAACAGGAACAGGGAAGAGACACAGAATGCGCGGAGAGAGAGAAGCAGTAAGAGGTAAGGAGGCATGGGAGGGACCCCGTAGAGAAGAATAGCAGTGCCGCGGTGCCCAGAGAAGGCAACTGCCCGGAGAAAGTACCAGAGAGGAAACGAAGGAAAGAAAGGAAACTAGCATTGTGGCAACCGAAGAAGCACAACCGCGAACAAGGCTGACCGAAGCGGGTTGCAACGCACAGTGAACAGGGAGCGTGTGGCTGATAAGCCTCCCCGTTCACTGCTGCACAATACTAGACTGCTACCACAACGCTGGGAAAGACGGTGGCAGACACCTCAATGGTGGCTAGCAAGCCGGGACCACAGGGTCCACGGGAGGCGGCGTGTGACAGCAAATGAGGGGGGCGTGGTTCTAGTTGTGTGTGCTTTTAACGCAGACTACCCAGAATCCTTCCTGGTGGATGATTTAAGTGATGTATTTTTGGATACTATTCTGCAAACTTTTAAGACTCTGAGGCGGTTAAAATGGGCAGCAACCATTACATCTCTTGGCTTGAACATGACTACCTGTACCGATGGCAAGTCAGATAAAAGGGCGCCCATATGACAAATGAGAAACAGTGTTAGACTATGGGCCTCATTACGACCCTGGCGGAAATCGAAAAACGATGGCGGAAATGCAATACCGCCATCGAATAGCGCTCGGTGCGACTATGACCCGTCACCGCAAAGTACGATGCCATTAGCGACACCGTAGTGAACGCCAACGCTAACTGCACCAAGTACGCGCGCGCGCGCCATGCCAAACCGTAAATACCACCATGGCGCAAGGGTACGCGAATTCCGACCCTAGCGGACATGTACCTAACGCCATCAAGCACGGCGGAAAGTACCATTCCGCCATGGTGAGAAGTACGGCATCGCGAATCAACCGTAAACGGCCCCACTGAGTGCCTGTACACCGCTCCCTGGCCACATAGTACAACTCCCCGTAGGTGCAATGAAGTCACAATGCAACCAGTGAAATGTACAAGTCACCCATGCATGCCAACGAACAAAAGAATCTCAAGAGGGGCCAATGGGAGCTGCAGGGCACAGATGGCACGAATACAGAAGCCATTCCAATGGACATGACCTCAGTCCCCCACCAAGAAACGCACGCAAACACAGGCACCTGTGAGCAGCAATATTCCGAAAATCACATCATTCCACCAGTCCACCTGGCTGACCGGCATCTGTTACTCAAAACCTAATCCCCCGCCCCTGAGCATGACATCATTCAAACAGTCATATTGGCAGCCCTCATCCCTGACCTCACTGGGCTTCGTAGGCAAACGCGCCCAGCACAGTACCACGCAACTATACTCCGAAGCTGGAACCCAATGCAGATCTCCTCACAATACATCGCTCCCCAAATAGGAATATGCCACATCACTTGCAAAGAAGAACGCTACACGGCCCATATCAGAATAGAAATTTAATGCACAACAAATTCACCAAGCCCATACAGCCATTAGGCCATGAACTCCAAAACACATTTCACCATTGTGGGCTGCATCCGCAAGAAATGACCAGCTACTTCTTGTGTGACGCCCTGTTCCTTCATGGTACACAGGGCCACATTCTCGTACGAAAAGGCAACATGGAAGCGCACAGAACCGCAGGGCCGTCCCAATGGGGAGGCACTAGTCCAGCTGAAAGGCCGAAATGTTGCTCCTAGCCACTAGTACTGCGTAAGGGCATGTGGCCCATTGGCGATCGTCCCATAAGATCGTAATGCTGCTCCACTGATTAACACGAAGCAGCAGGTGTCGGGAGTAAAAGCCATCTGCAGGAGTGGCATACAGATGGCAGTGGCAAAAGGGGAGGAGATACCTGTCAACCAAAAGAAAAGAAAAAGAATAGAATGGCCATCAGAACTACATTCGAACAACTCACTTCAATGATCACACTAAATCCACAGCCATATGCATGCTAGCCCACTCCAAAGGATCATCACCACCCAAAAACCACTTGCGACTCATAACTATCTATATCGAGGTGAAAACACCATCACAAACGAGTGTACCTGTGCATGCGTCTGTGAAAACAGAATCCATCAGATGGGATTGGTAACGTGCATGGACACAAGTGTCTGAAGGCGCGTCGAGACAGGGAGGGCTCAAAAAGGCCAGATAGACGATGGTCCCACTATGGCAGCCCTGCATCACATAGCGCAGGGGAGGCGGACAGATTCCAAGAAGCCCTGTACATGGCAAACACTGTATCAAATCATCTGTCCATGCATCCATTCATCATTCCCTCATCCCGTAATGATAACGCCTGTTTCCATACTCACATAACATGTGAGAATTCCATTGAGTCTGTGCGTTATGCAGCCTGCAAAATCCACTGTGCCCCAGCCCGTAATTCCAGTGTTGTGAAGTAACATGTATTTGGGAACGTCCGGCCTCATCTTCCACTTCGCTATTGCGCATCCCAAACTATTCATATCAATCATTGCATCCTCGCCATGGCCCCTGTCCCAAGGACATTGAACAATAGAACGTTATATTTGCAGTCAGACCTGTGGGCATCTCCTCGCCGCTAGCTGATAACCGAAAGCGCCGCCCTTCGAATTCCTCATTTGCAACATCACGTCGAAAAGGCATCTGTGGCCGCTTGAAATCACAAATTAATCCATCTAGTGCGGCTGTGTGTGAAAATGGCAACTGCCTTCACTCACAAATGGGACGCCCCGCCCGTCGTTGCAACTCGGTACAGTGATGCATGAGGGTCCACCGTTACTCGAGTACTACGTTCCACTGACCCTTCACAAGTCTGTTCGCGACTGCAAAGATTGTATGTGAAACAATGGGACCATAGCCGAATGAACATATCAACCAATGTTACACGGCCATCGGGTACAAATACATGATTGTAATAGCAAGATGCCATTCCTCGAATTGCAGCGTTGTGTGCGGGACGTGCTCGGCCAAAGGGGAGAGCAGCTTGCACAGGTGGAATGAATCACCACAGGTGGAGGCCATACAGCCTGAAAACACATAAATTGCACACCCAGTCTCCTCCCACAACCACACCCACTCCGAAATGCTACCGGCAGGACTCGCGATGTTGGCCCTGGGGGACCTGATAGCACTGCAAGTACTCCAACTCCAAGAAGAAGACGAACACCAACTACAACCGGCCGCACGGAGGAGACGCAGGAGGAGGAGGAGGGCAAGGCAGGGCCAGCAAGGGCCTCCAGCACAGCCACTACCACCACGCAGGCAGCCCGCAATCCCACGCCTCCGAGCACATCCGTTCAACCTCACTGATGAGCAGATCCACACCCTCTACCGTTTGGACCGGGACACCATAGCCGCCATTGTGGACATGACACAGGCTGACCTTGTCAGCATGATAGATAGCCCAACCGCCATCCCACCCCTACTGAAGGTGGTGTCTGTACTCCACTTCCTGGCCACAGGCACCTACCAGCACACAGTCGGACAGTTGCATGGCATTTCTCAGCCACTGTTCTCACGGACACTATTGCAAGTGCTCGATGCCCTCCTGCAGCACGCAGACGACTACATCTCTCTACCACGCTCGGAGCAGGAAATTACCAACACAAAAGTGGGATTCCATGCACTTGGCGGCATACCAGGTTGCCTTGGTGCCATCGACTGCACCCATGTGGAATTGGTCGTCCCACATGCCATGGAGGCCCAGTACCGCAACCGAAAACAATTTCATTCTCTGAATGTACAAATGGTGTGTGACTCCAACAGGATCATTGCACATTGTTGTGCCCGATTCCCTGGATCAACCCATGATTCTATGGTCTTGAGGAACTCAACAATACCACGCTACATGGAGCGACACGCAGGGTACAGATCCTGGCTACTCGGTGAGTCTCATTTCATGCATGATGATGTGGGGTATGTGATGCGGCAATGACCTGGCAGGAAGGGGGGGGGGTGCGTACGTAGCAATGGCATTCCACATAATTCGTTTATCGTCCACATACAGGTGATGCCGGATATCCACTGAAGAGATGGCTCCTCACACCAGTCCGGAACCCACGGGACCAGCATGAGGAGGACTACAACCATGCCCACTCACGTACCCGTGTAGTCATTGAACAGGCATTCGGCCTACTGAAGACTCGTTTCCGGTGCCTCAGCAGGTCTGGCGGGGCACTCCTGTACCGCCATGAGAAGGTTGCAAAGATGGTGATGGCATGTGTCATGCTACACAACATGTGCGTACGTAGAAATGTGCCCATGCCCCCTGACGCAGAACTGCAAGCACCTGAAGATGGTCATGATGAGGGTGGGGATGTGGCAGCACCTGAAGGAGTCCGCGAGGCACAGGAGGGCCGTGACATTCGTCAGCATCTCATTGATGCATGCTTCTAGCACTCACGCCTGGTGGCTGATACATGGACACGGGACTCATGGCACTGTGTGTGTCTGGTACATGCACAATATGGACTGTACGCCTATGATGGCCTAGTACACAAAGATCATTGTCCACACATCTCATTGGTTGATCGTGCATTGTTTATGGCATATGTGATATCATGTTGAACACCCTATCGACCCGCCACCCAAGTGAGCCCAACACACCCCCTCCACCCTCCTACCTCCCCCCGAACACCAGTGTCCAAAGATGCTCATTGTCAGTGGGCAGTCGCTATTGCAAGCCCCCTCTGCGGGTATCAGGGGCACCCCTGCCTGTGGAGCGCAGGTTCCTCCCAGATCTACGTTGGGGGCTGCCCTGGACGGAACTTGCAACGGATGATGTCTCTGCCTGCTCACGTCCATGCATGTCCCTAAGGGTTTGTGAGAGCTCAGTGAGCACACGGCGCACTGCGGCAAGTTTGGCACATACGTCTTTGGACGTCGCATGCAGTTCCCCCCTCAGGCTCTCGGTGCTTCTCTCCATTTGTACTCTCAGGCTCTCGGTGCTTCTCTCCATTTCTACTCTCAGGCTCTCGGTGCTACTCTCCATTTGTGCCCTTAGTGTCTCTGTACTTCTCTCCATTTCTGCCCTAAGTGTCTCAGTTGATGTTTCTATGTCTGCCTTAATGCCCCCACATTCATCGGCATGGTCCTTGAGGAGCGTGGCCAGTTGCTGCTGTTGCACGATTAACTGGTCGAGGGACTGTTGCCTCTGCTGGGCCATGGCCATTTGCGGTGGTGTAACAGAGTGGCTGTTCGCCTCATGTTGCCCTGCCACAGGGCTTGTGGGGGATGGCCAGTCGTCGTCTTGTGGGTGCCCCTGCGTGGAATCCTCATGGTGTACGGGATGGAACAGACAGGGGGATTGGGACAGGTCATGGATGGATCTGACTTCGACATCCCCGTCTTCTGTGTCGGAGCATGCTGCCATTAATGGGGTGTCACCTATGGTGCTGCTGCCACCAGAGGCAGTGCCTTCTGTGGCATCCATTGGGGGGACCTGTGGTGCTGCTGTTGTGGGCATGCTGGCTGCTGGGGTGCCTGTTGATGTTCCCTCCTCTGTGCTGCCACTTGATTTGTGCTGCTGCCGTGTCTTGATGCGTGCAGCTGAGGTGGAGGGTCTTTGGCCGTTGGTCTTGGCCCTCTTTGCAGGTGTGCTGGTAGGGGTGTCCTGAAGCTCGTCGTTTGGATCGGACCCTGTGGTGGAGTAAAGGAGGGCGAGCGTTATTTATGGGTCTGTGGGAATTGGAATGGCAATGTATCACATGCATTGGGGTGGTACCTGAGGGTGATTTGGGTCGGGGCCTTGGAGGTGCTTTCATTTGTGTGTGGAGTGAGGGTGCAGTTGTTTGGCAGCCTGCAGTTAGGGTGTGCCTGCTGCACGTGTAGTGGGTGTTTTTGGGGTTTTTAATTATTTATGTATTTATTGTGAGTTTTAAAGTGCGCTATCAGGCCAATGTGTGTGGACGTTCTCCTGGCCATGTGTTGCTGTTGCGCTATGTGGACACATGTGATTCACATGATTGGACATTGTGGATTTGGCATGGTTTTATTTGGGCCACCTACCGGATTCTCCGGATGTCTGCACTCCTTTCTCCATCCCTCCGACTCCCTCTATGCTCTCCATTCCAATGGTGGAGGCACAGATTTCTTCCCAGGGGGTCAACTTGATGGGTGATTCTGATCCTCCCCCGGTGGCTGTGGCAATGTTGCGGTTGGCAGAAAGTATGCTACGGACGCGTATCCGCAGGTCGTCCCATCGCTTTCTGCATTGCTGTGGGTTGCGGGGTGCGGTCCCCACCGCACTTACCCGCTGTGCCACCAGGGCCCATATGGCCTTCTTGTTCGCAAGTGCCGTCCTGGTCATTTGCGTGGAGAAGACGGCGGCGGCATTCTCCTGGAGGGTCTCTGTAAGCACGGTGAGTTCCTCACGGGAGAAGTGGACCTGCCGCTTGCGGTCGCACGCTTTCTTCGCTACTTTTCCCATTTTTCTTGGTTTCACTAGGGTGGATGACGGGTTGGGATGTGTCTCAGGGTAGTGTTTTTAGTGGTTGTGTGGATTTTGTGGTTTTATAGGTGTACGGCGTGTTGTTTCCCGTTCCGGGCCCATGTTTTTACTTCGGTTTCCGTATATTTACGGTCACCGTACTTTCCGGTTGGCGCTCACTGCGGTGTCCGCTAAGATGGGTGGCGGTATTGCACCTAGGGCGCCGTACGGCAGCGGTGTGGGCCGTTATGGGGTCATTTCCGCCATCGCGGACTTTGCACTTCCGCCATGCCGTGGTGCTCGTGCCCGATGGGTCGGAATGGGCCGCACTTTGCTCCATCGTGCAATGGCGGAAACGCTATTTACGCTGTGGCGGTCCGGTCAGTCACTTTCCGCCAGGGTCGTAATGAGGGCCAATGTCTTTGCTGATTATAAGTTGTTTGAGGCTTGCACCACCTAGAAGTGGTCGGCTATAACCACAGCATGATCGTGGAGAAGCAATCACCTGCATCATTTTATGTTCTAACAAAAATAAAAAAAACAGAGCTTGGCAACATTGCCAGATGGAAATTCCTCACACACAGGTCAGAGATCATCATCCACATCCTCATCCACACTGCCTCCAGCTTATTGTGGAGAGACTGTTAACAGAACATAGTGATTATGATTCATGCATATAGATCCAAATGGACCTCAACACCAGAGCCTATATGTTAATGCACTGTAAAAAGAACGGTGCCATTAACAATCATATTGAGTTGTGTTTCCACCCCTTGAAGCAGATAAGGGTCAGGTGTTTCCTTAAAAAACAACCTTTTAGGTCCAGTTAGGCCTTCCTGAGTAGAGGAGCCTCCTGGTTCTGATAACCATTGCTTTTTTTGCACTTAATCTTTGTACTGTATGGTTCTTGTATTGTACTATCGTTTTCTAGATTTGTATAGGAAGGGTGTTTTACAGCATTCCACTATGTGCACTAGGGTTGTGAGATTTTTCTTTTACATGTGTAACGTATCTTTATGTTATGTGTTTTAAAAAAGAAATGTATTATTTGACTCTGATTATTCTTAATACATGTGTATGTTTATGATAAAATCTAGACTCAGTACCTATTTGGTCCTTGGGCTGAGTTATCCAAACTAAGGGACAGTGTGTCTAATGACACTTGGATTCTTGAGTTTTTGATTGTCCATTGACTTCTGTGGGGCTGAATCCGGGTGTCCATAAAATTGCTCCCCTTGTCTCCCCTTGTATAGGTTTATATGTTAATACTCTCCAATGACTTCCTGTACTCAACAACAGACACAGAAAGCATGAACATCATGTCACTTCCAGCTAAGGGCAGCCAATATTTGATTGAAGACTTCACTGTCACGCTCACTACACCGTCTCTTAATCACCCTTACAACTTTTTCCTCAGTGTCATCAATATTCATGGCAATTCTGGACAAAACTGGGTGAAGGAAGGTGTTAAGTGCATTGTCAACACTCTGAAAAAGACACAGTGCACAATAGAGTCAACACACATAAAAGGTTATATCCTCTTCCTCATCATTAAAACCCTACACGCCCTCTGTCATGGGTGTCCAGTCACACTCTACCTGTTGGTGAGTGTGACAATTGGCTTTCACATTAGTCAGACAACCCCAGTCAATCACATCCATTGGTTAGACAGCAAAAAGGGTTCCAGATCATTCAGTTGCTTACCACTGTTAGCTATCATGGTAGACTTCAGCATTATCCTCATCACACTGGCTGATGTCAGTGAAAGCACTATGACTACAGGTCACTTATCCAGACAAAGTAGAATGGTGTTGCAGACATCAAACATTGTGCAACTATGTGCCACTAAACCCTGCAGCCTTGACCTTCCGCAGACTGGTGCACTGAAGACCTCAACCTCTACAATCGAGGCATCAGTACAAATGGAGTGAATTCGCCTTTTTCCTGCACCACATCCATGCATAGCAAGTTCAGGTAAGTGTGAGCTTTGCAGAGAGCTGATGACAAATGCCAAGGCCAAATAATGCATTAACACCAAAGGCAAGGAAAGGAACAGAGGCTGATTCCTCGTGTGTCCATGATGTATTGCATAAAGTGTTTCCACAACTCACACATACTGTGTTCCACAGAGGATTCAAGCGCAAGGAAATGTATCATCATGTAGTAGTTGTTCCCGCTTCACATGCACACGAGTCAGCAACAGCACAACCTACTGCCTATGTTTAACGAAGGTCACATTGTACATGGTGAACATCCCTCCTGCCTCTGTACTCCAGACCCTTCCACCTGCTGCAGTCTTCCCTTAGCTGGCAAGCACTCATGGCTCCCTCGGTCACTGTACGTTCCTGAAGACTGTGAAATGCTTGCAATTGTGAAGTAACCAAGAGTGGACACCAAGTGGCTCATCAACTATTGGCCCATCATCAATATGTCCTTCGTTGATGTGCATATGCAGGAGCCATACATTTGCTCCATTGAGATGTTGGCCAACAACATTCTTCAGTCATAGTAATGTTTCCCAAGAGCCTGCTGCTGCACAGCCACTGCACCATCAGTGCTGTTGTTTGGCCAGTATATGGTGTAATTGGCTTTCACCTCATGATGCAGTATGTTGGGGTGGCTCACACGTGGAGCCCCTCTTTCAGGTATAGTTCATGTTTCTATGGTTGGCCCTTGAATGATAGGGACACTCACAGGCTGCCTTTGGCTGGAGGTTTGGGTGGGGGGCAATTATCTGTTGCAGCGTTCTGTCTGATTGCACCCCACAATTGCTGCAACCACCAGGTTAGTGCCTCCCATCGCGGGGCAATGTTGGTCCAAGGTGCTTCCGATGTGGCACATTGTGGGCACATGGAGCAGTGCTGGGCTGTCAGGGGGGGTGTTGTGGTCGCTACAGTTTTTCCTTTGCACCGTATGGATTTGCTTCATATTTATTTTGTGAATCAGATTGCCGTGCAATAGTTTTGCGTGGCACATTCTTTGCTGTGATGCTATAAGTTTGCACTATTTCTGAACTAAATCAGGCCCACAATGCCGTCATTTGATTTAGCACTGTACTCAGTAAACCTTTTTGCTAAAATAGCATGATAACCTTATTTAAAAATGTACACTACCACAGTCATTGTATGTTACTCTATCATCATCCACAGGTATTTCTGCTGCATACTATCACCAGCTAAGCCACTTTAATTTAATTATCCAGTTGGGTGAAACTAAACATGTCCAGTATCTCAACTAGGTACAAATCACAAATACTCTTGAAACCCTTTTGTTTTCTTATATACTCTAATACACTTACATACTCTTATATACTCTTTAAAAGTTATTTGCAAGTACAAGATCCACTTTAACCTCATTGGATTGCAATACATTATTACCTTTGACCAGCCAACAGTTGTAGCTGTTGTCAAAAGATGTAAAATGAGGAATAGAGTTCATAAAATAAAAAAAGAACATTCAAGTGTGTAATTGCAATCGACCCTCATGACTTTATTAGCAAGAAAGACAGCATTGAGTACTATGAAGGGGTATTGAGGGGATCCCTAATTCACATTGCATCCGTGGGAGAGGTGTTCCAGATGGACTACCAAGGGTCACCTACAAAATGTCTGCTCCATGGCCTCTAACAACCTTTGACTGGTGTATTACTTCTGTTCTGCCCCGGATGCTGCAACTGGGAGTATCTTTGCCTTATAGGCTTCCAACAGAAGACCAAGTAAAATGTTCCCCATTTTTATTTCCCCATTTAATAGAGCAATTTCTACGTTTTAACTTTGTTTTCTTAATTCTTAAAGAACCCTGTGACAGCTTGTCATCAAACAATACTCCCAAATATGTACATACAGGCAGGTTTCCAGTATTGGGTCCCCCAAACTGCAGGGAAAACATTTGGTTGCTTTACCGAATATCTTGACCTTTTTCTTGGCTTTGGTAACCATCAGTCTTGTTATTTAACTGTCGACAGCAAGGGGTTCAAATCCAAACTGTCCACTTTGTATGTAATAATGTCACTGACACGATACTTTCACTGAAGAGAGGCCTGTTGGGGAACAAAGCATGTGCTTTCTGAGCAACACGGAAGCGGGTGGTTGCAACAGCACAGACAAAGAGATAAGGAGGGGTTTTGGGGATGGGCAGCAGCATGTGTATATGTGTATGCATGTATGTATCTAGGTGAGTGTGGTGCATGTGTGTGTGTATGAATGGATTCTAGGTCAGGAATAGCGGGCAGGTCGATGGTCCAGGGGTTGGCAGGGGTCTCCCCCCGCCGACCCGGAAACAGGCTGTGCGGGAAGGAGGGTGGGGGAAGGAGGGTGGGAGAGGGAGGGTGGGAGAGGGACCAGGGCCGGGTGGTGTTCCCTGCATTGGGAGCACAGAGGGCAGGGGTGCTGCCAGGGGAATGATGGTCCCCCACAGAGCCATAACTGGGCCTGAGTGATTGTGTTTCAGTGAAAGCGGCCTATGGGGAGTCATCATAGAACCTTCTAATCCCATCTGCAGTCTTATAGGTGTCTGATCTAAAATGATAAATATGTTGTCTGTCTCAAATCCTTAGGTAGGTCAGTGTTAAATAAGATAAATACAGTTGGAGATGGACACAGTCTTGCATAATATCTCCTGTCATTAGGAATGTGTTTGTTAAGAAATCTTCATCACTAATCCTGATTTCCATTCATGCAAACCGAGCCTGGAACTGCTTTAATAGACCTACAGAGAGCCCACAATTGTCAATATTTACAAAAACAACCCTTGATTAATTCCTTTGAAGGCTGTGGTGAAGTCAACAAAGACCACACAGAGAGGACCTTCCCCTTTCCCCATCACTCTCAATGCCAATTTTGACAGGGTTAGACAATTAAAATGAATGTCCCTTGCCAAAATCAAATTTGATGAGAACAACTTTCTCTTAGTCAACACAATATGTCAGATGTCAAAAAAAGCATTTAGCAAAAAGTTTGATCGGTGCTTCCTAGAGCTCTATTAAGTGATTGCTGTTAGGTCTGGTTCATGGCCCGTTCTTGTGGAAAGGGATTATGCTACGGCCCCTCCAAGAAGCACAACTAGTACCAGTCCTATTAACTTCCTCAAACACCATATCCAGGAATAATGGTCACGAGTTAGGGAATGATATTCAGGTCTGATTGGATAGTCTATCATGTCCAACTGCCCAAGAATCTTTTATGGAACAGATGAACCCCTTAAGAGCCATTATTATTAAAACATATGCACAATGGGACTCATTACCGGTCCAGCGGTAACCGTGCTGGTGCTATCGGCGGGTTGCCGCTGGACCCATAATATTTACTGGCACCTGACTTCCCGGTGCCACCGGGAGATTACAACCCCGGCGGCCCAGAATGTCAGGTGCCGGTAAAATGTAAGTCCCCATTCCCATAGAGTCCATAGGACTCTATGGGAGTGTGGACATGGAAGCAGCGGTCTGCCTACCGTGGCAACTGTGCCCGGCAGGGTCAAACCTGTCGGGCAAGGCGGCCTTGCAGGCAGACCTCTAATATGCCCTTCAGGAAACAACAATGCCGGGGTATTACATTTTGTGCCCCTAGGTCATTGGGATGCTAAATACGACATTTTTGTTGTCTTAGTATTCAGCCCCCACTAGTGGGGGAGAATCAAAATTGAATGTATTTTGTGTTTTAGAGGGTCTTGATTTCCTTACTAGATAATACTAGAAAATACTTTGTACATTCAGACTCCAGTGTTGCTAAACAGAAATCTGCCGCTATTTGAGACCCATTGAAAACACACATTAAAAGATGTTCTTCAGCTCTGTGCTGGATCACTCTTTTCAGCAAAAGGCAGTTATAAGAGGCAACACATTAAATAACGTTTAACTTTTTTTGCATTTTACCCCACTCTCTTTGACCAATGTTTGATAGTGGGCAGCACAATCGGTAATTGTTTTTCAAGTAGAATTTGCATTGGCTACAGAATAGTGGCACTAATGCACAGATGAGTCAATACTAATGGGGCTGTGAAGTTCCACCAGCAAGAAAATACATATATAGTACCTGATAGCAATACTTGTATGCAGCACTCTTTTTTTTAAATTACATCTGTCATATCCCCAAAATGTGTTAGCACTAGGTGGATCCTTGTACTCCATCGGGAATTGAATCACCTGTACATACATGCCCTGGCTCTGGCCACAAAAACACTGTAAGATGGAAGACAATACATCATCTATGCCCTTTCAAGAACATAGGTGCTGATGTGCCTATTGTTCCCTATAATATTCAGAGGGGGCAAGGATGAGCACCTGAAATTACTGTGTATCAATTACTTAATAGTAGTTACTTTAGTATATGCTGAAGGGTAAGGATTATTGAAGGTGGATGTGTGGGTAGGTAAGGAGATGGGTGGGGTATAGTAAAGAGGTTATGGGGGACCCCCAGTTAAAGAAACAAATGGAAAAATACCACAAAGCAACTGCCATAAAGTGAATTACCATTGTGGATGAAATCAAATAGAATCCACCTGCCTAATGTACTCAGAATAGCTTAGAACCTGGGTTCAGTCCTGTTGAATCCCTCATCAGTTGTGTGAATCAGTCAATCATTCGGGTACCAGACTTTCAACCACTCCACAAATGTCATTTTGTCACTGTATGCAGTCGACACCACTGAGTGCTCAGCTTGCTTTCATATATTGTGATCAAATCTTTTATTATTTCCTGTTTTATGAGATACAGTTCAGGATACTGTAAACCCATTAATTTACACAGTACCCTATTTGCCATAGACACTGTGAAACCAACATTTGGGCACTGCTCCTTTATCAAAATTGTGCACCGTTTAGTTGCTACTGTTAATAGGACAAAAACAAAGTTTGTAGTGGATTGATACTCAGTACTGTGCGCTATTCACCAAACCTATTGGGTTATGTTGGTAAGCAATATAATCGTGTTAAATATCCAGCTGCCGGAGTCTCACAAAGACGAGAACCCTCCACAAGAGATTCTCTCTGCAATAAATGATTCAACAACTATTGTACGACTGTCTCCGCGCTTGATACTAGTATTCCTCATCTATAGTTAGTAGCTGTGTTCACAATTCATCTTGCTGTTTGTTCAAATGATATAGTCCACACATTAAATCCAGTAATGTCTTTATATTCTGGTAATACGGTGCAGTAATAATATAGCCACCACGTGTTTCGACCGGTATGGTCGTTCTCAAGGCTATTTACATCCATGTAAGACATATTATGACACATATAAATACATTAAAATAGTCAAATGTAGTAACATAAATGCATCAATGTCAAAAACCATTCATGATTGACAACATAAAGAGAAAATGGTTTATAATGACATACCACCCAGGTTGATGTGGGTTGGGAGATGTAAGCGTCCATGGTAATTGGAGTAGAAAGTAAGAAGAAATAAGGTGTTCCCAATTAGATGTAATTTCGAAAAATCTTTTGCACAGAATTACTATGAAACTTGTCCTTATTCAATATAATATTGTGGTGTTATTCAAAATATGCATGTGTTCAGTGCAGCCATCCACCTCTTCAGAAATGCCCACAGTTTTGTCCATCGTGCCCCTATATGTTAGTTAGCTACAATGGGCCTCATTAGGACCCAGGCGGTAAGGGGTTTACGGCGGCGTAAACTGCGCCGACCCTTACCGCCTGATTCCGAGGTCCCTTAGCGCCATGGAGGATTTAACACCTGCTTTTAGCAGGTGTTAAAATCCATGGCGCTAAGGGACCTTGTTGTTAATTACGCCACCGTAATTTACGGTGGCGTAATTAACGCCTTCCCCACTCCCATTATGCCCTATGGGGCAAAAATGGGAATGGGGAAGGGTAAATGGGTTAATGGGGACTTACCGCCCCGCCAACCTCGGAATGGGGCGGTAAGTCCGCCAACCACCATGGCGTAAACATAGTTTACGCCATGGTGGTAAAGGTACGACCCAGGCGGTAACTTACCGCCTGGGTCGTAATGAGGCCCAATGAGTGTTGTCTGGGCCCATATCCATGTATCACCCAAATGTGCTCCATGAGTAGTCTCCAAGGTAATTAGGGTATGCTTACCCTTGTCCTGTGTTCATTCATCAATATTTATAATTCAAAGTATATCACCCATAAGCAATGAGTCGAGTTATTAGGTATCTGTATATAGCATTATACTGTACGCTATATTCTGACCCACCTCATATTTTGCTTGAACTAGCATCCATGATTTGGTGCAACTTCTATTGTATCCATAACGTTTGTTGGGTTCAATCCCTGTAACCGTCAATAAATCAGAAAGCTGGATTCAGTAATGTCACCAATTGCTAAACTATAGAAATAACTCAGGATTCACTGTTATTCTTACTTATTAAGGATGGATAAATCCCTAGTGCAAAATCCTCGTTCTTGACATCAAACGCCCGTTCTGTCTTGTCGCGTTTATCTGAATCACGGCAAAACAAGATGGCGATGACGTTTTGCACTATGATGTCACGCGCAATGATGCGCGTGACGTCACATTGTAAACACAGTACGTCACTGGTATTGCTTGCTTTGAGCGTGCTCACTAGTGAGCCAGTTAATGTTTTCACACGACGGTTCCTAATGTGTGCAACTTGTACCTAAATATTATAATCCTTGTGTTGCTTCTTCATGCAATCGCTCTTTTTGCAGGGAAATGTAATATAAAAAGGTTGCAGTCAGCATTTGCTTTTTATTTACTAATTATTGCAGAATTCACAGTAAATCTGAGGGGTTAAAAGTCTAAATGATAAATATTAATGTTAGATGCCCCCATTGTGTAACAGGGATCTGACTAGTGGATATGTCAGATCCTGAAAGACCCTCTGGGATGCCTAAAGTGGCAGGTGGCTGCAAAGGACACAAGGTCACAAATGTATAAGCTACAACTCATTCTGGATAGCAAATATCACACATTTATAAAAAAAACATACATCTCATGATCCGAATTGAGTCCATGTTCTGTTGATCGTAGGAGACAAATTAATTTAGCTTCCATTTTATATAATATCAATTTTAAGTCTCCCCCTCTCTTTCCTTTTTTGGCCTTCATTGGGCCCAAAAATCTCAGTTCTTCAACATTATCCATTTGATGCTGGTTTTGCCAGTGTATGGCCAATGGAGTCTTTGGTTCTATATTCTTCAAACTCAACAAATGTTCCCTGATAGTACTGCCAACATAATGTTTACCACAAACACATTGAATTAAGTAAACAACATAGCATGTTTTGCAATTGATATGGTTGTCAATGTTAATTTCATTACCAAACTGGTCCCTAAAAACTTTGCATTTGTCCAGTGCATATTTGCATTGGTTACAATGCCCACATTTGTAAAATCCCCCCTCACTTTTTAGCCAACTTTGTGTGTGCGTTCCCGATGAGGTGTTCAAAAAAGAAGGACATAATCTTTTCCTGATAGTTTGTGCTTGCGTGAAGGTAAATTTAGGCTTCTCAGTGAAAAAGATTGCAAATCTTTGTCTAATTTAAGTATATCCCAGTGTTTGGCTGCCATTCGATACAGTGTACTACTGTCCTTAGTGAAATGTGTTATGATAGCTACAGGTTGTGTTTTAGACCTGTCTTTGGTGTTTGTGTTGACCAATTCTCTTTGTTTAGTGTGCATGTATTTTTTAGCTGCTAAATTGATGCATTTGGGGCTATATCCTCTTTCCAAAAATCTGTGTGTAAGCAGTTTGCATTCTGACTTGTAATCTGGATCTCGACTACAGTTCCTGCGAACTCTGTAAAATTCTCCGCCAGGAATGTTGTTGATGGTTTTCCACTAATGGCAACTATCTGCATGTAATACTGAGTTTACTTCAGTAGGTTTGCGATAGGTTGTAGTATTGATTGTGTTGTCTAGAATAAATATGTGCAGATCCAAGAAATATATCTGTGACGGGCTGGCATGCCCCGTAAATTGTATGCCAAATTTGTTGTTGTTAGCATATTTCACAAAATCTTCGAAGGAGTTCAATGTACTGTCCCAAATTACAATAATGTCGTCTATAAATATTTTCCAACCTATGATATTTTTGCAAAAAACATGGTGTTTGTATAAATGTTCCTCTTCATATTGTGCCATAAACATATTCGCCAAAGAGAGGGCGCATATTTGGTGCCCATTGCTACACCTCTCTCTTGTAGGAAGAATTGGTCATTGAATAGGCAAATATTGTTCTTCAATGTGAAAACCAAGAATTCTTTCAACATTTCAACATGCTTCCAATGTGAAGCTGAGCAATTCCTAAAGGTAAATTCTAATGCATTCACTGCTAAATCATGTCCAATGCTAGTATAAAGCGCTGTAACATCCAAAGTTGCTAGTAGATAATGCGCATGCCATTCTACAGAGTCTAGGAACTTCAATACATGTGTACTGTCTCTAATGTAAGATCTTCTTTTTACCACAAATGGTTTAAGAGCCTCATCTTAATATTGTGAGAGTCCCTCTGTGGCCCACCCTATACCACTCATAATTGGCCTTACTTCTGGCAGTTGTTGGTACGCTTTATGTATTTTCAGTAGAAAATATATAGTTGGTATTGTAGGATTGTTGACCATGAGAAACTTTTTTTTCTTCATCCGTGAGGAGTCCCATGGTGTGCCATTTAGAGATTAGATTACCCAACTCAGTTACTATGTTTTTCGTGAGATTTCTTTTCAAGATTTTATAACAATGAGGTGTATTCAGATGGTCCATACCCATTTTCATATAGTCTTCTGTGTTAAGTACAACTACATTTCCTCCTTTATCAGCGTCTTTAATAGTAACCTTATGATTTACAGCCAGGGAATTCAGAGCTTTGAATTCTTCTTTGGTGAGATTATATGAAGGTTTGTCATATTTCTTAGGGCTTCGGTTCACAGATTTGTCCATTATTGAATGTATATCTTTAATCATAGATTTATGAAACATTTCTATAATGGCCAAATTGGTTAAGGCTAACCCGAATTATGATGCAAAATGCTGGTCATGTGGTTTATCTCCTGCTACATATATGCACATGTTCTTTGAATGTTCATATATTGTTGAATTTTGGCATGAAATCTGGAAGTTTCTCAAATGTATCTTCTGTGTAGATGTTCCATTCTCTTCTGTAAATATATTTTTAGGAAGCTTGGCTATCACAACATACATTCCACCTGACTCAGCCAGACTATATGATCTATTTATTTCTATACCCTTAAAATGCATCACAGCTAACTGGAAAGACTCTCGATTGCTTTCTACCAAAGTCTGGTGGAATGTTATTTGTCACACTCATAAATTGGAAATGTGCATGGCTAAAAATCAAAATGCAATTCCTAAACACAATGCTATATGGTACTATTTCACCTGTCATCTTAATTGTTTCAACGCAACTGCTCATGGTACATGAACATATATCCTTATTTCTTCTTCATTAACTTAACGATTATACTGATATTGAAACGCCTGGTCTATATTACAATAGAAATGAACAGATCAGTTGTATGAAATAATCTATTATACCCATTCCCCCCCTCATCCTGTTCCCATCTGTTTCCTGTATGTCTCCTGTATGTTTCCCAGTACGTCTCCCCATATTTCTATGCTTCTCTCCACATTAGTTACTCTTTGCAGACTTGATCTACAGCTACTCACATGTTATTAGTATCATCTACAACTTTAACTCTACTATTGTTTATATTGGTACATTAGTGAATTTAACCAATGAATATGTTATAAAGAAATAATAATATAGTTAGCCAAGATCATTCACTCTGTTAATCATTTATGGTTACCTGTTTCTTTCAAAGTCTGTAACTTGTTAACACTTGTATCATTCTCAATATTTTGAACAATAAAAATCATTAAAAAAAAAAATCTATGACATTTTCCATTATTATTTGTGGGGTGAATTTGGAAGAATGTTTTAATTCACGAATTTCCAAATTTCTAGGATAAACTCCTAAAACCGAAAAAACAGTTTCCAAGTCTGAATTCCCTTCTGTATTAAGTGAGATCAATATTTCAATGTTCTTAAGGTCTGCTAGGCTTAAGGTACTCAACGGTTCCAGTGTTACTGATGGTACGAAAGCACGAACTTGGGTTGCAAAAAACTTTTTCAACTTTAATTTGCGCACAAATTTAAACAGATACATTTGAAAATCAACATAATTAGTATTGGCTACTGGAGCAAAAGAAAGTCCCTTGTTGATTAAAGTAATCTCCTCTCGAGTCAGGTTATGATCTGAAAAATTCACAACTAAATCTAATGTTGTTGTTGCGCTAGTCTCTTCTTGACAGTTGATCTCGTCAAGATTCCTGGTCGGCCTGAGTCTTCGTCTGAACTGCCACTTCTGCTTACATTCCCCCCCCCCCCCCGCCGGCCCCTTGTGTGGTATTGGCTATTGGAATAGAGGTTCCTGGTGGGGTTTGGTATCTGACTTGTTTCTGGAGATACATTCTCTGGTCTCCCTTTTTGTGTCTCTGTATCTCTTCTAAAAAAGTAAAGCCACGTTGGTTGGCTGGTTCTGATCTCTCTGCTATATTGCCTTCTGATTCAAAATTCTCTCCATCTTGATTCTCCTCCTCTGAATCAGGGTCAGAGCTGGCAGGAGTTGTGTGAGTTGAACTGGGTTTGGATTTGGGGCCACTATTATCATATTTAGTTTGAAAAGTATAAATTATATCCAATCGATAGTCCTTGTCATCCCTAAAAAACTTCCTGAACTTTCTCATTTTAATCTCATCTTGGTATTCTCGAAGAATTTTCTCATAATTCTTTTGTTTGGTTGTTTCTGCATTGGTCATATTCTTAATTTCCTCCTTTAATTGATTGATCTGCTCTATTACTCTTTTGTGTTCTCTAGTTGCATGTGTAATCAATAATTCTAGCATGTTTTTAGAGCTGGAGCTCAAATTATGTTCCCATTTATTGCGGGTCCCTGCAATAACGGCTGGTTCCAGCCGCCGTTATGGGAATTGGGCGCTAAGGGATTACCGGTACCGGTACCTTTACCGGTACCGGTAATCCCTCAGCGCCAAGGTCGTAATGACCCCCCTTGTGTCCTTTGCAGCCACCCGCCACTTTTGGCATCCCAGAGGGTCTTTCAGGATCTGACATATCCACTAATCAGATCCCTGTTGCACAGTGGGGGCATCTAACATTAAAATGTATCACTTAGACTTGTAACCCCTGGGATTTACAATGAATTATGCAATAATTAGTAAATAAAATGCAAATGCTGACTGCAACCTTTTTATATTACATTTTCCTGTAAAAAGAGCGATTGCATGAAGAAGCAAAACAAGGATTCTAATATTTAGGTTCAAGTTGCACACATTAGGAACTGTCGTGTCAAAACATTAACTGGCTCACTAGTGAGCACGCTCAAAGCGAGCAATACCAGTTACGTACTGTGTTTACAGTGTGACGTTACACGCATCATTGCGCGTGACGTCATCGCGCAAAACATCATCGCCATCTTGTTTTGCTGTGATTCAGATAAACGCAACAAGAGAGAACGGGCGTTTGATGTCAAGAACGAGTATTTTGCACTAGGCATTTATCCATCCTTAATAGGTAAGAATAACAGTGAATCCTGTGTTATTTCTATAGTTTAGCAATTGGTGACATTACTGAATCCAGCTTTCTGATTTATTGACGGTTACAGGGATTGAACCCAACAAACTTTATGGATACAATAGAAATTGCACCAAATCATGGATGCTAGTTCAAGCAAAATATGAGGTGGGTCAGAATATAGCATACAGTATAATACTATATACAGATACCTAATAACTCAACTCATTGCTTATGGGTGATATACTTTGAATTATAGATATTGATGAATGAACACAGGACAAGGGTAAGCATACCCTAATTACCTTGGAGACTACTTATGGAGCACATTTGGGTGATACATGGATATGGGCCCAGACAACACTCATTGTAGCTAACTAACATATAGGGGCACGATGGACAAAACTGTGGGCATTTCTGAAGAGGTGGATGGCTGCACTGAACACATGCATGTTTTGAATAACACCACAATATTATGTTGAAAAAGGAAAAGTTTCATAGTCATTCTGTGCAAAAGATTTTTCGAAATTACATCTAATTGGGAACACCTTATTTCTTCTTACTTTCTACTCCAATTACCATGGACGCTTACATCTCCCAACCCACATCAACCTGGGTGGTATGTCATTATAAACCATTTTCTCTTTATGTTGTCAATCATGATTGGTTTTTGACATTGATGCATTTATGTTACTACATTTGACTATCTTAATGTATTTGTGTGTCATAATATGTTTTACATGGATGTAAATAGCCTTGAGAACGACAATACCGGTCGAAACACGTGTCGGCTATATTATTATGACCAGGATATAAAGACATTACTGGATTTAATGTGTGGACTATATCATTTGAACAAACAACAAGATGAATTGTGAACACAGCTACTAACTATAGGCGAGTAATACTAATAGCAAGCGCGGAGACAGTCTTGCAATAGTTTTTGAATAAAAAAAAAAGTTTAGCTTTCCCAGTAGAGGCTTGCCAAGACAACAGGCATGGTATTGTGGGCAATGGTGATCCTATATCGGGCACTGTTACAAATAACGATTATAAGTAGGGATGTATAGAATAGTAAAATTACTATTCAGCTGAATACCGAATAGTTGGCCCAAGTGTTCGGCCACAGCTGAACAGTGAGCCGAATAGTTGTTTTTTGACCAAAAACATTTTCCAGCACATGAGGCTTTACAAGAAAGTAAAGCATGGGGGTCAGTGTTGTTCAGTTACTTGTGCTGGGACCCGGCATCAAACAGGGCACCATCTTGAAGTGATGTGAGGTGACTATAGGCCCCAGCATACTAAACAAACCTGTACCAGTATCTCACCCGGAACTGCATATGTTGCCTGCAGGTTATATATACATAGATACATTACCCCATTGCTATGTCAATCACCTCACTTCTGCTGAAAACAGAAGTTTGAATATAGTTATCACCTACCTTTGGCCCCTTCAATCCATCTTTTGCTCCAATTCACCAATTCAGTGAATGTTTTGGTTTTGCAAACAGATGCCAGTCATTGGGAAGTGTGACCCATCTAAACCCTGAGCAGGTCAGTTACATCATTGACTTCATCATGGGAGATATGCATGCGCAGGGCAGGCCTCTATCCTCTGCTACTGTATGCCTACTGCTGCGGAATGTTGATTATCACCTTCAATCAACAGTATTTGGTGTAGAATACAAATAATTACTTTCAAGCACCCCTGGTCACAGTCGGCATTGCCCCTCCAAACACAATCATGCATGCAAAAATTGTTTCCAGAATTCTGCCACATGATTAAATGTCAATCTGTTGATCCTCATAAAATATTCACCACTTTATAAGTTTGAACATTTAAAGAGTCAGATTTATTCCTAAATTTGCCACACTGTTATAATGATTTTAGCAGGGAAAATGCAGACTGCCAGGTTGTTTGCTGTGCTCAGTTGGAACACTATATTTCAACCACTTGTGCTCCTCCCTCTGCAGTGATTGCAGCTGACGCTGCAGCGGGCTAATCAAGGAATATTGAGAGTAGGTTCAAATTAATGTTTAGAGAATTTCTAAGATACAAACTCAGAGTTTCCTCTTTTCAAGACGGGGGCTTACTAAACTAGTAAACTCCCATTTTGTAAATAGGCAATCCCGGGGCAATAGCTCTGGAGTGTCGAAGTAGCCACGAGGAAATCTGGTGCCTGCCGCCATTGTAAATGTGACATTTTCTGTGCGCTGATATGGGAAGAAGAGTGAGAGAGCGGGGGACCGTTACCTGATGCCACCTGTCTATCCTCAGACGTCTTCTTCTGGTCTCAGTGACTCAGTGCACTGCCCCAGTGATTCATTGTACTTTTCCTTGTGCAGCCTGTTCTACTTTCTATGATTGGCTATCGTCTCTCAAGCAGAGATAAGATTACCAATCACAGAAAGTGGACTTTGAGTAAGAATTCCAGCAAATGTTTGTTTGAAGCTGAATAGTTGGTGTTCAGCTGAAATTCGTCTGAAAAGATATTCGAAGCCGAAGTTCGGTACACTCCTAATTATAAGCCCTGTAAAGTAGGGTAGTACTGTCCAGTAAATTCAAAAAGAAGACAGGGGGAATCACACTAATCTACAGTAGAGTTACTATGCATGTGTGTTCAAAGTCATGCAGCAAGTGGGAGGTAGAGGACAGCAGGTGGTCAAGTTTTGGCTTTGTACGAATTGGGGCAGTGCTTCAGTGGAGACTCTTACAAATGCACTGCCTTTTTCCATTATAGATCTAAAACTGCACGTACCATTATGCATTGCCCATATTGTAAGGTACTAAATACAGCACTGAATTTTTCCCCTGAGCCCCTGTTTTGGGACTCACAGCCACCTAAGATCCAGATAAGCCAGTATACCTGTGTTTTTGCTGTTGAAATGCTTTGAACCTCATTTCAAGTACTGTTCGATGCCTCTGAATCACCAGGACCCTGGTGTTGAATTTTGCAATCTCCAAATCTTCAAACAGCTGTGCTGCAACCTTGAATCAGTTTGTCGTTGGACCGCGCCAGCTGAGTGTTGTTATTGCCTCAGCACAAACAAACATATAGGTAGGGCCTCAGCTTCCCTAGGGCCCACACGACAGAGAAACATTCTTTCTCTACAGTGGACCACCAGAGCTCTCAGTCCTAAAGCTGGAGACTAATTAATCCAATTGGGTGTTCCGTGCCTTTCTCATCTACCTGTGATAGTACAACACCAATCCCAGTGGAAGAGGCATCTGTCTGCACGATAAAAGCTTATTTGTAGTCAAGGGAACTGAGAACAGGGGCCTGTCACAGGGAGTCTTTTAAGCTTTAAAGGCCTTTTCACACTCCTCAGACCAAGAGAATGTATTGTTTTTTTTTAAGTCAGAAGGGCAGCTATGGTTCCTTAGTCTGAAATTGAATTTTTGGTAATATCCATTGAGACCGAAAAAAGGCTCTTGCTTGGGTTGTGTAGTGGGGGTAGGTACGTCTTGTACTTATTTTACTTTACTGGGTAGAGGCTGAATCCTTCCTCCACCTACCTCATGCCCAAGGTAGACCAGGTACTGGCACTACTGAGAACAAAAGAGCGGGGCCATCAGCTAACTTGGTGGGCATCAAGGCAGCTCTGGCAAGCTCTTCTTAGTTTACCGAAGTGGAGTCCACCACAGTTCTGCTGGCTCCACTATCCCTAAGAGCAGGAGTGTCAACTTAATTAATAAGCACATTTTCTTTAAAGTTGTGCTTGGTATTATGGGGTATAGTAGCATAGGCCTCTGAAACTCTAGGCTCCCAGGAACCCAGGGATGCTAAGACTATTTCAGCCTTTATCCCACTAGGGAAGGATTCCGAAGAGAAGGATGCTCCTGTGACAATGTATTCTTCCTCGTAAAAGGGGAAGTCCAGACTCACAGAGTGGATGCTCAGGGTTTTGACCTTCATCTGGGGTCCCCCTTCACATGGTCACTTGCTCCACAAGCCACACAAGATGCACTGGGTCTTGGGACATAGGGAGGCTTAATGTAACCAGAGCTATGCTTGGGAGGATGACTCACACTACCTTGAAATTTCTCATGTGACTTACCCTTATTAGACTTTTTGTAGCCCTTACGGGAGCTAAGATTTATCAGTACCCCCACCATCCTTATCTTTGTGCTTTTTCCACTCCTCCTATTTACCAGAAGCAGGCTCTTCCTTATGGGACACTCTGTTTGACACCCATACATCTGCTGCAATGGCCAACCTCTTTGGATCTATCTCCTTAGAATCAGCCAAGTGCCCCTTAAGCTCGGGGGAACATGATATGTTATATATATTTTCAAGCATGACTAAACTAATCATATTCTCAAAGGTGGTGACTTTATAGCCTTCCATCGAACAAGTTTTTTAAGGAATCAGTCACATACAAAATCCAATTATTACCTTCTTTATTTTTGTAATCTCTGAATCTTTTCATGGCATGACTCTTCCCAAACTTCAAGAACAGAGTTTGCTTCAATTTAGCAAAGTCTTTTCTGTCAGCCTTTGACATTTCCTTAATACCACTGCAGCCAGAATGGGGTATTTCCCTGAGCAACCATCCAACCTTTTCAGCACCCACAACTTCTTGCACGTCAAATGCATATTCAAATGCAGTTAACCAGTCCATGATTGCATTCTTGTCATCATACATACTAAGCAGATAACATTGGACGAGAGGAGGAGCCAGACCCATTACCAGATCCTGTAGAGGAGCCATTGGCAGCTTGTAACTTGGCAAGCACCAACTGGTGATCCCTGACCTTCTTTTTCTCTGCATTCTCCAGTTCTAGCTTAGACATGCAAAATTCAAGCTCCTTCTGCCTAAACAGCAGCTCTTGTCTCTTGAATTCCACCATGCCCTCGGCCTCAGAGCCAGAAAAGGAAATGTGGGACTCTACATCATCGCTATCATCATCAGTATCCTCTATGAAGGCAGCAACAGTTCATTCAGCAGTGTTACTGGGAGCAGCCCCAGCACAATCTGCACAGTCATAAGAGGGTATAGCTGTGGTTTGACTTTTCTGCCATTCCATGATCTTCTGGATCATTTCAGCTTTTGTGCCAGAGGCTGATAAGCCTCTTTCTGCACAGATATTCCTTAATGTCTCTTATTTCGAACCACTTAAAGTTACATTTGCAATTACTTCCATGATATAAGTTAGGCTGGTGGCTTACAGTAACATTTTAAATAAGGTCACTGTGTTTCATGTTTAAGTGTAACCTGGCTATTTCACAAGTGCGCAACACTGGGTACCTCTGTTCTTATCCCACTGCTACACACCAATTTGTTAAGATGGATTTCTAAACTCTGACATGGTGGGCAGATGTTTAGGAGGCTACCCTAGTTTAGTGGAACAGAGGAATCTTCTGGAGAAGTCAGACCAATCTAGGTAGTGTGGCATGTGGTCAAAATTAAGAGCCTCATCACGAGTTGGGCGGTAACGCCGGCGCTATTAGCGCAGGCGCTAATAGCCCTACCGCCAAACCCCCTGGCACCATTAGTGCCGGATCACGGGTTTGGTAGAAGGGTTATTGCCCATTCCCCATCGGGCCCATTCGGGAATTCCTCATTCCCCATTGGGCCCAATGGGGAAAATTCATACCGCCGGTGGATTTCCCGCCAGTGGTAATCGCGCCGAAAATCGGCAATTTTGCAGCGGATTTCCCTCCAGCTCAGAGCTGGGAGGAAATCCACCAAATCCATGATCTGGCGGACCCTTAAATGCAGCGGTAATAGCGCTACTGCCGCATTTAAGGGTTACCGCCAGACTCGTGATGAGGCCCTAAGTCTCAGGAGCGAATTAGAGTGATCGGTAGACCACAATGAGCACACACAGTAAAACTCCACAGAATACGTTAGGCAAGTGTATGTCAAAAATACATATACATTCATTATAGGCCTTAAAAATTAAACACAGATAAACCAGAGTAATATAAAACAGTTACCACACACGCCTTTCACTATTTAACACATATACAGTTACGTTTCGCCTAATGCATTAAAGGGGAAAAACAGTAACAACCTGCAACAGAAGGGTTGGTTAACACAAATATAGCATTAGGTAGTTCTTCAGAATCAATCCCTAACTTAAGCAGTCCAGCACTATGAAGTGGGGAGCCTTGTGCTCAAAAGTACAGTAGTGCGTTGAAAACGTGCGGTCATCCATTGTGAGAGACAGCAGGTTCTCTTCAGGGAGCTGTAGCAGTTCAGGAAGGGGCTTGAGGTGATGAAGAACAATGTCCTACTATTCGAGGAGGGTCTACCCTTGCAGGCAGAGTGAATTTCAAGTTTCAGGAAAAGCTAGGGAGTGCACGCTAGCCCAGCTAATGTGAGTATCATTGTGGGATTCTTGTGCGTAAAGAACAATGGCTGTTCCAGGGTCTACCGGTAAGTGATGCAAGTACTCACCGACCCTTGACACGGTCCAAGCTAATCTTTGTCAGACTAGGCCAAATCACTTGTAGGTTCAACCCCTGCAGTTGCACTTCGCTCCGGCTCTCAGCGGCTGCAGGACAGGACGATCATCTGTGGTCGAACAGTAGCCTTTTCTCAGCTCTCGATGAAGAAAAGAGGACAGTTGCAGTGCTACATGTCTCAGGGCCCAGGGGGGTAGGCAGGCAAGGCTCCTACAATGGCTCTCACCACAGTAGGGTGACACAGGAACCGCAAATACTCATGGCATGGCACATTCTCTTTAATCACGACCCAGAGGATCTAGGCGCATGAAATTTGGCAGGAGAGGGCCCAGGACACACACTGTCAATTTCTTAAGTCTCAATTGTCAAATCAGGACAGTGGCGCTCCTAGATGAAACCCTGGGTTCAAGCTTGTCAGTTCACTGTATGGCCCATTAACACTTCTGATGAGGCACTTTTGAAGGGTAATCAAGAGGTGCTGAGAATAGTTGTTGCCACAGCTCCAAAGGGTCGAAGCACCATTGCAGGTCTTCAGTGATTGATACAAAAACAGGGTTCCAACGGGACAACAGCGGGCCCGGGATGACAAACCTTCCAGCACCTCTCTGGTGGTTCCACGGGTTTGCTTTAGCATTTCAGGATACTTGGCTCCTTCTTTAGTTTGGAGTGAACTTCAGTTGATCAATCTGGAATGGATGCAGAGCCCATTCTCTTATCCAAGATGCGTTTTGCGCTCAAATCTGGGATAACCAATAGAAGATCTGCTATCTTGCATGCACGCCAGATGTGGACCAATCACAGTCCATGGTGGTCCAAGTCATTCAGGCATACCAGACATACTGGCACCAGTAGTGTGGATTGGGACCGACAGGCCCAATCCTGATCCTGCGCACTAGCACACGTCACATGCAGGAGCCCACAAAGGTTATGGTTTTTGTGGGAGGCTGCAATACCAAATATTGAATTTCTGGGTCTACTGGACCTGGGGGAAGGCAAAGGGACAAAATGGCCAAAGGACAGAACAAAAGACTTAGTGGAACAGTAATTTTCGTAAATTGCTACAGTCTTGAGCCAAACATGGTAAACGTGATATGGTTAATTAAAAAGAAGTAAACATACTATAAAAGTGAACTGCTGCCACCAGTTCATCCTAGGCACACTTGTACAATCACCAAAAAATCCTTAGAGGTTGTCTAGGGCCATAAAAAAAGGACCCCTATGCGCAGTAATGTAATGTACTTGGCACATAGATAAAAAGTTACCAAGAAACAGCAACATAGTCAAAGACTAAGGGAACATAGTTTCCCAGCACTGACAGCCTGAAGGACGTGTCATCTTCCCCATAACAGATTAGAAAAAGCCCGGAGGCTGTGCTCCACTGGAAAAAGTCAGTTTAGGTTAGCCGAACAAAAGCAAAATGTTGGGGGAGGGGGGGTGGGTCCATAAAGGGATGGAAAATTACACCTAAGGGAAATCTTTCCTAACACTCCTCTCAAGAATATAGTCTACCCTCAGCTCACCTTACCACAAAATGTCAGGAATATTGCTCAGGGGCATCGTGTTTGCCTTGAAAGCAAGGCAACACAAAGCAACACAGGTTTGGTCCTGCTCTTAGAGAATGGTGTCCGGTATTAAGTGTGATATAAAAGATTGATTAATAAAGGTGAAGGAGATATATCTCATACTTGTGCCTATTTCACCTTTATGATTGTGACTGGTCTTGTTTTGTAGAAGTGTGAGGGATGAGTGGGCAGTTTAGCCATTACTCATCCTTGCACTCCTGCGAGTCAGAATTCATTTTGTCACACTGAGGCACTGCATTGCCTTCCCTAAAAAGTGTCATTGATGCCCTCGAAGTAACCCCCTCCCATAGAATGGGTTCCCATCAAATAGAAAAATGCAAGGCCATTGCAAGATAGACCTTCTGTTGACAGGACGCTACATGAAGTTCTTAAGACCAAGGGAGAGATTGCTACATGCAGCTTTTAAGCTAGTTCAATTATGAACAGAGTATTTGTGAAGACCTCATCGCATCTAATAACACTGACCTCCAAATGCAGACCCACAGTTTGAACAAACAAGCAGGGAAGCATGCAACACAAATGTTTCCCTTGTTCGATAGACACACCGTTGGATATCATCGCCCAGCCATGAAATGCAAAAGACCTCAGAAGGCGAAGTAGAATATGCCCCAAAGCCACATGTCCTTTGCAGGAAGCCAACACATGACTCCTCATCAGCAATTTAATGCAAGAAGGATATCACACTCTGAGGGAACACACACACACACCCACCACTTATAGCATGGAGACTGGCATGAGTGGAAGTAAAGAGAGTTGAGAACAGGACAGAACGCATGGTGTATAAAAACAGTTATATACTACTGTTAGTGGGCCTTGGTTTGTCCCAGGTATGAAATCAGCCAGTTCTAAAGTGATGGTCCCATGTTTAGCCTGCTTAATGCATCATGGGATGCAGAAATATTCAGTGCAGGTTTAAAAAGAGTTGCACGTTTTTTAAATAAATTAATGTCGTTTTTATGCACCACATCCCACTAACATGTGAGGTTAATTGAGGCCCTAAACATACTTAAGCTTAAACTTCATATTTTCAACAGACAGCAACCTGTCAAAATGCAAAAAGATCAATTACAAAAGGCATTGGAGGAGAGGCGGTCCGAGCCCAGCTCCGATGGCACATGTTATTACCACTTCACAAACTATGTTAGAACTATGAAGCCTTTCTTACGCCTTAACAGTCATGCATTTAGATAGGCCACAATCCTGAACATGGGCAGTGGGGTGTCCGTATATAGCCAAACCGTGGTACGAGTGCATATATGCCATTAGTTTCTCCTGAGCCCCATTAGCAATGGCAAGACAAGACATAAATGTATCAGAGGCCCCCTGCCAAGACAAAGGGTCTCATAATTGTGCAAAAGATGCACCAAGTGTTGGCAGATATTGAGAATGTGGTTACAAGGACTGTAGAGGTGTTGGATGAGCCGACGTTTAATGTGGCACTGACTGTCCAGCTATTGGTCAAACCTTAGCAGTTTATAGATATCTGCAGATTGTTTTCAAGGGACACAATTCTATTTCTCGGTCTGCCCATTGTACCAATACCTGTTCCATAGCGGAAAGGTCTCCAAAACATTCCTTGCTAGAGTCCTTGCATATGTCTTTCCTAGCCCGATACACTGCTGTCCTTTTCTGTGGCCATTTCCCTATTGAGCTATTTGGTGCAGTCTCGAAGATGATTACTTCTTTTCACACTGATGGCTTGAATATTTTGGACCTTTTTTAGAGGTTGGTAACTCTAAAAAAGGTCCAACATATTCAAGCCATCATTCTGAAAAGGAAATAATCATCTTCGATACTACACAAAATAGCTCTATAGCTTCAATGGCCACGGAAAAGGACAGCAGTTTATTGGGCTAAGAAAGACATTTCAGAATTCTAGGGTGAAATATGGTTACATTTACAGCAATTCGTCTCCCGCATTTGCTGGCACATTTATCTGACCTTTAAAAGAGGCCGGGTAGGTTTTCCTACTTATTCATGTTCCTATTTTTGAACTTCAATGCTTTACCAATAAATATATTTGCTTTTCAAATAAATTCAAGATCAACAATAATACCAATAATACGTCTTTTGTGTTTCCATGCCGCTAAAAAAAAACCTTTGAAATAAATAGGAACGAGATCAAATTGCCCCAACAATGGATGAGCCTGTTCTCATGAGCTTGTCTGAATATAAGTAAGCAGACAAGTAGCAATTGATATCCCTGCCTGTTTACACAGGCAGGCTTGGAACTACAGGATTCCATATCCCACAGATAAATTGATTCCAAATTATTACTTCCTGCTGTTCCTTCTAGATTTGTCAAAATGATGTCGTATCCCTTTCAAATTCTGTTTATACAAAACCTAATGCAAGCCGCATATAATATGGTATCACTTTAAATTACATTGGCGTCTATTCTCAAAATTAAATGTTTAGGCATGCATTGAGTCAACTTTTGGGGATTTGGCGATTTTGTAAATTAGATACAGATGCATAAACAAATATCCTTTTGTATTTTCGCAATGTGAAAATTAAACGATATGTAGCCTCCAGCGAAGGCGAAAAACAAAAAACTGCACGAGCCACCTAACGCTCCATAAGAGCGAAAGAAACATTCATTACTTCACATAACTCCAAGAATGAGAACACTCCACACACAAATCCTTCTTGATCGTCAAACAAGCGCACCACAGCGACTGTCGGTTCCTCAGGAAAAAAATCCAATTTGCACCCCAAAATAGTTTTATAAACATTAGTTTCTATGGGACATACTACTTAACTGGGGGAAACATATTGACATACGGTTGCATGGTTTCGAACCCTGGGAATGTTTAACATAAACTTGCTGTCCAGTAGTATTTACTATAATGACACATCACCCTAATGAGTCACGTGATCTTCGTTGCTGGCTCAAATTCACCACCAGCAGATATCGCTGCTCGCCTCAGCCTGAGGGTCTGACTAAATTTAAACGTTCGCTTGCCCAATGGAAATGCACTTTGAAACCTGTATTCAGGGATGCTGTAATTGAAATTCTGATTTCAGAACAGGTGACGAAGAACACTGCCCGGACTAAAATCAGAAAAAATGTGTGTTATTATGGTTGTTTTTTCAAGGGCTCGTACAAGGACTTCTAAAATCCCTATGGATTGGAGGGCAGCTCGAGGACAAAGTATCCCCTGTTGCAGGTTGATAGATTCCACCTTCAAATTGGGGGAATCACGTTTTCACTGTTTTAAATGTTTGTTTTGCCCAGTGAATCCACTGAAATGCTGGGTAGAAGACAAACCCCTGAATGAGAAATGTTTCTTATGGATTTTGTTACCATTTAGGCATTTCGAGGAAGCCCTGCTTCGGGTTAAGAAGGGAGTGAGAGTGACTTTGGGGAAAAGGACAAGACAACCTCTTACGTGATGCCAACACTGGGAGGTGGTATAAGGAGGTTTACCTGGGCACCTCTCTCATTACCATACTTAGTGCCTCACTATGAGCTGGACAGTAAAGATGGAGGTAATTCCGCATGGTGAAATTATCGTTACCGCTGTGATGTAGGGCGGTAAGTCTGCTGAATCATGAGTAGACGGGGGTACCCACCACCCATCGGCAGTAGCAGTAACTCGGCCGGTGAAATCACAGCTGCAAAACACAACTCCAACGGTAATTCTATGTAAAATTGACAGAATTACCGTTAATGCTGTACATTTGGTGATAATTCTGCCAGCGTAATTAAGGCCAACAGAAATAGCATAATCGCCGGAATGGGAAGCACAGCGGTGGCCATCTTTAAAAACACAATCCATTCAAAATCTACTGGAAAGGAGTGCCATCCACCCCCCAGAAGAAAGCCCAAGGATGTTGGGAGGGAATGGCAAGGTGAATGTCTCCAAAATGCCCCTGGGGAAGCAGGAGCTCACTGTCATAGAGGAGCAGGTAGAGGCCCATGTAGAGGAGCTGTATGGGTCACACCTCTGCAAGACCAGCCAGCAGCATAGGAATGCCATCTGGGCAGAGATCAGGGACAAGGTGGTAGCTGTTGATCATGTTCTATGGGACAGTGAGGACATGAGGAAGAGGTGGAACAACCTAAAAGCACAAGTTTGCATCCTCTTTGCCAACCACTGCCAGGAGACAGCAGCCACTGGTGGAGAAACAGTTGACCCGCTGCAGCTGACCCCATGGGAGGAGTTGGTCAGCATCATCATCCACATGGTGGGTCAGGAGGGTGTGGGTTCAGCAGAGGTCAGAGCCTGCAGACAGGGAGAACCCGGTGAGTACATGAGTCAATGATAGACCTATTGCAGAACAACGTCAATAACATGTTGGCAAACACAATCTTCCATGTATCCAGACAAGAGTTACAGCAATGCATGATTCATCAATGTGACACCAAAGGCCATTGCATCATGGGCCATTGAAGTCATAACCCCTCCCCATCCCCCCATCACACCTACCAAGCAGTATGAGGAGGGCATGATGTTGGACAAAATTACCATAAAACTGCAAGTAACAAGGACTGTTGTCCATTTGCATGACACATAACCACAACCCCTTGCCAGCAAACTGAGCACCCATGGACAGACACATCAGTCAAAGTGGTTCCAAACATGGAACACATGCCAAGCCCTGTACACCACTAGACGTATGTCTCAAACTAACAACAACTGCAACAGACCAGTAACTACCAGGCCCCCATGAAGACTGTGCCACACCTAATGTTGCAATGACACCACTATAGCTATCAGGGCACCCCTCAGTGGACATTACAACGGGATATGCAAGCAATATTGGTGCTGCCCTACATGGTCACAAGTGACCCTGTACAACAGTGAAGCACATGACTGCATGGTCCAAGCAAGGCACACCTCCCACACTGACCATATGCATGCACAACAATCAAGGCAGTGAACCTCCATAGTGTCTGCCACATGAAGTATGCCCCCATGGAGCCACAGCAACCTGTGGTAGGATGGTACATATAACACTACATGAAAACACACCCTACAGATATCTATCAAGGCATTGATGCACACTTCCATGTCTCCTGGCAGGCACACAAGACTTCCAGGACCCCTTGGAGGTGCCGGTACCTCTGGCACACCTGCCCCAGCAAGTGAGAAATAGTTCACAGTCTATGCTTCAGCCAGGAAAGGGAGTGTCCAAAAAACACCCAAGTCCAAGGGCACTGCAACAGCAACCTCTGTGGGGACTGGCACACAAGCCACGATTGCACCAATCATGGGCATGACAGAGGATATTGCACCACAGCTGGGGAGTCAGGGGGGCAACAGACTCAACCAAGTGCTTATGAAATTCAGGCCGAGGCCCAGCCGACTGCATAGGCCCAGCCCATTGCACCCACTGCCATTGTGCAACCAGAGTCTCCCTCCACTGAATCAAGTCCTGCAGCTTCCACTGCAAGGCAGTTGTCCACAGAATCATTCCCGCTGCCCAGCATATCACAAATGTAGCCCCCCCTCCCATTTGTCATCTAGCACTGCCCTCTGTTTGGATCACCCTGAGGAAACAGATGACCAAGGACATGCTGACAGGGAGCAAGCAGGCTAAGCATTCATCAATGATGGAATGCCACCCCATCCATCTCCTGGACCGGCGCATAACCCCACATTGAATGCCATATGGAAGTGCCTCACACAAATTGAGCAACAACATCATCCATTCACATCCAATGCGCAATGCCGTTCAGTGTGCCTCCAAGTGGGTGGCCACTTCCCTTGTTCATCTGTGCCAGTGTCCAGCTGAGTCAAGTGGCAGTAACAGCCTCATCAGTCAAAGGGGGCTGGAGCTGGCAGAGCAAATCTGTGCCTCACATGAGACGGTTAGGCTAGATGGTCATATTTATGCCAAAACACCTTCACCTGTGAGACCCTCATCACTTTTTGCTGGGTATGTGGATTATTTTTCTATGTTCCTGAGTGAGTGGGAACCTTTTTCCCCACTCACTCTTTATTTTTCTCTGTATGGAAATAATTTTTATATATCTCTATGCTTAATTTTTGGAGTCATAGTTTCCTTTACCATTTTGGGAATCTACATTTTATTATTGCAGCACGTAGCATTTTCTGTGCAGTGTTGCTGAGGCGCCCTTGGGCTTCCCTTTTAATTTTCTCTTGGTTTCCTTGTGTGAACTAGTCTTGCCAAGGGTAGAAGGAAACTTGTTATCCTTTCTACAGTTCCCATCTTGAGATCAGCACACCCCACCTTAGGTGGAGTCCTGAGGGGTTACATTGCATCCCATTCTCACTGGTTCTGTAACATTTCTGTTACAGACCTTTACTTAACCTGTCAAACACATGTTCTCAAAGGTAGAGAGATATTGTTTATCCTCTCTCCATTTTATATTGGGAGATCAGCACGAGGAGTTACACTGTATCTCCTTTCTTGCTGCTCCTGTAACATTTCTGTCACAGTGGCAAGTATACCTACATGGCTAGTTGCAGTTAATGTGTTTTAGAAACTTTTGTGTTATTTTAACTGGCAGGCTATGTTATGATATGATATGATATGATATGAGGTGTGCAGTCATAATGTCGACATCAATAATGTCGACAGTCAAAATGTCGACAAATTAATGTCGAAAAACAATAATGTCGACAAACAAAAATGTCGACATTTTTCGATATTTTTTCGAAATTTAATTTAGTGTATGCATAAATAAATAAATAAATATATATATGATGTGTTGAGTATGAGGGGTGGTTGTGGGGGTGTGGGGGGTGGCAGGGGGGTGTTGGGTGAGGGGGGTTGGGGGGGACCCCCCCATAGTAAATACAATTTTTATTTATTTAATTATTGAATAAATAAATAAATAAATAGATAATTGGTATGTGTTGAGTATGAGGGGTGAAAGGGTGGTTGGGGGGGCGTGGGGGGGTGGCAGGGGGGTGTTGGGTGAGGGGGGGTTGGGGGGGACCCCCCCCATAGTAAATGATCCTTTTTTAGGTTATTTATTTATTGAATAAATAAATAAATAAATAAATAATTGGTATGTGTTGAGTATGAGGGGTGAAAGGGTGGTTGGGGGGTGTGGGGGGGGGGTGGCAGGGGGGTGTTGGGTGAGGTGTTGATAGTTTTAAGGGTTTATAGTCATAATGTCAAAAAAAAAAGTCGACATTTTTTTTTCGAAAAAATGACTTTTTACATTATAAGTATAGGATGTCGACATTATTATTTTCGACATTTTTTTTTCGACATTTTTGTCTGTCGACATTTTTTTTTCGACATTATGACTATAAACCATGATATGATAAGGCATTTATAACACAACTGTACACAAGTATTTGTAGGTGTGACAAGACAAGGAGGGGGGAAACAAAGGGAGGACACAACAGTGATTTTACCATGCCTTGTGTCACTCAGATTGCGAAAGTGTGGGGAAGAGGGATGGGGAGAAGTGTCGGGGGACGGGAGAAGTGCAGGGAACTCAATAGGTGCAGCCAGCGGGTGGCTCATAAGAGCAGAGAGAAAGGACTGTAGGGCTGCAGGTAAAGACCCTTAAGTGCTGGGAGAGCCCAGAGGCATTGCAAGAGCAACTGAACATGCAGGAGCCTGGGTCCGGTTTCATAGGGTATCCAGGTGACCAATGCATGGAGCAGTAATGTATGTTAGCAGGGGAGAGGAAGAGAGAAAGCGGAAGCGAAAAGGAAGGTCTTGAGTTGCTTCCAGAAACAGTGGGTGGTACTGCTCAAGTTTGAGAGAGGCAGGGAGGCTGTTCCAGAGGGAGGCCCCACTCGTGTTCACAGCTGCCGTAATGGAGAGAAGAGTCACCATTTCCCCCAAATTATTTTTTGCCATTTTATTGCCATTTCTTGGGTGCTTGTTCTTTCTTGTTACCTCTTCTGCCATGCTGGGTGGAGGAGGTCCTGGTTTGACTTTTGTATTCAGCTGGAATATTTTGTGAAGCACGTTGAGGCTCCATAGTGTCTGTGAAGACAGGAAATGGGGGAGGAGTCCAAAACTTCCCAGTCCTTTGTTTTCTGTCATGCCTGCCTAGAACTCGTTCAAACCGGAGGCTGGCTGTTCTTTAAGGACAGCCACCCCTTAAATGTTGAATCCAGTATAAGTGCTGATCGGCTGGGTTCCTGGGTAAATGGCCTGGATCTGGAAGTTGACGACAAGTCAACCACTTTAGCTGAATCCAATGAGGAACAAGAAGATAAGATGCCTGTAGCTACTTCCAGCAAATGGAGTAACTGCTGCATGTGCTGACACTTTCTTCCATGTAACCGAAAACAATGACTTCACCCTTGGACTGCTTGGACCAATCAGAATTAAGAAGGCCTGAATTTTGAGGCATCCCACAATGAGCTGTGGCCTTCCTGGGATGCAAACCGCCAATACGCTTGTACCTCAAGCCGAAGTGTTCTGTATCATCTTCCATAGAACACATCTCTCTGAAACATTGGTGGACTTCTGTTGGACCGCAAAAAGCAAGATTCCACTGCTTTGAATTACGTTCTCCAGAGTGCAGGACCAAGATAGCAAGGACAATTGTTCCGGCGACAACCGATCTTCGTCTGGTGTCTCGAAAAGGATGCCAAATCAACAAAGCTCTGAAGAATCCTTTGATGAGAGCCTTTCCTCTCAACTGCTTCTGCAATTTACCATTCAGTGTCCTTTCTTTTGTCACCACAAACAATAATCCAGAGACCGGGTCCTGTAGCTGTTGCATCGTGAAGGCATCCATCTGCAACATCTTCTTCACTGCTAAGGTCCTGGGTGGCTTGAGGTAATACTTACCTAAAGTGTTTTTGTTGCTCCTGTGTGGCTAGGGTGGTGATTCACACATTTCGGTGTTCACCCATACTGTTCGCCCAGGTCTAAGGCTGGAATGTATTCAGGGAGCCTTCTACGAACTTCTTAAACCCCTTGACCAACTCTAGAGACTAAATGATCTGGACATTTTATTTCCTACAGTTGCCTGTCCCTGTTCTGCCTACTGATGCCCACTGGACCACCAGTGTCCCCTTCTGCCTCTGAGAACACTCTTGGTCTAGAGTAGGGAAGGACTGCTAAAGAATAAGGTCTCTGTGGACGAACTCTTACAAGTGTTCTAAAGTACTTACTACCTATTGTGGTGCAGTAACCTGTACATTACTGAAATAGAATAAGTTACAAAAGTTTTTACTCGCCTTTGAAGTGCATACTGCCATTCTGAAAAGTAATTGCCAAGTTCTTGCTTACCTTTGAATTGTGTTCCGCTATTATAGAAAGTAATGTTGGTAGTATGACTGTATTATTCCTGAAACAGAATAAGTGACATAGGGCCTCATTACGACCCTGGCGGAAGACCATGGTGCTATTAGCACCATGGTCCATGCCAGTAAGTTACCGACTCCGCCATGGAGAAAGGGGGAATTACCACCCCATTACAAGGTTGGCGGGGTGGTAATTCCCCCTTCCTCCATGGCCCTTCCCCATTCCCATTTTTGCCCCATAGGGCTCAATGGGAATGGGGAAGGCGCTAAATACGGTGCTGCAAATTGCGGCACCGTAATTAGCACCAAGGTCCCTTTGCGGGTCCCTACTTTAAAGGCTGGTCTACACCAGCCGTTAAGGTCGGGTCCCGCAAAGGGACCTTGTAATTCTATGACAAGACAGGAGGCTCGCATTATGCTTTTCTTTCTTTTAATTAGGCCATACCAGCACTTCAAGTTAACTTTAACTTTTTTTTTTTTTTTTTCGATATTCCATCCGAAAAACAAAAGAATCAAATAAGTTACAAGATTCATTTCCTTGAACAACTTGAAATGAGTTCCAGAACTACAACTCCCATCCCCCTGACGCCTTCTGTAGTCCTGACCTCTGTCCTTGCACCAATCAGTGTCCAGCTCGGGGTATAAACTCTCTCACCCCTAGGTACTTTCCTCTTTCTTTTGGCTGCCATACGACAGATGAGTACTGTTTTATATGTGTGTATATTATTAGAATATAGAAGCGCCCACCAGGTGTGTGGACAGGGATAGATATCCTTTGTAAGTTTATGTTTTTTGCATGATACATTTCCGATGCAGCGCTGTTGCCAGTGCGCGCGCACGTATAGGCGTTTGTCCGCCATACACGGAGTTGAGGTGGGGCGGAGCCACGGGCAAAGCCGCTCACTTTAGGCAGCCGCCCCGTTCTCCTCAAGGTATCGTTCCCGTTCGCGCCATTTCCCTCAGGAGCCCTCACTCGCGGCGGCGCCGTCCCTACGCGCATGCGCAGGGACGTCTCGTGCCTCCGTATTCGGTGAGCGCTGAGACCCAGCAGCGTCGTGGAGTATTCCCGGCATGCACGGCTCCCAACGCTCGTTTCGCATTAAATATTAGCGAAACGAAGCGGCGGGACGTGCGGACACTTGTGGGAGGGTTGAGAAAAAAAAAAAAAGTGTTTAGATATATGAGAGAAGCGACGACCTGTCAGTGATACCGGGCACAAAAAAAAAAAGAAAAAGAGGAGAACGTGCAGTCGCAGGAGCTAGAAAGCACACAGTGGAGTGATCTCTGCTGGAGCCTCCTTTAAGCTGATTCCCAGAAAGTCAGCTCTGCTGACACAGTTTTCATGGCTCATTCGTCACACCCTGTGGATTCTCAGTCCACTTCTCCAGAGTGGAGTGAACAAGAGTGGGAGGAGGAGCCCACCTGGCAAGATTCAGACTTATCCCTCAGTTTCAAGAGGGTGCTGGGGGATTCGCTGTCGCAGGCGGTCTCTCAGGGGGTGCAGCTTCTAGCACAGAGGTTAGAGTTGCTGGAAGCATACATGGTCGAGCAGAAAGAGCAGCTCACAGCAAGAAAACGACGGGCAGACAGCCCTGGGGAAGGGACATCAGCTGGACACCCTCAGAAGAGGGTTGAAAATCAGGGGTGTAAGAAGGCCCGTAAGAGCGCAGACTCTTTGACCCCCGCAGGCACAATAGAGAGGGGTAAAACCGTTCCCCAAGGCCAGAGCGACCCTGTCGCCAGACTGAAAGAAGCCTTTCTAGCTAAATTGGCGGGAAGCCACAACAGACCCTCTGCCCCAGGTGTGAATAATTCAGGGGAGTATGAAGAGGGATACGCCCCCGACGATGAAGGCGGCGAAGAGGAAGAAGAAATTCTTCAGCCCATTCAACACTTCCCACAAGAAGCTCCCGATGAGGAAGAGAACATTCTGGATATGTTTGATCCGGAGACCATCAGGCACCTGAGGTCTTCCGAATGGATGCCCTCCCCCAGAGTGGTACTGTACATGGCGCAGCACATCTGGAAACCACTGGACAGGGAGGTTAGATCCCGCATGCGCACTGAATGTCCAAGACCCGAGCTGCCGGGCAAGCTAACGGACACTCCAGAATTGGACCCGAAGATGGTCACCTTTGTAACCAAGTCTGCAAATGACATCCGAAAAGGAGGCGATCGCGCCTGGAAGGGATGCCAGGACAAGCTTCTGGACCTAGCAGGTCCATTAGCCAAAATAATGGACTTGGTCGAAAAGTCAAAGGACACTGGTGTTCCAGTTGATAATCAAGCACTATCGAACTGGGCGCAAAGGGCGATTTGCCTACTGGGTAACGTCAACTGCGCACTCTCTTCGGAGAGAAGGAGGGGTGTCCTCCTTAAAATTGACAAGAAACTTAGTGACCTAGCCACAAATGAGGCCGGGGAGGGTGCCAAGGCCCTTCTTTTCGGAGAAGCCTTCGCGAAAGAGATGGCCCAATTTGTTGGTACATATACAGTGCTTGAAAAAACCCAGAATTCTATAAAAAAGATTTTCCCTGGACATGTTTTTGCGGGGACCGGACACTTCAGAGGTCGCTCGTCCGGTCGCTATAACTATCAGAGACGACCTCAAGGTCCACGCGCGCAGTATTGGGAAGGCCGTCAACAAGACTCCTTTTTCCCAGCCAGAGGAAGACACGCAAGGAGCCGCAGAGGAAGAGGTTCATTCCGTCAGCCCAGTACAGCAGGCGGTGAGTACACCAAGGATTCCTATCGGAGGCAGAACCCTCCATTTTCTGAAGACGTGGCAAGCTTTATCAAGCGATGCTTGGGTTTTAAGAGCGATAGAGGGTCTTTCCCTAGATTTCATAGGCGTGCCAAAGCAGAACGCAGTACCGGCCCCCATTTACATGTCGCAAGAAGAAAAGGTACTATTGCACAGCGAATTGAGCAAATTAGTGGAGAAGAATGCGATAGAGCGGGAGGTCACAGAGGGACAAGTTTTCATCAGCAACATGTTTCTTGTGCACAGAGGGAAAAAGATTTGCCCAGTCATAAACCTAAAAGAGTTGAACGGCTGGTTGGAGTACAGCCATTTCAAGATGGAGGGTATAGACCTCCTCCGAGACCTATTGCGCGCAGGAGATTGGTTAGCGCGACTAGACCTCAAAGACGCATACCTAGCGATTCCGATAGCAACAGCCTTTCGGAAATATCTGCAGTTCCGTTGGAAAGGGGAGATCTGGTGGTTTACGTGCCTGCCATTTGGGCTAGCCTCAGCACCATGGGCCTTCACGAAGGTAATGAAGCCGGTGACTGCAGCTATCAGGGAAAGAGGCATTCGGATGATTATCTATCTGGATGATATTCTAGTAATGTGATCCAGCAAAGAGAATCTCACGAGAGAAGTTCAGTGGATATTCAAGCTCCTATCATCTCTGGGATTTTTGATGAATTTGGAAAAGTCCCATTTAGCTCCGGTGCAGAGGTTAGAGTTTTTAGGCTTCACGGTGGACACGGTGAGAGCAATTCTAGAGCTCCCAGGACACAAAGTGAGAGCCATAAAGAAGGAGCTCAGAGCAGTGATAGCGAAACTCTCTATTTCGCTTCGGAATCTAGCCAGGATAGTGGGCCTGTTAGCAGCTTCCATTCAAGCTATTTTCCCCGGTCCTTTGCACTACCGGGCTTTGCAGAGACTGAAGATCAAACATCTTCAAGGAGGCTTGCAGTACCATCAGCAAGTCGACTTAGATCAAGAAGCCATGTCACAGCTATATTGGTGGCTAGAGAACATGGAGGCCTGGAACGGTCGAGCGATCTTCGGGGATGTTCCAGAACTGGTCATAGAATCAGACGCAAGCAGGTCAGGTTGGGGGGCGCGATGCGAACACATTCAGACAGGAGGGAGATGGTCCGACAAGGAGTTACGTCTCCATATAAACTGCCTCGAGCTTCTATCAGGCTCCTTCGCAGTTCAGGCCTTCACGAAGGAAAGAGTAAGATGTTGTGTTCTGCTCAAGATGGACAACATCTCAGCGGTCCGCTACATCAACAAGTTAGGTGGAACAAAATCCAGAATGTCAGCGGAACTCGCAAAGGACTTCTGGCATTTTTGTCTCCAGAACAACGTTACAGTGACCGCAGAATACCTCCCAGGGAGCCAGAACTGCATAGCAGACTGGAATTCTCGATATCTTGTAGACTCCAGCGACTGGAAACTGCATCCTCTGATATTCCAGCGCATCCAGCAAACTTGGGGACCCTTAGACATAGATCTATTTGTGTCCAGGCTGAATGCGCAGACGCAAAAGTACTTCAGTTGGAGGATAGACCCGGGAGCAGTGGGTACAGATGCCTTCCTGCACCCGTGGCACGGAGCAGTGCACTATGCCTTCCCGCCATTTGCAATGATCGCGAGAGCGCTGGCGAAAGTCCGCAGAGACAAAGCAGAGGTGGTGATAGTATTACCCTGTTGGAGGACGCAGGCTTGGTTTCCAGTAGCGATGGAACTTTCTACGGATTTTCCGAGAATAGTTCCGAACGCCCCGGACCTTCTGCTCGACCCGTCCGGCAGGACCCACCCACTGATAGAAGCGGGCTCCCTGCAGCTGATTGCCTGCAGGGTTTCAGGAGGAGATGGAATTTGCCAGGAATTTCAGAACTCGCTGCAGATTGTATCCGAAATTCCTGGGCGCCTTTCACCGTCAGGAGCTATAACACAGCTTGGAACAGTTGGGCGAAATGGTGTACAGAACACAGTTTGGATCCCATTTCAGCGCCTCTAGTGAACATCCTAAATTTTTTTGCTTCGAAATTTCTGGAAGGAGGCGCCTATAGGACTATCGGAGTCTACAGATCCGCCATTTCAGCAGGACACAGCACAGTAGAAGGGAATCCAGTAGGTGAGCACCCGGCAGTACTGCCTCTCCTCAAAGGTATGAAATTGAGGAGGCCTCCAGAGCCAAAATACGCAGTCTTATGGGACGTCAGGGACGTCTTCCAATTGTTTCTCAGGTGGCCAGAGAATGACGTCCTGTCCTGTTCGCAGTTGTCAGGCAAATTAGCGATGCTTTTATGTTTGATAGCATGTCGGAGAGTCTCAGACGTGAAAGCGTTGGAGATTGATAGAAAAATGTTCTATCCGGAGGGAGTGGCGTTTAATATCGCTAAAAGGACTAAAACGGATTCCAGAGTAATTTCCTACCCAAATTTTACTAAGAATATGAAGTTATGCATCGCGCAGTGTATCAAAGATTATGAAGCAGCGACAGCGCAGTTTAGACCGCGCGGCATGACCCAGTTACTTATAGCGCGTAGGAAGCCTCATCATGCAGTAGCGACAGCAACCATTGCGAGATGAGTGAGGGAAGTCATGCAATGGGCAGGTATAGATTTATCCTTGTTTGGGGCCCATTCCACTAGAGGGGCAATGGCTTCTAGAGCTTTTGTGACGGGCGTCTCATCACAAGATATTATGAAGTCTGCAGATTGGTCTTCTGAAACCACCTTTAAGACTTTTTATTTCAAACCGATTTCTGATATACCAAGCAGAGTCTTGACAAGCTTTGAACAAGCATAATGCGAGCCTCCTGTCTTGTCATAGAATAAAGATTGCCAACGCTATCAGCTAAGGAAAGTCTTCATTCTATTAAAGACAAGGAGGCGAGCATTATATCCCTCCCATTACTGCTAAAATTAACTAATAATTGTGATGCAGTTGTAGTATTGATATTTCTTTCCCACCCTCACGTGATATTCTCTGTTCTCACAGGAGACGAGCAGAAGACGTCATGAGCAAGTTGGGAAGTGCGTCAGTGATTCGTTGGCAAGTTGTCCCCGTTGGGCCGTGCGGTTAAGCCAGTTCCGGATCAAAGCACAGTTGATGGAGCAGCTTGGACACGTTCTGGATGCTTATGGGATTGAGTGACCATGGCAAAAGAAAGAGGAAAGTACCTAGGGGTGAGAGAGTTTATACCCCGAGCTGGACACTGATTGGTGCAAGGACAGAGGTCAGGACTACAGAAGGCCTCAGTGGGATAGGAGTTGTAGTTCTGGAACTCATTTCAATTTGTTCAAGGAAATGAATCTTCTAACTTTATTTGATTCTTTTGTTTTTCGGATAGAATATCAAAAAAAAAAAAAAAAAAAAAGTTAAAGTTAAGTTGAAGTGCTGGTATGGCAGCATTAAAAGAAAGAAAAGCATAATGCTCGCCTCCTTGTCGTTAATAGAATGAAGACTTTCCTTAGCTGATAGCGTTGGCAATCTTTATTAGGCGCTAATAGGTTAACGGCGCCGCAGCCTTTTAAGGCGCCGTTAACCCATTAGCGCCTGGGTCATAATGAGGCCCATAGTTTACTACCAACAGGGTTTGCTTAGCTTGAATTGCACACTGCCCTTCGTAAAGTCTAAAAATGTGGTTTTACTCACCCTCAATTGAATACTGCTATTTTAAAAGTATTGTATTCTTTGGTTTACTTACCAGAAGTATTGTGTTGGTTTTTATATTGTGTTTATTGCTTATAATAGTACTTACTTTTCTAAAGAATTCTCTTTGCCTGCGTTTATATAAAATAAATCAATATTTTTACATACATCCGTGTATAATTGTTTCTTTGGACCATATGTATGCAACAAGTTCTTTGTTCCTTCCTACAGCCCTCTCTCCTTCCTAAGATAAACCTGACTGCTCTGTCCACACTACCTCTATATTGGGCGGTCCATGCCTGTACTAAGAGTTGGAGTTTCTGTATTGCCCAAGGTATTGTCTAATAAAGGCTTACTTAGGTAGACTTTAGAAAAACTGTCCTAACACTGGTGGCACACAATGGGATTTGGCTAGTGTTGGATTACATAGAATCTTTGGATACTTCTGTCCAGAGAAACCATCCACAAGGTTGATTAGGCCAAGAAAGTGTACTTAATATAATCACAACTGAAACCATGGGCTACTTTAAGCCAGAGTCATTCTTAAACAGGCCATTAGAAAGGTTGAACTAATTGTGTAAATAATATGGCCTCAAATGTAAAGCAAGTAAGCTTCAAATAATACAAAAGTTGTGAACAGCAAAGTGTTCTCCTGTTAGAGATATTGGGCCTCATCACGAGTTGGGCAGTAACGCCGGCACTATTAGCGCTGGCGTTAATAGCCGTACCGCCAAACCCCCCGGCGCTAATAGCGCCGGATCACGGGTTTGGCGGAACGGATATTGTCCATTCCCCACTGAGCCCATTCGGGAATTCCCCATTCCCCATTGGTCTCAATGGGGAATTTTCGCGCTCTTACTGCCGGCGGTAAGAGCGCGAAATTTCGGCGGATTTCCCCCCAGCTCAGAGTTGGAGGGAAATCTGCCAAACCCGTGATGTGGCGGACCCTTAAATGTGGCGGTAATAGCGCTACCGCCACATTTAAGGGTTACCGCCAAACTCGTGATGAGGTAAACATAATATTGTGGTATTTTGTTATTGTGATAAAATGGTGGTGTATTTCGTGGTAACACATTGGTGTCTTCCCTATCTAGAGTGGTAATGCTCCCCTCAAACTATATCCTAATGACTGTATTTTATCCCTGGGCCTCCCAAAGTAAAAGCTACCAGACATGTAACATTTATATTTTGACAGTAAAGCTGTCTTTCCTCAGCAACTTATCTACGCTGTTGAAAAAATGCCTTGATGTTCATGCTGTAAACATGCAAAATGAAATACTGCACACTCGCTCACTTTCTAACTACAGAGCCCATAATAGATAATTCTCATGAAAGCATTTACCACTACGCACTTGCCTGTATGTGCAGATTAAATACGTTGACCCAAATGCCATAAAATGAATTAGAACACAAAGTGATTTTTGTAATGTGTCTTTATCATGACAGATAAACTTCTCAATTATATACCGAAACAATTATACATGAAACACATTTGTCAGTGAGAATGTGGAGAGAATAAAAAAAAACAATTTCAAAAGGCACAACTCAATAATAGAATGAACTGTAATCAGTTCAACAACCCAACCTTGAATTATAGGACTTGGCAGTAGCTACGCCTATTAAAAAAAAAAAAACTGGTAATTTCAGAACTGAATTCAATTTTGACATATAAACATTACACATGAAATGAGCCCCCTGGCTAACTATGACAATGCATCCATTCAAGCATGCACCTCACTTATTGACTGGTTTATATACACCTTGAAATCTGGCGAGGTTCCTGCGCTATTATCTCTGGAAAACCTCTGTTGGCAGCAATGAGAGGTATTACGACCTCCGCACGCCTGGGCAGCCCACAAGAGACATGACTTGTATTCCTGGATAACTACATCCCCAGTCTACCACCCATCTCCTGCCGTCTCTCAGGAAGTTTCTGAAGTGCTGCTCTGCCAGTCTGAGCCACACCCATGTCTCTCTTCCTTTTAACAGCTAATCCTGTCACTCAACAGGACCTGCCTCTCTTCCTGAACATGCCCACATCATCTGAGCTGCCTCAGTACTTTTCCCCTGAACACGATCGTTTTGTAAACCTATCCGCAACAATTGCTTCCTGCACATAAAATGGGGCTTTTCAACAGTGCATATTTCAGCCTCGCAGTTTGTGCCATGCTAAATGAAATCACCCAGCCAGTAAAATATGTGTGCACGTTTTAATTTCATTGCAGAAAAGCACTCATATTCAGTTCATCACATCTGAGTCCATTTTGTGCTCATTTGTTAATGACAGGTTACAAGTTATTGGGAAGGGGTTGTTAATTGATTAGCACATCTTAGTATATATGTACATAGTACAAACCAGACATATGAAATGTCATTTTAGCATTTTAAAACATGTGCTAACTGCAAGAATGTAGATTTCCATTTGGTGCCGCGCTGGCAATTTCTGACGTTTGGATTTTCTACATGAACCCCTTACCATTACTTATTTGTGACCCCTGTACTTCATTGCTCTCAGTGTCCCTACACTCCACAATGCCTTAGACAGCTACTAGGTAAATTGATGAGAGTGAGGATGATGAAGATTTAGGCACCAGTCAAAACCTTTCGGATGATGAATATGAAGAATATGATGAGGAGGGTGAACATTCACTCCCACCCCCTCAGTCTCTTGTCCCTGCATTCCCGTCTAACATGGCTCCTGAAATATCTATTGAACTTAACAAACTTCTGATGGACTATAACCTAAGGCTCAGAGAAATGGAAAAGAAGTATAGTATGTCTATGGACATCAAGTTTGTGGACTCTACTTTCTTTTCAGGTTCTTCTCTGCTTGATGCTTCCTGGATCCAAGAGCTGGTGAGTCAGTAAGATCTGAAGAGTGATATTTTTGTCTGGCTAAAAGCTTTTCACCTTACTTGTAAAGGGCTTGCTCTGAATGAGAGTGAACAGATAGCCTGGGTCCTTTTTAGGCTTCCCAAGAATGACTACAAAGTGATCTTGGATATGAATGAGACTGAGCTAAGTGAATGTGATAGGGTGAAGCAAGCTCTCATAAGTAGATATGAGAAGAAACCTTCACCATATCCCTGCAGGAGTGCACAACTGACTTTGCTGGAGGGCCGGAAGTAATGTGCAAGTCTCTGTGGTGGGCCGAACGATGTAACGGGATGCTGCAGGCCTTTTTTTATACTAAAAGAAATGTAAAAAATGAAGTGAGAGAAATGGGCATTCTGAAATGTACTATTTACTATATTCTATCTATTTCTTTATATTCTGAGAAAATCCTATGACATTTCATAAGAACATAATACATCTATAAACTGTTTGTTAGAGGAAAGTACTTAAGACCTGCAGTTAACAGAAAAGTATGCTAGCAAAATAATCCCCATGCCTGAGGTGTACTCTTCACCTAACTGTGATTATGTTTAATTTTGGGAGACTTTAAAAAATATGACTTTTCCAGGTCCTCAGAAAGTAGACTGCACCAATATCATGTGATGCTAGATATTTTATTGAGTGAAAGAGCGTGACTTAACAGGCTGCTAATATTCAATGAAAAAGTGTTGTGGGATGCCTGCACGCATCATCTTGGCAGTGTAGGCTGGTTTGGACACCTACAGAGAGGAGCATGAACACATTCCCAGGTACAGCTGGAGCAGGCTCACAAGAGGAAAGATGTGAGGTCTGATGTGAGGTCTGATGTGCACCTTTCTTAAAGTGAGCTTGCAATTTTCTCAGTCCGTTTGACTTTTTAGATGTAAATGTGTATTGTGAGCATAAGTGTCAGGTAATGGGGTTGACACTACACCTGTATATTGTTGTGACACACACATAGGATGGCCATGGTAGTACTCACAAGTGTTAGTTACTGCTTACATTTTGTACTGTGCCTTCCTACTTCTGTTCTCCTGTGTGTTGTTGGGAATCTGCATGCACAATAGTTTGTGAGGGGCATGTGAAAATGGTAGGTGATTTCATTGATTGTGTTGTGTGCTTTGGTGTGAGCAACATGTAGACTGTTGTTTCCACTTTCTATGATTGTGTCAGTAGTTGGTGCAGTTGATTTGATGGCTATGGAAACACACATTTTGGCCATCCCAGACACATATTCTCAGGGTGTTGTTATGGGCATGGGGATTTGCCCTGATTCATGATTGTAGGCCACCAAGGATGTGGTTTCACTGTGTGCTCCACAGAAGCTGGTATTCATGTGAAGTAGGTTTGCACTAGCTGATTGCATGCATTTGAAGGGCATGAATGGTGCCTGTGGCTGAGGGTGATGTCCCTCCTGCATCTGTACTTGTATCCCACACCGTGTGCAACATTGTGCAGGGCACAAGCTGCCATACTGATTTGCATATTAATGGTGGACCATATAGCAATAAGCTGCCAGAGTGGTCAACGCAGAGAAAACATGACTTGAGCACCTCGAATGTGTGCTCCACTATGCCCATAGTTTCTTTGTGTGCTGCGTTGTACCTTACCTTGACTGGTGTGGCAGGATTCCTGAATGGCATGAGCAGGAATGTTGGGAGTGGGTAGGCACTGTCCCCTGCAAATTTGTAAATAGTTGTTGTTGGCATTGATTGTCTTGGCATGTTATTCAGTGTTCACATGACTGCATGCATGTGAGTGACAGTTGATATCACTGATGAGCCAATTGTTGCCAAATGTTCCCGATGCCCGGGCGTGGTACAGTAGTGACTGCGGTAAATGAAGCTGTCATGCGTGCTCCAAGGGAAACTGGCATTGACATGAATGATGACTGTTTGCTTCACAGTTGACATTGTGTGTGACTTTTCCCGATGTGAAGTTGTGCTTTGTAATCCATGAATTTGGTTAGATTTGTGCTTGTCTGGGCTTGCAATTTCTTTGTGTGGCGCGTCCCTCAACATACCCACGTTATTTACATATTATACTATTTTACACAAAATAGATTCATGAGCTTTAAGAATAATGTAATCTGTGCATTTTTAGCACTCTACTTTTAACACTTATTCATCTGTAATATTCACCTTTACCTAAGCATTTCTTATACTTTTCTACCTTTCTTATTCTAATACTCATTAACAAAAGAAGGAATATTTTTGATAAAATATTTTTGTAAACATAAATAAGTCTGAAACTATTTTCCGCAAAATCATAAAAATAAATAGAAATAATTTTCTTAAATCTACAAATAATAACTAGAGATCTAGTAATCCAATTCTAATAAATACAGAGGAGATAGTAATCCTTGCATATGCACGATACTAAATACAATTGAACATTACCAATATTTAATTGCAATGCGCATTGCCTTTCTAAACCGACTCAAAATGGCAGAAATAACGTGATGCATTGGCGTCATTCAGGCGCCATGCGGAAATACAGGATGTCATCATGCTCGTTCATAAATGCGCTATAAATGCACAAACCAACATTTTCCAAGTATGCCTCCAACAGGAAGCATCCGGGAGAAGCAAGGTGACAGAATGCCCTAACTAAATACATAGAAACATAAGGTAAGCCACATTATCAGTGAATTAACGAATTCATGCCATATTTAAAAAGATTTAAAAACTTGGATCCATTTTTTTGACTTCTTCTGCACCTCTTTATTTCTCAACATAAAAGCTAAACTGAAAAATACCTACTCTTTTCTTTTCTCTTCTTTTCTTCCTCCTATTGAAAACAGGCAAACCATTGAAGCCTATTATCATTAGTGAATGACAAGATATGGTTATTTCTGTTGATCTCTACAATTAAGAAAACACTTAAAAAAAGATCAACCTTACTATTTGGTGAGTTACTTTTGCATGATACTTAAATCTCATGAATCTATTTTGTGTAAAATAGTATAATATGTAAATACAAAAAGTGATATACAATTGTGTTTAGTTGTTTCTACGTTCATCATTTGAAAAACAAAACAACCCGTTTATTTGTAAACCTCTCCTGATGAGCCATTCAAGATTTAGAATGGTGAAACACGTGCAGTGGATAGTTTGTGAATAAATTACCTATATTTTGAATCAAAAGCAGACTTCAAAAATTATTTTAGCCAGTTCATACTTGCAACATTTATTTGATACTTTATTTGTTGGCGCAAAATGGCAACTATCCCCACTTAAAGAAAGATTGTCTATTTGTAGTGTAGCAGCCACACTAGTGGGTTAGAACATTTTTGCTTTACAACAAGACCTGTTTGAACCTAAGGAATGAGGAGTTGCCATGTGCCAGCTTCAACTTTGACAGCCAACCATTAAAAAACATACCCACGTTATTGCTCATTCTTCCTTATTTTGAGGAGAGGATGGGGACTATGCATTTTGTGTGCCCTATTTGTTTCTTTGGACAGGCCCTTCCCACACTTTGCATGGTGTGTTGCGCAGAGAGCTCAACTGCATTCAAAGTCGTAACAGACCCGCGGACAGACAAAGAAAGTCACGCAAAGTCTGATCCATGAATCAATAAAAGGAGTTTTTGCATTCTGAAAAGTAAGTGCACAAAGCCACTTACCAGCATGCAGAACGCTCTATGAATCAGGCCCAAAGTCATTATCTATGGTCTCTCCAGCTCCAAGGCTCCAGCTGATCTCCTTGAGCTCCCATTCATTCCAAACCTCAAGCAATAGCATTCGGGATGGAACCAAGAGGTAACAATCTCTAGGCTCCAACATGCTGAGGGTGTCCACAGCCATACACGACATAACTATCACCTTACAAGGCATACAGGCATGTGATATTTTTTGTCAGACTTTGACTACTAGAGAAGAGAACATTCCAAGTTTGGTTGGAGGAAGGAGATTACATTAAGTGTTTGTATGAGAGTGTGCATTACACATATCCTATTGTTATGATTGCTGAGGAGGAGAGACATAAAACCAACTTGTTCCAGTTTTGGTGTGTTTGTTTGATTGCGTGTGAGGTGCGAGCACTGTCAAACATCTGGGAAATGTGCAAGTATTATGCATCCTGAATGGGGGGTACATTTCTAGTCACTGGACTTGTGCGTCAGAATTTCATGTATGCTTACTAAACATAATGGGAAGTGTGCCCTTTCACTGTGACGAGCAAGTATTGTTTAAATGATGTATATTTTCAAAACTACTTAAATTACTATAATATTTTTTATGTTTGAGTGAATGTTCAACAAATCAATATGATCGAAGTTAATGCTGGTACACATGTCGATAAAGGGCTTAGGCCCTCATTACAAGACCGTCAGTAACCAATGGCGCTATTAGCACCATGGTTGCTGCCGGTATTGTAACGAGTCCGCCATGGTGCAATGGGGAATTACCACCCCATTCCAAGGTTGGCGGGGTGGTAATTCCCCATGCACCATTGACCCTTCCCCATTCCCATTTTTGCCCCATAGGGCTCAATGGGAATGGGGAAGGCGGTAGTTACGGTACCGCAAATGGCGGTACCGTAATTACCTTCAAGGTCCCTTTGCGGGTCCCTGTTTTTAACGGCGGGTCCAGACCAGCCGTTAAGATCGGGAGCCGCAAAGGGACCTCGTAAGTATGCGCTAAGGGGTTAACGGCGCTGCAGCCTTTTACGGCACGGTTAACCTCTTAGCGCCAGGGTCGTAATGAGGCCCTTAGACTCCAAACTGCTGAGATGTGCATTTGTTGAAAAGGTCAACCAAACATGCATAAGAGTCACATGTGGCATCAGTGTTTACATTTTTAAACACATAATTCATATTTTATGTTTGGTGGACAGGATTGAACTACGCATATTGGTTATGATCTGTGCATTGCTGATGTTTCTTGAAAGCACTGAGAATATCACAGTTTTCCAGAAAGAATGAGTCAAACATGGACCATAGATACTTGATTATTCCACTTTTGGATAACAACACCAGCTATTGAAAAGAGACATGATATGCATTGATCTGGCTAGTCCATCCAAAACAGACCACATTTGCAAACAAGAGCAGTGTGCGTTTGCTTGAACAAGAATCGCTCATGAAAAATGAAATAGAAACATTTTTTGAAATTAGAGATTTTTTAAAATATGGTCATTTTCTAGAATGCGATATTCTAAATTAAATAATGTTAAAAGCCTCATTACAAGTACTGTGGTGTGGTAAAAGACAGCAGTAAAACAGAGGTAAGTCTGTTGCTGCTAAATTAATGCACTACAATATTATAAGTTTGGTGGTGAGTTGGAGGAAAACCCTCCATCAAAATGCTGGAGGTAAATTTACGGCTTTACTGCAAAAAATTGGCAAACTTTACTGTATTACCACCAGCGGTAATTCCATCAAAATCCCCATGGAGTCCTATGGACTCTATCAATGGCGAATAACACTGCCATACCACCACTTGTGATCCAGCAGTAATACTGGCAGACCAAGGGCCCGATTCATAGAAAGGTTTGCATTGATCCTGCAAATTCCCTGCGCCGAAAACAACATTGCACATCCCTCCGTGCAAAAGATTCTGTTCGTGTTCCACATATTCATGAAATTCTGACCACAAAGTACCCTATGCGCAAAATGCACACAATATGCCCCCACGCAAAGCAAATGCAGCCACGTATAGCAACCTATGCGCCCACCTAGTCCGTGAAGTAATGCACCACAGCATTACTGGGTGTGAAACCCCACAACCAAGGCAGCAGCCCTATTTTCCACGCAAAAAAATCCCTGAATCGGGCCGCAAGTGGGAGTAATGGTAAATCCATTCGGCGGCATTCTGGTGCATTTACCACTTGAATGCCAAACCAATATTGAAGTCCTAAGTCTCTTGGACCAAAGAGAATGGTATGCAATCTTAAAACAGGGAGTTTTTTTTGTCCAAAACAAATAGAAAAGGTCACGCGTATCTAAATCCATTCCATAAAAGAAATGTGCATCGCTCCAACAGTGGACAAATGTCTGGAGGTTAGTTACAGTATGATTGCTTTTGCTATTTCGGGCAGAATAGTGTCAGTCGAGTATATTGGAAAACTGTTTTTCTGGCAGCCTTATGCTACCTTTTATACAGTTTGACGAATACTCATGAAAATTCACTTGCACACAGACTAGAAAAAGGAGATAGGACATGACAGGTTTCCTAAAATATACATTATAACATTGTCAAAAATCTATAGATAGTATAGTCTGGGATTCTTAAAAAAATGTTAACATAGATTTTTCTGGTAATGGTTTTTCCTAAGAGATGAGGAAACAAGGGTTTTCTAACTCGCTTTTGATGAAAATTCCAATGGGAACCCGCTGCCTCTTTTTCTGTGAAGTAATGCTTGGATCTTTCAAGAGTGGCAATTAAAATAAACCGATGCTTTCCCTAAGCGCCATTGTTTTAGATTGTTGCCTCCACTGTATATGCTTGGCCCTGCTAAACCTCTGATTATGTATATTAGTCCCATGCTCTGTCCTGCTCTCTATCGCGCAGAGAAAAGAGGTTATGAGTCACAAAGTGTTTTTTTAATGGGATTGCTGTGCTATTGTCAAACGCTTTTGTAAATCAGGCCCAGAGAGTTCGCACATTTACACATTTAAGAAGTGTGCCTTAACACAGCTGGTTTTTGGTGCAATTTAGTTGGCAATAATATTTAAGGAATTACTTTGCAAAGAGGACAGAGAAATGTACGCTATTTAAAATATCGTTGGACCAGTGGCGCCCCCAGCCATTTTTCATAGGGGTGGCCTGATGGGGCCACATGAAATCTTGGGGTGGCACACCAAAACAAACACATAACTGAATTTCAGGAAATCTCTTATGGTGATGTAGTATATAGTCCAGTTGAAAACTATGTGTATATGAGAGAACGAATTGCACATTGATATAGTTCCATGTATTATTTAACAGTTAACTAATTAATGTATCTGATGAGCATAGACTAATACCAGTACCACATTCAAGCATGTGCACAATCCCAAAATACAGCCCACGAGACACCAAAATCTAAATATCGTTATGCTACAAGCAAAACACTCCACACACACACATAGACCAAAAAATAAACTAAATTATAACAACGCTTGCTACCACTAATAGGAAATCCACATAGTTTCTCCTCTTGTATTCATGCACAGCCCATCCAAAGTGCAAAGAAATATGATATGCCATATGTGCAACTAGTCAACGTGAATTCACTAAACATAACACAAAAACATACAGATGTTACATGTTGCTACCACACCAGGAATAGACCAGCCAAATCTGAGTGGCTACTCAAGTAGATGTACTTAGTCTACAAATTAAGTGTGGAGCCACTAAAGACCCAGCTAGCAGAGAATGTTCCACGTGGAGTAAAGATCGTGGAAGAGAACAGCTGAATTATCCTGTTTTGTGGAAAGGGACAGTTGTAGAAAAGGAACAAAGAATGGCGAATCTGGGAATAACACCTCCAGCCAAGTTGTTGGACAGACCGGGAGAACCCATTACAGAGTGGGAAGACTTGTTCAAGTTTTATTTACTAGCAATGGGTGGCAACACATTTTCGGATGGACCCAAACATATCACATTAATGAACTGTTCGGGCAAAGAGGCAGTAAGTAAGCCTTATTAAGAATACCTTGGATCCACTTCCAGTAGCGCAAGCTATAAAAGCAGTGGTGACCAAGAAGAACAAAGCTCCAAGTGCTCGAGGAAGTCCATTAGTGGGAACAAGCTTCAAATGTGCTTGTTTCCTGTATGAATTCATAGGTCACATGGTGTCGGACCCAGGTTGTTCAGCAATAAAAGGGGTGTGCTGGAAATATAGCAGGAGAGGACAGTTTGCTAAAGTGTCACAATCATATTATTCAGGGAGGAAGCAACCCGGACAGAAAGCTTGAATAAACATGGATGAGGCAAGAGAATATTCTATGGTGGTGGTCAGGGGAGTATCCAGCAATTGCAAGAGTGGGGGTGTGAGCCACTAAAAAAGTCCTGCTACTTTCCCCGCAAATGCAGTGCGCGCAATTCTGTACGGTCTCATTCGCACCCCCAATCCACCCACACCTGCCCCAATCTACTTTTTTGGTAACATTAGTGGCAGATGGCATTTTAACACAACAAAAACAAGAAAATTGCATAATCATTACAGATCCAGGGAACTCATCTATTAGAGCTCTGTCCAGGCTCTCTGGGGCAAAATACATGCAAACCTCCAAATGTGCATAAGGATTGCACCAATAGAAATGACTTGACAGAAATGGAAATTTCAAGGAATATCATCAGTCTTTGATACTTGGAGGCACCATGGAAGTGCCTTTAGAATAAGGTGCCATAAGCAAGCACTTGCAACCACACCAACAGATATCCACATCATGACAGCTCTGCTGAAATGGAAAGAACTGTACTCATGTTTGTATTAAGTAAAATGCATATCGTCGTTACAGAAACACTATTTTCAATTCAACAACAAAATAAAACCTCTACCTTTGGCGATGGTGAACCGAAGACGTAAACCACTGACCAGACCCTGCACAATTGTTCGTAAAAGCCTTTTGCGTACAACAACCTACATGCAGTCTAGTCGAGGATGGAAACTCGGAAATAAACACAGCCTGGCTGGAAGCATGAGCCAATGCAGAAATGCGCACATCCAGGCTCAGGATGTGTTTATTTCCGGGTGCGTATGCTGCCATTTTACTAAGGCCTGCGGTCTGCTTGTCTGCGTTTCTGCAAGATGAGTGCCCGTTCAAGTGTTCTCACCTTTCGGCTTTGTTTAGTGTCACAGTGGCCTCTCATGTTCTGAGGATCTAGGTATGCACAGTGTGCTTATTCAGATACTTATTGGGAAGCATTGCAGGATAGTGGCTGTCATGGGTAGGCATTGCATGCACAGCCATGTCTGCAGTGAAAGCAAGGCTTGTTTTCTGCAGCCATCTGTGGGTGGAAGGGCAAATTCCCAATTTTGAGATATACTGTACAGATGTTCCAATTTTTAAATGGAATTGAATTGAATTGCTTTATCCCTCTTATACATCTTAACCTGTGTTTGGGTCAGTTATTGCTTATAAATAAATCAACAAACATACATGCATTTTTCCTAGTACGTGCAGTGCAGACGCAGCGTGGTAATAAACATGTTCTTATAGTGCTCTCAACATCACTCTTTGGTTCCAGTTCTGAACTGTTTTCACTTGGGTTCCCTACCCAAACCAGTTAAAGAATTAAATATCCATTATCCTTCATGATGGACAGGTACTGCATATATATATTGTTTGGGGAATAGGAAAAACTCTATAGTAAAATGTACTTTTTAGTTTTCATGTAATGCTTGATACAGGGTTTAAGTTATTTTGAATGCTCCCAATTGTGCCAATTTAGGGGATGTAGGACAAGCGATATAAGGTGATTTGCCAAGAATCACACAAATTGCTTCAGTGGAGCTGGCATTAGAACTCTGGCCTCCCTGTTCATACATCAATTTAGCAGCCCTTTGTTGAGTAAAGGTACAAATAGGAGACATCAATGCTATCATTTACATAGGCCGGGTGGATAGCTCAGGGGCAACTTGACAACATACATAGCAACACAGGTTTGAATCCTGGTCTTGCACTTAGAATACCTCTCTGGCGTAAAGCGCGTTGTAAAAGAATAATTATAAAGATACCCTGGTAACACATGCTCCCCACAGTCACCCAGGGATCTTTTTATTTTCCCAAGGGTATCATGAATTCAGCTATGCTATACATTTTGTAGATAGGTAGGTGTACAGGGGCCTTCACTACATGTTGAGTTGTAGTATTCGTGCTAAAGAATCTTTATGGTCCCGTTTGGCAGGGTAGATTGCAGTTTTCAGTGCTTGTGACTAATGGTGCCTCCCCTGTTCAATGGGCTAAAGGTTTGCACAGCTGAAGCAATGACGACCTGCTCAATGCGTGTGCGTGAGTGTTTGGGGGCAGAGGTGCATGGGGGTCTTCACTTTTAATCTTTCCTGCTATAGTCATTTCATAATCTTTCCTGCTATGTTTTAAAAAGATAGTTTAAAACCTGAGAGGGAAATAGTCCACGTGGCCGTGGTGCTTGCGCCATGCAAGGGCCTGTGTCTGGATGGGATGACAAAATGGCCTTTCGCCCAGAGCAACAACAAAAACGTTCACTGCCACAGCTCCAGTGCTTATTCTCGTGTGAACTCAGTACTAACAATAATGTGTAGCGTGGAGTGAAGGGTTTCATGTTCATACATCTCTATGTAGTGGGCTGAGAGAAAGAGAGTGTTCTGGAAGGACATCATAAATTCAAATCTCAGCAAGTTTTTTGCTTGTTTGTTCAGAATATAGAGGGACCCAACTCGAAAGGAAAATGTAACTAATTTAAGCCGTTACTTGGATGGAGTGGGGACAGTCACTTTCCCTGCTCGTGCTTTCTCTCCCCCCCCCGCCCTCTGTAGTCGCTGAATCCCCAGTCCACTTGCTCTTGCTTCCTCCCTCTCATCATCTTTTGTGTCCTCTCTCCCACATGATGCCTTTCTACTTCTCCACCTCAGGCCCTCTCTCGGGGTTCACTGACTGAGCATGTGAGATCAGTCAGTAATGGGGGGGCCACCATCATACGTGCCACTCTAACCCTGTGGCAAAAAAGCAAAAAAAAAAGACATTTCTTTTTGCACCGAACTGTGCATGTTATTTGTCCATGCACAGTTCAGTGCGGAAAAAAAAGTATTATTTTGTTTGCTTTTTTGCAGGGTGGCCAATGGGGGGGCCAGCATTTTTATAAGGGTGGCCATGGCCCCCCTTGGCCACCCCCTGGGGGCGCCCCTGCGTTGGACTGAAATTAAACAACTTGTTGAGATAACACACATTATTTATCATCTAAACGCAAAACTTTGAAATAATTAAGAAATGGCCATCACAGCTCCTCTATAATAGTTATTGTTCAATAGCACATGTTTAAAGTCAATGGTCCAGATTTACAAACCGTTTTTACAAGGGATTTTGTAAGACAGTCCCACTGTGTTTGTGCATGGCCTTTCCAGACCAACATCTTTTTTGCAGCTCATAAATTAGTTATCATGAAAATAGGATAATAGTAGGTAATATCAAAGTGCCTAGAAGCAGGAGGATTCAGGCAGGAAGCACTATAATAAGCCTGGTATTTATGTGTTTGTTGTGAATTGTAAATGTGCTGCATGCCAACGATTTACGGGGTAATTCATGGAATGATTATGAGCCAAAATGTGTGCCCCAAGCGTGAAAAAGCCAGTGCATACGTGCGATTCGCACGCAAGTGATTCCTGGAAGGCTCTGCGCGTGGCTTTCCCGGGAGCTGAGCCAAATCAGCACTTACAGGTCACTGCGACTTTCCAAATGCTGCGCGCGACACGCACAGTGAAAGCGCACAACTTTTAGCGCACACACCTAAAAAGTGGGCGGAACATGCAGAATGGGGAACAACGCGTGAAAATGTAGGCGTAACAGGGGAAGTACTGCTGGGAAATAGACACAACACTCACGAACAACACCTATTCAAGGAATCGAATAGGGAAAACCCGGGCACGCCAAAAGACACGCAAGTGCGTAAAAACTTCCACAACACGAAAGCAGGCGGAAGCGCCCCCGCACAGTATACTTGTGGCGCAAACAACAAACACGCATATAAAGCTACGATTAATGTCCCATTTCTTGCAGCAGTGATCGTGGGAAACTCCAGGAGGAGGAGAATAGCCAGGCACCACATTTATTTGCCCAGGACCAGCCTTTTTGGGATGCCTGATGACCAGGTCTATGGCAGGTATAGGTCTCCACCTTATATCATCCTAGTACTGGTCACTGAGTGGGAGGATGACCTCATGTCATCCACCTTGTGCTCCCAAGCACTGAGCGCCTTGGAGAAGGTGCTCAATGTCCTGCATTTTTTGGACACTTACAGGGTAATTCATAGAATTCAGCGCACAAGTAGCGCACGCGGCTGGCGCACAGCGTGCGCGTGCGATAGTCTGCGCCAGCCGCGTGCGCCAAAACCGAATCCGGCGCACAGCGTATTCATGGATTTTAGGCTCCCAAACCAGCCGTGGCGCAGAGTATCGCAGCGACCCTGCAGCAGCGCCAGTAACGCCCCCAAGAACGCCCTCGCGCAAGGAAAAGCCATCAAAATCGCTAAATCATCGCAAAGGGCTGCGCTAACCCTGGACCAGTTTACAGGGCTGCCAAACAAGGAACGCAAAGCGGGTAACGTGCATATCAGGGGTACGCGTGAAGTTATACACGCGATTAGCCAGGGTACGTGTATTACAGGGGTATGCGGGAAGTTTAACATGCGATTAGCCAGGGTACGTGTATTACAGGGGTATGCGGTAAGTTTAACATGCGATTAGCCAGGGCACGTGTATTACAGGGGTACGCGGGAAGTTCTACACGCGATTAGCCAGGGAACGTGAATTACAGGGGTACGCGGGAATCATCACACGCGAACAGCCAGGGAACGAGTATTACAGGGGTACGCGTGAAGTAGAACACGCGATAGGCCAGGGAACGTGTATTACAGGGGTACGCGTGAAGTAGAACACGCGATAGGGCAGGGAACGTGTATTACAGGGGTACGCGGGAATTATCACACGCGAACAGCCAGGGTGCGTGTATTACAGGGGTAGCGGGAAGTTCAACACGCGATTGGCCAGGGTACGTGTATTACAGGGGTACGCGTGAAGTAGAACACGCGATAGGCCAGGGAACGTGTATTACAGGGGTACGCGGGAATTATCACACGCGAACAGCCAGGGTGCGTGTATTACAGGGGTAGCGGGAAGTTCAACACGCGATTGGCCAGGGAACGTGTATTAGAGGGGTACGCGTGAAGTAGAACACGCGATAGGCCAGGGAACGTGTATCACAGGGGTACGCGGGAATTATCACACGCGAACAGCCAGGGTGCGTGTATTACAGGGGTAGCGGGAAGTTCAACACGCGATTGGCCAGGGTAGGTGTATTAAAGGGGTGCGTGGGAATTATCACACGCGAATAGGCTGGGTGGGCCCTCACAGGTGTACCCTGTACACCCTCCACGGCCCCTGCAGGCAGCCCACAAAACAGGGGACTACCCTGCACACCTGATCATGTCCCCCTGCACCCCCATCCACCAGGGGCACCCTCCACCAGGCCCCCACCCATGTCTCCCACCACCCCCACCCCCCAGCAGTGCAGGGGCACCTGCCATCAGGCACCCACCCATGTCTCCCACCACCCCCACCCCCCATCCACCAGGGGCACCCTCCACCAGGCCCCCACCCATGTCTCCCACCACCCCCACCCACCAGCACTGTGGGGCACGTGGCCAGCAGGCAGTCAGGCAGCAGCAGATGGCAGGTGGGAGCGTGCTCAGGGCTCTGGGGGACTGTAATTTGGCCTCCTGGCCAGGAGCGTGGTCTTTCGTGTTTGAACGCGTGGACAGCCTGATAGGGAGTGATTTTGCACGTGAAAACCCCACACTCAGCGAATCGCGCGAAAACCCGTCACCAGCATATGTGCGTCTATAGTTACCTGCACGTGCAGTGTCAAAGCGTGTGATTGGTGAAAATGGATCTACACGCAGGAGTGACAAAGCGTGTGATTGGTGAAAAGTGAGCTACACGCAGGAGTGTCAAAGTGTGTGATTGGTGAAAAAGGATCCACACGCAGAAGTGACAAAGCGTGTGATTGGTGAACATGGGCCAAGCACGTACACGCCGTAAGTGACGCTGTACGTGTGGGCCTGTATATAAGGTAGTGTAGAACACCATTTCCTTGTACGTGCTTTTCGTGGAGAGCGAGTGGGTGAATTCTGTACTTCTTGTCGTTTCACACGCGATTTACTTCACGGCGTTTCCAGTTCGTACTCCCTGTTACCTCTGACAGCTTTTTCTCTTTGTCCTCTTGTACTGGTTTACCTGGGCCTGTTCCCTCAAACAGTGTCCCCTTCTACTGTTGTCCTGTCTCCTCAGACAGCGTACACATCTTCTTTTGGCGGGGGTGTTGCCAACCAAACGCGCTCATTTTTCACACTCTTTTACCTGGCAGACGGTGAGTCACGCACGTATCTAACTTCTGTGCTTGCCCCGTGTGTAGCCTACCCCTTCAGAGGTCATTCTAGGCTGCGTGTGACACGCATACGTTCATTGTGTTACTGGATGCCACAGCGTAGTGCAGGGTTTTCCATCAGCACACGTGGTCTAGGAGGGGTATTGTGCACGTCCCTTAACTTTTCTGGGGTGCCTGTGCGTTGCGTGACCCGTCATCTTTCCCCAGGGGTGTCATATAGCCTTGCCACTGCACTAGGGTACGAATACCATCTGGTACCCAACCCCTTTGACACCCAATTGCCCAGGACAATTGTGCACACCGACTCCCATACGCACAATAACATCAGTGCCATGGTTGGGAGGCGTGCAAGCCGTAAGGGTGGCAAAGGTGGCCGAGCCACACGTGGTGGCCGTGGAGGATCCACTAGGGGACGTGGTTGTGACTTGCAGGGTGCCCCTGTCCCCCCCAGTCTGGAGGACCAGTCAGGGACACCCATGCCCCCCCCCCCAGTTGAGGGTCATGTGGCTGATACCAACCCTGATCAGCCCTTGTCGGACCAGCCCATTGTGGCAGCAGACCTGTCCGAGGGTGATCCCATCGCTGACATCCAGGTCAGCAGGTCCACTGCACGTGCACCGGTGCACATTGGTGTCATCAGGGCACGCGCATCTATGCCAGATAGGTCATCTGCTGGCCCCCGTAGCCAGGGTGTGGCTCCATCCACCCCACCTCTCATACACCCTGCCAAGACTGTGTCGGTCCTAGTTCATGCACCTCAGATCAGGCCTGACCCCATCCCACTACCCCCAATGCCTGCACCTACTCCCATGCTGAGTGTGCAATCCCACACACCCAGTACTGAGTCCACCACGGCTCCTGCCCCTAGTGTCCACAGCGGCGTAGGACACTCTGGATCCCCACCCCCTTCCAAGCGCAAGAGGAAGAGTGCACGTCCGGCACAGGCTGATTCCCCAGGCACGGCTGCACAGTCCGGCCCATCAAGGAAGCCAAGCTTCACAGACGCCGAACTGAATGCACTTGTTCAGTATGTGTCAGATCATGATAGGGAAATGGTCATCGTTGCAGGGTCCAAGACCACACATGCCAGACGCCAGGCACACTGGCAGACCATTGCTGACAGAATAAGTGCCCTTGGAGTAGTGAGGCGCACAGCTAGTGATTGCCAGAAGCGCTGGAATGACCTTAAGCGCAGGGCAAAGGATAAGCTGGCCTCAAGTCATGCCGCAACCTTGGTGACTGGAGGTGGGTCCCCAGCACAGGAAATAGAACTCACACCACACGAGTCCGTAGCTGGATCCTACGTCACCGAGGGACAACTCCAAGGTGTGGGAGATCTCCCTGATTACGAGGCATCATCCGGTGAGTGCACATGCATGTGTGTATTATCCATGTGCATGGTGTGTGTGTGAAGCATTCATGTTGGGTGCCTGTCAAGGGGATGTGTGGCAGAGTTGATAGTGGCACCCATGTGCCTCATCCAGTATGTTCAGTGCAACACCATCTGCCCACAGCACTATCCCAACTGGCAACAGTGCACATATGTCCCTACACCATGGAAGTTGCCCTTGAATTGTCATTTTGTCACTACATTGTTGCTCATACTCCCCTGTCTATTCATCTGATGTCTTACATACCATTCCTATACTTTCCCCCAGCCAATCAAGTTTCATCTTCACATGCCTGACATGCAATGATACCACATGCTAATGCGTCCTCTGTATATAAATGCCAACCAACATGCTGTCATACTGTGGATGTTGCCTTGACATCCACCTCCTACCTGTGTGCTTTGGTACCGTCTGGTTTCGAGCCCCATTCCCTCACACTCCATGCTGCTCTTCATGGTCTATCTTCCCTGACTTCTACAGTTCAGACCATCGTGCCCTACTCACGACACCTGCTTGCTAACAGTCAAATGAGGGCACCCTGCCCTCCAATGCGACCCACCCTATTGCTGACAAGTGCATCTGAGCCTACTCAAAGCCAACTCTCACTGACATCTGCTCATACATGCCTTTGCCTGTCCCATAGACCCTTCACATGGTCCCTGTCCTCTCTCCTTGCTCCTCTTCCACCATCAATGGTGGGACCCGTTGGGGTGTACTCCTGGCCTCCTTCCAATCCTCAGAGGCCACAATTGATGTGCATGGTAATGGGAGCATCTCAGTCCAAGGCCCTTAGGCCAACCTCATTCTCCTTGAGAAATGCTAGCCACATCTCATCAACTTCCTTTCCTCTCCTGCTGTCCCCCCTCCTCTCTCCTCATCAATATTGCAATGCCTCCCTGCACCCTCCCATGATCCTTCTCCGCCTCCCACTCCAACTCCTACACATGCTGCACCTCTGATCTCTAGCACTCCCCGTAAGTCCTCCAAGGCTGTCAACCTCCTCCACAATTACACTCCTTTCACTGCGGCTGCATCAGGCATTCCTCCGATATCTGTCACTTACATGAGGTTATGCACCTTGACATCCTTGGTCTCATGGAAACATGTCTGACGGCCAGCTCTGTCTGCATCCTTCACACACTCCTACCTGATGTTCAGGAGACCCTCTCCTTGGCCCGCCACTACTGTGCAGGGGGGGTGTGCCCTTGGCTTCCCTGAGGGTATTCCTGCCACTGTCACTCCTACTTAGACCTACTCCACTCTGGAATGGCTTGTGTGACGTCTCTCTCTACCACACCTTGACATCCACAAACTGTGCGTACTGTGTCTGGGAAAACTGGTCAAATGTACTACTTCCTTTCTGAGTGTCCTCACCTCTCCTCCTCACTCATGTCCCCAGACACAGAAATCCTCTTCCTTGTTGCTGTACGCATCCACCTGCATGCTTGTTGACCCCCCCACGTGACCTTTCTGTGACCTCAGCAACTCCCTCTCACCCTCTAGACTCCCGTCTGTCCCTACTCATTCTGCAGGGCACACTCTTGATGCTCTGATCTCATCTGACTTTCCCCTCTCCGTCCATCTCTGCACTCCTCTCTCCTGGAGTGATCACATTCTCCTCTCCTCCCAGCTCACCCTCACCACCCCACAGGCAAAGCCACCCTCACCACTGTCACACACCTTCTTGGTATTCCAACCCATGAAGTGTGTGTCAGTCGAGGCTCATGCTGCCAAAATCTCCCCCCCATCCAGCTCCCCCTTAGGCTCACTCCCATCCTGACAGGGCCCTCTCCATGCTCCACTCTATGTCAGGTACACTGGATGTCTTTGCCACGGTCATGACCACCTGTCTGAAGCCCCATGCCAATACAGAGTCCTGGCATGACTCGGATCTTGTGAACCCAGACCACAGGTGCCGGGTGGCAGAGAGGGAATGTCCTGCATCATGCTCACCCTCTGGCAAACTGGCCTGCCACATGCTCCAAAGGCAATAGCGCCTCACCCTTTTCACCAAGATGAGATCCCCAATCCAAGGGCACATATCTGCGGCATGTGACAACTCTGCAGGACACATAGAAATCTGCAAGGACCTTGCCGAGCCAGATGCAGTGTGTACCTCCCCTGTCCCCTCCGAGCCCACAGCACTGCATGATTGTCTCTGTACCCCTATAGGCCACCCCCCCCCAGCACTTGTCTGCGCCTAACACCATCTGCCCTTGACGTTAAGTCCTACTTACCTTGTACAGCACTTCCAGCCGCCACTTCCCCTTGCACTTCATTGTGCCACCCACCCCTGCACTTGCGTGACATGAATGACACCAGCACCAGTAGGATTGTTGACTGGCATCCCCTACTGCCCCACCACCCCTCAGTGCTCCGCTGTACCTTCATACATTTCTGGACCGGTGCTTCACGAATGCTATATGATTCCTTTACAGGTGATGGGGAGGTGGAATCTCATTGTTTACTGCATTTTGTTGATGTAGACAAGGCACTGTGCATCGTGGCCAATTTGGACTAGCAGATCCATGTACAACATGTTAACTTATTGATGTGATGATGCAATGTCAGGACCAGAGTGGTAGAAATCCAAAAAAGTTGCCCTCCTCTCCCTCTTCACTTGGTGGCTATGTCACATGCCATGTGTGTGATGGCATGTGCCTTTGACATGGCAATCACCGGCCAATGTGTGATGGCAGTGCTAGGCAGCATGGTGAGCAGGCGTTGCTCTCCAATCTGTACATTGTATGCCCTGAGCCTCCCCTACAGACCCAGTGATGGTGAATGCATAGGAGGTCTCCCAGTCATGTGGGACATGTGTCGTAGAACTACTGCCTCTGTTGTTCATCAGCCCTTGTTGCATGCCATGGTGCTAATGCCTGTTTCCATTTTTCTCATTCATGTCTTTGCAGGGGACGAAGCACTTGTTGATGCTGGGGATGTGGTGGTTGAGCCGTCCCAGGAGGGCAACCCGGGCCGACCTTCCACAAGTGAGGGACGTGGTGTGTTTGTGGGTGAAAACCCACAAGTGCTGCAGGTCGTGCTGTCGAGGGGTGTCTCTGGGGGTTCCTCCCCCGAGCAGTATTCAGGTGTAGACTCGGAGGATGACACCTATGTGCAGTCGCAGGTGAGTGTTCTTGGGAGAGAATCTCCTCTGTCCGACCCACCTGCAGCCGGGCCATTGCCCTCAATGGGGATGTCAGTGTCGGCAGCTCAGCCTCCGGTGGTTACGGATGCAGGGCCACACCACACAATCTCTGATCCTGTTCCTGGGGCTGCAGATCAGAGAGGGAATGCAGTCCTGCAGCCTGAGGCCTTGCCGGCACAGCAAGGCGCAGTCCGCCTTGCCCCAGGCAGGTGTGGTGCCCGTCAACGTGGTGGCCGTATGCCACTTGGCAATACCGCTTGGGAGCAATCCATCTACGGTATGGCCAACCAACAGGCAGCATCATCCGAGATGATTGCACAGGCCATGGATAGGGTGGCCACTTCCATTGTCCCCCCCAGAAAGGCTGATGGAGCGACTGGAGCAGGCTACAGAGTCCATCTGCCAGGCACACAGGGAGGATATGTTGGCGTCCAACAAGGACAGGCGGGCGGCACTGGCGACTCTGCGGGAATCACTTTCCATGGAGTCCCAGCGCCACAGGGAAGGCCTAAGGGAAGAATTCCATCACCTCAGGTCGACCCTGTTAGAGCTTGAGGCTTCATCCCATAGAAGGACAGAGGAGCAGCTGGAGCGTCTGACACGGACGCTCTCGGCCGAGATGCAGGCAACTCGTGCGGAGGTCAGGTCATCCCGGAAGTTACTGCATGGGGACCTCCGCATGATTATAACCCAGAACCAGAACTACCAGACCCGCCTGCTTGCAGCCATGGAGGAGCAAACTCGTGCTTTGCGTGGGCTGCCTCCCATTGTCACACCATCTTCTGAGGCAGCTCCCCCACCTCCTGAGTCAGCTGCAGGGTCTGGCCAGAGCGATAGCGACTCATCTCCCACAACAGAGTAGCCGTGTGGGCCACGAGCCTATGGGGTGTTTTAGTTTCCCATGATCCACACAGGTGGATTGTGGCGTGCATCCTGTCCTCGGACCTCATAGGTGGCCCCCCCCCCCCGCCGGCCCTTTCATGGCCATTTTTTCTCATTTTTCTTTTCTTTTTTCTTTTCCAAGAGTGTTGCCTTGTGTGGGTACCTGGGCATACACTGTATTGTGGCTGGGCACATGCAGGCTTGTCCTGAGTTTGGTTTCGATGCTTGGGTAGCAGACATCCACACCCCTCCTGCTTCCGTTTCCATGGGCTTGCAAAGGGTGTGCCCAAGTGACAGCAAATTACACGGTGACATTGGACTCCCATGAGCTGTTGGCCAGTCCATAGTCAATACTGTGTAGACATTCATAGTGTACATTGTTGTTGCACCTAACTATGCATGATGGTTTGATATGTGCCTCTACTTACATATGTTGCTCATGTTTTGCAGGTATTTCACACAGTTCTTCACACGGGCATACTCTCTGGAGTCAGACTACATGTCGGTAGATGTGCACTGACACTTTTGCGTGGCGCCATCACTGTACATCTGGACGGTGAGGACATACCAGCAGAATCAGGTAATGAGACTACCATTGATTACATGCATTGTGTCTTGTTTGGGTGGGCTTCAGGGTGGGTTGGTGTGTAATTTGATTGAAATTACTCTTACACAGGTGTGTAGTAGTGGCTCCAGCGTGGTTAGCTGTTCAAGTGCGGCTATGTTCCATTTGGGGCACTGCTATTTGTGACACCGGTGTCATGTTGTGATGGCCAGTTTGTTTGCTCTCACATACCATGACATGGTGTCCTCAGTGGCGGGACTGTGAAGGGAATGGGTGACATGGCAATGTTGTCATGTAGTGAATCGCCTGTGGCAATGCATATTTGATTGATGGAGTTGTGTCTTTTCATTGTGATGCATTGCTGGTGTATGTGTAGGTAGGGGTGCACACATAGTGACACTTCCATGTTAACAATCTCAGGCTGATGTGTATCTGACAGTTTATTGTCAAGTAATTTTGTGACATTGTCAGGTAGTGTCATCATTGATTGTCAGATGGTATGTGCCAGAGCAGTGTGCACTAGCCAGCACTGTGATTCCTAGGTGAAGAAGTTGGCCACCAGTTGCGTACGGGCTGCCACCCCCCGTGCCCTTTCCCCTCCCATGCGCAGCGGGCGTGCATGTGGTTGTGGATGTGGGGGCACCACCATGTCCACGGGCAGGCCCCGGCGTGTTGCAACGTTGTGCAGGACACATGCTGCCACTATGATCCTGCACACTATTCGGGGAGCATATAACAGCTGCCCGCCAGAACGGTCAAGGGAGCGAAAGCGTGACTTCAGCACTCCGAATGTGCGCTCCACTATGCCCCGTGTTGCAATGTGGGCTGTGTTGTACCTTACCTCGGGTGGCGTGGTGGGGTTCCGGATTGGGGTCATCATGTGGGGGCTGATAGGGTAGGCACTGTCCCCTGCGGAGGTGGTGATGGGTATCATTAGTGGTGTTGTGTCATGACCCAGTATCTGACATGCATGCATGTGCAGTGGCATTCATGCTCACCAAGCAGCCATGTATCTCCATGCTGGCCAGCCTCTAGGTCCCAGCATAGTGTAGACATTCTGTAGATGAAGCTGTCGTGGGTGGACCTGGGATAGTTGGCATATACTGATGTGATTATTCCCTTGGCATTGCATACAACTTGCACGTTGATGGAATGCCAGTGCTTGCGGTTTCTATAGATGTGCTCTGTTGCCCTGGGTGGACGTAGAGCCACATGTGTGCAGTCAATTGCACCAAGCACTTTGGGGAATTGAGCCACACCATAGAATTCCTGGATGCACGTCCGCCTTTCTGCATGAGTCCTGGGGCGATATATGTGCCTGCGGACTGATGGCCGTGCAGTGATGATGTTCAAGACCTGGTGTAGGCAGCGTGACTGCGTGGCCTGTGACACACCACCCACTATGGCACTTGTCCGCTGAAAGGATCCAGTGGCCAAGAAGTGCAGTACATTCAGGACCTTCTGCAGGGGGCTGAGTGCTTGGGAGCACAGGGTGGGTGATGTGAGGTCATCCTCCCACTCACTGACCAGGTCCAGTATGATGTGTGCTGGAAACCTGTACCTCCCATACACCTGGTCATCAGGCATCCCGAATAGGCTGGTTCTGGGTGTGAATATTCTGGCCCTGACTCTCCTCCTCCTCCTCCTTTGGTAGCCCACTGCCACTGCTGCTAGGAACGGTATGTTCATCCTGGCATCTGGCTTGTTTATTGATAAGTGCGCAAATTAATGCCTTGCGCGTGTTCTAGGCGAGCGTGTGACCCTCGCACCCCTGGAATCTAGTTCCCACTCCAATAGCGTGTGGAAATTCCCACGCAGCAGGCATACAGGTGCGCTGACGTACTTGCGTGTGTAAGTGCCCGCGCACCCCTGAAATACACGTACATAGGCCAATGGCGTGTACGCGCACTTTTGGCCAATTACACGCGATGTAATACACGTACATTGGCCAATCGCGTGTACGCGCACTTTTGGCCAATTACACGCGATGTAATACACGTACATTGGCCAATCGCGTGTACGCGCACTTTTGGCCAATTACACGCGATGTAATACACGTACATTGGCCAATCGCGTGTACGCGCACTTTTGGCCAATTACACGCGATGACACTCTGACATGCAGTATTTCCACGTGTGCTCCGTCATCACGTGCTGAGTGGGGAACGCCCGTGCGGATCACGTCAGACGCGCTTACGCGGTGAGGGACTCTGGTCCAATAGAATCGCGTATGCGTGCTGACGCACTTACGCGCTAAGGCCCTTTCCTCGGATTTCACGCTGACGTGCAGGAATTTCACGTGCCAAATCACTCCGTATCAAGCTGGCCACCCGAAAACACACGGAACACCACGCTCCTGCCCAGAAGGCCGAGTTACTGCCCCCCCAGTGCCCTGAGCAGCCTCCCACGTGCTATCTGCTGCTGCCTGCCTGCCTGCCTGCCTGCTGCCACCGTGCCCTGCCATTTGGTGCCTGCACATCAGCCATCTGCAGGGGTCCAGTTGCTGTGTCCACCCCTGCTGGAACTGAAGACTCCCAACTGGGATTACATCGCTCCATAGCCCAGCCCCAGGACCCAGTTGCCCACCCACACCTGCCTCTGGGGTTGCCATGTCGGGCACTTCGACATCTGGCACCAGTGGCAACCCCAGGCCAGAGGGGCAGAGGGGCACCAGCTTCACTGCCACCGAAGTTGGTGTCCTGGTGGAGCATGTCCTGGGGCAGTATGATGCCCTCTTTGGATCGTCCCGCACCAGCAAGGAAGGACGGGAGAGGATCTGGGCCGACTGTGTGGTTGCCATCAACGCGGAGGGGGTGGCAACCCGCAACGTCCAGAAGATCAAGAAGCGCTGGGAGGACTTGAGGTCCAGGACCCTTGTGAAGGCCCGACGCCTCGTGGAGGGGGGCCGGGGCCGCATGAGTTCCATCCAGAAGAGGGTCCTGGAACGCGTACGCCCAGCGCTCCACGCCCAGGTCCTTGAGAGGGAGGCCCGTCTGGAGTTGAGCGGTAAGTGTGCAAGCATTACTGTGTGAGACAGGGCATGTTGCGGTGTGCTGGTTCTATGATACTTGCCTGTATGTGTGCCATGGGCCATGTATGCATGTATGTGTGCAGGGACATCATGGTAATGCATGTGCGACCAGTGATGTGTGACCCACATGGTTGTTGCATGTGTTGAAATGTGGCATGGGGAGCCCTATGCAGATTTAGGACATGAGAGCATGCCAGTCTCTGTACCTGGACATGGATGGGGGTGAAGGATGGGTGCTGATGCCAGGTACATATATGGTAGCCATGTCTGTGTGCCTGACCTGCGTGTCTGTGACTTGTGCATGCCATGGATGCATGACACATGTGTGTGACAATGCACAGATTCTGTGACGCACCCAACTAACCCTTGTTTCGCCTGTGTTCGTTGTGTTTGGGGCCAGATGGATGTGACTGAGGTGAAGTGTGTGCATGTGATATGCATGAGCCATGATGCATGTGAGTTACATATCATTGAATGTTTCAAGAGTCAATTGGACATGCATGGAAATGTGCATGGCATGCACCATGCCTGTTACTGTGTGTGTTTTGCCTGGACTGACCCATGTGTTGTGGAGGGACATGATGGAAGTGTACTTTGACAGGGGTGCTCATCTGCTATTGCTTCCTGTCTAGGGGACCATTTTACAGTAGCCTGATGCTTGTGTCCTTTGTCTCCCTCTACGCAGCGGCTAGTGAAGAAGAGGGCGGAGACGGCGCTGTGGAGCAAGGCGGCGGGGATGCCCCCACGGCTGCAGCGGAAGGGGTGGGTGAGCCCCCACAGGGGCCTGCTACGGCGGGAGACGGTGAGGAGCCATCCAGGTTGGTGGTTTGCACAGAGGAGGAGGAGGCCGACACTGGTGCACACATGGGGCCTGGTGGGAGCATCCCTGCTGGTGCAAGTGGTGCAGTCCAGGGCCAGGGGCAGGAGGCAGCACAGGTCACCGTGGAGGTGCCTGTGCATGTCGCTGTCCCTGACCCTGTGAGTGCACCACCATGCACCAGCAGGGATGCCCCGTCCCAGGCCCGTCCGCAGGTAGTGGGGATGTCCATGTCAACTGACTCCCCTCCACCTGCGGCCGTGGGAACCCCTGGCCGCGTGGAGCAGGTCCTGATTGGGGTCGCGATGCGCACGGCTGTGATTCGTGATGACGTGCGTGCTTCCCGGGAGGAGCACGCACGTCATCACGAAGTGCACCGTGCCGACGTGGCCCAATTGGGATCGGCCATGTTCGGGGGGTTCCTGCATGTGTTGGCCAATCTGACGGCCCTCTCCTCCTCTGTGCAGGCTATCCACCGGTCGTTCTCCTTGCCGTCTTCCGGCCCAGATGCCACCATGGCCCCCTGTGGACCTGCCCCGACCAATGCAGCCAGCTCGGTGGGGATCCCATCCCTGCCACAGTTGGGAGTCGGAGGTCCAGCAGGGGTGGACGACACAGCAAGTGGACCCCAGCAGATGGAAGATGTGCCGGCATCATCGGGCAGGGCACGTGCACGACGGCGTCGGTGGTTACCATCAGCCTGGATGCCGTCGTGCTGGCAGAGGCAGTGGCGTCGGAGGCAGCAGCGGGCTCGACGTGGGAGGCATCATGGCTCAGGGCCATCAAGATCAGAGGGGCAGGCATCGGCCGGAGGGCAGGGCAACCCTGGCATGGCGGTGTGTTCCGTGTGGGAGGAGTTTGGCCAGCGGATAGGTGCGGAGCGGCAGCGGGCGGAAGAGGAGCGGCTCGCCATGGCCAGGGCGGAGATCTCCATGCGTCGGGCATTGAGGCGGGCTGAGTGCCTCGAGGAGGCTCGCAGGGATTTTGGTGAGCACATGGGGTTGTCCCTGCGAGACCTCGGGGCCAGGACAGAGTCCCGCCTCCAGGACATTGACATGGAGTTCGAGGATGCCCTGGCCAGCATCACCAAGTGAGCCGCAGGACTAGCCCGCTGCCTTTGTATATAGTTTTTTAGTTAGTTAGTGCTAGGTTTCCTTTATTTATTTTTATTATTTTGGACCGCTCGGACAATGGCCACTTTTTTGTACATATTTATTTTATTAGTTAGTATTAGGTTTCATTTGTGCTGTTGGGCTCATGGACCCTGGAACATTCCTGTATATATTGTTATATTTTGGGAGATACATTTTTTAATTTTTTTATTGTTTACACCATGACGTAATGGTTTTTCTTTGATTTCCTACTACATGGTTTTGCTTTGGACAAATTATATTGATTTTTTAATCCTTTGTTTTTTGGTTTATCATTTTTGTTCTCGGACATGGACCTTTTATTTACTTTGCCACATAGTTGTATGTTTTATTGGTTTACTTGATTTGTGTTTTTAATACATTTTTATATTATCTTACACTTGTGTTATTTTCTCTTTGGTTTCTTACATGTCATGATATGGGTTTTGACATTCACTTGCACCCATTGTGTATGTGTGTGTGACGGACATGTGTTCTTTTGCATACTTGCCTTTGGGGTTGTGTCATGTGATTGCATTCACTATGTGGGTGCATGCAATCCTTGCCTGGGTGTTTGTGCTGGGTATGCTGGCCATTACTGCCATGATTGTGTATCGTCAGGACCTGGGGCCAGGGGGACATGGGTGGGGGCCTGCTGGCAGGTTCCCCACAGTGCTGGGGGTGGGGGTGGTGGGAGACATGGGTTGGACATGGGTGGGGGCCTGCTGGCAGGTTCCCCACAGTGCTGGGGGTGGGGGTGGTGGGAGACATGGGTTGGACATGGGTGGGGGCCTGCTGGCAGGTTCCCCACAGTGCTGGGGGTGGGGGTGGTGGGAGACATGGGTTGGACATGGGTGGGGGCCTGCTGGCAGGTTCCCCACAGTGCTGGGGGTGGGGGTGGTGGGAGACATGGGTTGGACATGGGTGGGGGCCTGCTGGCAGGTTCCCCACAGTGCTGGGGGTGGGGCTGGTGGGAGACATGGGTGGGGGCCTGGTGGAGGGTGTCCCTGGTGGATGGGGGGTGGGGGTGGTGGGAGACATGGGTGGGGGCCTGGTGGAGGGTGCCCCTGGTGGATGGGGGGTGGGGGTGGTGGGAGACATGGGTTGGACATGGGTGGGGGCCTGCTGGCAGGTTCCCCACAGTGCTGGGGGTGGTGGGAGACATGGGTGGGGGCCTGGTGGAGGGTGTCCCTGGTGGATGGGGGGTGGGGGTGGTGGGAGACATGGGTGGGGGCCTGGTGGAGGGTGTCCCTGGTGGATGGGGGGTGGGGGTGGTGGGAGACATGGGTGGGGGCCTGGTGGAGGGTGTCCCTGGTGGATGGGGGGTGGGGGTGGTGGGAGACATGGGTGGGGGCCTGGTGGAGGGTGCCCCTGGGGGGTGGGGGGTGGGGGTGGTGGGAGACATGGGTGGGGGCCTGGTGGAGGGTGTCCCTGGGGGGTGGGGGGTGGGGGTGGTGGGAGACATGGGTGGGGGCCTGGTGGAGGGTGTCCCTGGTGGATGGGGGGTGGGGGTGGTGGGAGACATGGGTTGGACATGGGTGGGGGCCTGCTGGCAGGTTCCCCACAGTGCTGGGGGTGGGGGTGGTGGGAGACATGGGTGGGGGCCTGGTGGAGGGTGTCCCTGGTGGATGGGGGGTGGGGGTGGTGGGAGACATGGGTGGGGGCCTGGTGGAGGGTGTCCCTGGTGGATGGGGGGTGGGGGTGGTGGTCGACATGGGTGGGGGCCTGGTGGAGGGTGTCCCTGGTGGATGGGGGGTGGGGGTGGTGGGAGGCATGAGCAGGTGTGCAGGGTAGTTCCCTGTGGTGTGTGCTGCCTGCAGGGGCCATGGAGGGTGTACAGGTAATGCCTGGGAGCACACAGCCAATTCGCGTGTGGAACTTCCAGCGCACCCCTGAAATCCACGTACCCGGCCATATCGCGTGTGGAACTTCCCGCGCACCCCTGAAATCCACGTACCCTGCCATATCGCGTGTGGAACTTCCCGCGCACCCCTGCAATCCACGTACCCTGACTAATCGCGTGTGGAACTTCCTGCGCACCCCTGAAATCCACGTACCCTGCCATATCGCGTGTGGAACTTCCCGCGCACCCCTGAAATCCACGTACCCGGCCATATCGCGTGTGGGACTTCCCGCGCACCCCTGAAATCCACGTACCCTGACTAATCGCGTGTGGAACTTCCCGCGCACCCCTGCAATCCACGTACCCGGCCATATCGCGTGTGGAACTTCCCGCGCACCCCTGCAATCCACGTACCCTGACTAATCGCGTGTGGAACTTCCCGCGCACCCCTGAAATCCACGTACCCAGCCATATCGCGTGTGGAACTTCCCGCGCACCCCTGAAATCCACGTACCCGGCCATATCGCGTGTGGAACTTCCCGCGCACCCCTGAAATCCACGTACCCTGCCATATCGCGTGTGGAACTTCCCGCGCACCCCTGCAATCCACGTACCCTGACTAATCGCGTGTGGAACTTCCCGCGCACCCCTGAAATCCACGTACCCTGCCATATCGCGTGTGGAACTTCCCGCGCACCCCTGAAATCCACGTACCCGGCCATATCGCGTGTGGGACTTCCCGCGCACCCCTGAAATCCACGTACCCTGACTAATCGCGTGTGGAACTTCCCGCGCACCCCTGCAATCCACGTACCCGGCCATATCGCGTGTGGAGCTTCCCGCGCACCCCTGCAATCCACGTACCCTGACTAATCGCGTGTGGAACTTCCCGCGCACCCCTGAAATCCACGTACCCGGCCATATCGCGTGTGGAACTTCCCGCGCACCCCTGAAATCCACGTACCCTGCCATATCGCGTGTGGAAATTCCCGCGCACCCCTGAAATCCACGTACCCGGCCATATCGCGTGTGGGACTTCCCGCGCACCCCTGAAATCCACGTACCCTGACTATTCGCGTGTGGAACTTCCCGCGCACCCCTGAAATCCACGTACCCTGACTAATCGCGTGTGGAACTTCCCGCGCACCCCTGAAATCCACGTACCCGGCCATATCGCGTGTGCAACTTCCCGCGCACCCCTGCAATCCACGTACCCTGACTAATCGCGTGTGGAACTTCCCGCGCACCCCTGAAATCCACGTACCCGGCCATATCGCGTGTGCAACTTCCCGCGCACCCCTGCAATCCACGTACCCTGACTAATCGCGTGTGGAACTTCCCGCGCACCCCTGTAATCCACGTACCCGGCCATATCGCGTGTGCAACTTCCCGCGCACCCCTGCAATCCATGTACCCTGACTAATCGCGTGTGGAACTTCCCGCGCACCCCTGTAATCCACGTACCCGGCCATATCGCGTGTGCAACTTCCCGCGCACCCCGGTATGCACGCACACGTTTATTTTTTCTCTCAGCGCGTGTCTGTGTTTGTGGGTACCCCTTTGTACGTCATTTGTCCTGGAGGGCCACAGTATTGGACATTGATCATGTCTGTATATAGGTGCTATTTGTTGGCGCACCTTTTAGCGCACATTTCTTGCAGGCGCAGAGACGCTACCGCCTGCTTTCTTGTGGCGGTCGTGTTTGTGCCTGTTTGTGCCTGTGCGCTGCTTTGAGCGTGCGCTTTTTTGCCCTATTCTATTCCATGAATACGTGTTGTATGCGAGCGTGTGGGCGTTCCGCGCACTTGCCTCCTATACTTTCCCCGTGCCGCCCACATTCTTCCCCATTCCGAGTGTTGTGCCCCATTTTATTCCCCATTCCGAGTGTCCCGCCCTGTGTTCCGCCTACTTTAGAGCTGTGCGCTGCGCTCGAAGTGATAGCGCAGTGGCCGTGGCGCACGACGTTGGTTGACCTGTGCGCCGGCCTGCACCGCGCGCTTTTTCAGCGCACGTCCTCTGCTTTTCTTGCGCACGGACTTCCATGAATCGACGTGCGCTGGTTTCCCTGCGCTTTTCGCTAATTTTCGGCGCAGCGCACGTATTGGCCCCTCTGCGCCGGGATTTTCGGCGCACATTTATTCCATGAATCGGCCTGTTGGTCATTTCAGCGGACAACTGCCATAATCGGGGCGTCTTACAGCCTACACAGTCACGCTACCTACACCAGGTGTTGGCAATCATGACTGTGCGCCCCTCAGTCCGAAGGCACATATACATGCCCAGAACACACGCGGAAAGGTAGGCCATGGTCCAGGATTTCTACAGGGTGGCACACTTCCCCAAAGTGCTCGGTGCCATAGATTGCACCCACATGGCCCTACATCCACCTAGGGCCAGTGAGAACATCTACCGCAACCGGAAGCACTGGCATTCCCATCAACGTGCAGGTTGTTTGCGATGCCAAGGGAATCATCACCTCTGTCTAGGAAAACTATCCAGGGTCCACCCTTGACAGTTTGATATACAGAATGTCCACCCTGAGCTGGGACCTGGAAGCTGGGAAGCATGGCAACACATGGCTCATTGGTGAGTACAAATGCCTGTGCACATGCATGCATGTCACACACAGACAAATACACCAAGCCAACTAATGACAACCATTATCACCTCCCCAGGTGACAGTGCCTACCCTCTGAGCACCTACATGATCACGCCAATACAGAACCCCACCACACCACCCCAGGTAAAATACAAAGCAGCCCATATTGCAACCAGGGCCATAGTGGAGTGCACATTCAGAGTGCTCAAGTCACGCTTCCGCTCCCTTGACCGCTCTGGCGGGTCGCTACTATATGTACCCCCAGTAATGTGCAGGATCATTGTGGCAGCATGTGTCCTGCACAACGTTGCAACATGGCGAGACGTACAGGTGGACATGTTGGTGCCCCCACAACCCCAACCACACTCACAGGCACTGCACATGGAGGGGGGAGGGCATGTGGCGAGGCAGCCCATACCCGGCTTGTGGCCACATTCTTCACCTAAACTCCCACCCCATGATGCATGTGAGGTTCAGCCCCCCATCGGATGTTCCAACGGTGCCTTGGACATGGATACAAATGTCTTTTGCATGTGCCATGCCTGTTTCTGCATGTGTGCTACTTGCACTGACCCATGTGTTGTGGAGGGTGATGATGGAAGTGACGTTTGACTGTGCCACTCATGTGCAATTGCTTTGTGTCTAGGAGACTATTGTTCAGTACCCTGATGCTTGTTTTCAATCTATCCCTGTCTACAGCGGCGACTGAGGAAGAGGGTGGAGATGGCGCTGTGGAACAGAGTGGTGGGGATGCCTCCACCAGGCGGGGATGCATTGTCCAGTCACCCTCCCAGGAAATGTCATCTTCCGGGAGCGAGGGGACTGGTGCCACATCCAAAGCCGGGCCTGTCGAGGGGATGTCCAAGAGGCAGAGGTTGGAAGTGGGCTCCTCAGCAGCAGTAGGGGCAGGTAAGCCCACACAGGGGCTGTCCACAGCGGAACATGGTGCGGAGGCATCCAGATTGGTGGTGGGTGAGGAGGAGGAGGAGGCATCAGAGCCACACATGGGGCCTGGTGGGGGTGGTTCCACTGGTGCAAGTGGTGCAGTCCAGGGGCAGGGTCAGGAGCCAGCACAGGTCGCCGCAGATGGGCCTGTGTATGTTCCTGTCCCTGATACTGAGACTGCATCACCATGCACCAGCAGGGATTCCCCGTCCCAGGCCCGTCCGCAGGTAGGGGGGGAGGCCCATGTCAACTGGCACTCCTCTACTTGCGAACGTGGCAATCCGTGACAGGGTTGAGCCCGTCCTAATGGGTATCCCGTTGCGCACACGTGACATTCGTGATGATGTGCGTGCTTCCTAGGGTGACCACGCACATCATCACTAACAGATGTGTGCCAACGTGAGCCGGCTGGGAGGGCTCATGGTCAGGTGTTTCCTCCATGTGCAGGGTGCTGTTGCAACGCTCTCCTCCTCTTTACACACTATGCACCAGTCGTACTCCATGCCGTCTTCCGGCACACATGCCACCAGGGCCCCCTGTGGACCTGCCCAAGCCACCACTGTCGCGCTGGTGGAGATCGCATCCCTGCCACAGTTGGGAGTCAGAGGTCCAGCAGAGGTGGTCACCCAAGCAACTGGACCCCTGGCAACAGAGGTTGTGCAGGCACCATCAATAAGGGCATGTGCACCACAGCCCCGGGTGTTTCCATTTTCCCGGGGGCAGTCGTGGTTGCACAGGCAGTTGGCATTAAGGCAGCGGCAGGCTTGATGTGGGAGGCGTCAGGCCTCAGGGCCATCTAAATCACAGGGGCAGGCATTGGCCAATGGGCACGAGGAACCTGGACTACATGTGTCTTCTGCGTGGCAGCGGTTGAGCCAGTAGATAGATGCAGAGCGGCAGCGGGCCGAGAGGGCACGGCTCACGATGGTCAGGTTGGAGAACTCCATGCGCTGGGCATTGAGGTGGGCAGCATTCCGCGAGGAGACTCACAGGGAGTTGGAGGACACTGCGAGCCCTGCGAGCCCTGCGAGCCCTCGAGGACATTGCCCAGGCCCACCTCCGGGACATCAACATGGAGTTTGATGATGCCCTGGCGAGAGATATTAACAACAGAAGTGAGCCGTAGGACTAGCCCGCCGTCATTGTGTATAGTTTATTAGGCTTAGGTTTCCTTTTGTTTCATTTTTATTTTGGAGTTGATGAACTTTGCTCCACTTTTTGCACATATTGTTTTTTTGTAGGTATTTTAGTAGGTTTCATTTGGTTTTGGGATTATGAACCCTGAGAACTTTCATTGTATATAGTTGTGAACTGTGAACTTTATTATTTTCTGATTTTTCACACCATGATGGAATGTTTTTTTTTTTCATTTACCCTTTGGATTCTGATTTTCATTTTTCTGGACATGGACCACTTTGATGTTTTTCTTATTTTTTTTATCACATATATTTGGGAATTAGCATTTCAGTTCAGTTAACTTTCATTTATTTTTTCCTCGTCATGGTTGGTTTTCGTTTGTGAGATTTCTGTTATTGTAATACATTTTCATCTGTTCATATATTCGTGTTGTATATATATTTGTGTTGTGTGCTCTCATTAGTTTGGTGCATGTGCCAGTCGTCATTGCCTCAGTCATGTGTGGGTGGTGTGTGGCCATGTTGGTCATGTCTTTGGGTGCATGCATGTGTGCTTCTGCGCATGACATGCCATGGAGCCTGTACCAGGAAGTGGGGACAATGGATGGTGTGGAGTTGCACTGTGGGGGGCAGTGTGGGGTGGCATTTGTGTGGACATTTGGCACATGCATGTATGTTGTGAAAATGTATTGGTTGGGTAAACATGAGTCAGGGCTCGCAGGTGCCCATCACTGGTGAGGGGGCATGAGTCGTGGCTCGCAGGTGCATGGTGCCATGTGGGCTGCCTGCGGTGCATGATCAGGATTGTAGGGGGGTCCCCTGTGGTGTGGGGTGGGCCATGGTCAGGCACTGTTGGAACATCCAATGGGGGGCTGAACCTCACATGCATCCTGGCGTGAGAGTTTAGGTGAAGAATGTGGCCACAAGCTGGGTACGGGCTGCCTCGCCAAGTCCCCTTTCCCCTCCCATGCGCAGAGCCAGTGCGTGTGGTTGGGGATGTAGGGGCACCACTCTGTCCACATGTACGCCCCGCATGTTGCAACATTGTGCAGGACACATGCTGCCACAATGATCCTGCACACTACTGGGGGTGCATATAGTAGCTGCCCGCCATAACGGTCAAGGGAGCAGAAGTGTGACTTGAGCAAGCCGAATTTGCACTCAACTATGGCCCTGGTTGCAATATGGGCTGCGTTGTATCTTACCTGGGCCGGTGTGGTGGGGTTCTGTATTGGTGTCATCATGTAGGTGCTCAGAGGGTAGGCACTGTCCCCTGTGGAGGTGATAATGGTTGTCATTAGTTGACTTGGTGTATTTGTCTGTTTGTGAAATGCATGTATGTGCACAGGTATTTGTACTCACCAATGAGCCAATGCTTCCCACCTTCCAGGTCCCGGCTCCAGGCGGACATTCTGTATATGAAACTGTCGAGGGTGGACCCTGGATAGTTTGCATAGACAGAAGTGATGATTCCCTTGGCATTGCATACAACCTGCACATTGATGGAATGCCAGTGCTTGCAGTTGCGGTAGATGTTCTCAGTAGCCCTAGGTGGATGTAGGGCCACACGGGTGCAATCTATGGCACCGAGCACTTTGGGGAAGTGTGCCACCCTGTAGAAGTCCTGACCACGGCCTGCCTTTTTGAGGGTGTTGTGCCTGTGGACTGAATGATGCGCAGTCATGATTGCCAACACCTGGTGTAGGCAGCGTGACTGTGTGGGCTGTGAGACCCCCCGACTATGGCAGTTGTCTGCAGAAATTACCCAGTGGCCAAAAAATGCAGGACATTGAGCACCTTTTCCAAGGGGCTAAGTGCTTGGGAGTTCAAGGTGGGTGATGTGAGGTAATCCTCCCACTCAGTGACCAGGTCTAGGATGATATGAGGTCGAAACCTATACCTGCCATAGACTTGGTCATCAGGCATCCCAAAAAGGCTGGTCCTGGGCAAAAAAATGTGGGGCCTGGCTATTCTCCTCCTCCCGCGGTGTCCCATGATCACTGCTGTGAGAAATGGGACATTAATTGCAGCTATATATGCTTGTTTGTTGTTTGCGTGCACTTTTATATTGCGCAGGGGCACTTCCGCCTGCTTTCGTGTGGCGGACGTATTTACGCGTGTGTGTGTCTTCTGGCATGCGTGGGTTTTCCCTATTCGATTTCATGAATAGGTGTTGTTCGTGAGCGTGTGGGCGTTGCATGTATTTCCCAGTGGTACTTCCACTGTACGCCCACATTTTCACGCATTGTTCCCCATTCCGCGTGTTCCACCCACTTTTTCTGTGTGTGCGCTAGAAGTTGTGCGCGTTTGCTGTGCGTGTCGCGCATGGTGTTTGGAAAGTCACAATGACGTGTTAGGTAAGCGCAGATTTGGCAAAGTTCCCGGGAAATCCATACGCAGAGGCTTCCATGAATCTCTTTCGTGCAATACGAACACGTCCACTGACTTATTCACGCTTGCGCCACACATTTCGGCGCACAATCATTCCATGAATTACCCCGATAGTTCTTTCAATGTCTGGTGAAAAGGCGTATCTCAACTGCTTGTCTTTGTGTTCAAGAGGGATTTTCTTTCTGTCCCGGACTGAAAGTAAACAACTTGTTGAGATAACACACATTATTTAACATCTAAATGCAAAACTTTGAAATAATTAAGATATGGCCATCACAGCTCCTCTGTAATAGTTATTGCTCAATAGCACATGTTAAAAGTCAATGGCCCAGATTTACAAACCGTTTTTCAAAGGGATTTTTTAAGGCAGTCCCACTGTGTTTGTGCAGGGCCTGTTCAGACCAACATCTTGCAGCTGATACATTACTTATCATGAAAATAGGATAATAGTAGGTAATATCAAAGTGCTTAGAAGCAGAAGGATTCAGGCAGGAAGCACTATATGAAACCTTGTATTCATTTCTTTATTTATTGTGAATTGTACATGTGCTGCATCCCAACGAGTTAATATCAGAGCCCCCAAAAAAACAAAAATGCAGTACAGGTAATCACAATTTAACATTCGGTGCAATCAGAATACCTTGTGTTCCTTTTAAATCGTCTTTGATATTGATTTAAGATATAGTTCTTTCAATGTCAGCTGAGAAGACATATCTCAACTGCTTCAGTCTTTGTTTTCAAGGGTGATTTTTTTCAGTCCCAGACTGTTAAGGATCCATAGGGATTGCAGACATCTGCTCTGCCCATGAATCAAACTTGGTGGAGCAGCCTATGCTCAGCAACCCAGTAATTCATGTACCACCTACACATGGTGATGCTACTGAATTGAGTGGTTACTCAGGGGGTCTTTGGCCCTTATTGAGTACCTCATGTCCAAGATTGACATTGACATAGAGGTGATCTCTCTGTGTCATTCGGTCCCCCAAAGGTGGTTGTGAATGTTGGATTTGCTCCCGATACAGCTTTAACTTCCAACCCCGTGTCTGCCTATGTATTGCACAAAACCTGAGTCAATATTAATGAGGGGCGTTTGTGTTCTGCTGTGTCATCTGTGAAAATGATCAATATCTCTGTCCCGGAGCGCAGATATTGGAATCTCGCTCCTGTTTGTATCAAGGTCTATTTCAGACTGCTGAAATATGACCGTGCTCAAAATTATGAACTCTTGGGCTTCATGTATCCAAGGCTGGGGGCACCTGTACTGGATTGAGGAGGCTGCTTGACTAGTGAGCACACTAATTTTCACAACATTGTGAGCTTGAACAATCCTGTTATGCTGCACAACAGTAGAAATTCTTCATCTGGAGAGAGTCCCTATGGGAAAAAGCAAGTGTTCATGGGAAAGAAGCTAAATTAACATACCTCCACACCCTCACATAAAAGGCAGGGCGCAGTTTGGTTGAATAATAGGGTGCTTTCGCCTGACTCCGCATTGGGTAAAATGTTGAACTATGTAAGAATGTGGGTCGCGCACAAATGAGGCGGACTCTCTAATGGTCTGTGCACTTTTACTTCTTAGATTGTGCTGAGTACAGATATTAGTTATAGGTCAGGAAGAGCATAGAGACATCCACCAGCCCCACCCTCAGCTGGCCATAATCAACAGTCACCAAAAGGAACCCCCGCACACAACATTCCACACTCTCAAAATGTTCCAAACGGATGACCTCACACACTCACAGACATGAACCATTAACCATTAAAGTAAGATCACTACACATCTCCCTCAACATGTTGACACACAACAGAACAATCACTCTAAATCAAAGCAACCTGTAGTAAGTAACTCCTAAGCTCCCCTTCAACTAAGGCATAACAATAAATGCACCCCAAGGCACTGTGCCATAAACAACTGCGGGCTCTGCAGTCAAACCACTACTGAGGAGACCAGCCCCATCATCACCCAACTAAACCAACACCAACCTTCCACCCCAACTATCATTCATTCAAAACTAACGCCACCCACCTATACACAAAAGTGGCTGATAAATGAGCGAGAAACCTCACCATGCAACTATAACTCCAACTTAAACACCATGAGGCTTCACGAGATCCCTCCAAACACTAGAAATGGCACAGACTACAACCGCGTCGGACCGGCCCATGCTGTCCAAAGGGCAGCTCACCCCATTGTCTCTAGGATGTCCTACATCCTGAACTTCTAAACCCTCAATGGCACAAAGCCGGAGTTCCAAACTACCTAAAACTCATGGCCGTAGCCGGAATACCTAATTCCCTAACAATGTATTAAATAACCATGGCTCTTAGCCAGAGTTCCCAACTCCCTCCAATCCAACTCTATCCACATAAACCAACCAATGTTACCGGGAACCCACTGAAACATAACTGCAAGAAAAATGTTGCTACCACACCCCAAAATAGCGTACCACTCTCTCAAACATTCCCATGCTTCACATTCCAGCAAAACCCCAGGGTACAATACCCACAGTTTACACGATGACCCGTAACAAAATGGAGATCAAAAAGTCACAATACATAACATTTCTGGGTGTAGTCCATGAATTGCCGGTGACCTGAAACAAAACAAGAAATAATAGATGCATAAGATGCATAACACCTCTGACTAAAGTCTGTGAATTACCCGATGACCTGTAACGAAATGAGGATTACACAGTGCATTATATATCTGAATAAAGTCCTTGAATCACCCGGTGACCTGAGAAAGAACATCTTCAGACAATCACACTAGCTAACCATTTTGAGAACTAACGGAGGCCACGACATGTAACCATTCAACCAGTCAGACCATTCACCCACTACTCAGAACACTCAGACTTAGTACACCCTATTATAACACGTCAAGTCCCTGAAGAATCGCAGGAAGTCAGGATCGAGCTCCTCCTTGGTTGAATAATATGGTGTTTTCACCTAACTCGGCATTGGGCAAAATATTGAACTATGTAACAATGTGGGTCGCGCACAAATGAGTTGGACTCTCTGATGGTCTGTGCACTTTTACTTCTTAGATTGTGTTGAGTACAGATCTAAGTTATGAGTCAGGAAGAGACATCCACCAGCCCCACCTTCAGCTGGCCATAATCAACGGTCAACAAAAGGAACCCCCGCACACAACATTCCACACTCTCATAACGTTCCAAACCGATGACCTCACACACTCACAGACCTGAACCATTATACCATTAAAGTAAGATCACTACAATCTACTCTTGCAATAATGTCCAACACAGTCATGCATCAAGTCTAGCATCCCATGGAACAGGCCCTGGAGCTTAGTCTAAATATCATGGGCACTTTGCTGCTATCACCAGTCAAAATATTCATGGAAGTCAGGCTCCACAGGATTTGAGCAGTGCCGATTCCTGTGGCTCAATGCACTTGCAACATTTGAGACAAGAGGTATCTCTCAAGCAACAGAGTTGTATTGAAATGTACCTGCTTGAAGAACATATTCAGGACCAAATCCTGTTGGAGAAGAGCCTTGATTTAATCAAAGATCACTAAAGGGGGGTTTGGCCACCATCCGGTGAAGCCTGTGAGGGGCTTACATCTGATCACGTTGTTTCTATTGCGCCCCCTAGGTGCACATCAAGTAATGGCTGTGTGAATCTTCATCGGCAGACAATTGATTCCTCTCTGTGACCTACTCTGAATGCTTGCTCACAGATTGACAATATTTTAGCCTCTCTAGATGTTTAGCCTAGTAATTCAAAGTTGGACAATCCTGCGAGGGGGAGCATTCTATGGCCATTGTTCTCTCTGGATGTGCTGTGCCAGAAAGAGAGAGACCAGGGTTGATTTCTAAACTGTCCCAAGCTACCTCATTGTGTCCAACATCAATCTCACAATGGAATGCTATGAAGAAGCATTTGAAGTTTTACCTGATGGGTGGTTGGAGGAAGAACAATCTGAGCTGTAGCTGTCATGCGCAGAAGGAAGGTCAGGCACACCGCCTAACAGAACACTCATACCTCCGGGTACTCCCTGACACATAACACAGCTAGACTCCCCAAGTCACAGTCAGCCCTTCACATGGTCACGCTACCTGTGGTGTGAGGGAAGCGTCACCAGCTTCAAGGCTCTGTCAGAGGGCGATATTATTTGTTCCCTTGTTTCCAGTGGCAACTGCCATGGAGATTGCGAGCGGGCTGGAGCAGGAGCAGTCGGCGGCAACCACTTCCCGGTTCCGGGCTGAATTCCCGGTCACGTGCCCTGAGCTCCGCTCACGTGATCAGGAGTCGGCAGGGATAAAAATGGCGCACTTTGAACCACTCGCCGCTTCACAGCTGTTTCACGACACTGTTTGGTGTTTTCGATTCACGTTGGATTCATTTGGATACAGACCTCAAGCCTACGGATTACGGACTGGTTATTTTGCTCCTTGGATTTGTGTTTTTGGTTTCTGCTCGGATTTACGGACTTTTGGACTTTGGCTAACGTTTAACGGATTGTTTGGATTACGCTTTTCTGCTTTGTCAAGTGTTCTACGGTCTTCAGGGTTCCTTGAACTGCTACGGTACCACAGTGTTACGAATACATCCAAGAATCATGAGGTGGTAGCCAGCGCTGAGTTTCTGGTGCCTGGCTTTAAGGATTGCTGATGCTTCCCTGCACCACAGCCTCAGAGTTCCTAGCAGTTGTAAATCACCCTTGGGTAAGCCCTTTTTCAATAACAGTTACATTGTTGACAGTACTGTGCTTGTTTGTGTTAATACCTGAATTCATTCCACAGCTCTGGGGTCCTCGGCGGCGTCTGGTCCTGCGAAACAACAACCACCTGTGGCCTCAAGGTTCGCATAGGGAGTAGTTTTCTTTCTCTCTGTGTGGAACTTGGGGACAGAGGCCCATATATTCTTCACGACGAGTCAAGTCAAGACAGTAGCTTTTAAAGGATGTTTCCATGGATAAAACAATGCTTATGAAAGGGTCCTTTCTTGGTCTCTTTTCAACAATCTCGAGTTTATTGGCAATGTTACCAAAATGTTTCTCCTGATGCGCATTCTCTTGGGCTGTATGTACTGTGGGGTGGGGGGTGTAGCTTTGGGATTACTAATGCTGATCTTAGCATTCAAAATCTATTGTGGAATAAACATGGGGCCTTGTCTGGTGTTGGGATTGAAATCTATTTGGAAAGTGGAGCCACACATTATCATCTTCATGAACATTGGTACCTCCCCAAAGCAGCTGAGAACTTGAAGAACGGGAACACCAACACATGTAGTCATATTGTTGGGAAAAGGGCCCCAATACATTATAACATTTTTAACATTTAGGATTTGAACCATGGGGCCTTGGAGAGGATACTAATGAAGTTACCACAGATGAAGATCTCTATTCAGGCCACATACTCTATTTACAAACTGTTAGTTATTCTCTCTAAGTGGAGGCTTGTGTTATTTAGATTCCTCTGAGTACCATCTTTAAATTCTCTCCTTGAATATTGCTGGTCTTAACAGACACCTAAGTGACCCTAATTTTCTCTGGTATTTCTTGCACCTTGACATGGTGTTGTTCTAGAAGATTGACTTGGTTTCACCAAATATTATGGATGGCTTTGTTAGCTGTCATTCAACTGTACAGATAGGTCAGACTGGAAGCAATAAAGTGAGTTTGGCTATTTTTGTTTCACACTGGCTTTTCAATAATTGCTCGCTGCTATGGTCAACTGACACTCTTCTGTTCGTTTCTATGTAGGTAGCTAAGGATGGACCTCTTCTCCTTTTACATTTCTACAATTCCTTTCATAGTCATGGTAAAGACCCAGATGTTATGGACTTCTTAGATCAACCAAGGCTTACAACCAATCAGCTTTCACAGTAAAGGGGTTTTCAATTTGAGAGTGGGGGACTGCTCTACGTTTGGATCCGCAATAGAGGAGAAAAACAGATACATCAGGGCAAACTGTCAGGTACTGCTGTGATTATTAAGTATATTTCACAAGCCCCTGCCCCAGGTTCGCCACTGCTCTCCTAGCCTTCAACTGTTCATGCTCTCCTAACACTCTCAAACTCTAATCTCAGCTCTATAAGAAACATTCTAGTAACCATGGAGTAGGTAGCAACATAGCAACATAACCAATAGAAGATACAACACATCTCCTTTCCTTACAACACACAGTTATGTATTATATATCTATGCTCATTACACTTTAACTATACACAAACACTCATACTTTGCAAGAATCAAAACTAATTCACTTACACTTTCACCATCCATCTCATGTTCCATACCTGCCTATTCTCTAGCATTACCACACCACTCAATGCTTCCTTGACTCTCTCAAGGGGACCATACTTTCACCCTCATCACATACTCTCTCACAAACTCAGCTAGCCTGACACACTTTACTGTACCATACCATTCCTTAGCTTTCCCTTTCACCTTCATCTCTCTAGCTCCTATTTCACTCCTACACACATACTTTGCACAGGATCTCCTTAATCAAGGTGGATGAATCCTGGTACTTGCCTTCCTCCCTCTCATTACTTCAAATGACACCACACCTGTTGTTGCATATGATGCAAACCGTAATGCTTTAACCCTTTCCCACATCTCCTTTTTCCACACTTTAGCACTCACTTCAGCAACACGAACATCTTCCACCAGAAACCAATTTACCCTTTTTACAACCCCATTGTTTTGTGGATGATATAACGTTGTGTTTTTGTGCTTTATACCATGCCTTTCTAGAAACATCCTCATTCCTTCTCTAGTGAATTGGGCACCATTGATATGATATGATGTGGCATTTATAACGTGCCTGTACACAAGCGTTTCTAGGCGCAACAAGACAAGGAGGGGGAAACAAGTGAGGACAAAATAAAGATCTTATGAGGCCTTGTGTCATTCAGATAACACACATGCAGGGAATAGGGAAGGGGAGAAGTGCCAGGGCAGGGGGGATGGGGGAAGTGCAGTTAACTCACAAGTGCAGCCAGCGGGTGGCTTATAAGTGCAGAGAGAAGGAGCTGTAGGGTTGCAGATACAGATTCTTGTGCGCTGGGGTGCCCAGAGGCAGTGCAACGGTGATTGGACATGTAGGAAACTGGGCCCAATTTCAGAGGGTGACCAGTTGACTAGTGCGCAGAGCAGTCAGATGCATCAGCAGGGGAGAGGAAGAGAGAAAGCGGAAGCGAAAAGGAAGGTCTTGAGTTGCTTCCGGAACCAGAGGTGGTTATGCTCAAGTTTGAGAGAGGCAGGGAGGCTGTTCCAGAGGGAGGCACCAGCTGAGGAAATATATCTGCCCCCAACTCTCTCCTTGGAGAATCGTCTTACCCTCAGAGAGGGTGGATGAGCGTAGATCTCGAGAAGAAAGATGTTTTGGAACAGAAAAATTGAGGTAGAGCAGTCCCAGGCCCCAGAAAGCCTTGTGGACAATGCAGAGGGTCTTGAACCTGATCCTTGCAGCCACGGGGAGCCAGTGAAGAGATTTCACAGCTGGAGAGATACGATCCTTGGGCTTGATGCCAAGGACAAGTCTTGCAGTCCTGTTCTGGATAAGTTGTAAAGGTCGAAGAGTAGAGGCAGTAAGATTTTGAAAGAGACTTTTGAAATAGTCCAGACTTGAGAGGACCAGAGCTCTAGAGACAGTGAGCTTCTGGGGGAAAGTGAGCAAAGGAAGAATACCTCTGAGGTGGTGCAGCCGATAGCTTCACTTCTTAGAGACATCAGATATGTGAGGAGAGAAGGAGAGGGTTGAGTCGAAGATGACATCCACGTTCTTAACCTCACTCTTAACCTCACAGGAAGGAGCAGGAAGAGGGCCCAGAGTGGCCCACCAAAGGGAGAGAGGAAAGGAGGGAGTGGGTGTCCCAATGAGGAGGATCTCAGTCTTGCTGGCCTTAAGGTAGAGATCATTGGTGGCTCACCATTCCTGAATTGCGGCCAGACAGTATGGTATGAGATAAGAAGCATAGGTGGCTGAGAGGAGCCTGAAAGAGAGCTGAGTGTCATCCGCATAACATTGAAAATTGCAGCAGAAGAAGCGATGCGATGGGCAAGAGATCCCAGGTAGGGGTTGAAGAGCTAGTGCGAGAGGATAGACCCCTGGGGACACCACAAGTGAAGAGAGAAATAGACAAGAGGAAACACCTCGGTTGGACCTGAGAGGCCGGTCGTTGAGAAAGGAGGTCAACCAGGGCAGGGCCTGATCAGTAATACCAAGGTTGTCCCGGAGACAATTGAGCAGGATGGTATGGTTGACCATGTCAAAAGCAGAGGATAGATCAAGGAGAATGAAGACAGAACAGAGATTAGAGTCAAGATTGGAGAGCTTCACAGGTGTTCAGAAGAACAGTTTCCGTGCTTCTGGCAGCTCTGAAGCCAGACTGGTGGTCATGGGGGCAACTAACAGATTCAGTATGTAGATTAAACTTGGAGATGGCCAGCTTTTCCAAGAGTTTTCCGAGGAAAGGAGTGATGGAGATCAGGCGATAGTTAGCCAGAGAGGAAGGATCGGCCGAAAGCTTCTTTGGAGAGAGATTATTAGTTAATCTGCTACTCGGAACCCCATCTCTAGCAAATACATCATTAAGGAATTGCTCAATACTCCCAACAGGAGTCTCCCTCACCACCTTCCCTTCCATCCTGGTGGAGAAAAATCCACCAAAACTAAAAAATATTTTTTGTCTCGAGACCCACCACTTATGGGCCCTACAATATCCAGCTGGGAAGGTCAGGAATCATCAAGAGTTTCTCCCTAACTTTCAATCTCTTCCCTGAGTCATTACACATAGAACATACTTTCAGTCTATCTTCCACATGCCTGTTAAAGCCAGGCCACCATTAGTCCGCTTTCAGAACATCCTTCGTTTCCAATATGTCCCTCATGGGCACTGTCAATAAGTCTATCTTTCAGACCACAAGGCGCCACTGCTCTCCTTTTCTGATATAATAAATAATTAAATAATTTGTTACGTTGAGCTCACCTAGCACTTCCCAAAATCTTCTTTGCTCTTCGCACAACCCAGCTTTCCTAGGCCACCTACCCCTCACATATTCCTTCATGTCCTTAATACACACAACATATTTCACACTCGGCTACCCATTCACCTTTCCCTATGATCCAATTGTGGGTACCATAAACTTGCTCATTCCACCCAACTTCTTCACTCCCTCACTCCACTTCCACTTTTGCCTTTGATAGATAATGTCGCTAATGGGCGGGAGGACAGAAAAGGGAAAAATAGATATCCACCCTGAGAGTGATCATGATCCTGTAATCCTGCACCTGCATGCCTCTTTGGGCAGGTTAGCATGGAAAACGAAAAGGAATACTGGCTCATCTTATACTATTCTTCAGCTAATATTTTGGGCTGGTTAGATAAAGATTTAGTTCCAGACTGGTTTGTTTTTGCAGCATTGCCCATAATCGAAGCCTTTCTCAGCACTGCTGTTTCTGGAACCTACATTGCTGAATTATATACTACTCTTATGTCTATTGTTAGAACTTCTTTGATCTCAAATTGCCCTGTTTACAATTCTACAGCTCACCCTATTGGCTGGTACACAAAAGAATGCAGAACCTCTAAGAGTTGTATCTGAAGAGAATTGAGGAAGTCACTCAGGGATAGGTCTGCAATTAGGAAAGCCACACATACTTATAAAAGAGTCATAAGTGAGGCAATAAAGCTCTGGCAGCATTTGGCCTTGCAAAAGTGCATGCAGCCTGTAGTAACAACACCAGTAATATCTGGAAAATTGTTTCCTGTCTTTCCCAAACATGCAAATCGTTATCTCTCTTTGGACTACACAAGCCTTTACTCCCCATTTTGGTGGACTTTCACTGCTAAGGTTCATCTTGGCCATTCGGTTAAGCTGTCTGCAGCTTTTAAGCGGAGTCGAGGGGTAACACAGCGTTGCATGTTAGCACCTTTGCTGTTCAATCACTATATTAGCTCACTAATTGTTAAGCTTCATGCTATAAGCCCCAACACGTTGAAAGTAGCCGGTAGGAACATCTGTTCCTTTGGCAAAAGCTGGTGAGGTAGTTCGACTATCCTGTACTCCAAGAGCATTACATCTATTGGTTAATGGTTTTGTGGAATTCACGTTCAAGACCTCTAGCCTGACACCACTAAGTCAAAGTTATTGTGGGTAGGCAGTCGAATGGGCAGACTACCTCCAATTATAGCTACAGCCAGTAAACTTGAATGGGTAGATGAATTCTCCTAATTGGACATCTCCATTACGAATAATCTGGAGTGGGGCGCCCGGTATCCAACTGTGCCATGAAGGTGGTCCAAGTAATTGGGACATTTTGAAGTTTGGTGAGAGCTTGGGTGAGTGTACCTGGACTCAAGTCGACTCATCTATCTAGAAAAATCTGTTCCAGTGGCAGGCTATTGTGAAAACAAAATCTGGGGATGCACATCTGCAGCCCCAATACAATGCAAGGAAACCAGTTTCCTGTGATGTTTATTTAAGGTGCCTGGGGGTGCCCCTTCTTATCTTTTGCATCTTGATGCAGGTCTTGGTTAGGTCACAGGCGTGCTTAATTTTAAAATACTGAAAGTAGGAGTGAGACTTTGGGACAGCAGTGATCATCATCTTACTTACTAAGATTATCCAGGACATGATGGACTGCTTCTGATGTTTGTCGCTGTAGTCCCTGGCTTCAATTTGTTAAGCAAGAATATGCTGTGCTTGGCCTTTATGAGACATTCTTTGAACCTTCCTCAACAGTGCAAGTGTACATGACTGCCTTACATGCTGATTTATTTTTGCCAAACACCTGTGCAGCCCTACAATCCTGAATTTTCTAAGCACTCAGTAGAACATAATTTATAGCATGATGTATGTTACTGTATGGATCCTTATTCTATCTTTTTTCATGAAACATTCAAGAGGGGTGTTTTGATAACATAAGGGGGAATTGTCTCCTTGTGGCCTCACTGGTTTATTGTTGGAACTCCCAAAATGTTCCCATGCCTTGCCAACATGTGTTTTATGATGCTATCTAAAAGGATGATCCAATACATGTGTATTCGTTTGTTCTATTTTAAAAGATTTAAGGAAGACATTTCTTATACCAACATTTACAGACTGTAATCTAAGGTCTGTAATTGCTCCACAGAAGTATTTACTTTCTCTTCCAGCTAATGTGGTTTTAGCTGCATACTCTTTTATTTAAAATTCCTTGTCATTAAGAAGACATTTTATTTTAAAGTTTGTGCTGTAATATGTTTTTATTTTATTTTATATATTTTGTCCTGCTTTTATGTTCTTCATTTTCGCTCAAACCAGTGAAGTGAAGCAAAGTGTGAAGAGGCCTTTTTAAGAAGTTCTTGTTTCAGTCACCTTTTAAACCTTGCATATTTTTTTGGATCGTTTGATGTTTGTTGAAGTTTGTTGCAGAGCTTTGGGCCTTGTGCGGTGAGGTGTCCGGACACAATCTTAGACTTGACTGGATACTTTGGAATGTTTTTGCTGATGGTGATTTTACAGGTTTGGGTAGATGATTGTGAAGCCTTTGGTGAGTGGATGTTATTTAGGGGGTAATTCATAGAATTTAGCGCACAAGTGGCGCACGCGGCTGGCGCACAGTGTGCGCGTGCGATAGTCAGCGCCAGCTGCATGCGCTAAAATCCATTTCGGTGCACAGCGTATTCATGGATTTTAGCCACCAAAAAGCAGCCGCGGTGCAGAGTGGCGCAGCGACCCTGCAGCAGCGCCAGTAACGCCCACAAGAACGCCCCTCGCGCAAGGAAAAGCCATCAAAATCCCCAATCCAGCGCAAAGGGCTGCGCTAACTCTGGACCAGTATACAGGGCCGCCACACAGCACACGGCAAGCGGGGAACGTGTATTACTGGGGTTCGTGGGAAGTTTCACCCGTGATTTCAGCAGGGTACGTGTATTTCTGGGGTGCGGGAAAGTTTAACACGCGATTTCAGCAGGGTACGTGTATTTCTGGGGTGTGCGGGAAGTTCCACACGCGATTTCAGCAGGGTACGTGTATTTCTGAGGTGCGCGGGAAGTTCCACATGCGATTTTAGCAGGGTACGTGTATTACTGGGGTGCGCGGGATGTTCAACACGCGATTTCAGCAGGGTACGTGTATTGCTGGGGTGCGCGGGAAGTTCCACATGCGATTACAGCAGGGTACGTGTATTTCTGGGGTGCGGGGAAGTTTTACACGCGATTTCAGCAGGGTACGTGTATTACTGGGGTGCGCGGGAAGTTCCACACGCGATAGGCCCTGTGCGAGTGGGGTACGTGTATTTCGGGGGTGCAGGAGATTCCTACACATGAATGGGCAGTGTGGGTCCTCCCAGGTGTTCCCTCTACACCCTCCACGGCCCCTGCAGGCAGACCACACCACAGGGGACTACCCTGCACCCCTGGTCATGTCCCGCAGGCAGCCCATCCACCATGGGCACGCCCCCAGCCAAGCCACATGTCACCTTGCACTAGTGATCACCAATGCATTACTCCCTTGCACCCGCACCCCCAGCTGTGCAGGGCACCTGCCTGCAGGCCCCCACTCATGTCCCCCAGAACCCCCACCCTCCAGCAGTGCAGGGCACCTGCCAGCAGGCCCCCACTCATGTCTCATTCATGTCCCCTTGCACCCCAACCCCCCAGCACTGAGGGGCACCTGCCAGCAGGCACCCACACATGTCCCCTGCACCCCCACCCCCCAGCAGTGCGGGGCACCTGCCAGCAGGCCCCCACACATGTCGCCTGCACCCCCACATCCCAGCAGTGCGGGGCACCTGCCAGCAGGCCCCGAGACATTTCCCCCAGCCAACACGTCATCACAATCTAGATCCCTGGCCCTTATGGGCAGCCTCCACATGCCAAAGACCCACCCAAGTATTGCATCCACCCACATAGAAATGCCAATTACAAGATACAACCCCAAAGGCAAGTATGTAAATGAACACATGTCCGTCACACACACACAATGGGTGCAAGTGAATGTCAAAACCCATATCATGACATCCATGAAAACAATGAGATAATACCACACATCGAAGTATGAAGAAAAGAATGTATTAAAAGCAACATGAATGTAATTAAAATCAAACAAACAACAATGTGAATAAAAAAAGAAAAGCTGCATGTCCGTAAAATAATGAAAAACAAGAAATCATAATCCAAAGGAAAGGTGTCCAAAGTCACAGTCCAACAAAGCAAATCCAAGGGAAAAACAAAAGTGAAAACCATTGCTCCATGGGGTAATCTGAAAAAAAAAGATGAATCCAATAGTGAACTATGTACAATAGAAGAATGCAGGGTCCATGAGCCCAACTTAAGAAATGAAACCTACCAAAAACTACCTAATAAAAAAACTATATACAAAAATGTGGTCCATTGTCCAAGTGGTCCAAAATAAAGAAAAAACGAAAGGAAACCTTATAGTAACTAACTAACTATTTACAAGGGCAGCGGGCAAGTCCAACGGCTCACATGTTGATGTCCCGGGCCAGGGCATCATCGAACTCCTGCTCGATGTCCCGGAGGCGGTCCTCTTCCATGGCCCTGAGGGTTCGCAGGGACGATAACATCTGGAACTCCAGGTCCCTGCGAATGGCCTCGAAGCACTCGGCCCACCTCAGGGCCCTATGCATGGAGATCTCCGTCCTGACCATCGTGAGCCGTGCCTCTTCCGCCGCTGAAGCTCTGCATCTATCGCATGGCCAACCGCTGCCACACGGAAGACACTTCCCGTCCAGGGTCCTCCTGCCCTCCGGCCGATGCCTGCCCCTCCGATGTTGATGGCCCCGAGCCATCATTGCTCCCACCTACAGCCTGCTCCTGCTGCTGCTGTCCATGTGCCCTGTCCGATGGTGCCTGCACATCCTCCATCTGCTGGTCTCCAGTTGTGCTGTCCACCCCTGCTGGACCGCCAACTCCCGACTGTGGCAGGGATGGGATCTCCACCAAGCTGGCTGTGTTGGTCAGGCCAGGTCCACAGGGGGCCCTGGTGGAATCTGGGCCGGAAGACGATGTGGAGAACGACCGGCGCATAGCCTCCACAGAGGAGGAGAGCTCCGCCAGAATGTGCGTCACATATAGGAACCCCCCAACCATGGCCCCTCCCAGCAGTGCCACGTCACAACGCTGCTTTTCGTGATGGCGTGCGTTCTCCGCCCAGGAAGAACGTACGTCATCACGAATGACACGCATGCACAACGCGACACCCACCAGGACGGATCCCATACGGTCGCGGGACCCCTCGTCCGCAGGTAGTGGAGAGGCAGGTGATATGGCACTCTCCCCTACCTGGGGACGGGCCTGGGACAGGGCCTCCCTGCTGGTGCATGATGGTGCAGTCACAGGGTCAAGGACAGCGACATGCACAGGCCCCTCCGCGGTGACCGGTGCTGCCTCCTGACCCTGGCCCTGGACTGCACCACTTGCACCAGTGGTACTACCCCCACCAGGCCCCATGTGCGGCTCAGTAGCGGGCTCCTACTCCTCTGTGGAGACCACCAACCTGGATGTCTCCACACCGTCTTCCGCCATTGAAAGCCCCTGTGGGGGCTCACCCGGCCCTTCCGCCACAGCTGTTGTGGCAGACACGGCACCAGCCCCCTCGCTCCCGGATGATGGTAATTCCTGGGAGGGTGGCTGGGCCATGCGTCGCTGCCCGGTGGAGGCATCCCCGCCGCTTAGCTCCACAGCGCCGTCTCCGCCCTCTTCGTCACTTGACGCTGCATAGAGGGAGACATAGAACACAAGCATTAGGGTACAGCCCAAAATACCCTAGACAGGAAGCAATAACACATGAATGGCACTGTCAAATGTCACTTCCATCCTGTCCTTCCACAACACATGGGTCAATGCATGCAACACACATGCAGAAACACTCCTGGCGCCTGCAATCAACATCAACACCCATGTACAAGTGCCCCTGTAAACCAAGATGTTGCCTTCAAAGTCCAATGCCACCATGGCGTTTCAAAGTGAACCACACACTTCGCTAGCGCGCGTGCGCCCACACACACACACACACACACACACACACACACACACACACACACACACACACACACACACACACGTGCACCATACATGTATATGACATCAGCACCCATTCCTCATCCCCCTCCATGTCCAGGAACAGAGACTGGCATGTTTTCAGGTGTGCATTCTGCATAGAGGTCCCCATGTTGCATGAAAACACATGCACCTACCATGTGCTTCACACATAACTGGTCCCACATGCATGACCATGATGTCCCTGCACACATACATGCGTACATGGTTATGTCACACATACAGGCAAGTATCAGGCAACCAGCACACTGCAACATGCCCTGTCTCACACAGCAATGCTTGGCCACTTACCGCTCAACTCCAGACGGGTCTGCCTCCGAAGGATCTGGGCGTGGAGCGCTGGGCGTACGCATTCCAGGACCCTCATCTGGATGTTGCTCAGGCTGACCCGGCCCCCCTCCGCGAGGCGCCGGGCCTTGTTGAGGGTCCTGGACCTGAAGTCCTCCCAGCGCTTCTTGACATGATGGAATTCGCGGATTGCCACCCCCTCCGCGTTGATGGCAGTCACGATGTCCGTCCAGATCCTGGTCCGTCCTTCCTTGTTGGCGCGTCTTGTTCCGAAGAGGGCATCATAATGCCCCAGGACATGCTCCACCAGGACAACAACTTCGGTGGCAGTGAAGCTGGTGGCCCTCTGCCTCTCTGGCTGGGGGTTGCCAGTGGTGCCAGATGGAGATGTGCCCGACATGGCAATCCCAGAGGCAGGAGTGGGTGGGCAACTGGGTCCTGGGGCTGGGCTGAGGAGCGATAGAATCCCAGTCGGGAATCTTCTGTTCCAGCAGGGGTGGACACAGCAACTGGACCCCTGCAGATGGCTGACGTGCAGGCACCAAATAGCAGGGCACGTGGTCAGCAGGCAATCAGGCAGCAGCAGATGGCAGGTGGGAGCGTGCTCGGGGCTCTGGGAGGCAGTAATTCAGCCTTCTGGGCAGGAGCGTGGTCTTCCATGTGTGAACGCGTGGCCAGCTTGATACGGAGTGATTTGGCACGTGAAAATCTTGCACGCCAGCATGTAATTCGAGGAAAGGCCCTCAGCGCGTAAGCGCGTCAGCACACGTACGCGATATCATTGGACGAAAGGCCCTTAGCGCGTAAGCGCATCTGTGACGTATTGTGCACGGGCGTTGCCCTTTCGCGTGTAAAACTTGCCGCGCACCCGTGAAATTCATGTACTCCCTCGACCAGGGCCCTTTTGGTGTGAAACTTCACGCGAACCCCGTAATACACGTACCCTGATGAAATCGCGGGTGAAACTTCACGCGAACCCCGTAATACACGTACCCTGTTGAAATCGCGGGTGAAACTTCACGCGAACCCCAGGAATACACATACCCTGGTGAAATCACGGGTGAAACTTTACGCGAACCCCGTAATAAACGTACCCTGCTGAAATCACAGGTGAAACTGCACGCGAACCCCAGGAATACACGTACTCCGCTCAACAGGGCCCTTTCACGTGTAAAACCTCACGCTGTATCCCAGAACTACACATACCCCGCTCGCTCGCACAGGGCCAATATTCCTGGGGTTCGCGTGAAGTTTCACACGCGATACGCCATGTGCGAGTGGGGTACGTGTATTACTGGTGTTCGCGGGAGGTTTCACCCGCGATAGGCCCTGTGCGAGTGGGGTACGTGTATTTCAGGGGTTCGCGGGAAGTTTCACACGCGATTTAGCTGTCAGAGCGGGGTACATGAATTTCAGGGGTGCGCGGGGAGTCCTACACGTGAATTGGCAGTGTGGGTCCTCCCATGTGTTCCCTCTACACCCTCCATGGCCCCTGCAGGCAGACCACACCACAGGGGACTACCCCGCACCCCTGGTCATGTCCCGCAGGCAGCCCATCCACCAGGGCCATGCACCCCAGACAAGCCGCCTGTCCGCTTGCATCACTGATCACCAACTCATGTCCCCCTGCACCCCCACTCGCCAGCAGTCAGGGGCACCTGCCTGCAGGCCCCCACTCATGTCCCCCAGCACCCCCACCCCCCAGCAGTCAGGGGCACCTGCCAGCAGGCCCCCACTCATGTCCCACTCATGTCCCCTTGCACCCCCACCTCCCAGCAGTGCAGGGCACCTGCCAGCAGGCCCCCACTCATGTCCCACTCATGTCCCCTTGCACCCGCACCCCCCAGTAGTGCGAGGTACCTGCCAGCAGGCCCCCACTCATGTCTCACTCATGTCCCCTTGCACCCCCACCCCCCAGCAGTCAGGGGCACCTGCCAGCTGGCTCCCACTCATGTCCCCCAGCACCCCCACCCCCCAGCAGTCAGGGGCACCTGCCAGCAGGCCCCCACTCATGTCCCACTCATGTCCCCTTGCACACCCACCCCCCAGCAGTCAGGGGCACCTGCCAGCTGGCCCCCACTCATGTCCCACTCATGTCCCCTTGCATCCCCACCCCGAAGCAGTGTGGGGCACCTGCCAGCAGGCCCCCACTCATGTCCCCTTGCACCCCCAGCAGTGCAGGGTACCTGCCAGCAGGCCCCCACTCATGTCCCACTCATGTCCCCTTGCACCCCCACCCCCCAGCAGTGCGGGGCACCTGCCAGCAGGCCCCCACTCATGTCCCCTTGCACCCCCACGCCCCAGCAGTGCGGGGCACCTGCCAGCAGGTCCCCACTCATGTCCCACTCATGTCCCCTTGCACCGCCACCCGCCTTCAGTGCGGGGCACCTGCCAGCAGGCCCCCACTCATGTCCCCTTGCACTCCCACCCCCCAGCAGTGCAGGGTACCTGCCAGCAGGCCCCCACTCATGTCCCACTCATGTCCCCTTGCACCCCTACCCCCCAGCAGTGCGGGGCACCTGCCAGCAGGCCCCCACTCATGTCCGCTTGCACCCCCAGCAGTGCAGGGCACCTGCCAGCAGGCCCCCACTCATGTCCCACTCATGTCCCCTTGCACCCCCACCCCCCAGCAGTGCGGGGAACCTGCCAGCAGGCCCCCACTCATGTCCCCTTGCACCCCAACCCCCAAGCAGTGCAGGGTACCTGTCAGCAGGCCCCCACTCATGTCCTCTTGCACACCGACCCCCCAAGCAGTGCAGGGCCCCTGCCAGCAGGCCCCCACTCATGTCCCACTCTTGTCCCCTTGCACCCTCACCCCCCAGTAGTCAAGGGCACCTGCCAGCAGGCCCCCACTCATGTCCCACTCATGTCCTCTTGCACCCCCACCCACCAGCAGTGCAGGGCACCTGCCAGCAGGCCCCCACTCATGCCCCCTTGCACCCCCACCCCCCAGCAGTGCTGGGTACCTGCCAGCAGGCCCCCACTCATGTCCCCTTGCACCCCCACCCCACAAGCAGTGCAGGGCACATGCCAGCAGGCCCCCACTCATGTCCCACTCATGTCCCCTTGCACCCCCACACCCCAGCAGTGCGGGGCACCTGCCAGCAGGCCCCCACTCATGCCCCCTTGGACCCTGACCCCTCAGCAGTGCAGGGTACCTGCCAGCAGGCCCCCACTGATGTCCCACTCATGTCCCCTTGCACCCCCAACCCCAGCAGTGTGGGGCACCTGCCAGCAGGCCCCCACTCATGTCCGCTTGCACCCCCAACCCCAGCAGTGTGGGGCAACTGCCAGCAGGTCCCCACTCATGTCCCCTTGCACCCCACCCCCCAGCAGTGCAGGGCACCTGCCAGCAGGCCCCCACTCATGTCCCACTCATGTCCCCTTGCACCCCACCCCCCAGCAGTGCAGGGCACCTGCCAGCAGGCCCCCACTCATGTCCCACTCATGTCCCCTTGCACCCCCACCCCCCAGCAGTGCGGGGCACCTGCCAGCAGGCCCCCACTCATGCCCACTTGCACCCCGACCCCCCAGCAGTGCAGGGTACCTGCCAGCAGGCCCCCACTCATGTCCCACTCATGTCCCCTTGCACCCCCAACCCCAGCAGTGTAGGGCACCTGCCAGCAGGCCCCCACTCATGTCCCCTTGCACCCCCACCCCCCAGCAGTGCGGGGCACCTGCCAGCAGGCCCCCACTCATGTCCCACTCATGTCCCCTTGCACCGCCACCCCCCAGCAGTGTGGGGCACCTGCCAGCAGGCCCCCACTCATGTCCCCTTGCAACCCCACCCCCCAGCAGTGCAGGGTACCTGCCAGCAGGCCCCCACTCATGTCCCACTCATGTCCCCTTGCACCCCTACCCCCCAGCAGTGTGGGGCACCTGCCAGCAGGCCCCCACTCATGTCCGCTTGCACCCCCAGCAGTGCAGGGCACCTGCCAGCAGGCCCCCACTCATGTCCCACTCATGTCCCCTTGTACCCCCACCCCCCAGCAGTGCGGGGCACCTGCCAGCAGGCCCCCACTCATGTCCCCTTGCACCCCAACCCCCCAGCAGTGCAGGGTACCTGCCAGCAGGCCCCCACTCATGTCCCCTTGCACCCCGACCCCCCAAGCAGTGCAGGACCCCTGCCAGCAGGCCCCCACTCATGTCCCACTCTTGTCCCCTTGCACCCCCACCCCCCAGCAGTCAGGGGCACCTGCCAGCAGGCCCCCACTCATGTCCCACTCATGTCCTCTTGCACCCCCACCCACCAGCAGTGCGGGGCACCTGCAGCAGGCCCCCACTCATGCCCCCTTGCACCCCCACCCCCCAGCAGTGCTCGGTACCTGCCAGCAGGCCCCCACTCATGTCCCACTCATGTCCCATTGCACCCCCACCCCTCAGCAGTAAGGGTCACCTGCCAGTAGGCCCCCATTCATGTCCCCTTGCACCCCCACCCCCCAGCAGTGTGGGGCACCTGCCTGCAGGCCCCCACTCATGTCCCACTCATGTCCTCTTGCACCCCCACCCCCCAGCAGTGTGGGGCACCTGCCAGCAGGCCCCCACTCATGTCCCCTTGCACCCCCAGCCCCCAGCAGTGCAGGGTACCTGCCAGCAGGCCCCCACTCATGTCCCCTTGCACCCCACCCCCCAGCAGTGCAGGGCACCTGCCAGCAGGCCCCCACTCATGTCCCACTCATGTCCCCTTGCACCGCCACCCCCCCATCAGTGCGGGGCACCTGCCAGCAGGCCCCCACTCATGTCCCCTTGCACTCCCACCCCCCAGCAGTGCAGGGTACCTGCCAGCAGGCCCCCACTCATGTCCGCTTGCACCCCCACGCCCCAAGCAGTGCAGGGCACCTTCCAGCAGGCCCCCACTCATGTCCCACTCATGTCTCCTTGCACCCGCACCCCCCAGCAGTCAGGGGCACCTGCCAGCAGGCCCCCACTCATGTCCCACTCATGTCCCCTTGCACCCCCACCCCCCAGCAGTGCGGGGCACCTGCCAGCAGGCCCCCACTCATGCCCACTTGCACCCCGACCCCCCAGCAGTGCAGGGTACCTGCCAGCAGGCCCCCACTCATGTCCCACTCATGTCCCCTTGCACCCCCAACCCCAGCAGTGTAGGGCACCTGCCAGCAGGCCCCCACTCATGTCCCCTTGCACCCCCACCCCCCAGCAGTGCGGGGCACCTGCCAGCAGGCCCCCACTCATGTCCCACTCATGTCCCCTTGCACCGCCACCCCCCAGCAGTGTGGGGCACCTGCCAGCAGGCCCCCACTCATGTCCCCTTGCAACCCCACCCCCCAGCAGTGCAGGGTACCTGCCAGCAGGCCCCCACTCATGTCCCACTCATGTCCCCTTGCACCCCTACCCCCCAGCAGTGTGGGGCACCTGCCAGCAGGCCCCCACTCATGTCCGCTTGCACCCCCAGCAGTGCAGGGCACCTGCCAGCAGGCCCCCACTCATGTCCCACTCATGTCCCCTTGTACCCCCACCCCCCAGCAGTGCGGGGCACCTGCCAGCAGGCCCCCACTCATGTCCCCTTGCACCCCAACCCCCCAGCAGTGCAGGGTACCTGCCAGCAGGCCCCCACTCATGTCCCCTTGCACCCCGACCCCCCAAGCAGTGCAGGACCCCTGCCAGCAGGCCCCCACTCATGTCCCACTCTTGTCCCCTTGCACCCCCACCCCCCAGCAGTCAGGGGCACCTGCCAGCAGGCCCCCACTCATGTCCCACTCATGTCCTCTTGCACCCCCACCCACCAGCAGTGCGGGGCACCTGCAGCAGGCCCCCACTCATGCCCCCTTGCACCCCCACCCCCCAGCAGTGCTCGGTACCTGCCAGCAGGCCCCCACTCATGTCCCACTCATGTCCCATTGCACCCCCACCCCTCAGCAGTAAGGGTCACCTGCCAGTAGGCCCCCATTCATGTCCCCTTGCACCCCCACCCCCCAGCAGTGTGGGGCACCTGCCTGCAGGCCCCCACTCATGTCCCACTCATGTCCTCTTGCACCCCCACCCCCCAGCAGTGTGGGGCACCTGCCAGCAGGCCCCCACTCATGTCCCCTTGCACCCCCAGCCCCCAGCAGTGCAGGGTACCTGCCAGCAGGCCCCCACGTATGTCCCCTTGCACCCCCACACCCCTAGCAGTGCAGGGCACCTGCCAGCAGGCCCCCACTCATGTCCCCTTGCACCCCAACCACCCAGCAGTGCAGGGCACCTGTCAGCAGGCCCCCACTCATGTCCCACTCATGCCCCTTTCACCCCCACCCCCCAGCAGTGCAGGGCACCTGCCAGCAGGCCCCCACTCATGTCCCACTCATGTCCCCTTGCACCCCCACCCCCCAGCAGTGCGAGGTACCTGCCAGCAGGCCCCCACTCATGTCTCACTCATGTCCCCTTGCACCCCCAATCCCCGGCAGTGCGGGGCACCTGCCAGCAGCCCCCCACTCATGTCCCCTTGCACCCCCACCCCCCAGCTGTGCAGGGCACCTGCCAGCAGGCCCCCACTCATGTCCTCTGGCACCCCCACCCCTCAGCAGTGCAGGGTACCAGCCAGCAGGCCCCCACTCATGACCCCTTGCAACCCCATCCCCCAAGCAGTGCAGGGCACCTGCCAGTAGGCCCCCACTCATGTCCCATTCATGTCCCCTTGCACCCCCACCCCCAGCAGTGCAGGGAACCTGCCAGCAGGTCCCCACTCATTTCCCACTCATGTCCCCTTGCACCCCCACCCCCCAGCAGTGCGGCCACCTGCCAGCAGGCTCCCACTCATGTCCCACTCATGTCCCCTTGCACCCCCAACCCCCAGCAGTGTGGGGCACCTGCCAGTAGGCCCCTACTCCTGTCCCATTCATGTCCCCTTGCACCCCCACCCCCCAGCAGTACAGGGCACCTGCCAGCAGGTCCCCACTCATGTCCCACTCATGTCCTCTTGCACCCCCACCCCCCAGCAGTGCGGGGCACCTGCCAGCAGGCCCCCACTCATGCCCCCTTGCACCCCCACCTCCCAGCAATGCAGGGTACCTGCCAGCAGGCCCCCACTCATCTCCCACTCATGTCCCCTTGCACCCCCACCCCCCAGCAGTGCGGGGCACCTGCCAGCAGGCCCCCGCTCATGTCCCCTTGCACCCCCACCCCCCAGCAGTACGGGGCACCTGCCAGCAGGCCCCCACTCATGTCCCACCCATGTCCCCTTGCACCCCCACCCCCCAGCAGTGCGGGGCACCTGCCAGCAGGCCCCCACTCATGTCCCCTTGCACCCCCATCCCCCAGCAGTGCAGGGTACCTGCCAGCAGGCCCCCACTCATGTCCCCTTGCACCCCCACACCCCAAGCAGTGCAGGGCACCTGCCAGCAGGCCCCCACTCATGTCCCACTCATGTCCCCTTGCACCCCCACCCCCAGCAGTGCGGGGCACATGCCAGCAGGCCCCCACTCATGCCCCCTTGCACCCTGACCCCCCAGCAGTGCAGGGTACCTGCCAGCAGGCCCCCACTCATGTCCCACTCATGTCCCCTTGCACCCCCAACCCCAGCAGTGTGGGGCACCAACCAGCAGGCCCCCACTCATGTCCCCTTGCACCCCCAACCCCAGCAGTGTGGGGCAACTGCCAGCAGGTCACCACTCATGTCCCCTTGCACCCCACCCCCCAGCAGTGCAGGGCACCTGCCAGCAGGCCCCCACTCATGTCCTACTCATGTCCCCTTGCACCCCCACCCCCGAGCAGTGCAGGGCACCTGCCAGCAGGCCCCCACTCATGTCCCACTCATGTCCCCTTGCACCCCCACCCCCCAGCAGTGCAGGGCCCCTGCCAGCAGGCCCCCACTCATGTCCCACTCATGTCCCCTTGCACCCCCACCCCCCAGCAGTGCGAGGTACCTGCCAGCAGGCCCCCACTCATGTCTCACTCATGTCCCCTTGCACCCCCACCCCCCAGCAGTGTGGGGCACCTGGCAGCAGCCCCCACTCATGTCCCCTTGCACCCCCACCCCCCAGCTGTGCAGGGCACCTGCCAGCAGGCCCCCACTCATGTCCCCACCCCCACCCCCCAGCAGTCAGGGGCACCTGCCAGCAGGCCCCCACTCATGTCCCACTCATGTCCTCTTGCACCCCCACCCCCTAGCAGTGCGGGGCACTTGCCAGCAGGCCCCCACTCATGCCCCCTTGCACCCCCACCCCCCAGCAGTACAGGGTATCTGCCAGCAGGCCCCCACTCATGTCCCACTCATGTCCCATTGCACCCCCACCACCCAGCAATGCGGGGCACCTGCCAGCAGGCCCCCATTCATGTTCCTTTGCACCCCGACCCCCCAGCAGTGCGGGGCACCTGCCAGCAGGCCCCCACTCATGTCCCACTCATGTCCCCTTGCACCCCCACTCCCAAGCAGTGCGGGGCACCTGCCAGCAGGCCCCCACTCATGTCCCCTTGCACCCCCACCCCCCAGCAGTGCAGGGTAACTGCCAGCAGGCCCCCACTCATGGCCCCTTGCACCCCCACACCCCAAGCAGTGCAGGGCACCTGCCAGCAGGCCCCCACTCATGTCCCCTTGCACCCCCACCCCCCAGCAGTGCAGGGCACCTGCCAGCAGGCCCCCACTCATGTCCCACTCATGTCCCCTTGCACCCCCACCTCCCAGCAGTGCAGGGCACCTGCCAGCAGGACCCCACTCATGTGCCACTCATGTCCCCTTGCACCCCCACGCCCCAGCAGTGTGAGGTACCTGCCAGCAGGCCCCCACTCATGTCTCACTCATGTCCCCTAGCACCCCTACCCCCCAGCAGTGCGGGGCACCTGCCAGCAGCCCCCCACTCATGTCCCCTGCAGCCCCACCCCCCAGCTGTGCAGGGCACCTGCCAGCAGGCCTCCACTCATGTCCCCTTGCACCCCCACCCCCCAGCAGTGCAGGGTACCTGCCAGCAGGCCCCCACTCATGACCCCTTGCACCCCCATCCCCCAAGCAGTGCAGGGCACCTGCCAGCAGGCCCCCACTCATGTCCCATTCATGTCCCCTTGCACCCCCACCCCCCAGCAGTGCGAGGCACCTGCCAGCAGGTCCCCACTAATGTCCCACTCATGTCCCCTTGCACCCCCGACCCCCAGCAGTGTGGGGCACCTGCCAGCAGGCCCCCACTCACGTCCCACTCATGTCCCCTTGCACCCCCAACCACCAGCAGTGTGGGGCTCCTGCCAGTAAGCCCCCACTCATGTCCCATTCATGTCCCCTTGCACCCCCACCCCCCAGCAGTGCAGGGCACCTGCCAGCAGGCCCCCACTCATGTCCCACTCATTTCCCCTTGCACCCCCACCCCCCAGCAGTGCAGGGCACCTGCCAGCAGGCCCCCACTCATGTCCCACTCATGTCCACTTGCACCCCCACCCTCCAGTAGTGCGAGGTACCTGCCAGCAGGCCCCCACTCATGTCTCACTCATGTCCCCTTGCACCCCCACCCCCCAGCAGTGCGGGGCACCTGCCAGCAGCCCCCCACTCATGTCCCCTGCACCCCCACCCCCCAGCTGTGCTGGGCACATGCCAGCAGGCCCCCACTCATGTCCCCTTGCACCCCCACCCCCCAGCAGTGCAGGGTACATGCCAGCAGGCCCCCACTCATGACCCCTTGCACCCCCATCCCCCAAGCAGTGCAGGGCACCTGCCAGCAGGCCCCCACTCATGTCCCATTCATGTCCCCTTGCACCCCCACCCCCCAGCAGTGCAGGGCACCTGCCAGCAGGTCCCCACTCATGTCCCACTCATGTCCCCTTGCACCCCCGACCCCCAGCAGTGCGGGGCACCTGCCAGCAGGCCCCCACTCACGTCCCACTCATGTCCCCTTGCACCCCCAACCACCAGCAGTGTGGGGCACCTGCCAGTAGGCCCCCACTCATGTCCCCTTCATGTCCCCTTGCACCCCCACCCCCCAGCAGTGCAGGGCACCTGCCAGCAGGTCCCCACTCATGTGCCACTCATGTCCTCTTGCACCCCCACCCCCCGACAGTGCGGGGCACCTGCCAGCAGGCCCCCACTCATGCCCCCTTGCACCCCCACCCCCCAGCAGTGCAGGGTTCCTGCCAGCAGGCCCCCACTGATGTCTCACTCATGACCTCTTGCACCCCCACCCCCCAGCAGTGCGGGGCACCTGCCAGCAGGCCCCCATTCATGTCCCCTTGCACCCCCACCCCCCAGCAGTGCGGGGCACCTGCCAGCAGGCCCCCACTCATATCCCACTCATGTCCCCTTGCACCCCCACCCCCCAGCAGTGCGGGGCACCTGCCAGCAGGCCCCCACTCATGTCCCCTTGCACCCCCACCCCCCAGCAGTGCAGGGCACCTGCCAGCAAGCCCCCACTCATGTCCCACTCATGTCCCCTTGAACCCCCACCTCCCAGCAGTGCAGGGCACCTGCCAGCAGGCCCCCACTCATGTCCCACTCATGTCCCCTTGCACCCCCACCCCCCAGCAGTGCGAGGTACCTGCCAGCAGGCCCCCACTCATGTCTCACTCATGTCCCCTTGCACCCCCACCCCCAGCAGTGCGGGGCACCTGCCAGCAGCCCCCCACTCATGTCCCCTGCACCCCCACCCCCCAGCTGTGCAGGGCACCTGCCAGCAGGCCCCCACTCATGTCCCCTTGCACCCCCACCCCCCAGCAGTGCAGGGTACCTGCCAGCAGGCCCCCACTCAAGACCCCTTGCACCCTCATCCCCCAAGCAGTGCAGGGCACCTGCCAGCAGGCCCCCACTCATGTCCCATTCATGTCCCCTTGCACCCCCACCCCCCAGCAGTGCAGGGCACCTGCCAGCAGGTCCCCACTCATGTCCCACACATGTCCCCTTGCACCCCTGACCCTCAGCAGTGCAGGGCACCTGCCAGCAGGCCCCCACTCAGGTCCCACCCATGTCCCCTTGCACCCCCAACCACCAGCAGTGTGGGGCACCTGCCAGTAGGCCCCCACTCATGTCCCATTCATGTCCCCTTGCACCCCCACCCCCCAGCAGTGCAGGGCACCTGCCAGCAGGTCCCCACTCATGTGCCACTCATGTCCTCTTGCACCCCCACCCCTGACAGTGCGGGGCACCTGCCAGAAGGCCCCCACTCATGCCCCCTTGCACCCCCACCCCCCAGCAGTGCAGGGTACCTGCCAGCAGGCCCCCACTGATGTCCTCTTGCACCCCCACCCCCCAGCAGTGCGGGGCACCTGCCAGCAGGCCCCCATTCATGTCCCCTTGCACCCCCACCCCCCAGCAGTGCGGGGCACCTGCCAGCAGGCCCCCACTCATGTCCCACTCATATCTCCTTGCACCCCCACCCCCCAGCAGTACGGGGCACCTGCCAGCAGGCCCCCACTCATGTCCCCTTGCACCCCCACCCCCCAGCAGTGCAGGGCACCTGCCAGCAGGCCCCCACTCATGTCCCACTCATGTCCCCTTGCACCCCCACCCCCGAGCAGTGCAGGGCACCTGCCAGCAGGCCCCCACTCATGTCCCACTCATGTCCCCTTGCACCCCCACCCCCCAACAGTGCAGGGCACCTGCCAGCAGGCCCCCACTCATGTCCCCTTGCACCCCCACCCCCCAGAAGTGCGAGGTACCTGCCAGCAGGCCCCCACTCATGTCTCACTCATGTCCCCTTGCACCCCCACCCCCCAGCAGTGCGGGGCACCTACCAGCAGCCCCCACTCATGTCCCCTTGCACCCCCACCCCCCAGCTGTGCAGGGCACCTGCCAGCAGGCCCCCACTCATGTCCCCTTGCACCCCCACCACCCACCAGTGCAGGGTACCTGCCAGCAGGCCCCCACTCATGACCCCTTGCACCCCCATCCCCCAAGCAGTGCAGGGCACCTGCCTGCAGGCCCCCACTCATGTCCCATTCATGTCCCCTTTCACGCCCACCCCCCAGCAGTGCAGGGCACCTGCCAGCAGGTCCCCACTCATGTCCCACTCATGTCCCCTTGCACCTCCACCCCCCAGCAGTGCGGGGCACCTGCCAGTAGGCCCCCACTCATGTCCCACTCATGTCCCACTCATGTCCCCTTGCACCCCCAACCCCCAGCAGTGTGGGGCACTTGCCAGCAGGCCCCAACACATGTCCCCCAGCCAACACCTCATCACAATCTAGATCCCTAGCCCTTATGGGCAGCCTCCACATGCCAAAGACCCACCCAAGTATTGCATCCACCCACATAGAAATGCCAATTACATGATACAACCCCAATAGCAAGTATGTAAATGAACACATGTCCGTCACACACACACAATGGGTGCAAGTGAATGTCAAAACCCATATCATGACATGCATGAAAACAATGAGATAATACCACACATCGAAGTATGAAGAAAAGAATGTATTAAAAGCAACATAAATGTAATTAAAATCAAACAAACAAAAATGTGAATAAAAAAAAGAAAAGCTGCATGTCTGTAAAATAATGAAAAACAAGAAATCATAATCCAAAGGAAATGTGTCCAAAGTCACAGTCCAACAACGCAAATCCAAGGGAAAAACAAAAGTGAAAACCATTGCTCCATCGGGTAATCCGAAAAAAAAAAGATGAATCCAATAGTGAACTATATACAGATGAACAATCCAGGTTCCATGATCCCAACTGAAGAAATGAAACCTACCAAAAACTACCTAATAAAAAAACTATATACAGAAACGTGGTGCATTGTCCAAGCGCAACCAAAATAAATAAAAAAACAAAGGAAACCTAACACTATCTAACTATTTACAAGGGCAGCGGGCAAGTCCAATGGCTCACATGTTGATGTTCCGGGCCAGGGCATCATCGAACTCCTACTCGATGTCCCGGAGGCGGTCCTCTTCCATGGCCCCGAGGGTTCGCAGGGACGATGACATCTGGATCTCCAGGTCCCTGCGAATGGCCTCGAGGCACTCGGCCCGCCTCAGGGCCCTACGCATGGAGTTCTCCGCCCTGACCATCGTGAGCCGTGCCTCTTCTACCCGCTGCTGCTTCACATCTATCGCATGGCCCAACCGCTGCCACACAGAAGACACTTCCCGTCCAGGGTGCACCTGCCCTCTTGCCGATGCCTGCCCCTCTGATGATGAAGGCCTTGAGCCATCATGGCTCCCACCTTGTTGCTGCTGCTGCTGTGCCGCTGCCTGTGCCCTGGCTCCTGCTGCCTGCACATCCTCCTCCGGCTGGGGTGCAGTTGTTGAGGTGGCCCCACTGCTGGACATCCGACTCCCGACTGTGGCAGGGATCTGTTGTCCACCAGCCTGGCCGCAGGGTCAGAGGCAGCTCCACAGGGCACCCAGGTGATACATGGGTGGGAAGATGGCAGGGAGGACGACTGGGGCATAGGGGGTTCAGTTAAGGGGGGGGTCGGAACAAGGTCCACGAAACGGAGGAATCCGGCCCTGGTGAGCTGTCCCAGTGGGTCACCGCGGTCAACAAGCTATGTGAGAAGACGTGCAGTCTCTTCATGAAAAGACTGCAGGTCAGCTCGCATGGCCCGTTGACGCAACGCCACCCCACCCAGGACAGGCTCAACCCGGCGCTGGATAGCCACATCCGCCGGGAGAGGAAGGTCAGTTGGTGTAAGCCAATCCCCTCCCTGAGAACGGGTCTGGACGTAGGCATCCCTGCTGGTGCGAGATGATGCAGTGACAGGATCAGGGACATGATTGCACACAGGCACCCCCGCGGCGGCCTGTGCTGCCTCCTGTCCCTGGTCCTGCACTGCACCACTAGCACCAGTGGAATCCCCACCTCCAGACCCCGTCTCTGTCCCTTGCACGGCCTCCTCCTCCACCAAACCCCCCACCAACCACCTGGATGACTCCATGCCATCTTCCTCCGTTGGGCCCTGTGGGGTCTCAGCTGCCCCTTCTGCTGCCCAGGAGTCCAACTCCGACCTCCGCCTCTTGGACCTCCCCTCAGCAGCTGTGGCCTGGGACACGACACCAGACTCCTCACTCCCCGATGAGATGACAACCTGGGAGGGGAGCCGGGCCTTGCGTCTCCGGCTGGCGGTGCGATCCCTGCCGCTGAGCTCCACAGCACCTTCTCCGCCCTCTTCATCAGTTGACGCTGCAGACAGGGAGTAATAAAACACAGGCATCAGGGCACTGTACAATGGACTCATACACACATGACAATTGTACATGAGTGGTGAAGTCAAACTTCAGACATGGCATCACAATCCCCAACACACATGTCATTTCGACTCACACACATGAGCTATTCCACAGCCATATCGCAACAGCCACCACCATCCATACACATACAACAGCATGAGCAGCCAAAGGTGAGCCAGACATCACATGAAACACAGGGAGTGCACTACACATGCACACACGCCACCACACTTACATGCATGTGTACACCTCTGCCAACTGTCGCAGTGTTGAGATCGGCATCCATGTCACATCTGCCAATCAGTCTTCCACATATCAGTATCACATGCATCCATGTTGCATCACTGTTGCACTCTTGTCAAATACACACACATGCACATGTACACGGAGCAGATCCATGCAGCTGGAACCAACATCCATGTGTGACACCACAACCATGCCAACTGACATACACAGTAATACAAACATGTGTGCTCACACATCTGCATTTGGCTTGCATGCTTACCCACACATACACCATCCATGTGTCTCACACATGAAAGGACTTGCATGTGTCAGCCTCACAGCCCTGTACATACACATCCATACATGGCCCTAGAAAACCACATGTACAACCTGCACACTACTGGCACACCACCACAGGCACAGCTTCCAATCAGTATGCATGTACACTTACCGCTCAACTCCAGACGGGTCTGCCTCTCAAGGACCTGGACATGGAGCGCTGGGCATATGCGTTCCAGGACCCTCATCTGATGTTCCGACAGGTGGCCCCGGCGCCCCTTAGCATCCGCTGCCTTCAAGAGGCGCCGGGTCTTGTTGAGGGTCCTGGACCTGAAGTCCTCCCAGCGCTTCTTGACATGTTGGAAGTCGCGGACTGCCACCCCTCTGCGTTGATGGCAGTCACGATGTCCGTCCATATCCGAGTCCGTCCTTCCTTGTTGGAGCATCTTGTTCCGAAGAGGGCATCGTACTGCCCCACGACTTGCTCCACCAGGAGACCAACTTCGGTGGCAGTGAAGCTGGTGCCCCTCTGTCTCTCTGGCTGGGGGTTGCCAGTGGTGCCAGATGGTGTAGTGCCCGACATGGCAACCCCAGAGGCAGGTGTGGGTGGGCAACTGGGTCCTGGGGCTGGGCTGTGGAGCGATGGTATCCCAGTCGGGAGCCTTCAGTTCCAGCAGGGGTGGTCACAGCAACTGCACCCCTGGCTGATGTGAAGGCAGCAAATAGCAGGGCACATGGGCAGCAGGCAGTCAGGCAGCAGCAGATGGCAGGTGGGAGCGTGCTTGGGGGGTCTGGGGGACAGTGATTCGGCCTTTTGGGCAGGAGCGTAGTCTTCCGTGTGTTTTCGCGTGGCCAGCTTGATACGGAGTGATTTGGCACATGAAAAATGTGCACGTCAGCATGTAATTCGAGGAAAGGCCACTAGCGCGTAAGCGCGTCAGCACTCGTACGCGCTTTCATTGGACCAAAGGCCCTTCAAGCGTAAGCGCCTCTGTGATGTGACGTGCGCGGGCATGTGCAGGCGTTTCCCTTGTGACGTTAGCATAGTGGTTCAGCACGCGTGAAAAAACTGCACGTCCGCATGTGAATGCGTGTAATCCGAGGAAAGGGCCTATGCGTGTAAGTGACGTGACGCACGCGGGCGTTTCCCTCAGCACGGGTTAAAGGTGAGCGGGGGCAGCAGTTCGCTGTATGTGCCTTTCGTGGAGACCGACGTGTGTTGCTGCTTCCTGTTGTTTCGCGCGCCATCACAACTTCACAGCTATCAAGGACGTATCTCTTCTTTTGGCGGGGGTATTGGCTGCGTGTGTTTTTCTGCATCACGCTAGTCAGACGGTGAGTCGCACACGCTACTTTTCCCACTGCGGGTGCCCCTGTGTATCACACCCATTTTTGAGGTCATGGTAGCCTGCGTGTCCCACGCGTACGCGTTATTCCTGTTACTGGGTGCCACCGCGTACTGCAGGAGGTTGATTCCACGCACGTAGGCTGCAGGGTTGCGTGCACGGTTTTACTGCAGTTTTGGGGTGCCTGAGCGTTGCGTGACCCGTCACTACATCACCGGGGTCACATACAGCCTTGCAGGTGCAGGGGGGCTGTTAACATCTTGCTTCCCACCCCCTTCACCCCAATTGCCCAGGTCAATTGTAGTGTACACCTCCCATTGGCACTACTCCATGTGTGCCGGCACTACTACATCTGTGCCATGGTTGGGAGGCCACCAAAGGTGAGGGGCGCCTCAGCTGGGCGTACTCCTCGTGGCGGGCGTGGTCGGGGACGTGGCCATGGTGACCAGGGAGTAGGGGGACTCCAGGATGTCCAGGGCGGCCACAGAGGGGGAAGAGGTAGGGGTCCGCCACTTGAGCACAATGTTGTGCCATGTGTCGGTGCAGTCGTGCCACCACTCCCTGTGGTTCCGGGAGATGCAGCTTCTGCATCTGGCACTGGCACCCGTGTGACCCGGCAGTCCATTCCATCGACTGCCACGGGCCCAAGGGTAGTGGTAGCTGCAGGTGCAGCTGTGGACACTGCCACCCAGGCTCAGGGTCTGCCAGCACAGGCTGCGTTGGCACTTGAGGAGCCCTTGGAAGATTTCCAACAGGCCAGGAGGGAAACCGTAGGGGCACGCAGGGCTGCTCTGACCAAGACACGTGTCCCTGGGGCAGTTATGTCATCTGCTGCCCCGAACAGCCGGGTGTTGGCAAGTGCAGGGGCCGATGCACCCAACAACACCCTGGTTGTGAGTCTGCCAACCAGGACCGTTGCGGTCAATGACCCTGCCACAGCGGATGTTGCTGCGCAGGGTCCATTAGAGGGCACTCAGCTGCCACTGACACAAGTCAGGCCTTTGGTCGTCCCTCCACCTGCCACTCCCTTGGCTCAATCCACCGAACCCACTGGCCATACTGGTCAGGGCGGCATTAGCCAGCCAGGGTCTGCGCCACAGTCCAAGAGGAGGAAGGTTGCACCTGAAGCACAGGCTGGGACCCCACACACAGCCACAACCTCCTGCACATCGAGGAAGAAGCCTTTCTGCAAGCAGGAACTGGACTTCCTCGTGGACTACGTGCGGGGCTACAGCGTGACATGGTAGTGGGTGCCAATAGTCAGACTACGGCTGCCCACCATGACACCCACTGGAAGCAAGTTGCGGAACATGTCAGTTCATTCGGCCATGAGGTGCGCATGGCGCAAGAGTGCAAAAAGCGTTGGAATGACCACAAACGCATGCGCTAAGGCTAAGCGTGCCTCAAATTACAACTTGACTCTGGTGACTGGTGGTGGGCCTGCACCAGAGGAGGAAGAGCTCACTCTGCATGAGTCACTGGTTGCGGAGTTCATACCATCTGAATCGATCGAAGGAGTGGGAGAGATGCTGGACTTTGATGCCCAGTCCAGTGAGTGTTGATGCGTGTTTGTTGAGGACGTGTGTGTTTTACTTGTGGGATGTGTTGTGCATGATTGCCACTACATGTGACGTGTACATGGTTCTGATGTGCAAGTAATGCAATGCTTCCGTGATGCATGTCTGCTGTGCTGGATTGTGGACATGTGGAGCAGACGGGGAGTGTCCGCATCACCACTATTGCACCCTACTCACATGCTGGTTACCAGTATACCCCTCCGGTCCATGTTCCAGCTCACTGGCCCTTCTGCATGTAGCGTGGGGTGACCTTCCTCTCAGCCCAGGCACAATGTCATAGCGTGACTGACGTGCATGTGTCCTCTGCCTGCATGCGGGTACTCCATGTAGGCATGCTCCCTTGCCCCTCCTCTGACACTATGCACCCCAGTTCCACCTTTGCACTGGTCTGCTTCAATCTTGCCATTGTGTACTTTCCTGTTCATGCGTCCTTTGTACATGCTAACTTCCAGCGGACAATCTGCCAGACATATGCTGTGTGGTACAGCCTTAGTACTTGATGCAGGGTATCTCACTTGTACTGTGCAGAGGTCAGATGCCCCACAGGGACATGAGTGCCCATTCATGCTCCATGTGCATTGCACGCATGCCCCTATGTGTCCTTGACTGGATGATCACTGTAATACAAGTCCTGGGTGACATACATTGCATGGCATCTCATCAGCCTTCCCATGTCAACTGTGGCTCAGTACTCCGTTGCACACATGTTTAGGGTCTGACAATCTGTGTGGGTCACAGGCCTCAGCCTGTTTAATGGCCAATGATTCTGTCCGACTGTTGTAGTGTCTTCTTCACACGTGGGCGGTCTCCAGAGGTTTCATCATGTGTCCTGCTAACTGTCCCATCCTAATTTGCAGAGTTGTCACTTGAATCACATTAAGCTGTTGATGCCAGTTAACACTGCCTGTCAATACACAGGTCTATGGTCAGCCTTTTGATACCATGCTAGGCATCACTGCTTTTGCACTTGGGTGGAGGGGTGCTTTGCTTGTAGATATTCTACCCATTGAATGCACATTGCACGTGATGCCTGAAGTTGACCTTGCACTGCCTTCACATTCCCTGACACACACCATAAAGTCCTTGTACATGTAGGTAGTGAGTGACATACACATTTGCTGCACTGCATAGACCCACTTCTATGCAAACTGCCACCTTTCAACAGGTCTGATCACAGAAGCAATTCAACGTTGACCCAGCATGCATGCCAGGTTCTATTTTGTGTGTCACATGTCAGCCTGATGTGTTTGTTGTCCGTGTGTGTGTGTGTTGTGTGCTTCTGACATGTGTACTGACCTTTTTTCTCTATATTTTTCAGATGATGACGCAATGGAGCCAGAGGATGGTGTTGTCATGCCAGACACAGGGTTATTACCACTACATCAACCCGGCACAAGTGGGGGTCGTGGGGTGGTAGGCCACGAAAACCCCCAAGTGCTACAGTCCATCTTGTCTCTGGCTGCCTATGAGTCCAGCCCTGATGACGACTCTGACGTCCATGTCGAGTTGGATGAGCATCAAGTCCATGTGTCAGGGGTGAGTGATTCTGATGTGGACACTCCTCTGTCCGCGACACCTGCACTGAGGAGTCAGACAGTCTTGGTACCTCCTCCCGTGGTGGATCGAGGCGCAGGGTCACCCTCGACACCAGTCACTGATCTGCCTGGGACATCACGTCGACGGGGGCATGTAGTCATGCAGCCGCTGGCGGTGCCAACACAGCGAGGACACCCGGTCCTTGGGTCCCGCAGGGGTCAAGCCCAGCAACGCGGTCGCCGCGCGCAACCGCAGTATACTGAGTGGGAGCAAGACATGACTGCCAATTCTGAACGGCACGGGGCAGCAATGGAGAACATCGCTGAGAGCATGGAGCGTGTTGCCAGATCTGTGCTCCCCCCTTCTCCAGCAGCAGACGGCACGGTCCACGGCCCGCTCGCTCAGGCTGGGCATGGCGGCCTCAGACAGGACACGCCAGGCTGAAATGTCGTCTCTGCGTAAAGCAATTGCTGCTCACGCAGAGGCGCACATGGAGGCCCTGAGGGAGGAGTATGCTTCACTCAAATCCACTCTGGGTGTCCTTCTGATGTCCCAGAGGCAGCGGGCAGAGGAGAGGTTTGCACAGCTTGAGCGTACCATCTCGGCTGAGCTACAGGCTTGCCGGGAGGTGCAGCGGTTGTCCAGCCAAGCCTTGCAGGAGGAACTTCGTGTTACACCTGCTACCTTGCAAGAGGAAGCACGTGTATCACGTGAGGTTCTGCATGCAGACCTACGTCACATCGCCACACAGAACCAGGCTCATCTGTCCGGCAGACATGCTGCCGTCGAGGGGCAAGCTGTGGCTAGGCGTGGCCAGGCTACTATGCCACGTCCTCCTTTCCAGGATGAGCCAGACTAAGACGACCATCTATCTTCCACATAGGTCGGGCTGTGCAGGCGTTGAGCCCCAGGAGGTTTTTTTTTGGTTCAGCATCATCGCATGTTGGTGTTGAGCAGCACCCTGTACCTCCCCCCTCCTGTGTGCCTTCCCCCCCTCGGTCGTATGTGGCCATTTTTGATTTCTCTTTTAGTTTAGTTAGTTAAGTTTCTGTTTGATAGTTAGTTTAATTAGGTAATGTAGGTTTTTCATAGTTAGTGTAATTAGTTAATATAGTTTAAAATTGCTTGTCTATTGTGCTTTCATGTGACGGTGCGGTGCTTTGTGGCTTTTGAAAGCATCCACTGTCTGCTCCAGCTGGGCCCTTCAGGCTTGTCTTGTGTATGTGTTTGCTGCTTGGGGACCTTGACTCACATATGCCACTCCTGCTTTCCTTATCCATGGGCTCGCAAGGATGGTTCGGTGTAACAGCCTATTACACAAGGGCTTTGGACTGTCATATCTGTGGCATGTCTGGTGCTGTGTAACTTGTGTTAACACCCCTAGTGGCGATGATTGCGGTGTTATTGACCACTGTTCTGCTTTTGCTAGATGGGGTGTTTCATGATTAATGTGTATATTCATTGCTATGCATTGTGTAGTATGTTTCTTATCTTTACTGTACACATGCTTGTTGCAATTCATGCCGTAGATAGTGTGTTCCACACTTTGGATGTGAAAGACGGACTGATGGTGTGATTTCTGATGTACGTCTCTGACATGGTCCAGTAATGAGATGCCTGAAGAGACACACACAGATGACTCTAAAGCATCAATCATGTGTTTCATGCCCTTTCTGCAGGGGGATGAGCCTCCAGACCACCTTTGCCAGCAGACATGGCCCATTAGATGTCTGGATTCTGGACACATTTGGTGGTGCCCACATGCACATGTGTGCGCAAGCAGAGGCACAGGGATTGCAGACATACATCCTAGAACTGCTGACGTGTTTCAAGGGACTGCAATAAAGAGAAGGGGTACCTGTTTTAAAGTCCCTAGTTCTACAGGTCAATCTAACAAAATTATCACAGGATTTGAACTAGTAGACCAAATACAAAGATGACGGAGTACACAAGTGGTTTTAGCTTGGTTTACAATTCCCAAGTTTATTTTCTTTAATTATGCAAAAAATGCTATATCAAAAAATATATATATTCGACATTTCATATAATTCTGTGGCCCATGCTCTTAATTCATTCATTCACATTTATACTTTCTTCATCAATCTCTTGTTCTGCACTTCATGCTTTGAAAAAATGGTCTGTATATAAAAAACAGTAAAAACATCTGTTATCTCTACATATGGGACTCCAGGCAAGGTGAGCAGCACAGGGGGTCCACAACACAGCAAAGCTTCCACCAGGCCAGTTGCACATGCATGTTTAGTAGCAGCACAGACGGTGAGCTTGGACGAATATTGGTGTTGAAGCGCACAATACAGCTCAGATGTGTTGGTGGACTGATGGCTAGTTGATTGTAAGGTTGTCTGGGGCACCTGCAGGGGCAGTGGCACATACCCTTCGGTCCACCATGGGCCATTGAGGCACTTGTATCACCCATGTAGCCTTCCGAGACATGGAAAGGAGCAGCTCACAGGGACATACAGCAAGGGACAGACTCGGGTGCAATGCATTTCATTTCCATGTACATTTTGAAAACATGCACTAACTACTTTGTTTCGGTCATGGTGGAACACGACTTTTTCTGAAGTCATACCTTGCTATATGCGTCTGTCTGCTTACCCAGGGAAACTTGCATGTTGTGTGAATCGTGAGACATTGGTGTTCCATTTGCCACGTACCCACCGGCGCCTGACTTACTGCATTGACTGTGTATGAACCATCACAGGGGTAATGTTACGTATGGGTACGAAGCATCCACACCAGATTGTCTGTTTGTAGAGTAGTTTGTTGCTATGGGGCATATTTGGTGGTGTGTTTGTGTGTTATGGGCACACACAGATTATTAACTGTGGCTCTCTTTGCAGCATTGAAGTGCTCCTGTAACCGGACCTGAGAGTGCGCAGGCAGGAGGCAGCACTCAAAACCAGAGCTAAGTGTCTTGTTTTTTTTTCTTTCAAACTGCTCTGCATAGGCTTGCTGGGGGGTGCACTAATGCATGGATGAATGTGTAATTCAATTTGGTATGTTTTTTTTTCCCTAATCACCTCGAGTCCTATCCAATTCTAAACCCTGTACCCTCTACCCGGTGTTCCTGCTTCCCGTACCTATCCAACCAACGTTCCCTAACCCTCTTTCCCCGCTGGGGTTGCGGATGCCTGTGTAAGCCCCAAGCTTGCAGGTGCCAAAACCCTAGAGGGGATGGTTGGTTCGTGCCACTCCTGCGCCTGGACTCCGGAAGGCCCTGACAATGATGTACAAGTTTGTTATGATTGTGTATGTGTTAATGCAAGTACTACATTTTAGTGCATTCCCTACTTTCACGTGTCATTCCTACTCCCCTCTCCTGCCCCTCATTCCAGTTATCCAGTATGCCAACATCTGTCCCGACTGCATATCCCTGACCCTCCTTCCCCACCAGGGTCTCAGAGGCCTGTGTGAGTTTGACCTTGCAGGCATCCAGGCCACGGTGGGGGTGGTTGGTTCGTGCCACTCCTGCACCTGTACATGGGAGCTGTGACAGTACACATCCGTTCGTGGTGCATCATTCTATGTTATGTACCACACATGGTTCACATCCTGTTGTGACATTGTTTTACTGTGCTACCTTGGTTGTTACAGCATTGTGGTAGTACTTGGCCTTTGTGAGGTACTGCTACTTCAAGTCATCTACTGGAGGCTGTTCTGGTTCGTTTTTCTGCCTTGGATTTTGTGTTTTTGCAAATGAAGGTGGACTCTGAGGGTGCAGGCAACTTTTTACACACAAGGTGGGAGATGGTGACCAAGGGGAAGGGTGATGCTGTGGCCAGGTGAAATTGAGGGTTGAATGCTCCATGACCCAGGTGCAGTTGTTCAGTGGGTCATGGTCATTTGTGAGGGAGGGGGGGGTGTTTTGTTGTTGATAGTTGCCTTGCCCTGCAGTGTGATGGGAACCCTGACATTGTAATTGTGGTATCCTATGTACATGATGTGTTCTGCTGATCAATGCCTGTTCATGTGTTGTGTTTACCTTTCAGGTGTGAGGGGATAGTTGTGGTTTGAAATGCTGGGGTGTACACATGGTCAATGTTCATAAGTGATGTGTAGAGGACACTGATGGTCACTTGATTGCACATGCATATGTTGAGTGCATGTCTTTACTGACCCACACACTGGCACTATGATGCACTACATGTACAACCATCCTTAGATATCCATGTGTACACTCTGTTTGCCTTCTGCTGCCCACTGTGTCCCTGCAGCATATGGATCCTGTACATGCCTAATTTGCTTTTTGATGTGGTTTGTCGCTTAGATGTGATGCTCAGGGTGTGCATCACACACAATTGTTCACTGTGCTGTGCGCTGAGCAGTGTGTTGCAGGAGTTGAACACAGCACACAGAAGCTGCAGTGTTGATTTTGCATGTAGACAGGTATTCATTGTTATGTTACGGCTACAACTTTTGTAATGCATTTGGGAATTACTTATTTTGGGTGGGAGGTTGTTGGTCAGTCATTTCATCTGATTCCATGTCAGGCATCATTGTCTGATGCCAATTTACATTTTTCACATGGCAATGTGTACCTTATTGGTACTGTGTTGGTGTATGGCTATTGCTTGCCATGTCATGTTGTGGTTTGGGAGGGTTTGAGTGACATAACAGTGATGGTCATGGCCTGTTTTGCAGGTGTGTGTGATTCACACCTTGCATGTCAGGGTCAGCCGCTTCTCGAAGCAACGAGCTGGAGGTAGATCTCTCTCAGCGGCAGGGGCCTCCCTCTGGAACAGCCTTCCTGCCTCCCTGAAACTTGAGAAGAACCATCTCCGGTTCCGGAAGCACCTCAAAACCTTCCTCTTTGCTTCTGCTTTTTCTCTCCCTCTCCCTTGCTAATTTCTTCACTGGAACTGCACTGAATCTGCAACTGGGCCACTCTCATCGACCTCGGTCCCTGGCCCAGACACTCTCCACTTGCACTGCCTCCCTGGCAACCCCTGCACTGCGGGACTGTCTCTGTATCCCTACAGCCCCCCCTTCCCAGCACTTGTCTGCACTTACCTTTGTACTTGCCACCAGCTGGCCTATTTATTTATTTTTTATTCTACTTACCCTGTACTGCACTCACCCCTCCCCTTCCCCTTGCACTTTTCCCTTCCCCCTACCCCTGCACTTGCGCATTCTAAATGACACCTGGCCTAGTAGGATCGTTGTCTGTTTTCCCTTGTTCCCCCCTCCCTGCCTCGTCGCGCCTTGAAACACTTGTGTATAGGCGCGTTACAAATGCCATATCATATCATATATCATATGTGTGCCTTTTGGTCACACAGGATAGCTTGTGTTTAAGTAGCTAGGGATGCACACAATGTGGCACTTCCATGGCAACAATCTCAGGGTGGTAAGGTTGTGACAGTTGACTGTCTCTTTGTCATCATCGATTGTCACCTGGTATGTGCCAGGCCTGTGTGCACTCCGCAGGGGTGGGAGTTTAGGTGAAAAATGTGACCACAAGCTGGGTCCGGCCTTCCTCGCCACGTGCCCTACCCCCTCCCATGGGCAGCGCCTGTGCCTGTGGTTGGGGGTCTGGGGGCACCACCATGTCCACCGGTACACCCTGCCGTGCTGCAACATTGTGCAGGACACATGCTGCCACAATGATCCTGCACACTACTGGGGGTGCATAGAGTAGCTGCCCGCCAGAGCGGTCAAGGGAGCGGAAGCATGACTTGATCACTCCGAATGTGCGCTCCACTATGGCCCTGGTTGCAATATGGGCCGCGTTGTATCTTACCTGGGGTGGTGTGGTGGGGTTCCGGATTGGCGTCATCATGTGGCTGCTCAGAGGGTAGGCACTGTCCCCTGGGGAGGTGAAAATGGTTGTGATTATTGGGGTTTGTGTATTTGTGTGTGTGTGTGTGAGACATGCATGCATGTGCAAGGCATTTGTACTCACCTAGGAGCCATGTGTCGCCAGGCTGCCCAGCTTCCAGGGCCCGGCTCAGGGCGGACATTCTGTATATGAAAATGTCATGGGTGGAGCCAGGGTAGTTTGCATAGACAGAGGTGATGATTCCCTTTGCATCGCATACCACCTGTACATTGATGGAATGCCAGTGCTTGCGGTTTCAGTAGATGTGCTCAGTGGCCCTAGGTGGACATGGGGCCACATGGGTGCAATCTATGGCACCGAGCACTTTGGGGAAGTGTGCCACTGTGTAAAAATCCAGGACAACGGCCTGCCTTTCTGCGGGTGTTCTGGGCATGTATATGTGCCTGCGGACTGAGGGGCGTGCTGTCATGATTGCCAAGACCTGGTGTAGGCAGCGTGACTGCGTGGCCTGTGAGACCCCCCCACTATGGCAGTAGTCCGCTGAAATGACCCAGTGGCCAAAAAATGCAGGACATTGAGCACCTTCTCCAAGGGGCTCAATGCTTGGGAGCAAAGGGTGGGGGATGTAAGGTCATCTTCCCACTCCCTGACCAGGTCTAGGATGATATGGGGTGGAAACCTATACTGGCCATAGACCTGGTTGTCAGGCATCCCAAAAAGGCTTGTCCGTGGTGAGAAAATGCATGCCCTGGCTATTCTCCTCCTCCTGCGGTGTCCCACGATCAGTGCTGCGACAAATGGGGCATTCATCGTAGCTGTATATACGTGTTTGTTGTTTGCGCGCACTTTTATACTGTGCGCGGGGACGCTTCCGCCTGCCTTTGTGTGGCGGACGCGTTGACGCCTGTGCGTGTCTTTTGCGGTGCACGGGTTTCCCGTATTCGAATCCATGAATACGGGTTGTTCGCGTGCGTGTGGGCGTTCCGTGTAGTTCCCTGCAGTACTTCCCCTGTTACGCCTTCTTTTTCACGCGTTGTTCCCCATTCCGCGTGTTACGCCCACTGTTCCGCTCACTTTTGTTGTGTGCGCCGTGCTATGTGCGCTTTTGCTGTGCGCGTAGCGCACGCCGTTTGATGACGTGTGTGCCCGTGTGCGACATGCATGGATTTGGCGCACGACTAGCAGGAAAAAAGTGCAGCGCCTTCCTTGAATCGCGTGCGCGTGCGCTTGATTTCTCACGCTTGCGCCACCTTGCGCCTGCTTGTGCTGGGATTTTCGGCGCACGTTTGTTCCATGAATCGACCCCTTAATGTCTGCAATGTGGTCACTCAGACAGGTTTGCCTCACCTATTTTGGAATCATTCCAAACTATCTGTAAGTAGCTATTTTAGTTCAATTGTATTCTTGCAAAATTAAGTTGGTTGCATCGTACAGCAAAAATATAAAGATGCATTCCATTAAGTAGGAATTGATTCATACACAATTTAAAACAATAATACATAAACAATTTGAAGTATGACCATCACTTGTGTTTCAATAAGCAGTGCATGGTTTTCACAAAGTTGAGGAAAGGATACTTAGATTAGCAGTATACAACTGCCATGCATAAGTAGTGAAGGTTGGGAGGTCCGGAATGGACGCTAGATGAAGAGATGATTTCGCCTTTTCCAACAGGCTATTGGTGTTACCACCATATATGGGGGGGATACCTACCACCCCACAAAAAGAGATTCATCCAACGACTCCTTCCCTCCTAAACAAAGCCCCACACTAAGGCTTGTTCACACTCAGGTCACCTCAGATACAACCCCCCTCCTTTCCACGACAGGTAGGGCAAGGGGTACCTTATCAGAGGGCCAGAGCATCTGTTCATCTAGCGTCCATTCCGGACCTCCCAACCTTCACTACTTATGCATGGCAGCTGTATACTGCTAATTTAAGCATCCTTTCCCGGTCCAACTGTCTTTTGTGTACCACTATACCCCTACGGTTTGGGATGATAATTGTTACTTCTGCTCAAGCAAGCCATAATTTACCCTGTTATTATTACCCACCTTTCACAAAGTTGAAACAGCAACAAATATTCCACATAGAGCAAAATACACTCACTCCTTAACTTAAGCACTTAGTTTAGTTGGGTATTAGGATCACGTTTTAGACTTATTACATTCCTTCTGGTTATTTTCCTTTTATTCATTGTATACCAACAATGTACTGCATCTGAACTATGTTTGTTATATTGGACTACCGCTGCCATTTGTTTAGCGTCCTTTCCCCACTGTAAACTATTCCTGCTGCTCTTAAATGTACTTTGAAGTAAGCCGCATACAATGCATGGTGCTATGCAACACAATAATGCAATCAAATAAAACATAAATACACACAATTAGCATATGTAAATGTGATTAACTGCAGAAAACCTAACACAGTTCATAAATGCTTAATCTGGGTTTAGCAGGCAATGGGGAACTGTCATGAATTTAATTAAGCCTTGTAGCCTGCGTGTAAAGTCCAGAAGAGCAGTTAAATAACTACAAATTGTATTTTTCTTTAAATCGTGGGGGTCTACTTAAAAGCTCCTTTAAGGCTAGCTAACGGAAAGGGATGTTGGCAGGGTGGCGGAGGCAACCGGGAATAGGCTAGGACATTAGAAGTACAATAACCATTGCAACACGAAAGATTGCTATTATAACAATACACATAATTAGCCAAATGCATACATCAGGCTTGGCTACTGAGATTTAAGGAGTAGTTGTGGCCCTGGTCAAGCATATGTGGGTTTGTATCTTAGTGGCATTTGAGCCAATTTCCTTTTGATTTGTTGTTAAAAGTGTATTTAATAGGTTTTCTATCTCTGGGGATGCGAGTATTCTCTGCCCTTTCTTTGTTGTCACTCAATTTCTTATATGTGTTCCTTTTAGTTACATTTTTCCCTTTTAGGGACTTTTAATGTAATAATGTTTTGTATCGTCACATCCTTTTTTACTTTTAATACGATTCAGCTGTATTAACTGGTTTCTGAAGTTTTTTTGGCAGAACGTATTTGAAATTGATAGTGTGTGCTAATGAGTTGATATTGTAATATGCACTATGTGCTAATCGGCCCTTCTGATCTGGAAATAATTTTTTTCTGTTTCCTTTTTCTGTTTACTGTGGTTATAGATATTTGAATCATTCATGCACCTTATACTTTTAATAATCAAATGACGTATTTTGTCATGTTTTATCTCGAACGTATATTGATACCTGGAATTTTATGATAAAAGGACGGCTCATTTTGTACTTTGTATATTGACTTTATGTTCTTTTTTATATTTTAACTTTGTCTGTTCAATTAATTGTATTTTTCTTACTTTTAATGGCCTAGTGCCGAATACAAGTATTTTGACTGACTGAAAGAATCATTATAATAATGATATGAGTGACAGATAAGGAGAATACTCATTGCCTATAAGGGTAATAGTTTGAGGAGTGTATTCATGGCAAATACTTCTATGTATCGGGTGGGAAGCAGATTATACTTGCGTGTTAATGCCACATTTTCTGATAGAGTGTTTGAATAGTCACCTCTTCAGGCTCTTTCTGAATTTCAGGTATTTTCGGTTATAGTCTGGTGATGTAGGTTGGGTTGTTCTGGATTCTCATTCAAGTCATTGCAATGGTTCTTTATTTGTGTCAAAGTCTTTTGCATATTATTGTTTTGAGATTGGCATCAATTCACAATCCAAGTATTCTCGAGGTGGGCATATGCTTTGTACATCACCCAAATATTGGATTACTCTGTCATATCAAGTGTCCTCATGTCCAGGGGTAATTGTCTAAGTCTTCTCTACTTTAAAAAAAAACAAATGAAATTCATTTGACAAAGCTTGTCATTTTATAGTAAGATTTGCAATTTCACCGGTTTTGGTGGGTAATACACAGTGACTTAAATGTTATTCTCTTCACTATAGGCAGAAAATGTAGGGTGTTTAACCATGTGGGGGAGGGTGCAGAGCTATACATTTTGATAGTTAAATGAACCTAGCATCTATGTTTTCAACTAGTTGTCATTGGTATTGTGTTTGTTTTAGTGTCAATTGTATGGTATTACAGTAGTCTAATCTAGAAATCAGTCATGCAATGCCTAATTCAGTTGGGAAAGAACTGTAAGGTTCAAGTCAGTAATCACTGTTTCCTCTGAGTGGGGAGGCCATCAGAATGTCCATTTAAGAGTTTTTGTTTCAGATGTTTGGATTTTCATGGAATAGATCTCCATTTTAATGTATTTAAGCATAGATAATTATCAATTAACAGTCTTTTATGGAATTAGCTATTTTGGTGTTTCTGTTATTACCAAGGTAAATGTTGAGAGGGTTATAGGATTCTTTTAGGTACATTCAGGAGCCTAATTAAAAAACTTAATTTAAGCAGGAAAAGTTTCCACATACATTCAACAGCTGTAGATATATGCTAGATCACTGTGGAACACCAACATCTTGTCTAATTGAGCAGGCTTTAACATTTCCTCTTCTCACTTGAGATTTCTGGTTGTTGAAGTAATTAGCCAATAATGTGCACTTAACTGTACTCTAATAGCATTGACGATCCACTGTATACTAGATAGCTCAATGAATTCTCAAGGATTCAAGAATTGAGGATTCTCACTCTCATGAATTGAAGGGTGTTTATCAATCTGTATGGCTTCAGTCATTTTTGAAGGAGCGTTAATCACTGATTTGATGAGGATGATGACGATGATGATTGGCAAGTCAATATTAAATCATATAGAATAGCTGAAATCGAGAGAAGATGGGAGGAATTAAGTGAAGCAACTGGTGATCATGAGCAAAACAATTTTTGAAGATAGTTTCATTGGGGAACGCACATGTCGATTTAGCCCCTCTCATGACAATTCCAGGTTCCTTATGCCAACCCGATAGCCCCAATGTTACTAACTATGAGACGTTCAACATTACAAATGAAATCCCATTGTCTTTCTCGACTGACAAGATACTAACGGCCCCCAACAGCTGAAAAAATGAAAGAGCACCTGCTCCAGACTTTATTCCTGCAGACTTCTTTACATCTGATACAGCCTTCTGGGTGCCTATCTGACATAAGCTGTTTAATTCAATGAATACAAACTGTGATATGCCTATTACCTGGCTCTCAGTCATAGTTCCCATTTAAAAAAATGGAGACAGCAACAATCTGACTAATTTTAAACCCATCTCCCTATTGCAGACTTAGGCAAAGTATATGTGAAAGTATTGGCAAATTATTTACTCCATCTTATTGAAGAACATACAAATCTTCATCATATACAGGCAGGACTTCGCAAGGTAGTAGGCACTATAGATCAAGCTTTTAGGCTTTCCTTGATCGTATATAAACATAGTGTAAAGAAGGACATGTCCCTGTTCCTGGTCTTTATAGACCTAAAGGCTGAGTTTGACAATGTGGATCAAGGGTTGATGTGGCCCACTCTGCTGGATCTTGGCCTCCCAACTCATCAAATGAATGAATGCCCTTTACACCAATAATACAGCTGTTGTCGAATGGGGACAGTAGGGAGAATTGACAGAACACTTTATGCTCAATTTGGGGCTAAGACAAGGTGTTGTTATTGCTCTATACGTATTCACACTATTAATTAATAGCCTTGATGTGTCCCTCATGCAGAAACAGATGGATGTCCCATTGATTAATAAGAAACGTGTTAATATGTTACTGTTTGCAGATGATACAGCTTTAATTTCTGCAATGATGCAGGGCATAAAGAAGGCTGAATGAGCACATCTGAGTAAGAACATGAATCTAGATATTAACACAAAGAAACTAACATCATGACATGCTGCAGAAAGAAAAACAAAAGTTATTCCCCATTGAGTTAGAAGGGCTGAATGGTCAAAAAATTGAAAATGTAGATTTTGATGATTACCTGGGTGTACATTTGAACATATTTGGGGACTGGAGCTCAAATATGGAGAAATGTTCATTAACTATAAACAGGTGTACACAAGCACTGTTGAGCTTTCAAAAGAAATTAGGGGGCTCGATAATTGAACCTAACCTAGAAGTATACAGCGCCCAAATGCAATCAGCCGTCTTGTATGATGCTGAAATTTGGGGAGTCCATGAAATTCCTAAACTAAAAGTATGCAAGAACATGTTCTTCAAGACATTATTGGGGCTAACGATGTGCACTTTGAGTGTGAATTAAAACTTGGAACTAGGACAGTTTGTAATTGATTACCATGTACAATTGAAGCCTCTTTTTCTTTGGGTCAAGATGTGAACCAATAATGAACTAAAGGAAAACAAGAGGGCAATGTTTGATGTTCTTGAGAATAACAATGTGAAACCCTTAGCTTGGCTTCATCATGTTAAGCATGTTTTGGTGAAAATTGGCTTAGGATTCTTTTGGTTTAATCCGGAACTGTTGGTGCCAGCTAACATAGGAAAAGTTAAGGTCTTTTCCTGGGATTGGGTGTTAACCGATTCCTTTAGTAAAAAACGAGGATAAGAGACTATTTTTCATAGATATATTAGAATTAGACTGACACTAGGCTGCGAGAAATATCTTTCCAAGATCAGTCTGATACATGCACAAAGCCTTTGTGTCAAATTATGGTTGGGCATCGTATTTAAAAATGTTAACACTTGAAACTGGTCCACACTTGTTAATTCATGCTGCCAAATATGTGGGTTTGAAAAGGAGGATGAATACCTTTTTTTTTTTTCTGCCCGGTTTGAGGCAATTGAGAAGGAAGTGTCTGTCTTCACCCTAAAGACAAACAATATCAAAGTCCTTATTCACAGAGCATTTTCCAATGGGGTTTTGCCATTGTAAAACACTTCTGTGAATTAGGCCCTGAGACTCTGGTTGAGGCCTTAGTGTTCTATAAAATACATCAATGTATGTCTAGCATTTATGCTATGTTCAGCTTTCTACTAAGGGCCTGGAATTGTTGCAAAAGAATTCTGCAAATGATACATTTTATCAGAATGTTCTAGTGCTCTGTCTATTATTGTCATTTTAATGCATGTACATTTTATGCGTAAAGAGTGGATTTGTATAAATGTATTTAAAACATGTTTGTAATGTATTGCCTTGTTTATTGATTTTTTTATGTTATCATGTTATTCATCTTGTCTTGTGATCTGCTTTTATGGTTTATTTAACCAAAATTAAGCATTCTTTCATTCATTCATTTTTATGGTGTATGGCTCCATTACTTTTTGATGGAGCGATAAGCACCGATTTGATGATGATGATGGCGGCTGGGCAAGGAAATAATTGTTTCTTGGCAGCTTTTCTAAGTTGTTTTCGGATACGGTAGCAAATGTAGAACATTTCCTGGAAGCTTTCATTTCTAAGATTGGGGAAAGATTGAAACTCATTTTTATTTTTATGTTAAACTACTTGAATATGTCTTGGAAGGCTGATACTAATACATTACCGAGTTTTTTAGTTGATGTGGGGTTGGCAATTATTTAACAGGGACGGATTAACTCCTTATAAAGATTAAACACTTCAGCAGATTTGTGCTATGCTATTGTTATTAGATTTTGGTGTTCACATATTTTCTTACTTTCAATCGAAAAGTGCTAGCCCCTATCATGAATTTAATGGCCACGCTAGTAGCTGGGAGCTGAGTTTGGAGCAATATATGTTCTAAGTTTCTACCTGTCCATTTTAGTTGTGCCACTTACTGGTACAAACTTCTTTTGCACTTTTGTAAGGTTAGTTCTAGTTTTTTGACATTATTGGTCTCAGAACTGGGTAGTGTTCTTACATGTCTCTACAAAAGTGAGTTAATTGTGTCTCTGGGCTTGCGTTGCTATGGTGGTTTATTTCAGGGTAATTGAAGGTCTTAATAAAGTTTTCCCACATACTCTTTTTGTTGTATGACCTTTCACCTATGCTTTTAGTTTATATCCTTTTGATTTGTGGACTGAGTGGGTGGGTTGCAATCTTTTGGGAATATGTCGTGATCAGTGCAAGGTAGAGGGGCTTGTTCAGTGGTTTTCAGTGGATGGTTGAAGGCATAGATTATGTCGAGGGTGTGTTCATATCTTTGATAAGGCGTGCTTACACAAGTTTTGAAACCAAGATTTGTCATTTGCTGTTATTAAATGATAATTAGTGGTAGTTATTAGATAATCTACCTGTAGATTAATGTTGCGTCCAATCTGCATTACCATGTTTTTTAACCCTGGCAACCTTCTGACCACTCGCCCCTAAGAAACAAACTCTCCTCAAGCCAAGTATTAAACATAGCAATCTTTTTTTCCACAGGAGGCCTTCTATTTTGACATTCGCCCTATGTGACTTCTCTCAATACTTCAGCTTTGAAAGAGGTCAGTTGGAAGGTAAATATAAAATGTTGCCAATCCGTTTGTCAAAATAATTGGATAGAATAAGTCATTGATAAATCGGTGTTTCCTACTTTTTGCTCAAAACTGTGCAACTTAATATGTTATGCTCTGCTTCATTTCCTTCTTTGCGGATGGGGTAGTATGTGTTTAGAATCAGTCTGTTATGAACATAACTTCAAATGGAAGATATTTGATAACAAAAGAGAATATTCATGTTCAATCCTTGGACCAGCCAGAAGACTTTTGAAAACTTCAAGAATAAACAACTTGGTGTATATTTTGTAAGGTTTTCATTAAAACATATGTGTATGTGTGTTCTACAATCCCCACAGTACAAACAGTACATCCAAATGCTGTGTTATTTTCCAACTTGATTTCAACGTTTTAATCAATTTTCACCAATAATGATTATCAATCGTGTTTTGGCGTTCAGATATACCAAATGTCAATACAACTGTTTGCCTTTGTATTTCAATTATTTTAAGCATTTCTGCCTATTTCATCTATGTGCAATCCATTGCATACATTACATTCTTAAAATCAACTCGTCTGTTGCTAAAATAATTGCTTCGAGCATTAAATAGTTTTAAAATCTATATGGATAATTGATATTGATATTTTATTTGTATCGTGCTCGTACACAAGTGTTTCAGAGCTCGATCATGAAAGACAGGGCAACAATTTGGAACAAAACAACGATCTTACTAGGCCCAGTGACGTTAAGAACGTGCAAGTACATGGGCGAGGGAAAGAGGAAAAGTGCATGGAAGGGGGAGAGTGGAAAGTGTGGAGCAGAGGAGAAAAGATAAATATTAAGAAATAAAATAAATAAATACAAATAAATAGATATTAGAGGCAATAAAAAGAGGTAGCGCAGCCACCAATTGGCAAGTGCTGTGTTTACGTCAGCAGACTGGGTGAGTCTGATAAGTGCAGACAAAGAAGAAAAAAAAAAGTGGGTTGGTGGGGGACTGTGTGGGTACAGATACAGGCCCCAGTGCAAGTGGTGGCCGGGAGGCAGTGCAGGAGGGTGGCAGGGTGAGCAGGTACCTGGGCCCAGGGGACAAAGGGTGGCCAGGTGCACAATGCCAAGAGAGCAGATCAGCAGGGGAGTGGGGGAGAGAAGGCAGAAGTAAAGACAAAGGTCTTGAGGTGCTTCCGGAACCGGAGATAGTTCTCCTCAAGTTTTAGAGTGGCAGGGAGGCTGTTCCAGAGGGAGGCCTGTAGGGTATTTTGTGGAGATTTGGGGCCTGACGGTATTTTATTACCGCCGAAAAATAACTTAGCAATAATCACTCCTTGTATTCAGATTGGGCCATGTGCAACAATAATATAGTGGACATGCATTATTTCAGCACCCAGACATGCATATTTGGTATGCGTGGTTGGTATGCGTGGTTGGTGGTATTTTGGTGAGCATAATTCCCTTGTTTTATTTGTGGCCCCAATGTCCAGAATCCCTTATCTTTGCTTAGATTGTTCGTGTAATCACTAGAGAGACCTCAGACCTACATTTCAGGAATACCACATTTTCAGTGTCAGTGTTAGTGTGCCACCATGGGCGATCTCACTGACTTATTTACGACAGAGAGCTATATGTGGTAATTTTGTGGTAATTTCCACTACCTTATATATGGTAGGGAACTATGTCCAGAGAGTCCCTTTTCCCGTTGGCTCATGTACCTCCAACGAGCTATGCTACAAACAATCACTCTCAACTGTCCATACTGAATATGATCATGCACACATCTGTCTTAAAATGACAATTGCACTGTTTAAAAATCTCCCCTCATCATCAGCACTGTATTGGTAAATATAAAATACACCACCCGTCTGCTTTCAAATATTTTTCTGTATTATAAAAGTTGCATTTAAACACGATCTCACTCTTTACAGAAATAAATAAAATAGCACAGTAACAGCATTGTCTGTGATACACTGAAAAGAGAGTGGCGGAGAAAAGAACTCGATTTGCAACATTAACATGTGATTAAGGCACCGGAATCTCCTTTCCTACTCTGACTGAATGTTCTCGTACACACTCAGCTCCCACACTTATGTAATTACCTTATCTGTTCAGCCCAAGTTTTCTTCAGCTGTTCTCTTTCTGAATGTGGCTCCCTTGAAGATTAACCCCAGTGAAAAGGAGCGCCTTTCATTCTCAAACCGGGGTCATTGCCTGGAACTCTCAGCTTTTTCAGCAGAAATGCTCCAACCAGGAAAAAACAGGTTCTTCTCCCAGCTCTCCAAATCTCCACTGTATTCCCTCTTTCCTCAAACTCCCCCCAGCAAAACCCTAATCACTGCCTCTAGCATGATACTTGCTATGACGCTGCTCCAATCAGAATCAATCATGCCATCTCCTCCCTCTCTACACAATGGCTCATTTTTATAGTAATACTTTGTAACCAACTGATTTCCTGTTCTTTCGAGCCCTTTTGCTTCCTGTAGTTATGTGGACAGAGCAGCAGAGAAAACGAAAAAAAAATGAATGTGCGTTTAAAAGTTCACTTTCAGAGTAGGCCTATTTCTGCAGTGGAGACACATTTTTATTAGTGGATTATGTTAACTTCAGTTTCATTAGTCAGGTTAGTTATGAGTAATGTTAGTTATTAATTTTCAAATGTGTCTCTTGCACCATAGGCATTTCAGGTGAAAAATAGTGTGCATTTTTGAATGTGCACGTGTGCTTTTAACTGTAAAAATAGATTTGCATCTTATATGTTAAAATCGTTTTTGACTGAATAGCCTGTCTTTCCTTGTTATTCTGGTAACACATATAGCAATGCACCATAGGCATTTGGTGCTGCATCAAAAAATTGCTACCTGTGCAGTAGTGCTGTACTCTGTGCTGTAACACGCCAAATATCCTTACATGCCCCAGCCGAAGACAGAGATCTACCTCTACCTTGTTTCTTTTTAAAACAACTGACCCTGAGGGAGTTATAGGCAGAGGAGCGAAGAGCTCGAGAGGGGAGGTATTTGCAGAGGGAAAGCTGGAGGTATTTTGGACCCAGGCCCCAGAAAGCCTTGTGGACAATACAGAAGGTTTTGAATTTTATCCTTGCATCCACCGGGAGCCAATGGAGAGATTTCAGAGCTGGAGAGATACGATCCTAGGGCTTGAGGCCAAGGACAAGTCTCGTAGTCTTGTTCTGGATTAGTTGCAGAGGGCGGAGAGTAGAGGCCGGTAGATTTACAAAAAGGCTGGTACAATAGTCCAGCCTAGAGAGAACCAGTGCTTGGGAGACAGTGAGCTTCTGGGGGAAGGAGAGGAAAGGCAGAGTGCCTCTGAGGGGTGAGGTAGGGGGTTTGACTTTTTTTGAGACCTCACAGATCTGGGCTGAGAAGGAAAGTGTGGAGTCGAAGATGACCTTGAGGTTCTTAGCCTCGCAGGTTGGGGTAGGAGGAGGGCCAAGGGAGGCCGACCAAAGAGTGAGAGGAAAGGATGATGAAGGTGTGCCGATAAGGAGGATCACTGCCTTGCTGGCATTCAGACAAAAATCATTGGTGGCACACCAATCTTGAATGGCAGTTAGGCAATCAGAGATGAGAGAGGGTGAGGAGGTGGCTGAGGGCAGCCTGAAAATTAGTTGAGTGTCGTCAGCGTAGCACTGGAAATTAGAGCAGAACACAGCAATACAGAGGGCGAGGGTTGCCAGGGATTGGTTGAAAAGTCAGGGCGAGGGGGTAGACCCCTGGGGAACACTACAGGTAGAGAGGAAGATAGATGATAGGAAGGACCCAAGTTGGACCTAGGAGGGTTGATCAGAGAGGAAAGAGGTCAGCCAGGCCAGAGCCTGATCCGTGATAATCAGATTAAAAGTCCAAAATAGTCTATGCTATGTTGTGTTGTTGGTATACAGTGATGCAGAGTTATTGGTTTTCTATATGACCTCAGGCCCAAATCCTTTCATAAAAATACCACACCCAAGAAAAGTTGTTTTCAACACAACATATACAGACAAGCTAAACTTTCCTCTTAGCCTTTCAAAGAGGGAACTGTCTACTTCATTACAAACCAGAATCAATAAATATACGTCTCTGTTTATTTTTTGTAATTAATCCACAGAAAGTTTAGAATCAAAGGAAAACATACTGGGCCCTTTTGCAAAATGGAAAATGATTTACTTAATGCACATTTGTAAGCTCTCTTGTGCTTAAAATGTAGCTTTGCATACCAACTATTTTGGTTGGTAGTCAGCTCCCTGCTTCAATCTTCTATCAGGTGTCTCAGGATTATATTAGTTTCGAGCTCTCTTTCCTTCAGATTCTACTTTGAGTATTTGTATACACCTCACTTGATGTTTATCTAATCATTGGTCAATTTGCTGGTCAATGTGATTATTAGACATAATAGCAATTAGCACCATGTTTGATTAAAAGAAAATGACATTAAATTAGCCTGGCATACTGTGATTGAGGCTCTGTAGTGACCTGGACTACGAACATTAGCTTACATAATGCAACATTTTCCAACAGCTGTGGCCTTGTCATGCTCTATCAATTTATGACTGGTTTGCTTCAGATTGTTTACTTGTTATGACGATACCTTACCCTTACTTCTGCTGAGTTCAGAGCAGAAAATATAATTAAATAAACTCTTCTGAATTAAATTTTAAATATATTCCAAAAATAGGCCTCTATCACTGTACAACAGCAATTTCAAAATTATGAATCCAATATGTATCTCTATGTAATATACTCAATATGCAATCGGCTTCTAAATGCTATGTTTAACCTATACATGTTGTTATAGGTTTTTGCATGCAATGGAATAATAAAAGGTCATATGGCAACCCCTTCTCATTTCTAGGTCTGTGAAATATTTGCCCCATGAATTGAACATTTGACTTTCAAATGGGTATGCATGCATCTATGTGTTCACAAGGGCTGATTGTGCAAATTAATCTGTTGAAAGGCGCTGCTTTAGGTTTTTAAGAATATAAGATGGCATTTGAACATTTCTAAAACGGTTTGCAATACTGCGAGACAGTAGTATTCAACAGTATTTTATTGATAATTGGCGGATGCTGACCAATTGTTAAGTCCCTTCTGCCAGAATGTGGGGTTGTTGCACAGTGGGAGTTAGTGGCTTGGATGATGATAATGCATTGCTCTGGTCTGGCATTTTCATGGGATTATTCCAAAGTAATTGCTGATTGTGGTGGTAAGGTGTATGACTTGTGTCTTTTCAGGGTTGATTTGTGCTACCCTTCCTCCATTTTTGCTAGTCCTGTTCTCTACATGAATCTCATATTCTGAGGGACAGAGGATACTCAGTGTATGTCATACTAGTCAATGAAAGCACGTTCTGATGCTATAATGCACAAGTCACTTTAGTAATTACACTTGTCAATTTTTTGAAATATTATGTATCTTTTTTATTTGTTTTATAATGAAATTGTTAATAAAATGTGATTCTGCATTCTGTATTGCTCTTTGGATTTAGAACCTTATTAATTGTGTTATTTATTGCATATCACAAACATGTGCTTCTGTATATGATCCACCACCCCCACTTATTGTTGCCCATTGTCTTTCCTGATGTTTTTGTTATACTAGTCAATGAACCATATCTCAGGTATCCCTAGGAATCTTATGTTGACTTGGTAAATAAACTGTAAGATGTAGTGTGATTGTACAGCCTATTCTTATGTATGATCCACATTTTTCCTAGTTATGTAATCGATTGGTGGGTCAAAGATTCTAGCTGCTTTGAGTGATGGCCATACTCCTTAATTTGATATCTTCAGAGGTATTTAGCACTTTCTGCTGTGGCTGTTGCAGGGAAGGGTGTTTGTCGGTTTGTGAGTTATAATCCTGTGGAATGTGAGCTTTAATGTATAGGATGGGATGGTTTGTCTATGGGTGTTTACCTATTTTTCTTGTGGTGCTCAGTTTATGCAGCATGTGAAGTAATGTCATGGTCAGTCTAGTTGTTTACCACATTGTGTCAGTGGTATGGATTTTACAATGTGCAGCAAGGCAGGTAATTTCTTGTACAATGATTTAGGGCACAATTACATTGTTTTTAATAATTTCATTCAATTGTTATGCATGTTTACAGTCAGTTTTCTAGGTTTTGATTGGGATGTTCTAAGTGTATAAATTACCTTAATTTTGAGGAGGGTTTGTGCAGTTGATAAGTAGGCATGTACTCCATTGATAATAGAGGTGAAAATCCTTAATATAAGAACCAGCAAGTATTACCGAATGTCCAACATGTGATGGATTAAGTGTCAGAAGGTATAATATGCCGAACATTGATGTTGTAACCAAATAATGAAATGATTTGAGATTCACAAAGGAGTTCACATGAAATGTTTACCATTTGAGGGGTACTGATTGCCAAATGTAATACATAAATCAATTTGAGGTCACAGATTGAGATGATATGATAAATCATGTTGAGTGTAAATAAAGAGCTGGTAAGCTAAAGTAATACATTCAGGGTCATAGAACATCAAATGAGTTATGCTAATCAATTGGGGGTCACAAAAGAGCAAATGTAATAAATGTATCTATTGAGCATCATAGATTGCACAAACATGACACGTTAATATATTAGTGGTTCATATATGTCAGGGTCTGAGTTGCCCACGTAGTGAAGAGGACGAGTTCTGCCACCTGATGTACCCCTCTGGTACTGTAATCATACAACCAGAGCAGCAAATCAGAGGAAAGAAAGGATACCAGATGAGACCCAGGTGTCGCAATAGGAGACCGCTTCCACAGGATCAATGTCGTAGAAGCCAGTGTCGAGAAGGCAAGATGAGATGCGTAGGACAGGAAACACAGTGAACATACAAGCGAAGTGCGAGGTTAATCACAATGTGCATATGCAGGACAACCACTCTTTCGGAACCAAAACGTAGTTTGCAATAGTATACAGTTAGACTAGATGCGTAAATGGTAGTACTAATGCTGTCCTAGTCAATACATATCTAGCCCCTCCCCTTATCCAGGTTAAATCAAGAACAAGAAACCCCTTACGGGCTTACCACATTAAAGTATGTGCAATCTTTGGAAGTTCCAAGCAGAGAGGCAAGATGGGAGAGGTCCGGTTTCCAGAGGAAAAAGAAGCACACCCTAACCCGACGGCACGAGGATGCCTAAGTACACTGAGGCAGTCTCTAGTCCGTGTACAGAAATCACTGTTCCAACAAAATCACAAAATCCAAGGTATCCGAAGTTCTTAACATTCCAAGTTCAGCAGATGAAGAAAAGCACCGTTCAGAAACGGCCGTGAACGTGAAGAGCGGCACAACAAGAGGGGCAGAGACAAGGCAGTTCCGTTAGCTTTCCATGGTCATAACACACATCCGGCAGGCACGTAGCAAGGGGCAATCCAAGACGAAAATCCAATAAACAGTCCGGGTCAAGGCACAAGAGTTCCAGAAGCAAGGAGGGGGAAACAAGGGCAAGGAAACAAGGAATAAACAAGCAACTTTCGTAACACCACTAATACAAATCAGAAGCACTGGCCAACAAGTGGGAGGTGCTTAAATACAGATCATGTGATGACGTTACGTGCTACTCGATGTTGACGGTACCAGGAACAGGGAAGGACGGGACACCAGCGTTGCCATGTCAACTTCCAGGCACCTGGCTGCAGCGTTCTTAAAGGGCTATACGCGTATGGTCGTGGACCGATCGTACGCATGGACATGACAGTATCCTCCCTCAAAGGAACCCTCACCCGCCGGGCGGACTGGAAACGTGACAGAAGAACAGGGGCATGGATGTTTTCTGTAGGTTCCCAGGTACGATCATCCGGCCCGTACCCTTTCCAATCGACCAGATAGAGGCATCTGCCCCGTCGAACTTTGGTATCCAAGATCGCGGCCACTTCGTATTCATCTGACCCTTGTACCTTGATAGGCAGAGGGCGCGAAGGCAGTCTGGCCACTGGGTGACATGTTTTTACTAAGGATACATGAAACACCAGGTGTATCTTCCATTTAGAGGGAAGGTTCAAGCGGATAGCGACTGGGTTGATAACTTGTAAAACCTTGTCGGGGCCCACAAACTGGGGTAGCAGGGTTTTTCAACCTGGAATGCGCAGGTTTTTTGCAGATAACAACACCTTCATGCCAGGAAGATACTCCGGAGTCGGGGTACGGCGTGCATCAGCATACATTTTGGTCCGAAGCTGGGCCTGCAGTAGCTGTTTTCTAACAAAGATATGATTGTTTGATAGTTTTCACAGGCATCCAAAGGCCGCAGGATTGTGTGGAGGCAGATCAGTAATATTAGTCAAGGAGCGAGGATGTTGTCCATAGAGGGCAAAGAAGGGGGACAAGCGTGTCGTGGCATGTAATAAATTGTTATAGGCGAATTCTGCCATGGGGAGAACAGAAACCCACGTATCCTGACGTTGAAAGGTAAGGCAACGTAGATACTGTTCCATGGTGGCGTTTAACCGCTCGGTTTGACCATCAGTTTGGGGATGGTAAGCGCTGGAATATCTGCCATCAATGCCTAAGGTCATGGTCAAGGCTTTCCAGAAACAGGAAATGAATTGGGACCCGCGGTCTGTAATTATTACCGAAGGCAGAACAAATAATCGAAACACGTTCCTCAAGAACAGTTCGGCCAGTGTTGGAGCGGATGGTACACCAACGACAGGGTACAAAAAGTGCCATTTTGGAGAAATAGTCGATAATGACCCAGATAGTGTCATACCCCTCGACCAACGGAAGCTCCACAACAAAATCCATAGAAATCATTTTCCAAGGAGTGTCGGGTAAAGGCATAGGCTGCAACAAACCCACAGGTCTACCACGTTTATGCTTGAACTGAGCACACACAGCACAGGAGGCTTCATAATTCTTAATGTCCCGAGCCATAGAAGGCCACCAGCACCACCTTCTCAGAAGGTCTAGGGTTTTCTGCATTCCTGGATGCGCAGCCAGAGAAGAGACGTGGCACCATTGCAAGGCTGTATTCCGTGTGTCTGAATCAGGTAGATAGAGCTTTCCCTGTTTGTAAGGCAAAGAACGGATGATCTCCAATCCGTGGGTCGAGACTTCTGGAGGACTGGTGGAGACCCATTTCTGGATCAAAGCCTTTAGAGAGGGATGTAACGTACACCCACACACTACTTGATTCGGTAACAACAACGCACCCTGAAGATTGGATGGTTCGGAAACTCCATGGAGACGGGAGAGGGCATCGGCCTTGGAATTCAAAGATCCCGGACGATAAGTAATGGTAAAATTGAACATGGCAAAGAACTCATGCCATCTAGCATGGCGTGCCGTGGTACATTTCACTGATTGAAGGGCTAAGAGGTTCCTGTGGTCAGTGAACACTTGGACCGGTTCAGGCGTGCCCAGGAGATGATGTCTCCATACCATAAAGGCATCCCTAATGGCCAAAAGTTCCCTTTCAGTGATAGCATAGTTTCTCTCATAGGGTGTGAGTTTTCTGGAATGGTAGGCAACCGGGTGCAAACCAGCGGTCTCAGGGCAATGTTGTGACAAGATTGCTCCTAGGGCATTGTCGGAAGCATCGGCTTCCACGATGAATGGCAGGGATGGGTTTGGATGCTGGAGCACTGGTGCAGAGGTGAAAGCACGTCCGCCCCGCAGGCGTGAAAGACATCCCGATATTCCTTATACATAGGAGGAAGCACAGTGTTAGTAACCGCCCCGATGGTATGAACATTTTCTGAGAGTATCTGACTCAGACTGACAGTGTTTAAGCGTGTTGTTAAGCAATTGTTTTCGCAATAGTCCGAGAAAAAACTAATCTCTCCAGAATGCCAATCCACAGAGGGGTTGTGCAATCTCAACCAAGGTAAACCAAGAATAATCTTGAACTGTGGTGCAGCTCTCAGATCGAACGTTATGCCCTCCTGATTGCCACAATCCGTAATCATGACAAGATCGGTCGTACGTTCTGTTACCAGACCAGATATTAGTGAAGAACCGTCAACTGCGTTCACCACTTCAGGACATGATTTGGGAACCGCTGGTAAACCCAGTTCCCTGGCATAAGAAGCGTCCACATAGTTTCCCGTAGCTCCTGAATCCAAAATCACCACCACATCTAGTTTCTCAAGTTCAACAGCCGAAAGAGAAACGGACAAGCAGTAGGGGCTATATAATGTGGGACCAACAGAGGAATCACCCGGCGTCTGGATTACTTCAGTCACCGGGTTTTGGCGTTTCCCTGTTTCTTAGTGGGTTTTTTAGGACATTCTCGAAGCAAATGGTCTGATGATCCACAATAGTAACATAAACCATTCTTTCTCCGATGTTCCCTGACTTCGGCGGATAAGGGGGCCCTAACTGCCCCTTTCTGCATAGGCTCTGAGGATCCAGGAGAAGGTAGAGGGGTTGCAGGGACAACTGGAGGTGTCACTCTCTTTTCTCCCTTCCTAGCTGCCTGCCGAGAATCGATCTGGAGAACCAAATCCAACAGTTTGTTGAAAGCCGTGGGTATTACGGGTACTGTAGCCAGAGTGTCCTTAAGGGAGTCTGATAAGCCTTTATAAAACAAAGAGGCCTTCTTCTCTTGGGGCCACCCTGCAATAGTATACAGTTAGACTAGATGTGTAAATGGTAGTACTAATGCTGTCCTAGTCCATACATATCTAGCCCCCTCCCCTTATCCAGGTTAAATCAAGAACAAGAAACCCCTTATGGGCTTACCACATTAAAGTCTGTGCAATCTTTGGAAGTTCCAAGGAGAGAGGCAAGATGGGACAGGTCCGGTTTCCAGAGGAAAAAGAAACACACCCTAACCCGACGGCACGAGGACGCCTAAGTACACTGAGGCAGTCTCTAGTCTGTGTACAGAAATCACAAAATCCCAGGTATCCGAAGTTCTTAACATTCCAGGTACAGCAGATGAAGAAAAGCACCGTTCAGAAACAGCCGTGAACGTGAAGAGCGGCACAACAAGAGGGGCAGAGACAAGGCAGTTCCGTTAGCTTTCCATGGTCATAACACACATCCGGCAGGCACGTAGCAAGGGGCAATCCAAGACGAAAATCCAATAAACAGTCCGGGTCAAGGCACAAGAGTTCCAGAAGCAAGGAGGGGGAAACAAGGGCAAGGAAACAAGGAATAAACAAGCAACTTTCGTAACGCCACTAATACAAATACAAATCAGAAGCACTGGGCAACAAGTGGGAGGTGCTTAAATACAGATCATGTGACGACGTTACGTGCTACTCGACGTTGACGGTACCAGGAACAGGGAAGGACGGGACGCCAGCGTTGCCATGCCAACTTCCAGGCACCTGGCTGCAGCGTTCTTAAAGGGCTATACGTGTATGGTCGTGGACCGATCGTACGCATGGACATGACAATAGAATGGGTCAAAGAAATGAAACATCTACATATAAATAATGCTCAGCTATGTTTCCGTACTCAATAGATGTAATTTATCAGTGTTAGGTTGCCCTCGGCGTCCAAATGACAAAGTGCTTCCACTTCAACAAAAGCTATTAGTTCAACATAAATATTCAATTTATCAGTGTTAGGTTGCCCTCTGCTGTCCAAATGGCAATGTGCATCCACTTCCACAACAACTACTATTTCAACAAACAGAATGAGCACAGTTCTACACAGTCAGCTTCACCTTCCACTATCGCAAACATTCTGAAGTTACTTCTTTCCACCCCCACTTTTCTTCTCACCAGCTCAACGTTTCAGTCTCTAAAGAGCATAACACTGTAGCACAAATGCCTAATTATGAGCTAAAACTGAACAGAGGTGCTGTAATTATGCTCCTACACAATTTTATGCCATCGCGGAGACTCTGCAATCGACCGAGATAGACAAAAATCATATAGTCCGGTGTGATCGATGAACCTTATATACTCTTCTTATACCATGCTTGGCTCTCATTCCACCTGATACGTTTAGCTTTCCCATCTCCATTAATCAGTCACAGGGACCTATACCCCTTTCCATAAAGTGATCACTGGGAATTCTGATATTTAAGAAAGGGGACAGAGGTGACCCCATGACTTACCAACCGATATTGACCTTCAAGAAATGCTAGAACGGCATATGTTATGCCAGAAAGGGGTATTGATAGGTAACATTGGTTGTGGGTCACAGAAGGGAACATGTGATAAGATGATCAGCTGAATTACATTACATTACATTACATCACATTGCATTTATAATGCACACTATCGACCCGCAGGCATGTAGGCGCAGACAGGTAAACATGTAGCTAAGGACTCCGGGGTCTAAAAATCTGAAGAAAAAAAGAACCCAGGGAGACACAGAGGTACCTACATGAGGCCTAGTTCACTACCTGAATATAACTTATTAAGTGAAAAGTAGTGTTTTCAAGTCTTTCTTAAAATGTATTAAAGACTTGTGGTTACGCATATATCCTGGCATTTGATTCCACAGAATGGGTGCTTTCAAGGACGAGCGCACCATTCTCTGCTTTTGATGTTCTAGATCTGGTTTGCACCAGTAGATTTTGTGACCCAGATCTCAAGGTTCTGGAATTCACTTTCCCGTTAATGTGGCGCTGCAAGTAAGCTGCCATCATTTGCATGCTACACTTGAAAGTAATGACCAGTGTTGTAAACTTGATCCTTGAGTCTATAGGCAGCCAGTGAAGGGAGCACCTAGCCTTGGATACATGGTCTCACCTAGAAAGCCTCAAAACGACTCTCACAGCCCAGTTCTGCACAACCTGGAGCCTAGTACAAGTACCTAACAGTAAGCTACAACAATAATCCATCTTTGCTTCAATTATTGCTCTAGCGATGGTTTCGGCACTTTTCTGTGAGATTAGTGTTCGCAAATGTGATAGTAACTTAACATAATAGACCGCTGATGAGACGACCGATGTAACATGAGCTCTCATATTAAGTGTCTGGTCGAAGGTTACTCCTAGTATGTTAGTTTTAGGCAGAAGGGCTATGATATCATCCCCTAGCTTGAAGGAGCAGTAGGACTGGTTTAGATTGTACAAGGCATGTGAACTGTTCACAATCATTAACTCTGTCTTGCTCCTGTTTAGGGCAAGATGGTTATCCAGCATCCATTTCTCAATTAGGGTAAAAGTTCTGTCGACTTCAAGCTCGTCCTGATCATGGAATCCCATCAGGGGAACTACGCACTGAGTATCGTCTGCGTAGTTTGAGAATACCACACCCTCCTCCCCTAACATGAAGAAAAAAGGGACCATAAATAAATTATATAGGAATGCTGATGTACTGGCTCCTTGTGGGATGCCATAAAGGACTGGAGTTGGTAAAGCTTCAGCTATATCCGTAAAGACTCTACTGCATCTATGTTCTAAAAAGGAAGTGATCCATGAGACCACAGAATCCGAAATAATTGGCAACTTCCTTCAGCCTAGTGTTGAGTATGGAATGTTCCATGAAGTCGAAGGCCGCCAATTGGTTTAGTGAGATGACCAAAGATAACCCGCTCTTATCCATCTGGGTTAAAAGTTTTGATTTCGACTTGGTGCCAAATAGCTTTCTGAATCCTGACTGATGGGAATGTAGAATAGGAAATTGATTCATGTGCTCATCAGTTTGGTTGTATGACACTCAAGTGTAAACCTGATAGGTTAATAAATTAAGTTTTACCGAAGATTAATATGGCTGTCACCTTTGCTTCAGGGTGGGCATCCCAGGACGCTAACAGCTCACTGGCCTAAGCCTAGGCAGGCCTGAGTGAAGTGAGGACCTCAGCGATGGCTCGGAGCCAGCCGGAAGAGGGGCAGCAGCTATTCACATCCCCGGCCTCGGTCCAGGGCGCACATAGTTTTTTTAAATGTGTTTTCACTGGAGACAAATCCCCACGTATTGACATGAAGGATGGGCTGGGACCACACTAGAGGGGCAAGGAGGCTAGCAGAGGGACCGGGACACAAAGGAAATGGCAGGACCCAGGGAAGGGCCTTGGGGGTGGTGGAATACGAGTGGGACACTGGCAGCTCTCGCACGGAGCACACTTCCCCAAGTGGGAATCATGATTAATCAATTATGCATCACAGATCTACAAACATTATGAGTAAAATAGTATGTTAATCATCAGTTAAGGTTCTATAAAAGTAAACCTGGCTGAGGAACCAGAGTTAGATGCATGATCCGCGGAACAACTGAGGAGCGCCGAAGAGGAAATATTGAAAGGTTCACTGGTGTAACGGGGGGGGGGATGCCCATGCTGCCCATGCCCCACATTTTGTGTTACGCCACTGGAAAGGTTAGCCAATCGAGAGTCAGAGTGGAGCAAAATGAATAAGTTAGTCAAAAGAGCATCATGGAGTGGGCATACGTGGAATATTAATACATTGAGGGATTCAGAAAAGCAACCTTTCTCATCTAGGTTATATTCCTGGACATTTCATTGTTTCTAAAATCAAAGTAATCAGTTGCGAATAGGCCTAAGTTCAGTCAGGGCCATCAATGAGAGGTAAAGGCATTGAACAGCTGGCAAGGTCTGCAACTGATTGTTATAAAGCTACTAACAATCAAGAGAACAAATTGAGTGGCATGTTTACAAACTGGTGAACATGTTCAAGTCCTCAACGCAAAGCATCAAGAGCAAACATGTGTTCCTTGCCTGTGAACACTGTTAATATGCCACTAATATATGCCTACCACTTCAATTAAGGGGGCCGCAATAAGGTGAGTGTGCCCTCTATATGCCACATAGCAGGCACTGTGATGTGGGGGATGTGAGGGCACTCTTGTGCAATGAGCAACTGTGAACCAGGAGGTGCAGCCCCAAGCTACAGGGTTTAGGTCGAGCATCCCATGTGCAGGTAATGAGAGGAGCCTACTGTTGATAGCGTGCTTCCATTCCAAGTAACTTGACTGATTAAGGCTCAATGAGGATTCCATCTGGCTAATTGCTTATATATGATGAAAGACATGTATATAGACATTAAAGATTGATGTAAGGTTACATTGAAATAAGCAAGTGGTTCCGGAATAGCAAATACGTAGTTTGGCCTAGAGTTGTCCTATCCCATTGAATTAAACACTATTCAAATGATATTCTCAATTGGAGCCAGTTTAGTTTCCAAGATGTAGTTCATTGACAAAAAACGTTTGGAAGCAGTGTTATCCCCTGAGGTTTTGCATGCACGTTGGATTATTTTCCGTTTAAATATTCCTTAATCAGCGGGTAATGACCTGATGACCTTTGAGCCAAGTCTTTTGAGCTGTATTTATATTGAAACAAGTTCTTTGATATCTGAAATATCGTTTTTTTTCTGAGGGGCTCAGATAAATCCCAAATGTGAATAACATGTTCAGTATTCAGGATATGTCAACAAATATACTTAATGTATTCAAGGCTCTCTACCCCCTCGTATAATGCTTACCTCCACTTGTTGAAAACTTTATATAAGCAAGCGGAACGCACATGGCGCTCAGCCTACTCATTGCCCGATAAAACTCACCTGAAAGCCTGTCGTCTTAAGTATCATAAGGCAATCAACGAGGCTAAAATGGCCTATTTCACAAATCAGCCGAAAGAGCTGTTTTCGGTGGTCATGGAGCTTTCTTCTGCCAGCTTAATCTCCACATCAGTTCCTTCATCTCCGAATCTTTGTGATTTCCTTTCGGATTTTTTCATTCAAAAGACTTAGGGCCTCATTACACGGATGGCGGTAAGGGTTTACCGGTACCGGTATTTTACCGGTACTGGTAAATCCTTACCGCCTTACTACGAGGTCCCTTTGCGGGTTGGGGAATTTAACGCCTGCTTTTTGCAGGCGTTAAAAACCCAACCCGCAAAGGGACCAAGGAGCTAATTACGGTACCGCAATTTGCGTTACGGTAATTAGCGCCCTCCCCATTCCCATAGAGCCCTATGGGGCAAACATGGGAATGGGGAAGGGCAATGGTGGAAGGGGGAATTACCGCCCTGCCAACCTTGGAATTGGGCGGTAATTCGCCTTTCCACCAAGACGGTGCCAGTATTTTACCGGCATGAACCATGGCGCTAATAGCGCCATGGTTCTCCGCCATCCGTGTAATGAGGCCCTGAGTTTTTGTCTAGCCACTCAGGACCAGGTCCTAGCTGTGGTAGCCCGGATGAGATACAGTTCTCATCTTGAACCCATTCCACTGAAAGTCCCAAAGAAAGCTGTGCAGTCTTTGCTTTTTGGTTTTCGCCCATCTATGGGCACTTAATCCGTGCCAGTGTCGATGATTGATGACCTTGCCATGATGTTGGGCTGGGCTGGGGTTGGGCTTTTTATTATGCATTATCCACAACTTTTAACACCACCAACCACTCCACCCTGCACCGCTGTCTTGGTGAGGTTGGAGTCTCTGGCACGGTACTGTGCTGGCTTAAGTCTTTCTTTATGGAGCGATCTAAAAAATGCCCTTGCTCTCTCCTTTTATGTCTTCTTCTATTCCTACTCACGGGGTTCCTCAAGGTTCTGCAATCTCTTCCTTGCTTTTTAATGTTCATGTTCGTTCATTGGCTAGTCTCATTCACTCCCAGGGGTGTTTTTTTTTATTCTTATGCAGATGACATTTAATTGATCTTGCGAGTAGATTAAAACCTGCAAGGAGCTACCACTCGTATGAGGGGCTGTTTGGTGGAAATCAGGGAATGTATGAATAATAACTGTCTGAAATTGAATGGAGACAAGACAGACATTCTGGTGATTGGACCATTGACAGCACAGTCACTCTTGTCCCCTGACTTTTGGCTGCCCTACAATCACTCTTGTCCCCTGAGTTTTGGCTGCCCTCTTTGGGCACTCTACCGACCCTGGGTGACTCAGTAAAAAAATCAGAGAATTATGATCAATAGATTACACGTTTTGCAAAACTCAGCTGCCCGTCTGGTCGCTGCATTACCCAGGTTTGTCCATGCCTCACCTGTTCTGCATAAACTCCACTGGCTCCCAGTTGAGAGTCACATTAAGTTTAAAGCTCTCTGTTTAACTCAGCCCGCCCTTCATTGACAGGGTGCTTCTTGTTTGTGCAAAAATATTACCCCCTACAAGCCTACCAGAATTCTCCACCTTCTTTGTGTTCCCCCAGTATCGGAAGGCGACTGCAAGTGGCAAGGATTTCTCGGTGGCTGCTCCTACTCTCTGGAACACCCTTCCGCTATCTCTGAGGTCAATTCTAAGTTTTGGTAATCCCTTAAGACTTTCCTTTATCCTGAATAACTGGTATTGCTTGGCATTTGCCTTTGCCATTACATTTCTCTCTTTCTCCTTCTCTTTGTTGGGATCTCAATAGCGCCAGGATACCCTTGGGTCACAGTGCACTATATAAGTGTGCAATAACATAACTACCCCACTTCGCTTTGCTGAAAACTAGGGGACAAAAGCTTGACATTTGGATGGCAAAATAACAATTCCCCAAGCAGTAACTAGCAAAAGATGATGGCTATAACTATCAGGAGGCTACATTACTGACCAAACATCTCCATGCATATATGCCTACTTATAATGAGAAAAACTAATTCCTCTGCCTCACAATCCATTTTGGACAGAAAACACATGCAGATCCACAGGATCTGTAATTATATTTTCCTTGCCATATTGCCTTGTGCACTGTTTCAATTCAGCGATATGTGGATGTTCTCATGCGTCAGAAACAGCATGGGACAAACCATTCAGTGAAGTGAAACTATGTTATTCTCCAGACCAACTGCAGGTGCTTTGCATCACACATAGCACTCGCGGTACTGCATGGGAATTGTGTCTTATTGATCCACCTCTTGAAGTGCACAGCAATGTATTTCGAAATACAACAAAAACATAGTTTTGGCAAACGAATGGTATATTCTGTCAAACATAGACAGAGGGTTAGAGATTGACTTATAGTAGGAGCTCAGTAGCGATTGCTGCACTGCACCGTGATGTTGCCTATTATCTGGTAGAGAAGTGAATACACTCTGCAGCCGAGCACAGTGGTTGCTCCTCCCTAAGAGAGCATATCAGCAAGCAGAGATCTCAAAAATGGACTAAGAGGAGTCGTCTTAGGGAGTTTGAGCGGCGTGGCAGGAGCTCATCTACTTTTCGAGTGCTTGGTGTGAGGAGAAACAGCAAGATTTGTGTAGGGTGCGTTGCAGCAGAACTGGTATATGTTTCAGTATCTCGTTTATGAATCACTGACAGCTTCCCTCATCATCTGCTTCAGTGCTGGTCTGTGGGGGCTGCTCAGGAAGAGGGAAGAGGGTCAGAGGGTGAGGTGATCACACATTGCCGGTGAATATTGATAAGTAGATGTTTTCCACTATGGGATTCTGAATGCCATCATTGAGAAATGACCCTTCACCCTCATTTCCGCTTACATCACTTCATACCCAAATAACCCTACTACCCCATCCAAGGTGTAACTGCCCTTAGTTGTTGACGTACAACCACTGGATGTGATATGAGTGAAATCTGAGTTAGCAACCTGTAGTGATTAGGAGAACTGCGCACACACCTTACCGCGCACATGCGCGAGCTGTGAATCCAGGGGCTGGGGGGGTTAACAGATGACAGACTGTCTGCCAAGTGCCTGTCAAATGAAAATAAGCGCCTTCACTGGGCGTATAGCAGGGCTAGGCCCAGATCCCTTTTTCACGTGATAGGGAACAATTAACCAACGTTCTTTATATGCCCTGCTTTGCATATATATTCTTCCAAAGAAAATAACAGCCATGCACACAAATAAATGTAAACAGCCCGGAGTCAGGGACACTTTATAGATATACGTATTAAATAATAACATATATTAACAATCGCTATATAGCAACCTACACAGTGGTGGGGTAATTAGGATACCAGGTTACCCAACATTGTATAATGTCCACAACTTTAGTAAAAGAATCGATGCAGCAGAATCACAGATCTCTATATAACTATAATGTTATCAATATACGTGCATTATAATAGATATACGATACATAAATACATCAGCCTCACATTAAATGTGAAGCTGTAAGTGTAATGAATACACCAGTCACAGCGTTCCATACAGGGCCCTGCATTACCATTTAGTAAATGGTGCTACGTGCATAGGTTTGTAGTCTTCATACCTAGGCCGTACATTACATGTTAATAGGAAAGAGCAATGAAGAGGCCATCAGTATCAACTGAAACATAGGCAGTTCATAAATGAGAGTTCCCTTGTTTCTTTAACCAATCTGATTTACAGCCCAAATAATAGCGAGCCTAAAAGTAGCTGCAGTCTACCAAATACACAAACATTGAACACATAAAATAATAACAACCGGTGTGACGTGATATTAAACTAGAATCCCCACACACAGCAGGGCAAGGAAACATGCGCCAGCCATGGAGATTGGGAAACCAGCCCATCCGCCCCCCATGAAAACAAAACCAGGTTGTGGACCATATGTCTAGCATAAGTGAACCGTTCACCACGAGACAGCCTCACCTCATATTAGCTGAATCTTGGCCATCCTGCCGATGCCCGTGGGTGGGATCAGGCAAATGAGCCCCTGAGGAATGATAGCTGGCCCTGAGAGTTGAAGCTCCCCCTTCCCAGATACTAGCGCACCCTAACTAGTCGCACGAAACCTGTATGTAAAGCTCCCCCTGTAACTTGCAGAAACACTGTTCAGTAATGACAGTGGAGGTCATTACAAGTATGGAGGTAGCCATACCCCCGGGTACTGGGTCCGGGTTCCTTGAATGAGGAATTACCGGGCCATTCCGACCTTGGAGGGCCCGGTAATTCCTCATTCAAGGAACCCATCCCCATTCCCATTTGAACCCCAATAGGGCTCAATGGGAATGGGGAGGGTGCTAACAACGGGTCCGTTAACAACGGGCCCGTTGTTAGCACCCTGGTCTGCTCGCGGGACCCGCTAAGGATGCCTGGTTTTACCACATGGCCTTAGCAGGTCCCGCGAGCACAACTCGTAATGAGGCAGTAAGGGGTTGACGGCTCCGGCACCTTTACCGGCGCCGTTAACCCCATACCGCCAGGGTCAGAATGACCCCCCAGTGTTAGTAGAGCAATGTAGGCCATGTTCCAGTTCCCCCACAGAGAAAAGAAAACAACACCACATAAACGAGGTGAATCCGTCTGCTTCAGATCCGAAGTATAAGAGAGAACCAGACTGAAGAAATATGGATCCCCAGCAGATCCACAACATGTTGGTGCCCACAAGAAAAGTAGTGCACACAGATTTTACTGTTGAATAGTAAAATTTTATTTCTTCTCAGGCTTATCTGTGACACCGCACAATATCGGCACGTCCCAACTGAGGTAAATAACCATTATACATATATATAAAAATGATATCTATCTCCCAGGCCCGTTCTTATCAGATGAAACAACTGCTGCCAACTGCAGGCCACATTTTGAGACTGGCACTGAAGCAGCTGCTCATCAAATTGCTGTTCAAGGCACTAGAGGAACATGAATGGGATAGAATCGTTATTGACCGTGGGCAGGGAAATTACGACCCAAGAAAGGGAAATAAAGTGCCCGGAACTGTGCCAGGCTCAGGACCTATGCCAGTGACTAAACTGCTCATAAAAAACAACTGAGCCAGCAAACGCCGGGGCGTGCGTGTCTGTACCATATATTTTTTTTTCCTTTTCTCTCATAAGCTAAAACAGAGGTACATGTAGAGAGCACCGGTTTGAGCTGACAAAAAAATATATCAGAGAACCGTTCCCCACTTTCTACTTTCCCTTTCCTACCGTCAAGCTGCAGCACCAAGACGGAGCAAAGTGCGCTGAGGTAGCAACACTTTGAAACAGGAATAGCTCGGGCTCACTGTACATCGCAGCCCGCAGTCTGCTACCCTTCCTCGCTTAGCTCACTCCACTCAACTCCCGCTGTAATCTCTGGAGGGGATATCGCTACAACAAGTTGGAAGGCCTGTCTGTGGCGGAACAGGAGCCCACAATTCAGGGTACAAAAACCCTATCTCCTCTCTCCCCTGCGCTCTCCTCAGAGCTGCCCTCTCAAACGACCTAAAAAACCGGCGCTCTCCCTCCTGAGACCATATCAAAACGGTATGCAGTGGTGTTATTGAATAGAAAATAACAAATGACATTTCAACGAATGAAATAACTACTATTGCCAAAATAACTGATTTTGGAAAAAACTAAAAATGGGTTTGGGAGTGGCAATAGTGGTTATGAGTGTTGGGGAAACGTATTACTAAAAAAAGTGTGGAGGGGTTCAGGGGAGGAATCCCCCCAAAAACAACGAAGAAGAAATTAGTTATTTTGGTATTTGTTGTTTTTTCTTCGTTCAAATTTCATTAGTTGTTTTTTCATTCGATGAAATCACATGTAACCTATCAAAACACCCATCTAGTCAGGGGCGCGGGAAGCATGAAAACACGCATACGACTCGAGTCCTCCGAGGGGCATAGGTTCCCCCCACTGGCGGAAGGTGCCACCACCCTCCATTTCATAGTTGCAAAAACATTGGCACCCCTAATGGTGGCAAAAACTGAGATTCCAGGATGATTTATTTTATATGATTTATTTTATTACAACTATGAATGGGAAATAACTCCCACCCTATTCCGAAAATACACTTATCTACCACAAAAATCCAGATAGCATAGCAACCACAAATGAACAAACCCACATTTAAGTACCAAGGTTCATTTCCACAGCAACATTATATAAACAGGTCAGCAACATTTTATTTTATAAGGTTTGGTTTTCATGAGACATATACCATTCCACGGTCTAGTCAAAACCCGAATTATACGCCGGGTTACACATATCCTATATCAGTGAAAAAACAAAGCTGAAAATATGTAATAGTAAACAATTCAGCCTGCTTCAATTTTTTCCCTGTGAATTCTTTTTTAGATAATACCATTTGGTGCGAATCTACTTGCTCCATTCTCTATTATCAAAGTAGCCACATCAGTGCGTTCAGATACTTTCATCAGTTACTTTGCTCACGCTCCCCTTCTCTGTACAGCTTGACAAATGCAAGAGAGAGCAGGGTCTCAATGTGTCTGAAACAACAAATGTCAGCAGATAAGCTGCAGCTACTTCACGATCTGTATCCTGGCATCCAACCCCTAAAATACCCTCCATGTCCTTCTCCTCCCATACCGTGATCTCCAGTCGAGGTTGTGGCCCACCTCATGTGTTCAGGGAAGCCTGATAGTTTTCTTATTAGTTCCTGCAAATGCATCTCTTTTGATAATTTCCCCCGCTCCTTAAACTGCAAGATACCAATGCACAGACATTGAGTTCACAAAGGTGACTCATGTTTGGCGCTGTTAAGTCCTCGAGGATCCCAGGAACCCCTACTCGAGACATCTCTGGTAAGACATGAACGGTTGGTCTCAACTCTCTTTCTTCACAGTCCATCCATACTCTAATCACACAACAAAAAGGACACACAGCTCTGTTACCATCATGGACTCCACATTACAGCAAGCTCATCCACATTCTCCTCAACCCTATGCACACACAGCATGACCTACCACTAGACAGAAACTTTAGCTGATGCTCATCAATGCCCGCCCATCGATCTAATATGCAACGGAAATTGCGGGCACCAACACTACCCATGATCTGGATGCCCTCGTCTCAATGAAACTTGGCTTACCCCCTCCTCAAACCTCATGATATATGTCCTCACCTCTGATGCCTACAGCATTAACTCAGGGACAGGCCAAACAGCACAGCAGAGAACTCGCCATCATCCGCAAATCTTCTGGTCCTGCACCAGGCTAGAAGTAGTCACTATCAGCACCTTCAAATCACTCTCCTGCGACTTTTCCCTTTTAATTATTGAAACTGTCATACTTAACCTCATTTATAGGTCCCCAAATACAAAATAACCTTCATTGATGACATTTCTGGCCTGGCCACCACCATGTCTGTCACACACAAGAACAACATCTTCCTAGGGCACTTCATCCTCCCAAGATGCATGGCCGCCAAGACAATGAAGTAAGCACTGGCCACTCTATTTGACACAGTGAATCTTACACTAAACAATATTGGCCCAACCCAGAAGCAAAGTTACATCGTAGACCTCATCATCACAGCCTTGCCACCCCTCCATCACAGCACACCTATCCCCTCTGACTCGAATGATCACTTCACCTTTCCCTTCACCATCAAAATTGTTGCCCTAGGCAACCACACACAACTTAAGCTTATAAAGCAGGCATTCCACTCCACCAATGACTTCTCTATAAAACCACTCATTGGGCCTCATTACGGGTTTGGCAGTCGCCTTGCCTGTAACAAAGGCATGGCTGCCGCCGGACCCCTGATTTTAATGGGACCTGCGAATGGGCAATTACCGGGTCATGCCGAGTTCGGCAGACCCGGTAATTGCCCATTCGCGGGTGCCGGCAATAAGGGAATCCCCATCCCCATTCGGCCAGATAGGGCTGAATGGGAATGGGGAGCTCGGATGCACCGGCACCATTCATAACGGTGCCGGTGCATCCACGAGTTGTGCTCGCGGGTGGCGCACAGCGCGCCAGATCAGACCCGCGAGCACACCTCGTAGTATGGCGGTACGGTAGCATCAGTGCTGGTAGCGATACTGGCGCTGTTGTTGCCTTACCGCCATACTTATAATGAGGCCCATTGATTATCTCACCAATCTCAACTCATCTCTATCAGGACCCAGCACGAGGACCTCAGCAATATACAAGAAGCTCTCAACAACACCCTGAAAACCAACACAACATACAAGCCCCAGACAAACAACTAACCATCACACATACACCATTAACACACTGGTACAAGCAAAAGCTTAATATTATTCAAAGAGTAATCTGAAAACAAGAGAAACCGAGCGCAAGTCCAAAGCCTCATCTGACCTAAGCCGATATAAACAACTCTGGGCTGCCCCCAGACAACTAATCACTAGAACACAATAGTCTGAGCCAAAGATTAAAGTAAAGGTCTCTTCAAGGTCAAACAAGTTAATCCACCCTCTCCTCATCCCTCCAATCCCTCGTTGCATCAAGATATATACCACCATCAACAAGTTCTTCCTTGACAAGATCAGCAAGTTCTGCAAAAAAATCAATTCAAACCACATTACACACACCGCCCTCTCAACCTACTCAACAAAACGCCATGAAACATTGACTCTACCGTACACCGATAACCTGAGCAATTATAGCCCCAACAGCCATCTTCCTTTCCTACGCAAGATCCATGAGGGAACTTTTGCCAGTCATTTTCAAGCACACATTGACACTAACATCCTCCTCCAGACCTACCAATATGACTTTATACCAAGATGCACCAAAGAAACTTCCACCAAACAAGTGGTAGATGATGCCCTTCATATACTCAATAATGGACAACCCTGCCTCCAGGTACTTTTTGATCTCTCTGCAGCATTGAACACAGTGGATCATCAAGCCCTCATTGACAACCACATGGGATTTGGTGAGTCTGTTCACCTAATACCTAGAATATTAGCTTCAGTTCATCCAGATAGTTCATCCCTACCTTCTCACAAAACTACCACATACTCTTATGACATCTTGCCAGCCTCCATTTTCAAGACAATCACTGCAAACGTGCTCTATCCTTTCATGACAATTGGCAATTCATTAGCCAAAAGAAGCAGATTAATTCAAAGTATAGCAGATTTTGTATATTACCCAAGATGCAATTTTATAAAAGCAAAATGATACCAGCACTTGTATACGGTCTCAAAATAAATCACCATACAAAAAAATATTGATGTAAACAGAATTGAAGGCATTGTTTGGAGAGGAGCTCTTCTATTACCAAATTACATCCCAGTAGCTGGGGTCAGACACACACTAGAACTGATCTCGTTAGAAGGCTGGTATCATCAGAGACAAATATTGATTCCTTGTAATAAATCACTATAATACCATTTAATAAAAGGCCAGAGGCATGTTTGTCCGAGGCCGCATGTGCTAGCTTCAGCTGTTAGGACCGCTAGAGGGAGCTGTTGCCTTATGCATACAACAATAAGACTTCAAGTTGCACTTTAGAGACTGCTCGCTTCACCTGTTATCACCTCTATAGGGAGCTCTTGCTTTACACATACAATAATAAGACTTCAAGTTCATCTTCCACGTGAACACAATGTGTCTTACAACATTGATAACATACAATTACCTGCAGAAAAGGCCCAAGACAGGGATACCACTTTGACAGCATACTTCAATTTACACTGAGAAAAGATATACATTTAAAAAAACATATAAACAGAAATTTATCTGATTAGGCACTATTTCTCCAACAAAATAAATAACTTTTCCCCCCATACGGAGGACTTTCTGTAAATACTATTATTTTCAGCATATCACGCTGCCACAATTTCCCTATTAAAACTCTAAACATGTCTTTCTTCACACACTTTGTGCCGTGTACACGGGCTGGTCCACGAGTATGTAGATATTCACAGTGACAAATTGGATTGATTCCACTTTGCAAGGATGAGTTGGGACAAAATGGGCCACTCAGCCCTCATACTTCTACAAACCAAAGCACAACGCGATCATATAGGTGAAACAGGGACACTCAAGAGATATGCCTCCTTTGCCTTGTGGTATTGCGGGCCGAGGGAAGGCTATACTTTTAAAAGGAGTGTGAAGGTGAACCAGTAGTAACCCAAACAAAACGGTATCACAGTACAAAATAAAGAGAATGTTCTATCTAGGTTCAATCAAAATATAAACACTTTGATAAAACACACCATCTGCACATGAAACAAAAAGAGATTACTATACAAAAACACACACCAAAGGAAAGAACAGACAAGATGCACCAGACTCAAGAAAATTGCACTCTGAGTGTGGTTCCAGGGGTGGTAGGTTAGGTACTACTATAACAAGGATATTGGGTTGTAAAGAGGAATGATTATGACCTAACCAGTCTCTAACGTCCCTGTGGACCGTGGAGGCAGTTCAGTGTCAACAGTACCTGGATTCAGTTCCTGGTGGGCTGATGCATCAGACCCAGTGTCCAAAGTTGATGCAAGATGATTAGGCTCAGTTCAGTCATGTAGAATCGTGTAGGCCCTGACAGCTATCAGGCACATATTATGGGAGAATGCAGGGGCTCTGTGCAGTTGAACGGTGGTGGTTCTATGATGCAGGTAATGGCAGTCCCAAGAATGCTCTGCCAGGATGAGTCGGGCTTTAACCGATGGGTGAGGTCAGCAAGTGACACTCCAGTAGTTTGAGTCAGTGGGCGACCGTAGTTGAAGTGGTAATCAGGGGTGCGTTGATGTCCGATCAATGATGTGGCAGTTCTCTAGCTAGCGGGGCTGAGCCATAATTGAAACCCCTTGTTAGAGTCAGCTAGTGACCCTCTGGTGATTCAGTTTGGGTTCCGCCATTGAGCAGTGATTTTGGGCCTAGCAGGTGATGTCCACCGCTAGGTAACGATACAGTGTCAAGCTGTTTAGATGCAGTGCTACAGTTTGGCTGGTTTGGAGGAACACAGACACCAGCATCAGCACTTTTCCAATTTTTCAGGATGTGGGGAATGTAGAATGACCGCTTCAGTGCAAGTAGAAGATGGAGGTTCAGCTGATCTGTCCCTCCATTTGCTGAGAGGCATTTGCAAGGGACTCAAGGACAGGATGCTTCCATTCAGGGTCTGCTCTCCTAGCTTTAGGGGATCGTTGCAGGATAATTGGCCCTGGTCCACAGCACTTGTCACTCCCGATGTGCCCTGGGAATGGTTAATGGACAGGTCTTCCTTATGTCTTGGAAAGCTCCGTCTTCACCTCAGGCTGAGGGGGTTGGACAGTGCAACTCTCTTAAAGGAAGTACAAATGAGAAATCTTTTGAATGTCTCTTCAGCCTTAAAGGATCCCTGAGGAACTGGGAGAATTCTGATGAGTGGGTGCAAGCCCCATTCTTTTAAAGGCACAATTCCCCTTGTTTGATCTAAAGCTAGCCTGCTTTAGTGGACCAATCCCTGCTCCTTGCTGGAGTGGACTTTGCTCTGTCGATGTCACACCCAAAGTTTTTTTTCTCAGAGAAAGTTGAGCAGACAGTAAAAAGAAAGAAAAACAGTGAGAAACAAGATGGTGGAAGGCTTCTTCCAGTGTCGTCAGCACTCCTGCCTACCCTACTCCCACCTCCTTCCCTCCGACTGACAACAAATACATTTAGACATGCAGCACCCTGGTGTGAGACTACTTCTCCTGAATGGGAGTGCTCCTTTGACACCTTGGCCTAGCCCAGCTCCTGCTGTGCAGCTGTCTCTAGTGGAGGGGATTACCAGCCCTCACAAAGAAAATTAAAGAGAGGATGGGTTCCCTGGGTTTCTGTCCTGCTGTGTGGCAGTATCGGACTGTCTGACCCTGATTCACATCCCCTTCTACAACAGAGCTGATTCATAGGAGCTGACACATGTGGGAAATCAATGGGATATGGCGGCCATGATCATATGTAGCGCCATGCACTATGCCTAAACTCAGGCATAACTTGTTGTTAGAGATTACCCTGCAACCAGCATGGTGTACTCATGACAATCATTGTTTGAGTACAGGGGGCATATCTTAAATGTCGCCCCTGTGGTGCAGTGATTGTGCTGTTACTGCGTCAGTCGAGCTTGCATCTTGTGACCTTTCAACCTGTTCTGCACCAGGAGCAGAGCGGGTGCTGTGGATCAGGCTACTTATGCAACCAGGAACACGTGCACTATGCTTTTGGCATGGAGTTGCGACAAAGTGGGGTATGGTTAGCAGATTAGCCATTTTGGAAAATTGATCAACCCCATCATTCTATATACTAATATAAATTTAAAAAAGCCAGGACTTTGCACCCTTGCCAGATGGCAATTCCTCACATTCACCTTGAAATGCAAACGGATAAGAGTGTCCACTCTAGCCTTCAAAAAACATTGTGGCAATATTTTGAAGAATATAGATTCTATTATTAAAACGCTGATCATAAATCCGACCGCAGTAAAGAAAAGGCTGCTTATACAAATTGGTGTGGAAGCAGAGAAATTGTATTAAAATACAAATTATATATCCATCTTTCTATGGACATTAGAGGTATTGATAGCTTGCCAAAATATCTAGCCAAATTTCTTATACATATTAGCGTTTGCAATTTATGCGTTTCCAATATATTGCCTACTGGTGAAATTACGCACTTTAAGAGGTTTACAAGCTAATGAAACTGATAAATGCCAATATTTGTAAAGTAGAAAATGTATACAAATATCTATATCACCTGATTATTGGGTGTTCACGGCCCTAAATCAATTATGAAGCAATACATTCCACAGGTTTGTACACTCAGTAGAATGGTTAACTACAGACAAGTGTTGGTGCTGTGTTTTGTCAGCAAATGAAGTCTCATTAACCATTGCATTGATTCCATTTTTAAACATTATGAATTTACTGAAATTAAATTAACCCACCCATATTTGTACAGACCATTAGAGATATAATGGATTAATGAAAGCCTTTTTTCAAGCCATTGGTGGCATGGTGCCACTAGTTACTGCACAGACTAAGCCGAACCTAAGTCAGCAATGTGTCCAGGATTTGAATATGTGTCAATCCACCAATCCCCCCTCAATGTTGCATATTAATGAAGATATATCTAGTGTTTCTAATGTGCAGCAACTTCCGCTCTCTTATTCACTGTTGAACAAACTTGTGCAATGTATTGATACAACAGATTCTGCCAGACCTAGTGTGACTCCTGAGTCCAGGGAGAGGAAAGGAGTATCCTTTCAAGCTGCTCAGTCTTTGCCATCATCCACTCATGGAGATCAGTCACAAGAGGCTGTCGCGATCTTTAAAAAAAGTGGTGGGTGCCTACCTCTTGGAACGTCTACCAATCTTGACAAAAGATACTAATAAAACTTCCAACTTTGACACCCAAAATGCGTCTACTAATCAAGGGAACAAGGGAACCTTGTTACAGATCGTCCCACAAGGACAATCAGGTCTTTTGAAGGAAGGTGAAGTGAATCATAATGATAAACCGTTTGAACATAAAACACGCCTCAGTAGTTTCAATAAGGCACATCTTTCATCCTCACTTTCAAAACAAACATATTCCTTGAAAATGCCCTACTATCCCCTGATTCTGAAATGCAGAGAAGGACATTTTCCAACATATGTATAGAATAGAAGAAGTGTTTTGAACATCTTCAGTGATGAGGAGGAACTTCAAGACATCTTTTTGCGAGATATAGAACAAGTTGAGTTTATATTGCATCATTCACAAGTGATAGTTAGGCTATGGGTACCATCTGGTATAGTAGCAAATCTCATCTGACAAACAAAAATGACACTATTCGACATGGGCTTTCTTCTGGCCCAAGATCCTGAACGAATACCAGAGCAGCCGTATTGCATTACTTCTAAGCCAAACATTTATCAAAGCTCCATGGTAAAACCTACAAGGGGTGAAAGGCCTGTCACTTTAGTGCAGAATTAATTAACCATCAAGTGTGGATCTAGCACATATCGGCCCTGCAAGAAAAATGGTTAATGATTAAGCCTGTTTGGGATTGATATATCATTCTATTACCAGCCGACCGAGTGGAGGTAGACCCTCATCAGGGCTATTAGTTGCTGTTAATTTAAAAATGGGCCTTTCTATTTCAGCATGGGCCTCTGAAAATGCCTACATTCAACTGGTCAAAATCACCATAACTGACCAAACAATAGCTCTGGCCAATCTATACCGAATCCAGTGGGATGGTCTGATTCTGACTTTTATTCAGGCTTAATCAGAATTCTAGATCTAGTCAATACTTCATCGAATATCACCCAGGTTATTATATTGGGTAATTTGAATTTAGACTTTTTTCACCTGTCCCACATAAGTAATGAAACCAGTACATCGACCTCATTGATGGCAGAGAGACACTTCTATAAGGTGAACGGTGCCGTACCAGGAGATATTCCTGCCCAATCAACTTGGTTCCGTAACTCCAGTTCAAGTACTCTTGACTATATCTACCTTAAACTGAGTTTATTACAGCCTGTCCAAAGATTAGAGATCATTGAACAAGCTTCTAGTGACCATAGGTTACTATCATTGTCTATCTCAGGAGTTCTCTTTCAACAAAGGCAACAGATTAGCGATCAAGGATTGACGATCGACTCTGCAAAGAATAGATTAAAGTGGACTGATGCGAAACTTGTGGCCTTCATGGCCTTCAGACAATCTGTTGAAAATAATGGGAGAGTACGTGCACCAGTTCCATATACAGATTCATTAGCCCCCTTTGTTAACACAATCACCATTCCACATCAAGGTCAAATTAAACACAAACATGTCTTTGACCGAGATATCCAAACAAGACGAGCAGAATACAGACGAATCAGAAAACTTATATTAAGGACAGGTTCTGCCTGTTGTTGGCAAGACCTAAAAAAAGTAAAATGCCAATATAAAATTGGCTGAAGAGTAGAAAATCCATTATTTATCAGCACGGTAGTGAGGAAATGGGTAGAACCATGGCTAATAAATACTCGGCCGAGATGTGGCATTTGCTCACCGATCAGTCACTGAAATTACAAGCAAATTCACAGCTAGGTGCTATAAATGAACAACAGTGGGTTGATCACTACTCTAAATTGTATTCTGACACGCGAATTGATAAATCCCAAAACACTCAGCTAACATCAGGAATGTGGTCTCTAGATTATTCACCTACGATTATTGAAGATCTAATAAAAACTGCGATTTCATCTAGAGCCGCAGGGCCAGATGGCATCAGCAATGCAATGTTGAAGACTAACATAGCAGAATTGGCCTTGATATTAAATACCATCTTTCAATTAGTGATGAGGAGGAGATTGGTACCTTTATCATGGAAGAACTCAGTAATTATTCCAATTTACAAAAAAGGGGATCGATCACTCCCCCACAACTATCGGCACATTGCATTGTTGGACTCACCAGGCAAAATGTTTACGAAAATAGTCCTTCGAGACTTCAATAAGTGGACATTGGTAATGATTTTTGAGATCCACAACAAACAGGCTTTGTACTTGGCATGGGCACTCACATTAATTTACTGTGCTTAAATGCAATGAAGGCCCAATGCCAGATAACAAAGCAAGCAGTGTATTTTGCCTTTGTCAACTTGCACCCCACGTTCGATTCCATCTCTCGTGTAATGCTATTTGAGAAATTAATTAGTGTCCGATGTCCATCAACGCTTTATGACATCATCTATACATTGCATTCTGGAACATCAGTACGTGTTCGATTATCTTTGGATGGCTTGCTATCCATACCCATCAATGCAGCATGTGGACTAAAGCAAGGTTGCTTATTGGCTTCTGCAGTCTTTAATTACTTCATACACGATATCGGAAACACATTTGAAAATGTAAAATCTGATTCCCCTAAATTTCAGAACTAGTCAATAAAAAGTCTAATGTATGCAGACGATCTAGTTCTAATCTCAAAAACTCAGTTGGGCCTACGAAATCTTTTAACAGCTTTTCAAGATTATGTTCAAAATAATGAACTAAGAGTAAACACAGATAAAACTCAGATTGTGGTATACTCTCTTAACAAAACTGGCCATAAACGATTTTTGTGGAACATTAGCCAGATCCCATTAATAATAGTACCACAATACATGTATTTAGGTATAATTTTTGAAGGGAAGATGCATACTAAGGGCCAACTGGAACGCATGGAGAAGAAACTAGACACAGTGATATCCCAAACGAAATTGATTATGTATAGATATGGGAAATCATCTATTAAACCAGCATGGTTCTACTGGAGACAAAAAGAAGAACAATGTATATTATACGGTTTGGAAACTTTATCAAATACATCCAATTTCCAATTTGATAAATGGGAAGCCAAATTTTGGCATCAAATTCTTCATCTTCCCATGTGCATCTGTATTCTTGGCTCAGGTATGAGCTGGGTCTGGTTTCACTCTGCGCTTTGTTTAGTTGGCGATTAGGTGCCCTATTCAGCAAATGTTTGTTATCTTCTAATATGAATGATATATTAAGAACACTGCCTGCATAAATGTATCAAATATTAGCAAATGCAGATATATCTATTGAGATGTTGATCACGAATCCCGACAAGGCAAAAGGGAAAATACATAATGCTGATTGGATTCAGACTCGAGAATTGTGTTTACAGTATGTAGACGGGGACTATATTAGATTGCCACCCAAAAAATTGTTATTGCTGCCTGTTTATTTGGTTAGAGCTCCTTACCCCATGTACCGCATTGCAATATTGCGCTTGCGCTTTAACATTTGGCTAACTAAAGATGTGCAGGTAAAATGCAAATTACTGCTGCCACATGATAACATTTGTCGTTTTTGTCATAACGTAGGAGAAAGAGAAACTTTGGAACATTTAGTTACTCAATGTAGTTATTTAAGAGCATGCAGACAAATACACTTTGCTAGGCATTGCACATTTCTTGGTAGCCTAGACATGCATCTATGCTGGGCATTGATTTTAGACTGTTCATACCTGCCATTTCAAATAACGATGGTAAACCTTTTGAAAAATATACAAATAGAAATGTTTAGCGGTGAGAAACTCATTGATGTTAACTGTTAGCAAGCACATTAGATCACCATGTTGATAGTTAGGATGGTTGAAAGTGAAACAATGTTAGTATTAGGGATTCATTTTATTTATTCTATGTTCTTTTTAAAGTACTTTCATGCATGTCAATTATGTAATAGGTGTTCGATTTCTTGTGGCTTTGTATTTAAATTTGATTATTTTGGTTTTTAATGGTTGAAAGGTTGATTAAATTCAACTAATACAATTCAAAAAATGAATTTATTAATGCACTTTTAAACAAAAATTAATTATTTTATAAGAGCTTTATTGTGATTGGAAAAGGCAATGAATTGCAAATGAACATGAAATAATGTACATGTCGATCATACCTTTTAAATTGTTTTTGGACTGTTATGACACATTTCCAATGCTTTTCAATTATTGTGTAATTTTAACAATGTACTTATACTGTATTTTTTAAAAAAATATTCTGATAAGTGTGAACAGTGTCTTTGTAAACTATAAAACAGTATCATTTTAAACAAGTCATAAAAAATGGACACCAATGACATGAGCAACTAGAGCCTGAACACCAAACTTCCTTTCCTAGGCATAAGGGAACTTTTGACACTCAATTTCAAGAACAACACATTGACACTTACAGCCTCCTCCAAACCTAGCAACATGGACTCATACCCAGATGCAGCACAGAGACTGCTGCTATCCAAGTGTTACATGATTCCTTGCACATCCTCAATGATGGCCATCCCTGCCTCCTGGTACTTCTTAATCTCCCTGCAGCATTCAACATAGTGCATCATGCAGCCCTCATTGACAACCACACGGGATTTTTTGAGTCTGTTCTCCAATGGTTCATTCATACCTAGAATATTGACTTCATTTCATCCAGATATCCTACCTTCACATCTCTCCCACTACCTCTCACCTGTGAAGTCCCACAAGGACCAAACAAGCACCAGAGCTTCCATACACTGTATACCATCATTTGTAATGATAGATGAAAAAAATAATAATAGATCCATAGGGTTTTTAGAAAATTAACAAGTAATTATAATCATTATTATCTTTTTATAAGACGCTTAATGACTACGAGGTTTCTAAGCACGTACATGGGATTCGACCCTGTGTTGCTCTGCGTCATCTGGCTTCCAAGATGAGTGTGTCACCACTGAGCTATACTAACCGTGTAATTAAAGGTGCTGCAGAGAAACTTACAATCCAGGAAGAAACTTTGTAATGCAAAAATGAAAATATAAAAGTGTCCTAACTTGTAGGACACTGCCATCACCTGCACATTGTCAAAGGCTAAAATAAGCCAAGTCATTTTAGAGAAGTGTCCACAATTTATAGTATGAACATATTCAATAGTGAAAGAAACAATTCCTGTTTCAGCTACAATTCTGTTTAATGCTTTTGAATAAATGATTTGGTAGAAAAGAAAAACAAATGAATCTACTTTTCAATGACACTATTGATTTGTGTCTATTCCAACACTGAGATCTATAGGAATTGTTTCTCTCACTATTGTAACCGTCTATACTATAAATTGTGAACACTTCTCTAAAATGACTTGGCTTTGACAGTGTGCAGGGAACGGCATTGTCCTACAAGGTAGGACATTTTTATATGTTCGAAGCCCCACTAAGAGTTATCCTGGTACCCTTAATTTCAACCTCTACATGGAGCCCCTAGCATCACTATTTCCAACCACAAGATCCACAACCACCAGCACACAGATGATATTCAACTGTACCTCAAGATATATTCCATCAAAGACATACACCAGCTTAAGGCCTGCCTCATCTAGATACAAACCTGGATGTCTAGCAAATACCGCAAACTGAACAACACCAAAACTGAAGTCCTCCTCTTCTCCAGTAAAACTGATCACACTGAGAACCAGACTCCACTCTCTAGCATGTACCTAGAGGGTTTCTCCCATGAAACTATGTGTCAAGTCACTGAGATTACACACTTACATCTATCTCCCCTTCAAAATGCATTTAGCAAACAAAACACAGACAGATCAATCTCAAGTCTGCCCAGTAATCTTTTCTGCAATAAAAGTTTGTGTAAACCCTCTTTTCACTCCCAACCATCCTCCTTAACTGTGCTGTGCTGCCTATTGAAAAGGATTTCACTGTGGCCCACTCCATCCTTCTTTAGAGCCTTCTCTGGCACTACTCATACATGTTTCACCCCACTCACCAGACTACAATCTTACTCTTCTCTGGGCCGTTCTCTCACAGGCACAAGAATGCACGACCATGGATGGCCTCTCATGATGGATACTCATATATCCGCTGTTGATTTCTTTATTTCCATGGTGTACACCCCTGGGAACCAGATCCTTTTTGCTCACCATTAATATGAGGGATGCTCCTGTCACCCTTGTGTTACCTCTCCATCAATTAAAATTATGTCTCATCCTCATAAAGCCTTGTTTTCAAATGTTCACTTAAAACAGCATCTTTAAAAAACAAATTCAAACTTCCCTGAAGTTTAATGAAGTGCACCAAAGTACAAAGCTGGCCAACCGAATTTAAGTTCCATGGATTCACCCCATGAATCTCTATTGAAAATAAAACACTTACCTTCACCGCTGATGAGGCCCTCTCCTTCATGGCTCATATCATCAAGTAAAGATGGGCAGCCTGGTACCAGCTCACTCTTCTTTTCAAAGACTTCAACCTAGCCTCAGCCTTCAAAACCATCACTTCAACACCTAAACTCTCCTAACTGGATGGTGGAAAGTCCTCCTTGCAGCCACTAGGCCACAAATAGAGCAGTAAGTACAGTACCGGCAAGTGCAGAAACATGTAGATGGAGCTCTAACAGCAGGCACTGCAGAATCACCTCTGTGCATTGTCACAGCAATTTCTGGAAAAGACTTGTGCATTCCTACAGATGCTCACTGGACACCAGTCTTGTGTCATGATTCCTGTCTGGGCACCGAACCAACTGCAACAACTTCACATTAAAACAGTTGCTGCTAACTACTGGGGCAGATGCCACATGGCAATCTACACGGTTCACTTGCCCAAAAAGGTTGCTTCTGCTTGATTGGTGCTCTCTCCCTTGTATTAAGCTGGAAAGTCTTCAACCCCTACAAAGCTGTGAGAAGAAAGGAACCCTCTTACCTGGCTAAAAAAAAAATTGCCATTACTGCATGTCAAAGAAAACTAGAAAATACACACTTGCTGTCTTTTGAGAAGGTAGGGCACATTGAATTGTTCCCTTGGGCTATGGCAATTAGTCATACAAATTGCTGCAATGTTCGCCTTCCAAAGTGAATGGAAGATTTAGCCCATCAAATGTGAAGCAAGCAAGGAGATACTGTAGGTTTCAAAGCAATATTTTAGACTCAACAAAAGAGAAACATTGTCAGGACCAATATTTTCCCAGTGATGATTCCAACGATAGAGAGCTGAGGGTTGCTATTAGGTTCGGTGGCATCAATCTCCTAAGTAAATACTTTTCAAGTAAGTGTGGATCTTGAAGAAAACAAATATATATCATTCTTTTAAGGAATCATTTTTAATCTTTTTGAAAATGTATGCCATATACAAGTGTACTGTAAATACTTGTGAAATGTGGTAAATAGGTTTTCATCATTTCAGAATATACTATATATATATATATATATATATATATATATATATATATATATATATATATATATATATATTTATATACATATATATATATATTCAGTAAAAAAACTTTGTTAAAGGGACGTTATGGTTAAGTTGCGCTACTAAAAATCTATGAAATTCAGTAAAAACAACTTTGTTAAAGGGACGTTATGGTTCCAAGTAAAACCGAAAAAACCATGAAATTCGCCAGTTATGGTGAGCTAAGCAACCATAACTTGCGCCACCACCGTGCATTGCTAAGACTAACACACAGGACATCAAAGATGACATCACAAATGATTCCACATCTGGACCTGTGCGGACTTGTGAGAGGTGCCTGTGCGGTCTGCGGCCATGAATGACAACGATGGTGGTCAAGGTGCTGTGGCACCCCCTGCTTTTGGGGCCCTGCACCTTGTCAGACCCGCTCCTCAACAACAAGGCACGCTGGTGCCCATGTCGGCATTTGACATGTCTGGCCCTCCATCGAAGCTGGGCCCCAAGTGGCTCTTGTGGGTCAAGAAGTTGGAGATGTATTTCAGGGCCACTGATGAGACCGAGGATGACGTGAAGGTTGCCACCCTTCTGTATGCTGCGGGTTTCGAGGTTCATCGGATATATCAGATATATGCATCTCTGAGCGCCCCGGATGCCACGTACCAGGCTGCCAAAGATGCCCTCAAAGAATATTTTCTTCCCCTGGCCAATCAGGACTTTGACCGCCTTGTGATGTGTGGAGAGAAGCAGCATGAGAATGAGTCTCTGGCCAGTTTCTGTGGGAGATTGCGGCACCTGGCAAGTACATGTCAGTGGGAACATGAAGAAGGGATGGTGAGAAATCAGCTTATCCAAGGGTGCAGTTCAGGCAAACTGTGACGCCAAGTGCTCCGAGAGCCGGGGCTCACTTTGACTCAGATTTTGGACATTGGAAGAGCATATGAGTTGGCAGACAGTCGTGCCTCTAAAGTAGATGCTGCAGTCAGGCCCGGAAGGATTGAGAAGTATGCCATCGGGCACAATGCGAATTCGGTTTCGCAACGGCCAAGGTGGGCTCAAAAGAAATCTGAGCCTACGCAGATGGGTGATGTGCCTCAACCATGTCAGAAGTGTGGGTATGATCTTCCACATTCTGGTGAGTGCCCTGCCAAGACACGGGTGTGTGGACGATGCCGCACTGCTGGCCACTTTGCCAGGATGTGCCGGCTGGCTAACCCAGTAGTGGTCTTGAGAGGCCAAAGCAGAGCGAACAGTGGGGGCCCACGCAAGCATAAGAGTGTAGCTGCGTTCTAGCAAGATCTCAAGGAGCTATACATTGCGGAGGAAGAGGAGGATGAGGAAGAGGTTTTCTTCGTCTCGAAAATTGATGCCATCGCAAAAAAGAAGTGCTGACAGCCCATGTGTGAGGTTGACATCTTCAAGACTCTTACCCCGGTCCTCATAGACACAGGTACAACCGTGTGTGTGATGTCCTTGCGACATTACGAGGCACTGCCAGGACCACTGACGTTGGCCGAGTCCAAGGCCAAAATATACTCATTTGGGGGTATCATCCGCTTCCACCTTGAGGGGTTTTCACCACGTCCGTCAGGCATGCCAATCGATCCATCAAGGCTAAGTTCTTCATCGCGGATGTAAGCCCACACTATCTGCTCAGTAGCGTGGCATCGGAAGCCCTGGATTTAGTGCACTTTGTGCTATCCGTTTACCAGTCAGACATCCATGGCCTCACCGAGAGCTTTGTGGGACTGTTTGAGGGCGTGGCAAGCTAAAGGAAGAACAATACACCTGCATATCGATTAATCAGTGAGGCCTACAGTGCTCAAACATCGACACATTCCCTTTCATCTAAGGGAGAAGGTGAAACAAGAAATTCAGAGCCTCATTGATCTGGACATCATTGAGAGTGTGGAAGGCCCTACCCCGTGGGTTTCTCCCATAGTCGTGGCGACTAAGCCCAAACAGCCTGGGGCCGTGCACATCTGCATGGACATGAGGTTGCGCATCCTGGCCATCAAGAGGGAGCAACACCTTACGCCAACGCTGGATGACGTGGTGGGGGGGCTGCAGGGGGCCAACGTGTTCTCCAAGCTTGACCTGCGCTCAGTTTACCACCATCTTGAACTGCATCCAGACTTTCATTATATCACCACCTTTACCACTCACAATGGCCTGTATCGATACATGAGGCTCAGTTTTGGAATCTCCCCTGTGGGGGAAGTATTTCAAAATGTGATCAGGGGTGCTTTGGCCGGTCTGGCAGGAGTGATCAACCTGAGTGATGACATGTTGGTGTATGCCTCCACAGAAAGGGAACATCTAGCAAGGTTGAGAAGGCGCTGGAGAGGATTTGCGACCTGGGCGTAACCTTGCATCGTGAAAAGTGTGAGTTATTGAAGAAGAGCATTGAATTCTTTGGGTTTGTTTTTCACGCAATGGGGATTTCACCTGACCCACAAAAGGTTAGAAACATTCAAGAGGCCAGAGCCCCAGACAATCCATCGGAGGTGCACAGTTTTCTGGGGATGGTGAACTACTGCAGAGGTTGATCAAGAACCTTGCCTCCCTCTCGGAACCACTCCCCCACCAAAAAGGACGTTGCCTGGACGTGGTCAGCGGAAAAGCAGACTGCGTTCAACACCATCAAGGCGGCACTCACTGGGGGGGAAACAATGGCATTCTTTGACCCCAAGAAAGAGTCTGAACTGGTCGTGGATGCCAGCACGGTGGGACTAGGAGCAGTACTTCTACAACCGGACTCCCAAGGACAGATGCAACCCATAGCCTATGCCAGTAAGGCTCTCATAGATACTGAGCAATGTTACTCTCAGTTCGAGAGGGAAGGACTGGCCATTCTGTGGGGCTGTAAGCACTTTCAGCTCTACATTCTGGGAAAGCCCATCTCGGTTGTCCCCGACCACAAGCCCCTGACTGCCATCATGTCGGGGGCATTCTCCAAACCACCGCCGCGGATTGAGAGGTGGATGCTGGCCCTCATGGAATATGGGGTAAAGCTGCAGTATAAGCCTGGCACAAACAACACGGATGATTACTTGTCCTGCCATCCCAGGGGCAGTGGGGCATAGACTGAACAGGTCGGAGAGAACTGTGCCGAAATGGTGAGGCATGTGGTTGAGGCAGCCATGCCCATTGCGCTGACACTCGAGGAGGTTGCGGAAGCCTCAGGGGAGGATGAGTGTTTCCAGCTGGTTCACTCGGCTATGGGCAGTGGGGACTGGAAGAGGATTTTGGTGGACCTGTACAGAAAAGGTACAGAGGCACAGCGGGACCTGCAGGCTCTATGGCGAGTGCGGCATGAACTATCGGCGTCCGAAGAAGGGCTACTGTTGAGGGGCAGGCAGATTGTGGTTCCCCAAGGGATGTTGGGCCGCGTAATTGAACTAGCTCACAGCAGCCACCAAGGCACAGCCAAGACCAAAGCCCGCCTGAGAACCAAGGTCTGATTCCCTGACCTGGAGAAAAGAGTGGATGAACACCTACAACAGTGTGTCTGGTGTCAAGCTGTCGCTCCGGTATCCAGGGAGCCATGCATTGAGTCAATGGACAGGAGTGACCATCCCTGGGGGACGGTGCATGCAGACTTTGAGTCCACCGGGAGAGGCATGCACTTCTTGGTTGTAATGGATCAGTGGTCGTGTTACCTGGAGGTGGAACTGGTTGAGTCCACGTCCAGCGATCACACCATTCATGCACTAGACAAGTTTTCACCACACACGGGTTCCCGAAAGAACTGTGTTCAGACAATGGTACCCCATTCCAGGGCCGCCAGTTTGCAGCGTTCATAGAGGAGTGTGGCGTCATCCACCGGAAGGTCACCCGGGGTGGCCGCGGGTTATTGGGGAAGTGGAACGATTTATGCGAACCCTCAATAAGGTGTTTCGCATCACCCAAGGCCAACGGGGGACCTGAGGAGAAATCTATACCAGTTCCTCCGGGAGTATTGAGCCACACTTCACCAATCCACGGGGCTGGCTCCAGCCGAAGCATTGATCAGCCGGTGCCCACGTGGCCTCTTGCCAGAGCTGGGAGGTCGGGCCCCTGGGGTCATCGATAACCAGGAGACCATGGAGGCAAGAAAGGAGCACAAAAAACAGGAGAACATTCGGAGGAATCTCAGGCCAGTGAACATCAAAGTAGGGGACACCGTCCTTGTACGCAACCGGCATCCGGAAGGGAAACTGTTCCTTAACTGTCACTCCTTATGGGGGTGACTCACGTAAATGGCTCCATGGTGACGGACCAGAGAGAGACAGTTACTAGGAACTCTTTAAGCTTCTTTAAGAAGATTGACCTCAGAGACTGCCCTCCCGGGCTTTGGGGTGGTGGGGTCCCCGCTCAGCTCTCCAGTGCGGCACCCAAATTGGAAGAGGACCCAGGGGTGCTTGTGTCGGGGGAACCTCCCCATGAGGCGAGTCAAGGGGGGGCGATACCCCCTCAGGGAAGGTAGGGGATGCCCTGCTGGGTTCAAGGATTATATTCTGGATGCCAGTGCCTAGAGGGCCCAGAGAGACGGTAATTGCCCAACCCAGGCCCCTGTCAAGTTGTGTGTGATAATCTCACTGTGTGTGTCCTGTTGACATTTCCCATGTTATTTCACTGTGTGCTGTTGTTTTATTCTTTTTGAAAAAGGAGGGATGTTACGATGTTATGGGTGCATGCGTGGACTCAACGAGGCCGCAAATGCGCCGTTGAATAAAGGGCGCACGTGCTGGCAGTTGCGGCCGGGACTCTGTTGCGAGCAAACCTGTCTCTGAGTATTCATACGAGGTACGGGGGCCTCAATATGGAGGGGACCCGGGGCCAATCTACTTTTTGACATATGGGACAGCCACAACCAAAAAAAGTGATGGGTGGAGGTTTCGAAAGAATCTGAACCACTGGCGCTGCTCTGGGCAACCTTTAACATCACCGTTTTTTAGCCCATCTGCGCAATTGCAAAAGGGGTTTGTGGGACAGCTGGCCACTTCATTCCGTTTAGTGTTCGTGTTTCAGCTGCAGCATCTGTTGTCTGTTAGCACATCCAAAGATATTTCTTTTGTTCATTAAAGTGTTCAGTGAGCATGCCTCTGTAACCCCAGTCGCAAACAATGTATTGTCAAAGCAAAAGTCCCAGAGCATTCCTAATGAGAGTTTATAAGAGCTTCTCTGTGGTGTAACTCATATTTTGTGAATGCTCGGCGCATTTACATGCCATTTCTATGTTTTGTTGTGTCGTCCGAAATGATGTGTTTGCAATACGCTCTCTGGAATCGGTTTCGCCTTGTTATTTTACAAGGTGGATTAAACATTGCTGAGGAAACTTCTGGAACAGGTTTGTTTTTACAGCTTTTCTGAATTTCCAGGAGGCCGAGGATGGTCCCGATGGTTCCACCGTTTCAGCACTTGGAGTGTGAAGCATCCGTCACCACATTCCATGAACATGTAGTGGGAGATGTGAGAATGTGGGAGCTGGCCGTGCGGAGTGAAGTCACTGTAAGTATCGCCGTTTTCTGCAGTTTCGCATTTCATAGCAAAACGTCTTTCCTACCGGGGCCAGATTAGAGAATATTTACACAGCGGCAAACACAAGTGTGAATTGTTTAAAAGCTAGCGCACAGTTTGTCTTAAATCAAAAACGTTTTCTTTCAATGCATTCTTGCTTCAGGGCAAAGTTTGCCCTAGTGCTAAAGTCAGTAGAACTGGACAAACTAGGGCAACATGTTGCCCTGGTAGTAATAACATAAGCACTGCTACCACTAGATGAGTCAAGACAAGTATAAGGAAAGGAAGTCCTATACATTTGGGCCGGATTATAGAAATGTTGCACTAGTGCAAATGCAATTCTGCAGTATTAGAACCAGGGCAGAAACTGCCCAAGTGCAAACAAATATTCGTTCATAGCATTTCTGGACGAGTGCAATGTTTGCCCTTGTTCAAAAATGCTCTGGAAGCAGATTGTTTGCACCGAGGCAGTTGTTGCCCTAATGTGATTATTACCCTGCACAATTAGCACTAGGGAAAACTTTGCCATAATATAAACATGCATTGAAAGCATAGTGTCTTGCACTATGGCAATTTGTGCATTACTGTGCAACATTATAATTACACCAGTGTAACGTTTCTGTAATCTGCCTGCTGGTGTATAAACGTCCTTTGTGCGATTTTACATATTGGATTATTGCTAATTTGTTGTGGCATAAATAGATGAGCAGTACATGGTACAACTTTACTTCACTTTTAAAGATTTATATTGTGCGGGACATGGACCCATGTAGGCCTAATGGCACAACAATTACAAACAGAAGACACACACAAAAAAAGAATCATGTTTAAGGGAAAAAGCAGGTCGAATAGCAGGGACTGATTACCTTAAGCGAACAAGAATGACTTCAGTTTTTTTTGTTAACACATCTGTAGGTTCAATGGCCCTGATTCACACAATGTTTTCCTATGGGATTGTGCCATTATAAAACATTTCCATGAATCAGGCCCATTGTCTCTTATCTCTAGAGGAAGGTCATTCCAGGTTCTAGGGGCAGCACCATAGAAGGCTCCCTTAGAGTCCTTCACGGTTCTACACCTTGGGATCATCAAATGGTCCTGACTATTGGACCTGAGTGATGTACCATGTATTTTGTTAGATAGGAGAGCCTGTAGGTACCCAGGCATTTTTCCCTGCCAACATTTCTGAGTTATTACAAGCAGTCGGAAGTGGCTTTTAGACTGTATTGGAAGCCAATGACGAGCTTGTCTAGCTCCAGACACATGGTCTCTCCTACATAGACCTATAACTACTCTCACGGCCCCATTTTGGATGACCTGCAACCTATTACAAATAGATTTAGTTATGCCCACAAGTAGGCTAGAGCAGTAATCAATTGTAGCTCCCACTAATCGCTCTCGTGATTATCTCTGCATTTGCTTGAGAGATCAGGGGTCTGAGATGGGCTAACAGTTTGATGCAGTAGGCACAGGAAGATATCACACTACACAAATGTGACTTCATACTCAGATGTTGGTCAAAAATTGCCCCCATCATTTTCACTTTCTTCAAAGGTGTTAATGTAGTGGCTCCTATATGAAAATAATCATATGCTGAGCCCAATTTCTGTAATATATTGGGCGAGCCGACAACCAACAACTCAGTTTTTCCCTTATTCAGCGCAAGTCCATTATGGACCATCCAGGATTCAATTAAGACGTAGATTTTATTGATTCATGTCTCATCTTGATCGTGGTTGCCAGATAGGGGGATGACGCACTGTGCATCGTCGGCATAATTTGTAAATATCACCCATTCATGCGCAAGCATGGCAAAAAGGGAACTGTAAAGTTATTATAAAGACACAGTGAGTTACACAAACCCTTTGGTACCTCAAAGCTACTGTCAATAGGCATATCTTCTGCTTCTCTAAAGAACACTCTGCTTTCCCTGTTGCAGAGGAAAGATGAGATCCACTGGGCTGCTATAGGTTAGAAATTAGCGACCTCCCCCAACCTGGTGACCATGAGTCCACCAGGTCGAAGGCTGCCGACAGATCTAACAGCAGAAGCATAGAGGCTTCATTGTTATCCATAAGGTGCATGAGCCTATGTTGTAGTTCTAGCAGGGCCGTCTATGTACCTAAGTCAGCTCTAAAACCCGATCGATGAACATTTAGAATGGGAACATTTTTAAGATGGACAGCAATTTTCCTATACGCCACCTGGTCTAACATTTTCAAAAGAGGAGGGGTGTTTGTGATAGGCCTGAAATTGATCGGAACATCAGGTGGGAGACCAGGCTTTTTGAGAATAGGTGTAATCCATGAACTTTTCAAGTCCTGGGGAACAGCCCTGCTTCAAAGGACAGATTAACAAATTTGCATATAGCTGTCATGAATCGCTGGGTGTGCCCCTTTTGGGCCTCATGGTCCTTGTCTCAACGGACTTAAACAACTAATACCTCTAATATGGCCGTCCAACGCATTCCCTTCTCGCTCCATGCGTTGGACGTATCCCTTCTCTATTTCTAGACCACGCCTTCCGCGGCTCTGCACGTCTCAATGCTATAGCGATTAGCGACCAGACGTGTGCTCCGTAGCTCGCGGTTCTTCTCCTTTCTACTCCGCTATCCTTTCCTCGGAACCCCCCCCTTCTTCTTCCTCCTGGATTCTAGTTCTAGCGAACATACCTTGCATCCTGGATTCCTGGATTCAACCTCCCGGAAAACTGAACGCATTCTGGATTCGGCAGAGACACGGGCCGCCTTCTTCAAAACCCGATCCATCTGAAAGAAGGCAGCCTCCAAGAACACCGGTAAAGAACGGATGCAGGTGAGAAGGGGGGAACTCCTTGACAGTTTGAGACGCCACCCAATCGAAAGCGATATCGACATGGAGGCTGCCGCGCAGGACTTGATGCGTAGTATGCAGGAACTGTCAACCGAGGTACAGAATCTGAAAGCGGAGAACGCCGCTCTCAAACAATTGGTTCTATCCCGGGATGCTGCCACAAAAGAGAGTGTTATATTGGGCGGAGTCGTGGATAAATACGACGGCTCCGCAAAGACCCTTCGTGCATTCCTGGATTCGTGCTTGGTTCATTTTACCTTCAAGCCTTACTATTTTGCGAACCCCAAGGCCAAGGTGGGTTTTATAATATCTCACGTTTCCGGGAATGCCTTAACTTGGGCCACTCCTCTCCTTAACTCTAGCGATGCCCTTCTGGACGATTATGATGGGTTTATACATGCCCTAAAAGACATGTTTGATCGCCCTCAGGAGGTCTATAGTGCACAAGAACGTTTGTTAGACTTTCAGCAAGGGACCCAGGATATGCTCACATATGTTACCCGATTTAAACAACTGGCAAAGGAAGCCGACTGGTCCACTGAGGCGAGTTTTACCCTGTTCAGGAGAGGAATGAATGAAGAAATTAAGGATAAGCTGGCCAGAGTGGCACGACCAAGCTCATTCCATGCATTAATGGATCTTGCCATGCAGATTGACTTCCGTATCCAGGAAAGGAAGTCAGAAAAGAAGAAATCCAGGGGAACTCCTTCCAAGGTATCATTTGAGGGTACCCCCAGACCAGAAATCAACCCAAGCCCAGTTTCAGAATCTGAGCCCATGCAGATTGGGGCCTTTTTTGGACCCATATCCCCACAAGAGAGAATGAGGAGAATTCATATGGGCTTGTGCATGTACTGCGCCTCAGGTAAGCATTTGGTTAGAGAGTGTCCTTTAGCACCCCCTCAGCGTTCGGGAAACGCCAGCTCCCGATCCTAGATGGAGCAGAGCTTCGGGAAAGAGATGTTTGCTCCATATCCATTCCATCCTTGAACTCTCCTGGACAAAACAATTTGGTGGTACTGCAGGCCTTTTTATCACCATCCAAGAAGACAAACGATTCCATTTTGGCCCTGGTAGACTGCAGAGCTATGGGAATTTTCATCGATCATGAGTGGGTTGATAAACATCAGATTCCCTATGAGTCACGAAGCACCTTGCAGCCTGTGGAAGCTATCGACGGAAGACCCCTCACATCAGGACCCATAAGCTTTCAGACCAAGGAGATCCAGCTTTCAATAAATCACCATCGAGAACTGATCCGGTTTGACATGATTAAGTCAGCTCATTACCCCTTGGTATTGGGCATGCCCTGGCTACAGAAACACAATTCATATATCAATTGGTCTGCGGGTTCCCTATTCCTAGGCTCAGAGTTTTGCATGTCACATTGTCTATCCCTAGAACCTCCATTAACGCACCCAAAGGAGCCAACAAAGGAACAACAGACACCACTAATGGTATCCAATGTTATGCAAGTTCCTGAAGTCTACCAAGTTTATGCTGTTGTGTTTTCGACTGCCATTGTCCAGGCCTTACCCCCATACAGACCTGAAGACTGCGCCATAGAGACAGAACCCTCTGCAGTGATTCCCTTCGGCAGGATGTTCATTCTTTCCGAACCCGAGAAGAAGGCCCTAAGAAAATACCTGGATACCAACCTTCAAAATGGCACCATAAGACCTTCAAAATCTCCTGCTGGTGCTTCTCTATTCTTTGTTCCCAAGAAGGATACCAAGGAACTCAGACCCTGCCTTGATTATCGCGGGCTAAATCAATGTACCCTCAAGGATCGTTACCCGTTACCCCTGATTTCGGATATCCTGGAAGCCGTGAGAGGCGCAGTGATATTCACCAAGTTGGATCTCAGGGGCGCCTATCATTTGATCCGTGTCAGGGAAGGAGACGAATGGAAGACTGCCTTCAGAACACCCTTTGGCCATTTTGAGTACCTAGTCATGCCCTTGGATTGGCTAATGCCCTGGCAATTTTCCAACGCTTTATGGATAGGGTGTTCTCTGACATGCTGTTTCTCTTTGTTATTGTATATCTGGATGACATATTGATCTTTTCCAAGGATCCTAAACAACATGAAGAGCACGTAAAGGCAGTGTTGCTGAGACTTCCGAGATCATAAACTCCTAGCCAAACCTGAAAAATGTTTGTTTCATGTGACCTCCGTCCACTACCTAGGATTTATTCTTACCCCAGAAGGAATCGGTATGGACCCTTCAAAGGTAAAAGCCATATTGACCTGGCCCGCTCCTACTTCCGTGAAACAAATTCAATCTTTCCTGGGACTCGCCAATTTCTACTGGAAATTCATATCTAATTTCTCCGAGATAGTGCAACCGATTGTTGCTCTCCTGAAGAAAGACACTCCTTTCCTCTGGTCAACACCACAAGATATGGCGTTCCAGCGTTTAAAGACAGAGTTTACGCAAGCTCCTATCTTGGCTCAACCCGATACTAGCCGTCCTTTTCTGGTAGAAACGGACGCTTCAAATTATGCCATTGGCGCAGTCCTGAAACAAGAATTAGGAGATAAACTGGAACACCCAATTGCTTACCTCTCACGAACTCTAACTCCTAGTGAAACACATTATTCAGTCCTGGAAAAAGAATTGTTAGCCATCCGCCAAGCCTTCATTGAATGGCGACATTTACTTTTGGGAGCTAAACATCCAGTTCAGGTCCATACTGACCACCGAAACCTCCAGATTCTACAGTCTTTGGAGTGTAGGAACAGTCGTCAGGGACGTTGGGCATACTTCTTTGCCCAGTACCAGTTCCATATCACTCACGTTCCTGGATCACAAAACCTGATCGCCGACGCCTTATCTCGAAGACCTGACTACAAGCCCACTGAAGACAAGGCATATCCTGAGATGTTTTCCCCCAAGATCTTTGTGGCCCAGGCAATCAACCTCCTCGAAGAAATCCAAGCCCAAACCCAATCCTCTGATCTGTGGAAGGACAAATCCAAAAGAAATCCTTGGAATGTAAAGGTCCGAGAAGGTTATTTGTTCAAAGACAATCTGTTGGTCATCCCTATAAAAAGACTATAACAAAGAATAATTAATCTCTGCCACACTACTCTACACTCCGGACATCGTGGTGTCACCAATACCCTCCGTCTAATACAAAGGCAATTCTGGTGGCCTAGGATGGGACCCGATGTACGGCAGTACATTCAATCCTGTGTTTTCTGCAATCAAAATAAACACAATAACAAGAAACCAGCGGGCCTTCTACTACAACCTACATTGCCAACTAGGCCTTGGGAGATTATCGCTACGGACTTCATTGTGAAACTGCCACCATCCCGTGAGTATACCACCATCATGGTTACCATAGACCTGTTCACTCATATGGCTCATTTTACGCCCTTGCGTAAATTACCATCCTCTTCTGAACTAGCAGGAATCTTCCTGGAACACATATTCCGTTTACATGGACTCCCTTCCAAGATCATTTCGGATCGCGGACCTCAATATATCTCTCAATTCTGGAAACATCTCTGTCAATGCTTAGGGATCCAACGTGCCCTTTCGTCAGGTTACCACCCTCACACCAACGGAATCACGGAACGTGTCAACCAAACCCTGGAACAGTATCTTTGATGCTTTGCCACCAAGGTCCAGGATGACTGGTCGCTCCTGATACTCGTGGCTGAATTCGCTTACAATAATTCTGACCATTCGGCACTTAAGATCAGCCCTTTTTATTGCAGTCAAGGATTTCATCCGTCGCTCCTACCTTCTGTTCTTCCCCAATCTACACCAGTACCTACAGTTGACTCCTGGATCGAAACCCTTGTCAACATACATAACGAAGCCAAGGAATTTTTGGAGAAGGCCAGGAAACAGACCAAGAAATATGCAGATTCCAGAAGAAGACCTGGCCCTTCTTATGCAGTCGGTGATCAGATCTGGTTGTCCTCCAAATTTCTACCCCGACATCTACGGCCTAGTAAACTGGCCCCTCGGTACTATGGTCAATTTTTCATAAAGGAAATTATAAATCCTGTTTCTTATCGGATCGAGTTGCCTGAATCCTGGAAGAAGATACACCACTGTTTCACACATCCTTGTTGAAACCCTACTATCCATCCTCCCGAAAACCCTCCAGACCTCCTCCTGTACTGGTCGATGACCAATTGGATTTGTGACTCCAGGTATAGAAGGGGCCAGCTTCAATACCTGCTTGAATGGAAAGGATATCCTCCTAGCGAAAGAACCTGGGAACCTCTCTCAAACATCAAGGCCCCACGGCTGCTCAGAAGGTTCCACCTCATCCACCCGGGCAAACCAGGAGGGAAGGGTCTTCGGAGGAGGCATGCTGTCATGAATCGCTGTGTGCGCCCCTTTTGGGCCTCATGGTCCTTGTCTCAACGGACTTAAACAACTAATACCTCCAATATGGCCATCCAACGCATTCCCTTCTCGCTCCATGCGTTGGACGTATCCCTTCTCTATTTCTAGACCACGCCTTCCACGGCTCCGCGCGTCTGAATGCTATAGGGATTAGCGACCAGACGTGTGCTCCGTAGCTCGCGGTGCTTCTCCTTTCTACTCCGCTATTCTTTCCTCGAAACCCCCACCCTTCTTCTTCCTCCTGGATTCTAGTTCTAGCGAACTTACCTTGCCTCCTGGATTCCTGGATTCGACCTCCCGGAAAACTGAGCGCATTCTGGATTCGGCAGAGACACGGGCCGCCTTCTTCAAAACCCGATCAATCCGAAAGAAGGCAGCCTCCAAGAACACCGGTAAAGAACGGATCCAGTTGAGAAGGGGGAACCCCTTGACAATAGCTGCAATCAAAGTAGGTGGGCACGTTTTTATGATAATGGCCACATAGGGGTAATTTTTGCATTTAGTAGCTTTCAGCTGCTGGATAAAAGAAGTCAATTCCACTGTTGAGATAGAACTAAAGTTGAATAGCGGAATGGCAGGGGACCTACTAAATGCCCAACCAGGAGTTTCAACTTCTGCTTCCGACAGTGCATGTTTCTTCTTGGCAATATCAGCCCTAATGTTCTTTAACTTATCCTGCATAGCATTCTGATTACCTTTGCACTAGTGTGATTGGTAGATTCTTGATCTTTAAGAATCTTAAAAAGTTAACTAGTGCCTGATTGAGCATTCATGATTCTGTTGTTAAAGAAGTTTTCCTTTGTCTCAATTATTGCTATACTGTAGGATTTAGCAGCAGCCTTATAGAATACCCAAGCTGTCTGGGTCGGGTAGAGTTTCCAGTTATAAAAAGATTTGAGAGCTAATGATTTTAGGATCTTCAGCTCTGGGAAAAACCATAAATTGTTTTTATTGCCTTCCTTGAGCATTTTTTTCTTTTGTGGTGCTAACATATTCGCCACTGTGTCCAAATGAAGAAGGATATCCTTTGACAACTCCTCAGGGGAAACAGATTCCAACAGGTGAGTCAAGGGAGAGAGAAGGGGTTCTATCTTTTCAGCCGAAATGTTCTTAAAGTTTCAGGATGTCACACCTAACTTTAGTCTGTCTTTCACTTTCCTAGGAAAGTCAGCAAGCACAGTAAACTTATCTAAGACATTATCAGACCACGGACAGCTTGATATCAGAACATCCTTTTTCCTTACCTTGTGACAGGCCACCCTATCAAGAATATGCCCCATGCAGTGTGTGGGCGCATGAATCAGTTGGTGAAATCCCAACTCAGTCAATGCTGACTGTAGTTCTATCGCGGCAGCATCGTCTTTATGCTCCAGCCATAAATTAATATCACCCATAACAAGAACGCTAGTCTTAAGTTTCACCACAGGGAGAAGAAAGCTAATGAGGCCAGCTGTAAAGTCCTCAGGCAAAGAGGAAGGCCAATAAATCAATAAGACATTAATTGTAGTTTCAGCGTTAAGACCATTCTTGACACAGAGGAATTCAATTCCATCCATAATATAGCCTTTCGTTTCCCAAATAGAGAAACAGAGTCTAAAAGTCAATGCACCCCCACCGCCCCTACCCTCTTTCCTATCACATCTTTTCATCCCATAACCATTGGGAATTGCAAGGTTAAAAGTGGGAGCTGCAGCATTGTGTCCCCAGGTCTCTGTGATAGCTCAGACATCAATGCCCTTGTCTTCAATATAGGTCACATCACAAAACTAATGATATTTACAGATAAAATAAGTTTCCTCCAACTCAGTGGGGTAGCCCCCATTACCATCTGAGGGGCATGGGATGGTAGAGCAATTGCTTCTTCATCCAAAGGTAATATCCCAACAGCTATCTCAGTAGCAGAGGCTAGAGGAGCATTCCAGAAGGCATCAGTGCTACAGTCTTCAGGTAAAGGACCGCAGCATCAGCAGTGCTCGTCTCCATAGCGAGCACTGGTAAGTGGGAAGTTGCTTCCCCTGCACGTACCCCCACTTCAATTGCACCAGATGAAATAGAATTATTATTATACTCTATACTTTCAGCTTTACCTGTTATCGATCACCCAGCAGTGTAGAATCGGTCAGCAGAACACCAGTATCAAAGATTTGTCTAGCTGCCGTGACTGCAGCCAGCACCTCTGCAATGCCCATAGCGAAAGGAATGGTGCTTCTGCCCTTCTGGTCCTGCACGGACTGGCACAGACAGACTGGGCTTCTTCGCGCCGGTGCGTTCAACCCTGGGTATGAAGTTAAATGTGCCTCGGAACTACAATTCCTCTGGGTACTGTAGCTCTGAGCACCGGCGCAGTGCGTGCAGAGTTATAACTCTGGTTCAAGTCTCACAATACAATATAGGGATATGAAAACCGTACAAGCGACCCAAAGGGGAGCTCAATGCAGCACAACAGCTCAAATCCACTTTAAAAAAAAAAATATCACGAAAATGCTAAAAACAATATAAGAACAACAGCGTAGCAAAGCAATCAATCTACGGAGGCACGCAGTGATCCTAATGTTAGGGATTTATCCCTAAGCTCTGTTTTTACAGGTGTAAGGGTACATTCTTGAGCCTAGACAAACAGGTTCCTTAACCCTTCCTTGACTCACCTATAGGTAGCAGTTGTTGGACTGTAAACGTCAACCCTTAAGGACTGAGCAGGGTAGACATGAATACAGGGTATTACTTTGAATAAAGGGATGTCAAAACAGAAGTTATAAAATCATATTTTTTATATTTTATAAACGGTGAGCCAACACGTTTATGAAAATTACACTTACAAATAAGTAATGTCGTTCAGGAAAGGCTCTAATAGCATTTCCAAGGAGTCACCATACTCCTTAGGGTCAAATTGGAAATCAAAGTTCGACTGGGATCTTTGACTGCAAGGTTTGACCGTTCATAGCTTTATGATTTCTGTTAGCTCAACTGGAAGCCAGGCTTCCAGAAATGCAAATGGGAGTGAAAGACTAGCTTCAGACGTAATGAAAAGGATAGGTGTTCTGGTGCTGAGCGCTAACTAATGGTTATTTGTTTGATCCAATTTAATGTATAGGATCCTGGTACAGGATCATTTGTGGGTCACCCTAAAGGTAATCTTAGGGCTGGTAACTTCACAGTTTGCATATCTTCAGCTATGTCTAACTAACTGACAGGTAATAATCAGGGCCACACAAGGTGAAAGGCCGTGTTGGCCATTTTAGTAAGACACCGGCAGCCATGTTAGCGGCAAAGAGTATCCTCAATCAAGAAGGACTGCAGTAGAACCACTGGAAATGTAGGGCTGTAGAAGAAGATCAAAACTGCTGGAGATGCATAACAGCACAGCATTTGCTGAAGGTGCACCTGGGCAGCCGGTTAAGAAGAGAGTGCCTTCGAGAGGCAGCTAAGATATGAGATGTATTCCTCAGAGTCATGCCATTACTGAAAGTACTTTGTTGTTCTTTACCCGCTCTTTGTTTATTCTTATTCTTGGGTAGCAACCACTGGTGCCCGGATCTGTTGGTTTTTCTACTCTCTAGGTGCCTGGTTCTTCTTTTTCATGTCAGGTCCATGAAGAGCAGGGCAGTGAGGCTTACCTGCAAACAGGGGTGGCATGACAGCGTACAAATCAGTTTTGTCCACTGAGTCTAGCGGGGGGCGGGGGGATGAGCCCTCATCGAGCAATATTTGGGCATATCAGGAAAAATACTCAGGTCTAACTGCAAGAGAGTTAAGAGGATACTTATAGCCTCAGGACTAAAAATGACAGCACTACTATGTACAATATTTCACATAAGTCTTGTAAGGTGCAGAATGGGTGAAGTACTGTCACTTTGATAAAATATGTATTTTTTGAAAGCCCCCAGTCTGTCAACCCAAATTCATTTTTTAAAGACTTAGAGACCAAGGGACTGCTATGTACATCAAGGTGAACATTTATTCAGAACCATAGATCATGTGTCACTTTTTGGTGCAGCTGCTCTATGCTGTGCAGTGCCAAATATCGTGCACAAAATGGAAGCTCGGTGGGAAGCATGTCTATTATCCATGCAGAGCATCCAACTACATCTGTGCTTGCATCAGTATTTCAATGTGGGCAGAGAGGAAGGGATCGATACTGAACGTATCTAGTTCTTTGCAAAGTTCAGGTGAAGTCCATGTTCTAGCTTGCATTGTGGGGAATGTGTTGGCTCCATGTTTTTCCCAAAATTGTTCTGTCTGAAAAGTACAGGGGACCCAGGCATCATACTATTTCTTTGTGAAGGCAATGATTTAGGGAATTTATGAGGTGTCCCTTACTTTAATGATGAAACAAGACTTGGAAAAACAAATTGAACTTTTTCCTCATGCCCTCCTTATCTTTTCCAATCTGACTCAGATGCAAAAATGGAGATGGACCACCAAAATGTAATGGTAAAATTGAAAAAATCACAGAGAAATGTTAATAGAGTAGTTTCAGCATTCATGAGAGCCCACAATCAATTATGGTTTTCAAACAATTAAATACAATTCTACATGAAGGAAATGCAGTGTTCCTTCGTAACATCAGAACAGTACTCCAAATGTGCTAAAATACTACACTCAGTGTACCCCAAAACAGTACTACCTATAACATATAAATACACAAATACAATAAAATAATACCCAACATTTATTTTTAAATAACCGCGGTTACAGTTCAGTGACTTTTTATCATAACTGCGGTTACAAATTACTAGTTAAAGGGGGGGGGGGCTCACTTCCGGTTTTTATAATACAATAGAAGTTCAAAGATCAATACAGTAAAACACTGCTCATGTACACATGTAAGGAAGATGTAGATAAAGAAAGCAGAGTATAATACATGACAGTAAACTAGGTGGGGATACATTAAATAGATACAATTACACAAGATAAAATAACATGGGTGACAACACACAGTGAATGGGCATCTAAAACTAGAGTAGGGTGGCTCCTTTTTCTATGGATTTTTTCAAACTATGTTCAAACTATGTTCTTCTGTTTTTTTCCACAGTCTCACATGTAAGAACGTCTGAAAACACACACCCAAAACAGATAAAACACCCAAATACCTACTGCATCACAATGGCCAGTGATTCCCCCCCCCTCGATGTCACTATACCTATAACAAATACTTTAAAAAAGAAATTAAACACAGACACCTCAACATGTATAGCAGTGGGCATGGAACAACTCTTACCTGTGGGTATCTGTAGTCCTTCATAGCCTTGGATATAGCCGTGAAAATCGGGAAAACGGACAATAAAAAAAAAAGATTCCTGCACTCACCAAGTGCACCCCTCATCTACACCAGATCCCCTCACTCCTCACATGACCTCATCATCTCCCCTTTAGTCCCACAACACAGGCTGTTTCTGTGACACAGTTTGCTTTGAGATGTCGGCTATTTGAGGCAATAGCCACGGCTACAGAAAGATTTCTGTTACAAACTCAGTCCCTGGACCTCCTATGAATCCCAAATGTCACTTGGTGTCCTCCAGCAACATCCCCACCTCTAGACTAAACTTATTTGCAATTATTTTAACCTGCAAATAGCTTTGTGACTACTTTTCTTTTTCCGTTATATTCGGCTATAATCGTGGTTATCTCTCTCATCGAGATAAAAAAAGATGGCAGTCGTTTCATTTTAGGTAAATACCAGAGATATAACTATCTATTTTTGAGAAGGGGGCACCCTGTCAAATGTTTAAATAATAATAATAATAATTTGGCATTTATATAGCACTACGAACCCTCAGGTATCTGAGCGCTGCTTATTATTACCCACGGTGTGTGGTGCTTATTTATCGACCTCGGAAGGATGAAAGGCTGAGTTTGGCCCCCGCCAGGATTCGAACCTGCGTTAGCAAGTCCTGCACGGATGTCAAAGCGAGCGCTCTACTCGCTGTGCCACTTGACCAGCAAAATAACTACTGCATGGAATAACCCCAAACTATGCATGGTCCGTGAGTGAATGATTGGTGCCCATGTCATTATGGACCTGGTCCAAATCGATCTACGGTTTGGGCTGTGCGCTTTTACAAAAAAAGTACTTTTTTAATCTATGGGAAAATTAATTGGAAGTAGGCTGCACTTTTGGAAAAAAACATGTTTTTGTCTTCTTAACAACGTTTATATTTTTTAACAAATCTTTATGAAACTTTGCAGTCTTTTACGTGAGTCCTTAATCACTTTCACAATTTCGGTGAAATCTGTTACTCGAATCAAAAGCTATTAACAATAGAATTTTGAGGAATTCCTATGGGAGCCCGACTCACCTTAACTATAGGGAGGCCATCACTGCCCTATAATATGGAAGACATTTGAGATACAAGATGGATGAGTGCATGACAAAACAAGCAAACAGTCTCCAATTCCTGTACAGTGTGCAGCAGAGTAGTACATTTAGTTAATGAAGGCTTCAAGGTAGTCCCTTGATTATCACATTCAGATGGGTTCATTGAGCCAGGGGCTCCATTCATGGATAATGGCGACACCCTTATTTTGAAATCCTACAGCAGAATAGTGTGTAAGAGAAGGGCGTTCATCCTGATTCCTGTACAATAAGTGAGAGCAATTCATCAAAGAGTATTTTTGAAAACTATGCACCAAATCCAAATTATGATAACTCTAATTGCAGGAATGTAACCAACTATTAAGTTGATTTTATTTTTTGTGTCCAACCCTCAGCACATCTACTTAATTGTTTTGTTTGTTTGTTTTATTCATTTGAATTGCGCGCCAGACCCGAGAGTATCAGGGCGCAGGAGCAGCAAGGTTATTCTCAGCTTGGTTACAGTGCCGTACAGTAGTTTGCAAGTGTGTACATGGGTCAGTACAGGTACAGAGACAGGGATAGTCATTCAACAGTAATTTACAAAATGTACATAAGGAGGGCTAGCATGGTCGTTTTCCTTTATGCATTGGATGTAGTTGCGTCTAAAGAGGGGATAGGTTTGAGGTGTCCTTAAGGAAGGTGTAAGGGAGTTCCAGTGTTGGACTGCTTTCACCTGGAAGCTATTACCGCCAGTTTTGGTTCGTTTAAATCTAGGGACTGTAAGCAGATTGGTGTTGGCAGTTCAGTAATTGTATTCCCCAATGGACGCACTATACATCTCTGTGATTTGCCTTCACAGAATGATCCCAGTTTGATTTTTATTTGTCAGTTTTGGAAAAAAAGAGCCAACTCATTAGCAATTTCTTTATTATTATTAGTATTAATATTATTATTATTATTATTATTATTATTATTATTATTATTATTATTATTATTTGTATTACAGTATTGACTGAATGGTGACCTAGATACGGGAATCAATTGATTGGTTAACAAGCCATGGGAAAGTAGACACTGAGGGAAGCAGAGTTAAAAGGGTACAGGGAGATAACTATTGGGGATGGAGTGGCCCAGCAATCAGGCAGCGAGAAACACTAAGCAAATAGGGGAGAAAAGCAGAGGAATAGCACCCATTCTTATGTTATATAGGGAGTGTGTGATTGTGGGCCCAGGTATTATTAACGAGCAGGCATTCCTTGAAGAGAAGGGACTTTTTGGAATTATTAATCTTCAGTGATTAGATCAGTACACTATATGGGTTATTGGAGGTAGAGAAGTTGCTTTACTTAAGCAATATGCCCCGAGTGGCGGGGGCATTACTGACTCAGGTAATGCCCTGGGGCCCATAGTTATAACGAAGGCCCTGGGGCATTACCAGAGTCGGTAATGCACCCGCCGCGTGGGGCATATTGCTATTAGTATTCCGGGCTACAGTCTTGGAATACTAATAGCAAACCAATACTTATTTAATGTGCCTTACCTTTTCCTGGTGTTGCACGGTTCGCTGTTGACAGGATTCAGACGTTTGTGAGGCGCACAGAGTGCTTCCAATTAATGGAATGCAGCATACGTTCTTGTAGTGCAGGAAGCCTGGCGGCCATATTGGGAGAAGAGATTGAGGTGCACTGTACTGTGACAGCATTTAAAACTAGGTTTGAAATGCTGTTACATTTTCTTTTTATTTAATTTTGCATTATGAATGGCCACAAATGTAAAATGATAATTGAGGTGCATTGTAATGTGACAGCATTTGAAACTACGTATAAAATGCTGTCACGTTTTTTTTTTTTTTACATTTTGCTTTAGGAATGGCCAGAAATGCCAAATGCATGATACTAATAGAGATACAGGTGTTATCTATAAACTAGGTGTAATTTGAAAATCTTTGATAGTTGTTTTTTCTTTTGAAAACACCTAAGTTTCAATTAGTAGCTTGCAGTTTGCATTAGGAATGATCAATGTATGGTAGTGTTTGAGACACAGTGTGCCATCCATAATCACATTGGAATGGTAACTTATGAAAAATGCATGCTACTATTAGAGACACAGTGTGCGATTTATAATCACATTTAAAAAATAACTGTGTTCATGAAACATGCACTTTATTAAACAAACATATATGTCATTTTTTTTAAACAAACAGGTATTTCAAGTTATGGAAAAATGTAATGTATTTTAACTTGCAGAAAAAATGAAATTTAATTAGAAAAAATGTATTGTTTTATCTAGCTGTAACATCAAACTGCATGGAACATGACAAAAAATTAAACTTTGCAGCACAAAACTGCAATTATACATAAGAATGGTTTTCTTGAAAGGTTACAGTATACATGAAAGTAAATACAACCCTAACTTTATCAAGCAGTAACATCAAACTGATAAAGCTATAGAAGTTTCCAATTAGACTGACAAGCATGTTAATACAAAAGCACAGTTCATGGGCAATAATTAATGTACTTGAACTGCAAGGAGAAGTGAAATGTAGGTAAGTGTGTGTAATTTTTCAGTGTGAATTGAATTGAACATTTCCGAGGAAAGTAATTGAACAGTTTGCAAATTGTGGAAAAGAGTTTGATGAGGAAACAGGATTTTGAAAGGTGAACGATGAGGTTGCAGAGCAGTATGGAATACATTTGGGAAATAAAGGTACACTGTTTGTGTCAGCTGCCGTGGATGAAGATTCGGAAGAAGAAAGGTTGCTGGACCCGTGATGAAGAATAGATGACCACTTCTTTCTTTCTGCTGCTTGAGGCTGCCAGTAACTCTATGGAAGAGGCATTACGATGTCCGGTGACAGACACAATTTGATGTGATTCGAGTCCTGCATTAGAAAGTAGTTGCACTGCTGTCGCACAAATGGAGTGATTGGTGTAGTTGGCTTCAAGATGAGCGCAATGACTGATTTTCACCATGAAATTGTCAAGAGTGTTTTTTCCTCATGGTTTATTGGAGTACCATTTTTTTTCTGTTAGAAGCTCTTGTTCAGTGAGGCGACAAGGAGCTACAAAAAAAACAAGGCGCATCAGGAGGAACCCGGGATATGTAATGGAATAACGACTTCACTGGACAGTCAGGGGCATCGGGAATGGCGTACATGCATCCACGAAGGTTGCTGCGGACTCAAAAAGAGGATGGTGATTTTTAGTGAGCTCATTGAATGTGCGGCTAGCGTACTGATTACCATTTTCATCAGTAACAACGGTGAAAGCATTGGCGGGTAACAATCTAAGACCATCACGCCCACAACAAGAAAAATGGATCTGAATATCAAACCACACTTTGTATTGTAGGGTATCAGGAGACTGAATGTTGAATACACCGGAAGAATGTAATTTTTGTAGGTCTAGGGGAAAGATAGCATTTTTGTGCACTGCAGTCTCTTTGCCTGCTCTCGTAGACATATGATTATACTGACAAATCCATTATTTGCGCTTAAAAAGGCTTGATTGTGTATTATGTTGATGTTCCGGCTAAAGGGTGGATTGTTAAGATGCCGATTGATGCCAGAGCGCAATGAGATTAGGCTTTGTGGCTGGTATTCGGTGCCATCAGCAGTGCGAACCTCGGCATAAAAATGCAGAAGAAGTGTTGCCAAAGACTGTATGGGCTCTGAATCAAAGGATGTGCTGTGTCCTTTTTGGAAAAGCCAACTTTTAAATGTTTCAATGGCCCATTTTGTTGCCTGCTGGGTGTTTGCTTCAGCTTTACAAAGTTCAATGGCATCCAAATCCACATTGCACACAGAAGCATGTCTGCTTTTAGGTGTGGTCTCATTGGTAGAGGTAGCTGAAGGACTACTGACAGTGTGACTGTGTTGTCTGTCCTTTATTTCAGTGTCACTGTTTTCCATCCACTCCTCTAATGTGCGGGAGCCAAGAAGATTTAAGTTTATATTGCTCACTGTGTTCATGATTAAAATATGCCTTGCTGTTCACCAATTCCGTTCCTGTGCCCTGTGCAGCTTTTTTATCCGATGTGAAGTTTCACCTTTCAAGTTTACACAGAGAAATTCACCCAGCGTATTGACAGAGGATGAGACCGAATTCTCCAGTGAAGAAAGAAACGTCGTTTTGAGTTGCGGCGCGAGGACCAAAGAAGGAAGGGAATCCTGCTGCGGTACAGACTGCATTTCCACCAATCAGGTTAGCTGCTGGTTAGCGCACGCGGCACTCCGGGGTGCTCATTGGTTTTAAATAGATTAGAAACAAATCAGTTGGCCTGCTCAGACTAGAGTTACCCTTTCATGGCTGTAAAACTAACTGCACAATACTGATTCATTGTGTCTGGCTTTGTGACCTGTGATTTTATTCCAGAGATTATTTCAGTTAATTTTTACTTTGTAGTGAGCTCGAGGTAGACCGATTGTGGTATACCTATCCACTGGCATACACGCCATCCAAATAAATTCTCGAGTTCTCTTCATTTTGTTATTTTCATGAAAATACTATGATATTTGGTTGCTATATATTGGGCCACTTCCTCACCCTCAAGTAAAGCATCATTCATCCTCAAGGTGACGTTACTAAAACCATAACCCAGGTTCACGCAGAGCAGTAATCCAACTGAAACATGCTCTGTGAAAGGCTGACATTTTTTTCCACCATCTGAGAGAACCAGAGATGGGGTCTCAAGAGCGAGAAGAAACCATTCCGAGAGTAACTCATATGAGGATGGTAGAAATGCATAACATTCTCTGTTTCTCATGTGGCATACTAAAGTAAGGTTCGAAGGAAACCTAGCTGCCATGCTACTTCGTGATATATTCACAAAGGTCGAAGTGGGTGGGAGCGGTCGGGAGCAGTGCTCCCATGCTTTTTCATTTTGAGCTTCACTGTTCCTATAATTTTATTTTAAAAAGAAACCGTTATGGAATGGTTTCGTTTTAAAATAAAAGTGTAGGAAGAAGTTGAAGCTTGCACTTCAGTGCACAGCACTGAGCATTCCCATAAACAGCAGGTGTGTTTGTTTGGGGGCTTGGATTGTGTGTCTGAGGGGTTGCAGCGATTTGGTTTGTGGGGAGCGGGGGCAGGCCAGCAGGGAACATAGTTCCACTACTTTTTTTTGTACACTGCGACCACTGTATATTCAGCCACTAACTAAGTACCATTTATTTATTTATTTATTTATTTATTTTTATTTATATAGCACGCACAACCCTGGGGTATCTAGGCGCTTGAGTTTAAGGGAGTGGTTACAGTGCTTCTGGTTACAGAGTGGAAGCACAGAAAGTGATTACATCATAGAGAAACGTAAGTGTAATTACAACACAAGTAAAGTGCAGAAAAGGAAGAGATGCAAGAGGCAATCATGTGGGCACATTCCAGGAGCCCTTCCCCAAATTGCAAGGCGGATGCGACACAGAGATGCAAGAGTCAATCATGTGGGCACATTCCAGGAACCCCACCCCATGTTGCAGGGTGGCGGCGACACAGAGATGCAAGAGTCAATCTTGTAGGCACATTCCAGGAGCCCCACCCCATGTTGCAGGGTGGCAGTGACACAGAGATGCAAGAGTCAATCATGTGGGAACATTCCAGGAACCCCACCCCATGTTGCAAAGCGGCTGCGACACAGAGATGCAAGAGTCAATCATGTGGGCACATTCCAGGAACCCCACCCCATGTTGCAGGGTGGTGGCGAAACAGAGATGCAAGATTCAATCATGTAGGGACATTCGAGGAGCCTCACCCCATGTTGCAGGGGGGCGGTGATACAGAGATGCAAGAGTCAATCATGTGGGCATATTCCAGGAGCCCCATCCCATGTTGCAGGGCGGCGGCAACACAGAGATGCAAGAGTAAATCATGTGGGCACATTCCAGAAGCCCCACCCCATGTTGCAGGGCGGCAGCGACACTGAAATGCATAGGTCAATCATGTGGGCACATTCCAGGAATATGAACAAAGGGGACCACGACTCACCTTAGAGCATCCCTGTAGCAGACAAAGAGCAGACAGGGGCCTTCGTAGTGGGCCTTGTATGCTGGGCAGGCTCCCACCTCCAGGTTGCTGTGATTGGTCTATGAAGACCAGAGGTGCACTGTGGCACGCCAAACACCTGTCTCCTCAAACACATTAACATCCACTTTCTCTCCAGCCTCTGTTGAGAACAACCGCTCACTCCACGTCAACATACCATGCCCATTATCGAACTCAAAAGCCAGAAGAGCTCTCTGGTGCTCAAAATATCACGAATCCCACTCCACTACCACACCATCCTTGTGCCCACTGAGGTACTCCCCACCCTCTCAACCTACCGCCCATGCCGCCCTCTTCCTCCTCTCAGCCCCTACTCAACCCCTGCCAACAGAACCCCCTTCATAGCCCTTTCCTTCTCAGAAAGTAGCTTGTCTTGCCCTTGCTAGAATAGTAGCCTCATCTCCCTCCCTCTCTCACACTCCTATGTCATCAAAACCCACAAAATGCCACAAAAAAGTGACTGGTTCTCGCCCTCGACCCTCCACACCTCACCACTTCTCCTTCAGTCCAACCTCCCAGCCTTTTCCTCCCCAACCCACAGACACTCCCCTCTCCCAGTTTCCACCCCCTTGCTCTTGACTTCTCACCCAGTACACCTAAACTCCCAGTGCCCTCCCAGACTCAAACCGAAAACAACCCACCTAAAACTCCACACCTTAAGTGATCCATTTACCATCCTCCCACCCCTGACCCTCCCCTCCTCATCTCTCACATACCTACCTCCGCCACCCTACTCTTCCCGCCCACCCATCGACATAACCCTCTCACCCGATACTTAAAGCCCACAGGTACAGTCCCCCCTCTACCCCACCTCAACCGGTCTCAACCACCCTGAATGATCCTACCACATCAACCACCCCATTGGGCACCCATGTCTGCTGAGCTCCCCCTGTGATGATCGTCATGAAAACCACCTCCCCTCACAAAGTCACATGCATCCTTTTTAATGCCCACTCTGTATCAAGAAGCAGCATCTTTGACCTACTGTCCTCTGACAATCCCGACCTCATTTTTATCACCAAAACCTGGTTCTCCAATGACTTTGCCCCAGTAGCGCACAAAGTCTTCCCCCCTGGCTACACGCTTATCACCCACAATAGAGCCTCCAGAGGTGGTAGGAATGGCAATCTTCTACAAACCCAATTTCTCTGTCTCACTCGTCGAATCACACACATGCAATCTCTCTTGTGAATCCCTTCTGGTAAAATTCTCGTTACCATCAACATTCACCCACAGCTTCCTGCTCATCTACAGACCCCCTGATATGATAGACATTTCACCAACAATCTCTGTGACTCAATAGCTACCATTCAGGTAAATCACTCTTCTCTTACACTCCTGGGAGACTTCAATATCTGGCTTGATATGCCCAACAACCCCATGATACATTCACGGGTTGACAGTTTTGATATGCTCAACCTCTCCCAACATATCACTGGTCCAACAAACTCAGGTGGGCAAACCCTTGATGTAATTTTCAGCTCCGATGACCTGGTTTATATATCTTGTCCCAAACTGGTCATCTGGACCTACCACTTTGCCATCCCTTTCTCTATCCACACACCTGGCCCTCCTCCTACAGCTCCCCCGACCCGCACCCCTGATCTCAAATGCTGGAACAAAGTCAAGATCCTCCCCGACCTAGCTGAAGCCCTGCTACTCCGCCCCCTGCATCACTGCCCTGTCATAAACCCTTAACCATCAATTCCTTCAACTCCTGGCTTAAAGACTCACTGATTCCTCTCACCCCCTCGCGCCCCACATTGTCACGCAAAGGACCATCCCCAAATGGTTCACGCCCCACCTGAGGAATGTCAAAAAGTAAAATAACTCTCTTAAGGGCAAATGGCGAGCATATAAAACCAATCTCAGAAGATCCATGTTTGCCCTGCACCACCGTAATTACAAATCCGAAATCCGAAAGCCCAAAAAAGCCTACTACAATAAACAAAGTCTGAACTGTGGCAACAGCAGATAAGAACTCCACAAGGTGACATCGGAATTCGTGAAACCTAAGTGCACCTCTGCACAATCCACCCCCACACAATCACTCTGCATCTCCCTCTCGCTACATTTCTACAACACTGCACTTGACAGGATGGCAACTCTTATCACCAAATTGTCCTCGCCCTCCCCCTACCCTTCACTGAACCCTCCTGATCCCATTGCCCGGATGCCCACTTTACCAACTTTTGACTCTTTCAAACCCATTTCCAGAGACAAGTTCTTTGACCTACTATCAGCCAGAAAACCCTCCAGGATGCCCCTCGACCACTGCCCCGTCTCTGTCCTGAAAGAAATATTCACCTCTACCTATGCAGGCGAAAATGCAAGAACCATACTTAATGACTCCCTCACCTATGGCATCTTTCCTGAAGCTTTTAAAATAGCGAATGTCAAGGCACTTATAAAAAAAGGCATCCCTTGATCCCCTTGACTCTAAGAATTACAGGCTGATCTGCAACACAAAATTTCTTGCGAAATTGACTAACCGTACTGCATGCTCTCAGCTCTACTCCTTTGTAGTATCCAAATCTCCTCAACCCTGCACAATCAGGCTTCAGACTGCGACATGGAACAGAAGCCACTCTGATCTCGATCTATGATTATCTCAAGGTCACTGCCGACTCTGAGGGCTGTGCAACACTGATTCTCCTCAATCTCTCTGCAGCTTTTGACATAGTTAACCATTCAATCCTCCTTGACCACCTACACTCCCTAAGAATCTGTGGCACTGTTCTCAAATGGATTGCCTCCTTCCTCAGCAACAAGAAACACATAGCCTTCCTCTCCCCTTTTGTCTCAACTGCTCGCTCAGTGAACACTGGAGTACCCCAAGGCACATGCCTCTCTGCTCCCCTGTTCAACCTCTATCTGACCACTCTACCAGGAATCATCCGCATGCACACCCTCTCCTGTTACAACTACGCCAACAATACCCAAATTATCCTAACCATCTTCAAAAAAAAGCACCAAACCTCACCCTGACCGTTAAGCTTGTCCCTGTAATATTGACTGAAGGATGACAAAAAACCACCCCCTTCTGAACTCTGATAAAACTGAAATCTTGGTGCGCGGCAATACTGCCCTTTGACCACATCCGCTTCCATGGACCCCCTCCCTTGGCCCACCTCCCCTTCCCCTCCGATATAGTAAAAAACCGTGGCTGCATTATGGCCTAACCCTCTCCCGTCAGATCAATAACGTGTCAAAATGCTGTCACTACCACCTCAAACTTCTCAGACGCATTTTTCCCTACCTCTCCTACCCCAATAGTCTTGCCGTAGTTATGTCTATTGTTATGTCGAGACTGGGCTATGCCAACTGCCTATACCTGGAAACACTGGCATACCAACTCAACAATCTCCAAAGAGCCCAAAACGCCACGGTAAAACTCATCCTCGCCCTGGGACAGAGAGACCACATCTCACCCGCTCTCCGAACTCTCCACTGGCACCCAGTCAAACAAAGGGCCACCTTCAAGACCCTATGCACACTCACTGAGCAGTGCACAAGACCAGCCAAACATACCTACAAGAGAAGATAAAACCCTACCTCCCATCTAACACACTAAAATCAAGAACTGCACTCTATCTAGTGATCCCAGCCTCTAATTCTGTCTGGATTGGAGGATCCGCCTTCTCAATCTTGGCCCCAACTCTGTGGAACTCACTCCCCCCACATATTCGACACACCCAAGACTATATGACCTTCTGCAAAGCTCTAAAAACCTGTCTCTTTCCATAATACCAACTATGACCATCTGAGGCATCTGAGACCTTGCAACCCGATGACAAATGCTCAATGAGATCCTGAGCAATGACGCCACTGAATGTGCTTATTAATTCACTAATAAGTTTACTCTGAATGCACCAATCACAAACATTCGCTTGAAATGCGTAATAGTGAGCTTTTTAGACCAAAACAACACCCAAACACTCACCTCCCCTATCACTATGCGTAGTCTCTACTTTACACCATCACACAATTAGAGCGCAGCTACACCCCTCAATCCATTTCGGCCTAGCTGCTCACATAAGAACAATACTCCATGAACACCTCATCATTCTATTAAACCGCAGCTAAACTCCACGAAAACTGGCCTACCTGCACACATAAGCATCCCACACAGGCCTAACGTAGTCAGAACCCAGTCTTGGTGTCCATCCTCCAGACTGCACACATTCAACTGATATCAAATACTACCACACCAAATTCTAGGCTGCAGCTAGCATCAGGCAATTTCATCGCTGCACACATAATTGGTGCACCCAAGGACCCTACGACACCTTACTCTCTCAACTAACCTGAAATACGGCCCCTGAGGGCGTTCAGCCTATCACCGATTTGCAGTCACACCAATGATATATAGAGCGCTGTATGAATGCTAAATAATATAACATAACAAGTATTGTAAAACCAGGGGAAGTGGATTGTCCCATTTGGCATTTGGATCTGAGCCCAACAGAGGGAGATCCAGGGTTGAAACTATATTCCCCAAAGTCCATTGCAAAGGAACTTTCTGTTTGTTTTGTTGAACGCGTGCAAGAAGAATTGTAAGACCAGGGGAAGTGGATTTTCCTCCCCTTGGCATTAGGATCCTAGCCCGGCAGAAGGAGATCCACGGGATGTAAAGTCAACAACCCAACATTCATTTGAAAAGGGACTTCTTGTTTGTTTGTTGTGTTGAATACATCTGGCCCTCGAAGGCAAGAGACTTTTAAAGAAAAGAGACTTAACCATCAAAGAACCCAAAAGCTGGTACGGAACAATCGGTTTGTGCTGGGAAAGCCCAAACGTATACTGTTCTCAGGGGATCCACCATGTCCCGTTCTCAGAATGTGGGGAAGGGAGACCCCTGGCAATCACATCCTGACTTATCATTTGTGAACACATTTTTCTTTATTGAAAAGCCTTTCCCACACTCTTTCTGTAATTAGTTGTAAGAATTTGGAAAAAGTTTTTTTTTTAGTATAGACATTTTACAAAATGCTGCAAGGACTGCGTTATTTACATTTGATGGTCAGAGCTTGCTCCCATCTTAGATTTAAGTTTAGGTTAATCTTTTTACTACCCTGCATTTACAGTTTAATAAACACCCTTGAAATATGATCACTTTTGTCTATCTTTACTGTTGCCACCATGTGTTTCTTACAATGCACACAATGCCTCAATGGCAGTCAGACAATCAGGGATAAAAACGTGGAGAACAAATTAGTTCAGGGAAGTTTAATGAAAGCTGTGTGTCATTAACATAACAATGGAAATAAGAAAAGAAGAAAGACATCAGGTGTGCCAGAGAGACAAAATAGATATGTAATTGCCACAATGATAGGATAAAACCCTGGGGTTCTCTGTAGGTACACAGTGAGGTGGTGGAAAACAAACAGCCCAGTTGCAGCTAGGAAGGGCGGGTTAGTGAGGAAAACCGGTCAGCCAGCCAAGTGCCAGGTTCATGATGCTAAAGGTATCATGTAACCATTTAATAAGGATACAATGGTTCACTGTGTGAAAGGCAGATGAGACATCAAGGAACACTATGCTCAATGGTACTACAATCATACATACCATATACACTTTCATTATATCATTCCACCATATTACAAATACTGTATACTCCCCCTACAGTACCTCTAATTACTATAAACATATTACTATACTATGTGTTGCCAGTGAAACGTCAAGTGAGCCAGAGGGAAAAAATAGATATGGAAGAACCACAATCATAGGATAAAACCCTGTGGTACTCAGCAAGTACACAAGGAGGTGGTGGAGTAGAAACACCCCCGCTGCAACTGGGAAGGGTGGTTAGTAAGGAAAACAAATCAGGCATTCCAGTGCCAGTCCATAAAGCTAATGATATAATGTAACCGTTTAATGAGGATACAATGGTTGACCATGTGAAAGGCGGAGAAGACATAAAGGAGCACTGTCCTCAATTGTACTATGATCATAAATACTATATACACTTTACTTATATCACTCCACCATATTACAAATACTGTATACTTCACCTACTTTACCTATAGTTGCTATACACATATTACTATTCTATGTGTTGCCAGTGGCCAGATTTTTGGTGGCATAGCCAGATTTAAACCATATAACAAGTACATACAATACACCTTCAAGTAACAAAACTCACCCTGGAACCGCTGCCATCCATATAATGGCTGCAGACAGTAAGAGGTGACTGTGGACTCGGTGACACCTGTACACCCCTATTCACCTAAAAAAGCAATTCCATATCATATTCATTCCACTCTCCTGCCCTTTCCATGCCCTGTTTCAACCATCAAATAAGCCCAAATGTGCTCTCCAAACTGTTCGTTCACAGCGCTGTCCACAGGCTACCGAGGTGTCCGCAGATTGGGCAACACCTACACCCACTTTTTTCAACTACACCACCACCCCTTCCAACCCCCCCTATAACTTTGCTCCCCACTTTATGAAAACACACCAACCTTGGCAGAATCATTCCTAAGGGGCCATATACTTTCTCTGCAAATTTTGATGAGGATTCGTCCAAGAGGAGCAAAGTTATAAGCCGCCCAACAAGTGCTCTTTCTATGAGTTGAGCAATTTATCCATAACTGCAGGACCACTACCACAGGCCCAGTGACATACATATATGTATATATGAAATATTGATATCCTGGGTGTTATTCTTAGCAGTGCACGGTGGTGGCGCAATTTATGGTTGCTTAGTTTACCATAACTGGCGAATTTTAGGGGTTTTTCGGTTTTACTTGGAACCATAACGTCCCTTTAACAACGTTTTTTCATTGAATTTCATAGGTTTTTAGTAGCGCAACTTAACAATAATAACTGTGCTTCTATGTACAAGTAACTGTGATGCTGGAAATGCATCGGAGGGACAGGGCCTCCGTATCCTTGTCCTTTACTGCTTTTTATCGTGTGTTCTGTCGTGTTTTCCGCGCAGGAGTTCATGTGGGACTCCTGGCGGTGCAGCTCTCTTTCTTTTGGTTTGGTGAACGGACCCGTGGGATACCCTTATGGCACCCATGGGTGGGGGTACAACCCTGTGCCCCTAGTGTATGTTTCTGGGCACCTGTGGGTGGCCCACAGAGCAGGGTATGGGCTGGTGGCAGCTCCATGCTGAATTTGACAGGTGCACGGAGTATCCTCCATTTTGGGATACCCCGGCCCTGCCATTGGGATCAGTTGATTCCTGATGGAAAACAAGATGGCCCCGGTGGCCTCTTGCTTTCTATTACCCATTACCTTGTTTTCCCAAAGTCCTGGGAAGCCCTGACTCTGTCCCTTCCCCCTGACTGGCTGTTGGATGGAAGTGCCATATATGGTGTTGTTGTGAAGGCCCAGTCAGACTAGCTGGAGCCTTCCCGGTGATGTATGTTGTGGGTACCTCCTGTGGGTGGGACCTGGGTGAATAGAGTGTGTGATGAATATGCATTCTGTGTTGTGGGTGTCTAATATCTGGTGGTTGACACAATGACCGAGACAACCCTGCCCGAAACCGGTATGAATGCAGCTTGGAGTGTTGAATGGCTCGGTACTTGTCCCAATACACATAACTTGTTGTGAGTGTCTGGAGAGAAGTGAATGGCCTGAATACTTTGTGTGCCTGATTGGCTGCCTGACTGCATGAATGCCCGTAGTCGTGATTGGATGCTTGAGTGTGACCCAGCGGAATGAATCAACAGTATATCTGGGGACCTCTCACTGCTAGGAATCATGTTCAGAAGCTGAAGTCCACTACGACGAGTAACTGGATTAATTGACGCTTGACCTTGAAGCCCTGCTGGACGAGAAGAATTGCTGCTGCTCTCCTTCACAATCTGAAAGCTGCTGTGCCTCCAAGGACTGACCCAGAGAGGGCCTGGTAAGGTGCCCTCTTCCCGAGCTACGAGGGACCATCGTGCCCAGCTGATCTTTGCCAACGCTCCCTGGTAGACAGACCTTCGAGAGGCTGCCGACCCGATATGGGGACTGCTGCGGAACTCCAAGGAGAAGCACTCAGACTGTTGTCCGCCACTGTCGACGACCGCCGTCGACGACCAGAGCCGCTGTGCTCCCGTTTGCCTAAGAACTTCCATTGATCATCGGACGCTCTCGTCTGCATCGTCACCCGCTTGTCTCCCGCTGGAGAGGGCCCGACCGTCGACGCGCCGAGGAGCATCCACCGGTGGGTTTCCCGCCATCTACAGACCGCAGAGACGCCGACGACTCGACGCCCTTGCTGGGCCACAGTTCTTCATCATCTCTTTGCGGTCCAGAACTATTTTCACCGAGGTGCCCCGCACGCCTCTTCCTTGCAGGATGCCAACGCTCTGTCGTTGACGAGCACCGCTAGGAACGAAGCGGCCACTTCCCTGCCATAGTGCACCCTGTTCACCGTTGGACGTTCGACGACCCGTGACTCCTGCCTTAAAGGGAGGGCACTCAAGAAGGGCCGTCGATTCCCCGACACTGAACGCCAAGTTCCCCGACACCTCTCGACGATCCGTGGCTCCCGCCTGAAAGGGAGGCACTCAAGAAGGATCGGTTGGTGCATCGTCGGAGAACTCTACTCCACCAGGTACATTGAGGGGGTAAAACCTTAACAGGAAGAAGTAAGACTATTGAACATTTGGACTAGGCTTGTGCTATCTTTATTTACAGGTTGCCCAGGTGGGGGGATCTCCACACAGAACTGCGCCTAGAGGTAGGGGCCAGTATCCTGCCTATTGTTTTAACCATCTTACGTTCCTGCCTATCTCTATTGCTGGTTTACTCGTTATTGATCTGTGTGACATTTTAACCATACAGTTGATGCACTTTAATGAGATTCGATAACATTAGTGGTACCACTCTAGACGTGTATATATTTATCATTATTGTCTTCCAAGTACAAAGTGCATTATTGTGATCGTGTACATACCTTTGAATATTAATTATATAAAGACTGTGTTTTCAGTAATACAGTGTGTGGACATTCCTTTGTGGGGGTGCGGGGACTACACTGTACTTAAGAACCAGCCCGCATCACCTCCTGAGAAGCTAGGCCTTGATTGCTCGTCCATTGCTACCAAATAGAGAATCTTGGCTGGGGTCCGCTGTGCCTCTCCTCTACCATATAGAGAGCGGAAGTACAGACACCCCCTACCAGTCTTTACACTGGTGGCAGCGGTGGGATGCTTATGGTTTTAAGACTCAGTGTATAACCGTGCCACTTACAAAATATCTGCACTTTATTCGATTAAGGTTTGGGTGTGTACAAAATAACTGCATTACAAGCAATGGAGTCTATTGCGAATGGTAAATTGACTCAGATGAGCTTAGAGGCTCTCCAGAGTGCTTGTGAAGCCAGGGAGTTAGACTTTGTGGATAAGTCTGGGGCTGAGATGATAGCTGCCCTGGTGGACTACCAGACCGATGGCGAAACTCTTGATGAGGGGGGAATGCAACCAATGAGGAATCTGTCCCTGGGGTTTCTACTGAATCTGTTTCTGGGAATGCCGCCATTCCTGCTGCCTCTGTTCCGAACCCCAGCAATTCCTTGGAACTTGAGTTATTAAGGATGAAAGTGGCCTTTGAATATCGCAAGTTGGAAATAGATGCTGAGCTTAAGAAAGAGGAGCTGGCTCAACAAGTGGAACTCAAGAATAGGGAACTTGAACTCAAAGACAAGGACACTGAATGTCAGAGAATCCAGCTAGAGAAAGCTTGAGTGGAGACTTCAGCGAAACCCAGTGAGTGTCAGGTCCCCAGCCACTAAATTTATGAAGGATTTGGTTGGTGTGTTTTTGGAGGGTTCTGATATCCTCCAATGGATTGAAGCGTTTGAAATGGCTTGTGCAATTCATGATGTTGACAAAAGAGATTGGGCTAAGTGTTTGCTAAGCACAGTTCCTCAAACTGGATATGACTGTATTCTGAAGCTGAGTGTGGAAGAACGGGGTCAGTATGAGTGCATGAAATCTGCTTTGATTGCCAAGTTTGGCAAGACACCTACCCAATACCTTAAAAGGTTCAGGGATTTTAAGAAAAGAGAGAATGTATCTTGGGTCGACTAGGTGAGCGCTGCGCACATGAATATGATGGGGTGAATTTACGGTTACAAGGTGAAAACTTTTGTTGAATTGCCCCACCTATTATCTTTTGAGCATTTTTCTGAAGCCTGTTCACCAGAGCTGCGTCAGTATGTTGCTGACCAGAACATTTTGGATCCCTTTAAGCTGGCTAGGTTGGCTGACAAGTGGGTCTCCCACCGGGTGTCCCGTAAGGACTCCAGTGGGAAGGACAATAAAAAGAAAAGGGGGCCTCTCAGAAAGCTGAGGAGTAGCAAAAGCAGTCACAGTCGAATAAACCTAAACCCTCCTCTCCTAAGACCCAAAAATCTAGTGGGGATAAGTCATCTGTGGGTGGGAATAAGAGTAGTGGTCCACCTGCTGCAAAGCAGGCTCCCGGTGGTTCCAGTACAGTACCCCGCACTCCTGGCACTTGTTGGGACTGTGGGGCTCTGGATCACAAAAGGGGTGACTCCAAGTGTAAAGGTAAGGCACTCGGAGTACAGGCTGTCAGCCTGACCTACCCTTACCCCATGTCTGAGGTGGAGGCCACTGTCCTCCCCTCCTCTACAGGGATCACCTTTGGTGCTCCCGTAGAGATTTCCTTAGTGTCCCTTGGGGCCTGGGGCCAGTACGCAGAAGTACTGGCGACTATCCCACAGAACACTCGTAGATTTTTGAGAAGTGTCATCCTGAATGGCCAGCCTTCTATTGGTTTGAGAGACACTGGGGCAAGCATGACAGTGGTGGACAGGACCCTGCTCAAGCCAGAGGACTATGTAGATGCTCCTCTGAGAACCACCAGGTTAGCTGGTGGGCCTCCCAAATTATCGCCTGTAGCCGAAGTCACACTCGTAATTGGAGACAAGACAGCAAAGCTTCCTGTCCTGGTTCAGGACAATGTCCCTGTTAACATTCTGTTAAGTAACAATCTAGTCGAGTTGGGATTGATCGCGGATGGTCTTCCCATGACTGCTGCTGCGGTCACTAGGTCACAGGTGATACCGGGTCTGGCTGTGAGTCAGGTACCCGAGCCAAAGGCACGGCCTAAGGCACGACGAAGGAAAAGCAAGAAGGTCACCTCTGTGGAGGGAGCCCCTTCTCTTCCTGCTGTTCCTGCCGCACCCATTGGGATCCATGCTCTGGACGGGCTGGGTCCAGTGGTAAAACCTGTCTCAACTCCTGTGGGAGAAGAGCCAGCAGACTCTCCTGTGGGAGAGGTTCTCAACCCGGAGGATCATCCCGATCTTCAATGCTTGTTAGCTGAAGGGGGACCCTCCCGGGCAGACTTCTGTAAAGGACAGAGAGAGTGTCCCTCTCTCGAGGGTCTGAGGAAACAGGCCCTGTCCCAGGCACAAGGCAAAGTGCCTAGGACTTTCCGGATTTATTGGGAGGGTGAGCTCCTTGTTAGTGAGCCCACTAAGCCTGAACCTGGTGCCCTCACGAGGTTGGTGGTACTCCAGGTTTACAGGCCCTTCCTACTGCAGTTGGCGCATGAGCTGCCCTTGGCTGGTCATCTTGGTACCAAGAAGACTAAACAGAGGCTCTCGGCCCATTTCTACTGGCCTCGGATGGGAGTAGAAGTGGAGTCCCACTGCAGGACCTGCCCAACTTGTCAGTTGTCTGGCAAGACTGGAGGCAGTGTCATTGCCCTACTGCAGCCATTGCCAGTGGTTGGCACACCATTTGAGAGGGTGGGCATCGACATCGTCGGTCCCCTTGACCCTCCCACGTCAGGTGGACATCGGTTCATCCTGGTTTTGGTAGATCCTGCCACCAGGTACCCTGAGGCTATACCCCTTCGGACTGTTACTGCCAAGGTGGTTGCCCGGGCTCTCCTGGGCATTTTCACCCAAGTTGGATTCCCCAAGGAGGTTGTCTCTGACCGAGGATCCAACTTCATGTCTAGTTACATGAAAACCATGTGGAAAGAGTGCGGGGTAACCTACAGGTTCTCCACTTCTTACCACCCCCAGACCAATGCTCTGGTTGAGAGGTTTAATAAAACTCTCAAGGGCATGCTAGGTGCTTTGGAAGAGCCCCTAAGGAGGAAATGGGATCTCCTCCTGCCATGCCTGCTGTTTGCTTACAGAGAGGTACCTCAAGAGGGTGTTGGTTTCAGCCCCTTTGGGTTGCTCTTTGGACATCCCGTGAGGGGGCCCCTCGCCTTGATCAGAGAAGGCTTGGAAGCCGTCCCTCCTGGTCCCGCCAAGCAAGTGGGGGACTATGTGTTAGGCCTCAGATGGAGGATGACACAGATGATGGGACAAGCAACGGCGAATCTCAAGGCCAGCCAGGAATTGAACAAATACTGGCATGACCTTAAAGCATCGCAAGTGGAGTGGACTCCGGGAAAAGAGGTCCTCGTGATGGAGCCTACCAAGCCTCGGGCATTGGCAGATAAATGGACTGGACCCTTCTGGATAGTCGCCAAGATGGGCGAGGTCAATTATCTGGTTCCCATGGGAATCCCAGGGGTAGCCCCTCAAGTATTCCATGTTAATATGCTCAAGCCGTTCCACAGGCGAGCAGAAGTCTCATGTCTCTTGCTGGCTTCAGAGCAAGAAGAGGATGAGAGTGAGCCCCTTCCTGATTTGCTGCATAGCAACCCTCAGGATGGCTGAGTGGAGGGAGTACAGCTCTCTCCAGATTTGACAACCGAGCAGCAGAGGGCCTGCAGGACTTTGCTCCAGCAGTATGCCTCTCTGTTTTCGCTGACGCCAGGCCTTACACCGTGGTGTAAGCACGAGATTGACACTGGTGACAGCATGCCTGTCAAGATCAGGAGCTACCGAATGTCAGATACGGTTAAGAACCACATCCAGGCTAAGGTCGCCAAGATGTTGGATCTGGGTGTTATTGAACCCTCAACCAGTCCCTGGTCCAGTCCAGTGGTCCTTGTCCCCAAAGCAAGTTCCCAGGCCGGTACGAAGGATTGGAGGTTCTGTGTGGACTACCGAGGAGTCAATGCCGTCACCAAAACTGACGCGAACCCATTGCCCAGGGCTGATGAGCTCGTGGACACCATAGGTGCTGCCAAATTTGTGAGCACCTCACCTCAGGCTTTTGGCAAATAGCTCTGACGGACCATGCCAAGGAAAAGACGGCGTTCTCTACACCAGAGGGACTCTACCAGTTTAGGGTCATGCCTTTTGAGTTGAAGAATGCCCCTGCCACCTTCCAGAGATTGGTCAATCATGCTCTCAGTGGGCTGGAAGCCTTTTGTGTGGCTTATTTAGACAACATTGCCATCTACAGTTCCACTTGGGAAGAGCACTTGACACATCTGGGTAGAGTGTTGCAGGCCTTAAAGAGGGCTAACCTCACTACCAAGGCCACCAAGTGCCAGATAGCTCAGGGGAAAGTCACGTATCTTGTTCATGAGGTAGGAGGGGGTCAAATCCAACCTCTCCCCAGTAAGGTACAGGATGTACAGGACTGGGAGACTCCCATTACTCAAACCCAGGTGAGAGCCTTTTTGGGTCTCACGGGGTACTATCACAATTTCATGGCAGACTATGGAACCATAGCTGCACCACTGACAGCTCTGACTTCACCCAAGCAGCCTAGGAAGGTCAATTGGACTGAAGGCTGTCAGAAGGCCTTTAAAGGCTTGAAAGAAAGTCTGTGTGGGGCACCCGTGTTGTGTGCGCCTGACTATAGCCGACCCTTTATCGTCCAGACGGATGCCTGCGACACCGGAATCGGAGCTGTCTTGTCCCAGTTAGATGACAAAGGGAGAGAACATCCTATCATATTCATCAGTAGACAACTCAAGGGTAGAGAACTTAGGTGGGCTACTGTTGAAAAGGAGTGTTTTAGTATAGTTTGGAGCCTTAGGCGTTTTAGGCCCTACCTTACGGGGTCTACCTTCAAGGTCCAAACGGATCATAAGCCCCTAAAGTGGCCTATGCAGATGAAGGGTGAGAACCCGAAACTGCTCAGGTGGTCCATTAGCCTGCAAGGGCTAGAATTCACCATAGAGCACAGACCAGGGAAGAGTCACGATAATGCAGATGGCCTTTCCAGAAGGTATGTTGACCGTCTGGATGAGGGTGTCTATCCCGTGGGAGATTAGGCACCCTCCACCTCAGTCTGGGGGGGGCGACTGTGATGCTGGAAATGCATCGGAGGGACAGGGCCTCCATATCCTTGTCCTTTACTGCTTTTTAACATGTGTTCTGTTGTGTTTTCTGCGCAGGAGTTCATGTGGGACTCCTGGCGGTGCAGCTCTCTTTCTTTTGGTTTGGTGAACGGACCCGTGGGATACCCTTATGGCACCCATGGGTGAGAGTACAACCCTGTGCCCCTAGTGTATGTTTTTGGGCACCTGTGGGTGGCCCACAGAGCAGTGTATGGGCTGGTGGCAGCTCCATGCTGAATTTGACAGGTGTGCGGAGTATCCTCCATTTTGGGATACCCCGGCCCTGCCATTGGGATCAGTTGATTCCTGATGGAAAACAAGATGGCCCCGGTGGCTCTTGCTTTCTATTAGCCATTACCTTGTTTCCCCAAAGTCCTGGGAAGCCCTGACTCTGTCCCTTCCCCCTGACTGGCTGTTGGATGGAAGTGCCATGTATGGTGTTGTTGTGAAGGCCCAGTCAGACTAGCTGGAGCCTTCCCGGTGATGTACGTTGTGGGTACCTCCTGTGGGTGGGACCGGGTGAATAGAGTGTGTGACAAATATGCATTCTGTGTTGTGGGTGTCTAGTATCTGGTGGTTGACACAATGACCGAGACAACCCTGCCAGAAACTGGTATGAATGCAGCTTGGAGTGTTGAATGGCTCGGTACTTGTCCCAATACACATAACTTGTTGTGAATGTCTGGAGAGAAGTGAATGGCCTAAATACCTTGTGTGCCTGATTGGCTGCCTGCCTGCATGAATGCCCGTAGTCATGATTGGATGCTTGAGTGTGACCCAGCGGAATGAATGGGAGATCAACAGTATATCTGGGGACCTCTCACTGCTAGGAATCGTGTTCAGAAGCTGAAGTCCACTACGACGAGTAACTGGATTAATTGACGCTTGACCTTGAAGCCCTGCTGGATGAGAAGAATTGCTGCTGCACTCCTTCACAATCTGAAAGCTGCTGTGCCTCCAAGGACTGACCCAGAGAGGACCTGGTAAGGCGCCTTCTTCCCGAGCTATGAGGGACCATCGTGCACCGCTGATCTTTGCCAGCGCTCCCTGGTAGACAGACCTTCGACAGGCTGCCGACCCGATACGGGGACTGCTGCGGAACTCCAAGGAGAAGCACTCGGACTGGTGTCCGCCACTGTCGATGACCACCGTCGCCGACCGGAGCCGCTGTGCTCACGTTTGCCTAAGAACTTCCATTGATCATCGGACGTTCTCGTCTGCATCGTCACCCGCTTGTCTCCCGCTGGAGAAGGCCCGACTGTCGACGCGCCGAGGAGCATCCACCGGTGGGTTTCCCGCCACCTACAGACCGCAGAGACGCCGACCACTCAACGCCCTTGCTGGGCCACAGTTCTTCATCATCTCTTTGCTGTCCAGAACTATTATCATCGAGGTGCCCCGCACGCCTCTTCCTTGCAGGATTCCAACGCTCTGTCGTCGACGAGCACCGCTAGGAACGAAGCGGCCACTTCCCTGCCATAGTTCACCCTGTTCACCGTCGGACGTTCGACGACCTGTGACTCCTGCCTTAAAGGGAGGGCACTTAAGAAGGGCCGTCGATTCCCCGACACCGAACGCCAAGTTCCCCGACACCATTCAACGATCCGTGGCTCCCGCCTGAAAGGGAGGCACTCAAGAAGGATCAGTCGGTGCATCGTCGGAGAACTCTACTCCACCAGGTACATTGGGGGGGTAAAACCTTAACAGGAAGAAGTAAGACTATTGAACATTTGGACTGGGCTTGTGCTATATATCTTTATTTACAGGTTGCCCAGGTGAGGGGATCTCCACACAGAACTGCGCCTTGAGGTAGGGGCCAGTATCCTGCCTATTGTTTTAACCATCTTACGTTCCTGCCTATCTCTATTGCTGGTTTACTCGTTATTGATCTGTGTGACATTTTAGCCATACAGTTGATGCACTTTAATGAGATTCGATAACATTAGTGGTACCACTCTAGATGTCTATATATTTATCATTATTGACTTCCAAGTACAAAGTGCGTTATTGTGATCGTGTACATGCCTTTGAATATTAATTATATAAAGACCGTGTTTTCAGTAATACAGTGTGTGGACATTCCTTTGTGGGGGTTTGGGGACTACACTGTACTTAAGAACCAGCCCGCATCACCTCCTGAGAAGCTAGGCCTTGATTGCTCGTCCATTGCTACCAAATAGAGAATCTTGGCTGGGGTCCGCTGTGCCTCTCCTCTACCATATAGAGAGCGGAAGTACAGACACCCCCTACCAGTCTTTACAGTAACATAGAACATACTGAACCCCCTCTACTAAATTTGATGTCCGCGAACTCTTTTAATGTCTGCGGACAGATGCAGACAACATCACCACTACCCAAAAAGTCTGGGGGGGATCTTTAATTGCTATATAATAACATATGAACATTTTACAAATTCACAAACCAGCACACATATACATTATATGTAGGAATAAATAAGAAGTGTAACCCATATATATATAACACACTAACCATTCATTTAAATACAATATGTTCTAAAATGGAATATACCAAAAGAAGAAAGATAGGCTTTCAACATGATTACCTCACAGAAACTCCACAACTAAGAGCAACAGAATATCTACAGACCACTAAGAACACACCTTACCAGAAGCTAGTAAGTGTACTGCATTTTACTCATATATTTGTAAACTTTATGTATTAGATACAAAAAAAATGATATTATGTTTTTTTTCTCACAGAAATGTCTAGTACTCTGGAGTGGCTAGAGGAGCATTTCCCACATAAGGAAATGTCAGAAGATAGTGAACCTAATGGTAGACACTTTACTATATAAACCAATTAATACATATTATTTTATATACATTTAACATATATTTTTTTCAGTACAGGCCATGCAAAAATTGAAAATACTAAAGAAAAAGCAGTATTGGATAAGACTCTTCAGCACATAGAAGTAAAAATGGACCTACTCTTGGCAAATTTTAATAATTAAAAAAACTTTGTAGAGGATCACTTCAAACAAACAACTACATACCATTGTCCCACATGTACATGTCCCCCTCACCATATCCCACTCAATTATCCCCAAAACCTCTCCATGAACCAAAACATTTTGATGAGATTTCCATCCCTCATATAAATCCTATTGAAACCCCCAATTCTCCTGTTTTTGTTTCACTTTCTGCCTCACCTTCTCTGTCATAAATTTAACATACATATAAAATAAAGTAAAATTATTATATTATGTCCTAATTCATTTCTTGTCTTTTTTTAAAAAGCAGTCCAGGTGTCCGCCGACAGCGCGGTTGTCTGGAATGTCCGTGAAGAAATGAAAATCTGTCGGTACTGTTCGCTAGCAAGTTGAAACTGTTCTAAGAACACACGCGGTGTCCTGAAATATTCATAAAGAAACAAAATGGGGGTGTCCTGAGGATGCTATGCTTGTCCGTATTGTTCGCAGGCAAGTTGAAACTGTTCTAAGAACACAGGCTGTCTCCTAAAATGTTCGCAAATAAATGAAATGGGGGTGTCCTGAGGACACTATACCTGTCTGTACTGTTCGTAGGCAGGTTGAAACTGTTCTAAGAACACATCAAGTGTCCCGGGATGTTCGTAAATAAACAAAATGAGGGTGTCCTGAGGACGCTATGCCTGTCCGTATTGTTCGCAGGCAAGTTGAAACTGTTCTAAGAACAAACGCCTGTCTATAACTGTTTGTTTCACTTGTGACACACTTTTAATCACTTCAGGACCTGAACAGTGTCCGTAGAACACCAACGCGCATGCGCAAAACAGTTTCAGTGCATTTGGTGTCCTGAGGACAACCGCTCCCTTTGCGAACATGTTCACGAACCTATCATGTGACCGCGCCCACGATCAGCGTATGTTCTGATTGCGAACACTGTTCGTGTCCCCGAACAATTTAAAACTACATTTTCAAGTAATCTACAATATTTTTCAATAAAAACCCACCATAGAACAAGTCCCACATAGTAATCCTGAGTTTCTACATACTTTTTGTGACTTTTTGAACCCTTTTTTCTTTTCGATCTGACCGTGCATGAGCACCCCTTTAAACAACCACGCCCTAGAGCTCATTCTCATTGTGTTTCTGGCTATCCTACAGAACACAGCAAATTTTGCTGCCAATTTTCAGATTTTCAACTCTAAGCTGATGGCTTCCATGGCTCCACTCATGCCACCTGGTGATGCATCTGCCTCAGCACCACCCTACCCCCTCCACCACCACCACCTCCCTGGGCCTGAAGAGGGGAACAGGAGTGAGGATGCACAGGAGGAAGAAGAGGATGACGAGAATGAGGTAGCGGAAGTCCCTACTACCAGCACCCAGCGTGAGTATTGGGTGTGGCGGGTAATGGTCCTAAGGCACGTGCGAACCAAGTCACCTGCAACAAGTGCAAAATGGTACTCAATCGCGGGAGGCATGGTTCATACAGCTTTGGGCAAACTACCATGAAGCAACACCTAAAGTCATTCCACACTGGGGCCATTCACAAGGTTGTACCTTGCAAGGAGCGTAGCAGGTTGACTTCCTCTACTTCATCCTCTGTTTCCGATCCTGTCACCACAAGGAACACTCCTGTGGGACAGCATATTCCTCAAGCTGCCTCACAGGCCATACGCAATACTGATGACCCTTACCTTTCGAGAGTCACAGTTGTGTGTATGTACTGCGATGTACTGCGATGTACTGTGCAGGCGGGAGAGACTTCATAGTGCTTTTGAGGCTATCATCTCAGAGCACAAGAAGGTCTGCTAACTAACCAAGTAAAACCCACTTTACATCTTCCTCTCTCAGCTCACCCTTTCTTATCCCCATGGTTGGTGTCCCCCTTACCCTCCTTTCCCCTCCTCTCCTAGTGTGTCTTGTATAAAAAACCAAAACAAATATAAAACAACACAAATAAAAAAAGGCTCTTTTCAGAGCCGCCTTTCACAGTTAAAAAATAGAAGTGAAAATAAATGAAGAAGGTCCCTGTGTATTTTTTAGAGGTCTGCAGACAGTCAGTGGACATCTAAAATTTTGCGGTGCTACCCTATCATAACCATTGCAGTTTTATCTGGGAGGAAGTGGTGGCTCTGAAAAGAGCCTTTTGGCGGTGTTTGTTTGTGTCTGAAAAATTTTAAATGCTCAACACCTACTACAAAATGGATGCTGTAATTCAAAAAAAGGTCTCAATGCATTTTGTACATTTCTCAGAAAAATCTGATTGCGAAAAATGTATGTACTACGAAACATAATATTTTCATTGTGAAAAGAGGACATGCAAAAATCTCTTAGGGCCTCATTACACGGTAGGCGGTAAGGGTTTACCGGTACAGGTATTTTACCGGAACCGGTAAATCCTTGCCGCCTTACTACGAGGTCCCTTTGCGGGTTGGGGAATTTAACGCCTGCTTTTTGCAGGCGTTAAAAAACAACCCACAAAGGGACCAGGGAGCTAATTACGGTACCGCAATTTGCGGTGCCGTAATTAGCACCTTCCCCATTCCCATAGAGCCCTATGGGGCAAAAATGGGAATGGGGAAGGGCAATGGGGAAGGGGGAATAACCGCCCCACCAACCTTGGAATAGGGCGGTAATTCCCCTTTCCACCAAGGCGGTGCTGGTATTTTACCGGTATTTTTATTAGCACCTTGGTCCACCGCCATCCGTGTAATGAGGCCCTTAGAAAGGCACAAACAGCCTTTTTGACATTGCGCCTTGCTTTCTCCATTTGTGGACCAAATGAAGAAGAACAAAGCCACATTTGTCTCTGCGCAATCCATGAAAAAATTACTTGAGAATTTGAAAACATGTCCATGACCTTCCCAAGTCCTTCTTTCATTGCAAATTGCAAAGAAATTCCAGACACATGTCCTAAACTGTTCCCCCCACAATGAATTACAATTATGTCTGGATGTTGCTCTGTCTCCAAAGTAGCACAGAGAGGAAGCAAGTCCAACCACTTCATTCCACGTACTCCATGCCAGTGCACTTCCACATGTGGGAATCCAAGATCTACAGCTACTCCACAGCTTTCTGCATGCACCTTCAACCAATGTATCCACAAGTCTCCCAAAATCCAAACAATCTGTTTTCTGAAACACACAGCCATAGCTATCTGTTCTTCTCTCAGCAAAAAAAGTATCTGAGAAACTCTCTCCTGGCACAACACACCCACTAAACTTTCCTGACCAATCCCTTTCTCTGCTCATTCTCATTTGCATGGCTCCCCAACGCAAAATCCCCAGATGTAACATCCGATGTCTGCGGACTACCGCCATGTGCGTGGACATATCGTACATGGACAGTCCTACCATTTCCATTTGACTTTCTGTGCCATTTCCTCATTGGATATAGCTAAGCAGTCACATGAACATCCACCAATCACATCCAAGACCCCTACATCTAACTGCATCATCATAGATCAGCACTTTAAATGTACTGTTAATCTCTCTGAGCTTAGTTACAGAAATAGTGGTATTCAGTGGTACATTATGAATGCCACAAGGCATACAAATGATATTTTGGTTGGTACAGTTAGTCATTACAATACAGTTTATGCATTAAGAACATATGATATGTATTCAACTGGTGCGACGCATCTTATGTTAATAAGATACTTTTCATGATTTTGAGGAAGGCGCTGAGGGTCAATGTCAATTAAAAAATCTATGTCTAAATTAAAAAACAGTGCTATATTCAAACAAAATTACTTATTTGTTTCCTTTACAATTGCAGTGAAGACCATTCTCCTGAAAAGAAGCAGCCAAATTTGAAGTACAAAGAACAACTAAGAAGAAACCTGCTCATTTCAGAAAAAAAGTACCTTGAATACCACCATATCATTTATACTATTATTCAAACACACTGTAAGGTTAATTCATGCTATTTCTGTGCCTACAAATAGAGATTGTGCACCATTCTGTCTACAAATCCCCATTTCTTAAACAGAGATTTACAGGCAGAATGACACACAATTTCTTATTTTTCGACACACAAATGACCTAACTCAGCCCCTAGAATTTTGATATTATAGATCAAACAACTGTTTTAATTGTATACCATTAGATTTACTACCATCAGCTTACTTTCTACTATCATCTGAACCCCAGTTTAGTAGCACATAAATTCAAGAATACCCACCCCAACTAGTTGTAGTTGCCCAATGCACAATCACACACCATTACATACATCTTTATCATCTTACTCAGACACTCATGCACACAGCACACATACATTAAGAACAGCCAACCCATACCTTCTTTATTTTTTCAACAGACCCTAAAGAATGCCTACCAAAAATCAAGTCTGTAGAAAGCAACGGAGAAGCAGAGCAAATGAAAATAGAGGTGTCCAAAACAAGCATCAATCTCCAGCAGAATTTGTAAAAAAAGTTAAAATAAAACAGCTAATACAGTCATTTAGAGAAACAAAACAAGCTTCAACTACAGAAAGTTTCCCTACTCTATCAAAATGTAAAACAAACCACAAAACAATTAACAAAAAGTCAGCTACCACTAAAGATAAAATTGCTCCTATAAATCTTGATATAGTGCAAACTAAGCATACCAAAAAAAGTATTTTAGCAAAAATGCTCCATCACAGAGTCCTTCAAAACCTTATAAAACAGGAGAGAAATCAAGCTCAACCCTTAAAACCTATCGTAAGAAATTAATCTTAGAAGCGTTGATAGACAATGCAATCCTTCTCAAAAGAAAGTTATTTATTTTAGTGTTAAACAAAATGAAACCACTAACAAAACTAATGACTAAATTACAAATAAGACTTCTCAATAAGGGAAATGTCAACAGAAATAACTTCTTAAGTATCTGTGGAGGTGAATGGAGTCACACTACAAGCACAGAACCATACTTTAATGAAGAACCATACAAACAAATGCAAACAAATACAATTGCCATACATAGCAGTGGACAAGGTGGTGAATAAGTTAATAATACCATAATGGAACAAGAAATACTGCTTACAAAAATATCCCCAGAAAACTTGGAATTACCTCTCCATTCAACTGAATCAGAACGTCTAGTGTACAAGTGGCCATACAGTCAATGTGTAACATTCCCAAAGAATCTTTCGAGTCTTTACGCCAATTCCTCAATCAATATGTGAAAGGCAAAGACAAAATCAAAATTGAACTACTGCAAAATATGAATACCTGCCCAGTGCGCAAATACACAGGACTACAAGGACATTCATTGGCCTGCATTTCAGGACCTACTGCAAAACCACCTTCCATTATATCAAAATGATATCAACACATCATGTAACTATAAGAAATCTAGTCTATAAACTGTACTTTGCTAAAAGTCCTGCTTTAGCACTAGCCAATTTAAATAACATTCTTCTACATGGTACAGCAAAAGACCTACTTGAATAAATTGACTATATCCAGAAAAAATATTTTGGAAGTGAAAGCCACTTACAGAATGAAATAGCTTTAAAGCAAATTAGCAACAATTCTATGCATGGCAACCTTCTACTACACACATACAAAAATGAAATATTGAAATTTAAAAGTACATCTGCTGAACTACCAAACCATGTGTGTGTATGTTGCCGTAGAACGTTTATAAAAGTAACACAAAAACTGTAGACATAACATACAAAATAGAAGACAAGGAAGATTCTAAATGGTTTGAATTAGCTTTATACCTAATAGCAGAAAACAAATACGAAATAACTGACCCCTTAATACTTTGCAGTTACTGCACTACAAAACTTGACAACAACCAAACTCCTTTACGTGCTATCACAAATAATTTGAAATTATTTCCACTACCAAAACCCCTACAGCAACTGAATTTATATGAGAGCATCATAATTCAAACAGTGCACCCATTTCAAGCAATAATACGTCTTCAACCAACAACAGCAAAATTACCTTACTCTGAATTAGTGAAAGGTATTCAGGGAAAAGTAGTGTATTTACCATTAGATCTAAAAGAAAATGAGCACACTCTAGGAGTGCAACGTCCAATGGAGCAATATTTAATTATCTTAGTAAATGGTGTACTTACAAAAGACAAACCAATTTGCCAACAACTGGTAGATTAACATAAAGTTAGACAAGCCTTGCAATATCTAAAAGACAATAATGAATACTACAAAGAAAGTAATATTGAAGAAAACTTGAAGGATACAACTGAAATAATTCAAGAGACACAATTATATGCTACACTTTATTTGTAATAAAACTGCTCCTCTCCTTGGAGAAGTGCAACACTTCTTTTGGAGAAAAGAATACCAAGCCAGAGGAGCACCACATATCCACATGCTTTTATGGATTAAAGATGCTCCTAAATTTGGTCAAGACAGTGACACCAGTCTTTTACAGTTTATTGAAAAATATGTCACTTGTGAAATTCCATCAGAAGCAACCAATAGTGATCTTCATGCACACATTTTACAATTTCAAAGACACAAATGTGGCAAATATTGTTGTTGCAAATACAAAAACAAAGGGAAATACTACACCAAATGCCACTTTGGTTTCCCTAGACCGGTTACAAAAACAGGTCAAGTGAACAACTTCATGTCTTCAGTTAGACATAGTGTTAAAGGTAAATCACCTAAAAATACATATTACATAAAAGGAACAGAAGAATAAAAATACATCAATGATTACAATGCAATCATTGCCCACTTATGGAATGCTAACATAGATGTGCAGTACATTGCAGACAATTCCACTGCAGTTGCACGATATGCTACAGCATACTTAACCAAAGCAGAAAAAACAGAGCTCCAAGACCTTTGGAATGACCTGTCATCAGACAAAACACTGTCTCAGAAATTATACAGCTTGGGTATAAAAATGCTCTCCCATAGAGAATGTGGCTCCTATGAAGCAGCAGATTGTTTAACTGGTAGTGCTTTGTATGGAACATCTGAAAATATGGTATGGCTAAGTCTTGGTCCTGCTAAATCTAGAAAAAGAGTTCTAAAATCATATGAAGATATAGAAACAATAGCCAAACATGATCCCAACAGCCAAGACATTTTAAAAAACAATTTACTGGACACATACTACCCAAACAGAAGTACCACTTTGGAAACCATGTGTACATACCACATAGCTCAAATCTTCACATACAAAAATAATATAAAACCCGATGAAAAAAAGGTAAATACAGAGTGACAAATTGTGAAGGTAGCTTAGTAAAACTCACCAAACCAAATTTAATTAATCATCTCAAATTGTCATTAAAGACTCCTCAACATAAAGAACTATATAACGTGTCCCTACTACAACTCTTTAAACCATGGAGAAAAGAAGAAGAAATACTAGATAACTATGACTCCTATGAAGACGCTTTCAAAGCAAATGAAAGCACTATAACTGATGTAAACTTTACACAGTACAAAACAATGGTGCACAATGAACAGCAACACAAAGAAGAACTCCAGGCCCAACTAGATAAGGACACCCCTGACAGTAGTCAACCTTCTGTAACAGGAAGCCAAGAACCACTGGGAGAGCCACTAATAAGAAATGAGGCAGAATTAGCTATGCCAAAAGTAGAAAACACCATGTGTCAGTATGAAGATAATGAAGACTTAACTATACTACAATCAAAACTAAACAATGAGCAACGTAGCATTTTTGAAGAAGTAACAAAATAAATTGCACATGGTGTACAACATGAAAACAAAGAATGCACCTGCTAAAATTACAAACCTATACTACTGTACGTCAGTGGTGAAGTTGGTTCTGGAAAAACATTCTTAATCAAAATCATCAGTAAGGTCCTTCAACAATTGACAAACAACAAACTGCAAGCTGCTGTCACTGCCCCCACAGGTTTAGCTGCCTACAACACAGGTGGTGTCACTTTACACGGATTACTACTCCTGCCAGTAGAACACCAAAACAAACTAGACTATTACAAATTTTCTAGAGAAGCTGCAATGGAACTGCGCAGAGTATTAAAACAAATGAAAATGCTACTAATAGATGAAGTGAGCATGGTCTCCATCCTAATGTTGGCCCTGATTCACCTCAGATTACAAGAAGTACTCAAAACAAAAAACTAAGAGCTCTTTGGAGGAAAACACATTATTGTTTTCAGAGATCTTCTTCAATTGACACCAGTGAAAGGTGAGCCTATTTTTAAAACCTTAGGACACAAACTCTGCCGTAAAACTATTGGCAGCATTGGAAATGTCAACCTTTGGCAACATTTCCAATAAAGAGAATTAACAGAAAACATGCAGTGATCTGCCGATCTCACTTATGCCAACATCTTAAAAAGTATTAGAGTTGGTATATTATCTCAAAAAGCACAAGCAATATTGAAAACCTGGCACATTCATGCACTTCATGGCGATAATGCATGTGCTATGGATGTTATGGAACAAGTAGCCCACAAAAATGTCAATTGTATGGCCTTAATGCCAACTCTTGCAAGCTCTTTCAAATTCAATGAAACATTGTTAAAAAAAGAAATGCAACCAATAATTGAAATTAGCGCCAGAGACAAACTAGACATACATGGTATGACACTACCCATGTGTGAACAAGCCACAATGAGACTAAATACTTTAGAAAATTCAATCTCCAACACAGCTGGATTGGAAAAAATATTAAAATTATCCTTAAATTGCAGAGTAATGCTTAAACGTAACCTTGACGTGGATCAACGACTAGTTAATGGAGCACTGGGTACAGTTGTTGGCTTTCAAACATACCCACGTGACAACAACATTCAGTTTGTCAATATTCTCTTTGACAAACTTTCAGAAGTGAAAAGGATAGGATGCTCAACAGCTCGATTCCTTCTCTTCAAAGACATGTATGTATGCAGAGAACAATTTTCTCTAACTCTTGCATATGCAGTCACCATTCATAAATCACAAGGTCTTACCCTAGAGAAAGCATTGATAGACATTGGTAACACAGTCTTTAAAGAAGGCATGAGCTACGTAGCACTATCACGCTTACGTATGCTTGACAGTCTATTTCTAATTAACTTTGATGCAAGTAAAGTAAACACTGATATTCCATCCATTTCAGAATAACATAGACTTCGTTCACTATACACCCTCCATCTAAAAACATATCCTATTCCACAAAAAGTAAAATGTTCTTAAAGAAAACTAAATCAAACAGAAATGCAACAGGATGTCACTGCAAATCCTCCGAAGCGATTAAAGAAACTAATACTTCATCAAGTACCACAATCAAAAAAGAACCTATTAGGGAAAGTAAACCAGGTACTTCTTCAAAGAAGGAAGACAAACTCCAAAAAAAGCACTCAGATACAGAACTACCTGGTCCATTTAAACTTTCAAATGTAATTGGTGTAAGTTGCTACGCAAATGTAGCAATGAATATTCTATTTCAATTACCACCAGTAGTTGACAACATTTACTTACACAGTACAGACCAATTGTGTTTGCAAATGTTAGTACTTCATAGAAACGCAACAAACAATCCTGACAACACGTATAGTGTTTATGGAATAAGACAACAATTAGACTACTGTGCTGGAATGGTGAAATTCACTATAAACTCACAGGAAGATCCACAAGAATTTCTCATGTACTTACTACAAGTACTGGAAAACAGAAACATACCTATAAATGAAATCTTCCAGATTTCATACATGTGGAAACATACATGCACTCTGTGCAACAATGTGACACAAAAACACATTCCCAATGAGCGCTTTATGTATGTATCAATACCTAATTGTGAATCCGTTCCATTTCAGCAACTTGTACAAAATGCAAACCATGGTAGATTATGTACTATCTGCAATTCGGATAATCGCTCCACCTTACTAATACAAAGACATAGTAAATACGTAATACTAATGCTTCTACGTTACAATGCAGATGGCACCAAAAACAACTTCAAGCTGACTGGATTCACACATTGTCAAGTATCACTTGGTAAAAAAACCTTCACAACAATAGGTATAATCTACCGCACAGGAGCCACAACCAATGCAGGTCACTATGCTGCATATATAAAAAAAAAGGTGGATGGTTCGAATGTAATGATAGTACCATTACTCTAAAGAAGAGATTACATGCAAATCGTACAAACGCTTATTTAATGTTCTTAAAACCAAAATTTATTAACTAAACTGTACTTAAACATTAACTAAACTTCTATTAAAAAACTATAAACTGTTACAATATGTCAACAGCTATAAAACTGCTCCAAGATTCTACAACAACTAAACAGATAAATGAATACCACTAAATTATATCAAACAATAAACAGTTAGAATACGCCAACTGGTATCTAACTACCCCAAAATTTTACAAAATCCAAACAGATAAATCAATACCACTTCATTATAACAAAAAACGGACTGTTAGAATATGTCAACAGGTATCTAACTGCTCCAAAAATCTGCAACAAGCCAATATATAGAGCATTAGCCAGAAACAACAAGTGCACACTGAAAACAAAGAAACAAATATACTGTAACAACAAGTGCACAGTGAAAACAAACAAACAAATATACTGTAGCATAACAAAAAAAGTTTTTTTTTTAATCCAACAGACCCAATGATTTTAGCAACAAAGACAGAAACTGAGCAAATTGCACAGTACACTGGTTTGTAATCTACTAAATATGAGGGTAAAAAAAAAAAAATGTTTATTATTCAATGTTATAAGTCGTTACAGCTTATCACACCCATAGTGGCTTATAACTTTGTTGCTTATAAATGTGTTCTTCAATCCCAAAGTTATAAGCCACTATGGGTGTGATATGCTGCGGTGGTTGTGGCCGGAGCCTAGAGTCTTGGGAGCATGGCCATGGCCATGCACCCAAGACTCTATGCCCTGGCCACAACCACCGCAGCATATCACACCCACAAAGTCAAACATTTTAACTATGCCATATTGGCACTTTTAATGTCCGCGGACATGATGAGTGTTCTTAGAACAGTTTCAACTTGCCTACGAACAGTACGGACAGGCATAGCGTCCTCAGGACACCCCCATTTTGTTTATTTACGAACATCCCAGGACACATAATGTGTTCTAAGAACACTTTCATCTTGCCAGCGAACAATACGGAAAGCGTCCTCAGGACACCCCCATTTCGTCCATTGACAAACATTTCAGGACACTGCATGTGTTATTAGAACAGTTTCAACTTGCCTGCGAACAAAACGGACAGGCATACTGTCCTCAGAACACACCCATTTCATTTATTTTCAAACATTTCAGGACACCGCGAGTGTTCTTAGAACAGTTTCAACTTGCTTGCGAACAATACATACAGGCGTAGTGTCCTCAGAACACCCCCATTTCGTTTATTTACAAACATCCCGGGACACTTCATGTTTTCTTAGAACAATTTGAACTTGCTTGCCAACATGTGTTCTTAGAACAATTTGAACTTGCTTGCGAACAGTACGGATGGGCATACCGTCCTCAGGACACCCCCATTTTGTTTATTGACAAACATCCCAGGACACATGATGTGTTCTTAGAACAGATTCAACTTGCCTGCGAACAAAACAGACAGGCTTACCGTCCTCAGAACACACCCATTTAGTTTATTTTCGAACATTTCAGGACACCGCAAGTGTTCTTAGAACACTTTCAGCTTGCTTGTGAACAATACGTACAGGCGTAGTGTCCTCAGAACACCCCCATAACATTTATTTAGAACATTTCAGAACATCTGCGTTGTCCGCGGACAAAGCAAACACAACAGGGGGGTCTACCACCTAAATAAATACAACATTTAACCCATCTCTTACTCCCCCACCCTCCCCAAACACTTTTACACACCAACACACTCTACTAAATAGTATTTTTTCCACCAAGTTTCACCGCTGTGTCCGCGGACGTCCACGAATCTAAGATGGCGGGCGTTCCCGAAAATCTGACGCGCTTCATGCTCTTCACCGTCCAATCAGCGAACACGTTGCAGGTCCGCGGACATGGCGGAAGCCGGTTGGCCAATCAGGACACTGTTCACATAGCGAACAGGGAAATTTGTCCACGGACCGAACATAGATATCACTAATTTTTTGTGACCTACTTTTTGGTCATTTTTTAAAAAACTACTGGACGAATTTTCACCAAATTTGCAAAAGCATGCTTTCGGGACCAAGCCGCTGCCCTTGGTCTAAATTTGGTGAAAATCCGTCCAGCAGTTTGGACTGTAGGCGTGAGCAAAGTTTTTTCCCCATTCAGTCTATGGGAAAAAATAAGTTTTGGGACCCCCCCCTATAACTTTACCCCCCTGGACCAAACCTCACCAATCTTAAAACTCAGAGTGACCCATATACTTTTTTTTGCAAAGTGAGGATTCATCCAGGGGGAGCGAAGTTATAAGCCACCCAAAAAGGGCTCTTCCCATGGAAACAGCAACTTAACCATAACTAACCATAACTACCGTGACTGTGTAATATATTCACTGAAAAGCTTTTTTAAAGGATGTTATGGTTACAAGTAAAACCGAAAACCACCAGAAATTCACCAGTTATGGTAAGATAAGCAACCATAACTCATGCCCCCTCAGTGTACTGCTAAGACTAACACCCAGGACATGAAAGATGACATCACAAATGTCATTGATGACATGATATGATATGATATGATATGATATGATATGATATGATATGATATGGTATTTGTAACGCACCTATACACAAGTCATCACTGATGACATCACATATCTAGGCCACTTGTTTTTTTTTACTGGCATGATTAAGCTCATTTTTTGTTTTTACTGGCAATGAGAAGTTCCAACATGTAAAATGTGCTATATATCTACACATTAACAATTTTATATGTTCTTAAAGTACTTTACTTAGACTTTAATCTGAGGCCATAGTGAACATAGATGGGGAAATAAGCATTTCTTGAACACACACATAATGTGTGTACATGATGATTAACTCTAATGTTATTTTCACTTTTTGGTACTGTTTTTTCTTTCTTCCTTACTTTAGTTTCCCTGTATTTGCCTCTACATTGTGCATTTTTATATTTGTTTTTTCTACTTACACAAGTCTGTGGTAAGATGATTTCAATTGTTAACTATGTATTCCATGTTTAACATTACTCAAAACTCTCATAAGGAAGCATTTATTATTTAACTATTGGAAATTACCAAATTAAAAATATTGTACTTCTATGGTGCATGATGCAACCATTGCCTATATATGTGTAAGATTAGGTTCCTCTACTAACAACAACACTAGAATAAAATGATTTGTTTACATGAGAACATTCTTTAATACATTAAGTAGTTCATAATTATTCTCCCAATCATCCCTAACATCTTGTTTCCAACATAATAAACTGAACCCCTTGTAGGGACTGTTTATTAAAATTAATGAAATATGCAATGTCATCAATGAAATTTGTGATGTCATCTTTCATGTCCTGGGTGTTAGTCTTAGCAGTGCATGGTGGTGGCACAAGTTATGGTTGATGAGTTTACCATACCTGGCGAATTTATGGGAATTTTAGGTTTTACTTGTAACCATAACATCCCTTTAACAACGTTTTTTCATTTAATTTCATAGTTTTTTATCAGTGCAACTTAACTATAACCTTCCTTAAACAAAGTTTTTTCAGTGAATTTCATGGGTTTTTACCAGTGCACGCTAATTTCCGAAAACATACTACTGTCATACTTACCCCAATATAGCAATTTCTTTTCCAATTTACAATGTTTCACCTTAAAACTCTGCCCTTTCCCACCTTCTAGTATCATTTTTAACACTTCTATTCACTTTTTACATCTTTTTCCACAGTTTTTGTGATCGTCAATATACGCAAACGACTGACATCATCACAGACATTTCGGACAGTGTCACGTGACCACACACTCATGCACGGCATGATGACGTGTCCACAAACATGTCCGCGACTCAGACAATCTGGCCACTGCCATGGTGACCGCTATACTTCAGTCACCACTGGTTTACCACTATTTGTTGTACCTACATTATGAAACTTTTTTAAAAAATAAGACACAGACACATTTGCTAAACCATGCGTCTAAGTCTTTGCCAATGCTCCTTGCACAATTTTGCTGAAAATCCACCCATGTTTTATTTTTTGAAAAGTGTCAAAATGTATGTACATAAAATAGTCATATAACTTAGCTCCCAGTTGACAAAATACATTCAGACTTTGCAGAAAAATTAAAGGTTGGTTATATAATCTTTCAAAAAATGTGCACATTCGTCAAATGTCAACAAAAGTCATAACACTTCTAATAATATTAACCCCCCCCCTTTAATGTTGCCCTCTCTTCAAAATATCCCACCAAACTTTGCAACAACATTCATATCTGGTTCTTTAACCATTTTGCAAACATTTGTGCAGATTCGTGAAATGGCACCAAATGTATAAGCCTTTCAAATATTTTGGGACCCCCTCAGATTGTGTTCCCTCTTGACAAAACAACACCAGACTTTGTAGAACCAATTAAGGTCACGCCTAGAATAATATCACAATATTTCATACAGTTTCATTGATTGGCACCAAAGTTATATGCCATCCAAAAACTGCTTTTCACTAACATGTATGGAGGCCCCCGAACATCTGAGATATTCGCGAACATCACAGGGCTGTCCCCAAACAGTTTGCGCACATCGAAGAGGAAAAACCACCCTTTTTGTAGATTTTTATGGCCACATCCCATTCTCATAATCCCCTCACCTCCCCAGAGATTGTTTCATTAGTTTGCCAAGTGCAATGTGTGTTTTTTCACATGTTTTTACCACGATGTTCGCAGACAACGGCTGCTGTCCACGAATCCAACATGGCGGGCATTTCCAAAAAGTATGAGTCAACATGCGCTTTTCACCATCCAATCAACGGACGCGTCCGATGTCCGCGGATATCACATTGCCCTTCGGGCTAATCAGAGGCCCATCCATGGACCGAACAGGGAAGTGAGGCCGTGGACCAAATCCAGATATCACTCATTTTTTTAACCTACTTTTTGGCCGTTTTAAAAACAAATACTGTACGTATTTAAACCAAATTTACAAAAGCTTTCGGGACCAAGCTGGTGCTCCTGCCGCAAATCTGGTGAAAATCTGTCCAGTGGTTTGGCCTGTAGGCATGAGCACAATCTTTTTTTTCCATTGGGTCTAGGGGAAAAAATTACTCATTTTGGGACCCACCCTATAACTTTGCCCCCCTTGATGAAACCTCATCAAACAACGCAGAATAAATTTGACGGGTCCGTGTATGTTTTTTGCAAAGTTTTGCGAGGATTCGTCCAGGAGGGGCAAAGCTATAAGACGCCCAAAAAGTGCTCTCCCTATGGGTTGAGCAACTTAACAATAACTCCACACCAGCTACCGCAGGCCGTGTAATATGTATAATTTTTCTAATAACAAATTAGTTGAAAAACTATTCCAGACAAACCCTGCATTTATGCGTTTGCTTAAAAAATCCATGAGTTCCCTACTTTTGTGGCAAACCTTGTGTTAACATTAGATTTTCAAATACATAGTGTTGCTTTCAGTCAAGACACACCTGGCGTTTCATATTTGAATGGCAACATACGTCTTGAGCAGCCATGTAAACATATTTCAGGTCGTGATAGGTCAACTGTGATGTGAAAAACAGCCCTGTGCCATGGTACTAACTCCTTGGATACTTGCTGGTGTTCACACTGCAGGAGCAGAGAGGGCACGCGCTGCTAATGATATAATTCGGATCAAAGCACTGCCATACTCATTCAAACGGTCTGCTGCCTTTCTTCGTTAACCGGAGGAGAAGCAGACAGTCAATAAGTATTGTGCTAATAATGTGTGGGGTACATAAAAGAAGGCTTTTAGAAGAACAAAAGTTCAAAGCAATTATCTCAAGTGTACACCTGCTCCAGTGGGCATCCCCACAAAGCTTTGCCAGGCACGTGGATTTACCCAAGCCTTTTTACGTTATTTGATATGTGTAAACAGTTTTACTTTACTAGCCTTTGATGCTTTACATCACAGCATGTTAACCCCACGTTGGTTCCTTTCTCTTTTCAGAACTCTGGTCCCTTTGGAATTGTACAGAGGCCCTTAATGAGTGTTTGAGATACATTCGCCTCTCAAGGGGAGGCCTGACAGAGCGGCTCTATATCTATCACGAGGAGGCCTCAAATCATCCAAAACTATCTGCGCCATCAAAGAAAACCGCAGACATACGTCGAGTGAGCACATTAATGGCAAACACGTAGCGCGTGCGCGTGCACAAGCATACGGACAGCATTTACATCGTTTAGGGAGAATTTTGTATATCAAAATAAATACTATAATCACGCTGAATAGGTTTCTGGCATCCAATGGAAGAATCGTGATCCAAGGTGTTCTCGTGATATTTAAAGACAATAGTTATTACTTAATGTACGTTTTTACAATGATTCATATTTTTGTTTCATATCTCTCTTTCTATATATATATATATATATTAGTTGAAGCGATGTTGTAAAGGTGCCAGTTTAACACAATAAGGCCTCAGAAATAAGGTGGCTGTCGGAGGATACAACACTTAAACTTTGACCCCCTTCACTGGCCGCATCTATGTTATCACTTCAGGTGGTTATGTGCGATGATACTTAAAGGTCAATCTGAGAATATGCTTGCATGTTTGTGCGGCAAACGTGTATTTGTGCAAAGGAAGATGATGTACTCTTCTGTATAAACTTCTGACCTTTCAATGGCAAATACAATTGTAGATTTCTGGACCTTGAAGTACATTTTGAAAGGCATTCTTCATTATTTTTCGCATACAATGTTCTGCACTGGTAACTTGTTCCAGAGAAAGAGTGCATAGCAAGAAAAGGCATGTTTCCTGTTTTGTCACTCTTGCACTTGTTTGTTTCCAGTCTATGTTGTGGCTACTGCTGATGAGCTGGCTTCCGGAAAGGGTCCATTTCTCTGCGTGAGTAGAGTGGTGTTTTAGTTATGACTGCTATGCCGGTGATGCAGGTAGTCTTGAGAATGTGACCTGCTTAAAATGCTAGACAGTGTTGCTTCTTGAGGATGGAGGTAATGTGGTTGGCATTTCTTTTTCCTGTGATGAGTCATGGTGCAGCATGCTGGATGGCTTTCGGAGGGGCCCAGGTGGAGTCTGGCACTCCTGAATGTAGGGCATTGCCACAGTTCAGGTGTGAGACAGCCATGGCTGGGACAACTGTTCTGGAACTCATTCCAGGGATGAAAGACTTGACTTAGCCGAGGAGCACAACGTATTACCATCATGTTTGGGTCTTCTTGGAAATGTGTGTTTTGAATGCGAGGTCAGAGTGAATAGTAAAGCCAAGTGATTATGCACTGGATGAAAGTTGAGGCATGAATCCATTGAGTGTCATGTCATGCTGTTATGTCATCAGTGTGCTCATGTGCGGCACAATGGAGGGCGTTCAGAGTTAATGTGAAGCAGCTGGCAGCATTACCCACATTTCTGGACTTATATTCCATTGAACCGGTACCATATCGCCAACTCAAGTTCCATTTCTTTCACCAAATCTTGTGGGTTTACGTGCTCCGAACTGATTAAAGTCACTTGAGTCTTAACTAAAGTTGTTGCACTCACACCAGCTGCACAATTTGCTTATTTTATATGTTATATTACATAGTCATAACGTGATTCTCGAAGACTGTGAAAGTGTCTGGTGTAGTATCTTAAACCTCTAATTAAAAAACCTGCTTATCAATAATAATGGTATAGTAACTGTTAAGTATTTCAATCAGGCGATACACCCTGGCCTCAGCCTACTATGCAGCGCACAACCAAAATGCTTATTTTGTTATATATATAGTTTCGATATTTGAGTGATGCACCACTCATATCACACCCCTTTTCAAATACCCTGGGTCACGAGGGACCAGGAATCAGGCTTTGTTGGTAAAGGTAATATTTATTTATTTATTTAAAATTCAAATCAAACATATACTTTTTAATAGGGAGCAGCAATCACCAATGTGATGACAATAACAGATATGAAGGTATGTCATGCACTTACATTCACTCTCTAGCAACACAAATGGAAAACACTAGAGAAAAGAACACTAATGGCTTGTTTGGAAAGATAGCATTTAAGTTAGGATTTCCCCCTGCAACATTCCTCCCCCCACAAATAAGCAATTTCAAATAGACATAAGGAAACAGCAGGTAATCAGGAATGAGGAACAGGAAACAGAATTTGAATCCAACCTTCCTTCCCCAAACAAGAGAGAAAAATGGATTTGAAACCCTACTATTTAAAATGACGTTTCGTAAATGGCTGAATAAAACACTAAAAATGTGCAAAAATCCCTAAATCAGTACAAATTTCTATGGGAGCAACATGGAAAAGATACTAGCAGTCATAAGCAACGGTTTGAGCAAAAGTAAACAATTCGAATTTGAATGAAAGGTTGAAAATAATTTAGAATAAAAATAGCACGTGTAAAATTTTGCAAAAATGTTGATTCCTGCCTAAAATTAACCAAACGGTTTTTAATAAAAACGGGTGAAGTAGCTATTCAACTGAGGGAGATATGCAATGTAGAAGGAGAGGCGTATTTAGAAAAATCGGGTGGTGAAAACAAAAAACGAAACTCAGTTTGGGCAAGAAAATATCTACTATAATTTTACTCTAGATTAGACCATTCATGCTAGAATACCAAAAAGGGACACAGTAAGCTCTTGAGTTGATTCATGAATTCAACCCCAGATCCCCAGCGCCCGCCCTGGCAGAACCAGACCGACCACTCGAAATAGGATTCATAGTTTAGGATTTACACAAGATAAAAATGACTAAAGAAATGGGGCTTAGCAAGATAAATCAAGAACAGGATTGCAATAAGGATTCTGACAATGTTACAAGTTATTAAGGTAAGGATAGGATGGTTTAGAGAATGGGATAAGACAAGGCAAGGCAAGGTATGCTATGGTTTTCTATGATTCCTATTAATACTTACAGTCCACTTTAATTTAGGATTTTAGACCATCAAGGGTTCTGGATCACCACACGGATTCTAAATAAGCAGGCCTTCACACAACAATTTACTTTTAAAGAAGCGGTTGCCTCTCTATAGTCAGAAAAAGCACATTTTAGTATTTCTTTAAATTCGATTTTCATCTCCAGCAAATAAACATTTTCTGCAGCTATAGTTCTTTTCTTGAGTGCTGGAGTTGTTTTTCAGCATGGAGACATTTAAGAGGGATCTATTTAGAGTCTTTCTCTGAACAGCTGATTCTTGATACTTTTGCAATGAAAATAGACGTGCTTCCCGTGTAAAATGAAAACAAAGCCCCTGGTTGATTTTTCAAAGATACTTTTGACAGGAGCTGTCATTCAAATGAGGCCCGGTTCCTCTGAGACACAAGGGATTATCCTGGGCATTGCAGGGCCTTTTTAACCACAGTGGTTCATGAGAAATGGATGCATTTAGCGCCAAACAGCACTTTTAAGGTTGCAAGATGTCATTTTAAAGAGGCACTTTGGGTTATCAGCAAAGTAATGCTGCCTCTTTCACTTCACTCCATATTAAATGTTGCCGAGCACACTATCACATTCCTGCAGTGAATACTCTGTTTCACTCCACCTGAAATGTTTGTGGCAGGGTGGTGCAGCCATTTTCTGTTTGATGCAAAAATGCAGTTTTGAACTCTTAGCGCGCACAGGAGTCAGCGCAGCCATATTGCTGTTTCTTGCACCACTGCAGCAAAGTGATGTAGCATAGCACAGCTGAGTGGGTCAAAATATCCCACAGACCCCCCCCAACTTCATCTGGACTTCCAGTCATGGGGAAGTCGGGCAAGTGGTATTTCTTTTTCTTGAAAAAGCAGGTTCAGTCAGGTATGAGTCCTTCTTCCATCAGCGAATGCTGCAACACGCTCTCCTCGCTGCCACTGGTTGGAATGTGGAACGATACCCCCATCCTTCTCTCAGGTTTTCTTTTCTGGTGTGGAGCGACACCCCGGATTTCCTTGCGCTTCTCCTTTCGGGTCCCCGAGGAGGTCCTTCTTAGCAAGGACGGTACAACAAGAAAAATCTATAAAAGAGAACACAAACCGGTTACGGCAATTTCCCACTAACTGTCATCCAATCGGGATGACAGCAGTGGGATACGCATGTATTCAGTGACAATTGAAATATTCCTATGCTTCAGATGTATCCCCTATTGGGTTTTCTATGGACTCATCTATTCACTGCAAAGTGTGCCTGGGGTGGCAACTCTTTAGCTGATTGATGTGGACCCACTTCTCTTCTGTCAAGTCACCTTTAGGGATGCAGATTCTGTAGGCGACTGGTGAGATTTTGTCCACAATTTCAAAAGGTCCCCTCCAGGTAGGCAAAAATGTGCACTCTTTGGTCTGGTTCCTTTGGAAATTGTACAAGTAGACCCTGTCTCCTACTTGGTATACCTTTTTGGTTATCTTTAGATCATAGTGGTTCTTCATGCTGTCTGCAGATCTTTCTAGATTCCGCTGAGCATACGCAAAAGCATGTAGAAGGTGTTTTCTCAGATTCTCAACATACTCATGAGTTGTGGACGCATTTATTAGTGTCTGCTCTTGTGTTCTATAGAGCAGATGCTGGGGTAGCACCATCCTTCATACAGTCATCAGCTAAAATGGAGACATCTTAGTTGCAGAAGAAGGTGTAAATCTGATGGCTATCAGGTCAAGTGCTAATCAGATGTCCCAACTTGGCCCAGAGTCTGCCACAAACTTTTTTAGTATGCTCATAATGGTTTTATTGTACCTCTCAACTCCACCACTACAAGACCAGTGGTATGCAATGTGTAGTTTTTTTTTACCGCAAGTATCTCCCACATATTTGTCATCACTTCACTGGTGAAGTGACAACCTCGGTCTGACTTAATCCTTTGGAGTAGTCCAAAACGCGAGAAGATGTGATTGATCATCAGGGCAGCTGCTGTTTCTGCCTTGCAATTAAGGGCCGGGAGACATTCAGTTAACATGAACTTGTTACCCCTAGAGGAGCGAATCACAGGCCCAATGAAATCTACTTGTAAATCTGAGCAAGGCAGTGTCATCCCCTTCATTTGGAGGGGAGCTCGGTGTATGAGTGATATTGGCTGAAATTGTGCACATGCACGACACCCCTTCCAGTATTGGTCGAGGTCCTGCCCCATGTGTGGGCAGTATGCAACCTCTCGCAATATTTCTAATGTAGTATGAAACCCCCGATGACCGGCTGTGGCCGCATCATAGGTGTGACTTAGCATCAGGCTTCAGAATGAGGTAGGGACCACCCACTGGTCAAAGCCAAATATGGATCTCCTCATCAACAAACCCTCTTGGATTCGGAACATTTTTGGACATTTCATCAACACTCTAAGGTCCTCTTTCCCAATGCAATCGGTATCCATCAGGGGAAAGTTCTCAGGGTCCTCAATGTGTTGATAAATCTTCCCAATGATTGGATCCCCTTTTTCTGCCGTGACTAAATCAGCATCTGGGGTCTCCTTACTCCACTGGGCAGTTGAGAGTTCATTGTGAGCATTTGTCTGGGACCTAGTGATAGCACTGACCTGGATTTCCCCCAACGGGGACTCAATCTCAAGGCGATCCCCTTAGATGGCTCCGGTTTTGGCCAGTTGATCCGCTAGGTAATTTCCAGTTTTGTCTGGTCCCTCCATTCTGGAATGATCCTTGATCTTTTTTCAGTAGATGGTCATCCCACTAGAGGTGACCAGATCATCAATATTTTGCATTAACTTTCCATGCTTGAGTGGTTTGTTGTTAGCACATAGCATGCCTCTTGTTTTCCAATTGACCAGGTGCTCCACAAACCAGTTCTGGACATCATTGATTATGAACAGTTTGTGGAGTTGGTGTTGGACAGAAGTGAGAATGGCTTAATGAACTGCCATCAGCTCTGTGACCTGACTTCTACGGGGACCGATTTTGTACCCTGCAGAGGGTTCCGAAGCATCATTCCTCGAGACAGTTTTCTCTGGCACAATCATGCAAGTCAGCCAGACCTGGCGCGAGGGGACTCTTCTTGTTTTGGCCATATCTGACCTCTACAGGAAAGCCTTGCATTGACAGAATCCAGGAAGTAATTCTGGAATGACTCACATTTATGGCCCAGATTCTGTCACTTTGGAGATATTGCAGAGGCTGGTGTGGAGTCTCCATATATGTTGCCCCTGGATGAATGGGCGGTAATTTTTCAATGCCCACACCATTGCCAGGAGTGCCTTCTCACAATCGTTGAATTTTTCCTCCACAGAGGATAAAGTCTTGCTTGCATAGGAGATGAGTTTGTTGACCTTGTCATGCTTTTGATATAATACTGCTGTCAAGCATGTATTCGAGAACCCTGTCTTCAAGAAGAACTCCTTGTTTTTGACAGGGTAAGCTAGACAAGGTGCTTGTGAGAGGCTTCTTTTGAGTTGATTTACTGCCTTGGCTTGCTCTGGACCCCACTCCCACTCTACCCCCCCTTCAACAGATGGATCAGGGGTCTTATGATCTCTGCGTAATCCTCAATGTACTTCCTCCTGTAACAAGTCAGTCCAAGGAGGCTCCTTAGCTCACGTAGAGTTGTGGGGTCTTTTAGTTTCAGTAGTGCTTCCACTTTCCTTTCCTGGGGACAGAGACCTTCAGGAGTTATCTCATGTCCCAAGAAATTGACACGGGTCCTGCACCACTGTGCCTTTTGGAAGGATAATTTTGCTCCGGCAACCCTCAACTGGATAAGAACATAACGGATTTCCGCTGTGTGTTCCTCCACAGTTGAGCTTTTTATCAGGACATCATCTACATAGGCCAGGTTACAACTTTTGCCCAAGTCGGGCATGGCCTTGTGCAAGAAGATGTTAAATTCATTGCCGGAGTTGATGTGTCCGAAGTGAGTCCAGGTCCATGTATACTGCTGCCCCCCGAAGGTAAAGGCCAGCTTGTATTGGTCCTCCCTACTGACAGGTATGGTCCAGTACCCATTGGTCAGGTCAATGGCAGTGTATACCTTTGACCCCTGGATCTGGGCCAGCCCCATGTCAATGTAGGGGAGAGGCCATCGGGACATGTAGACCCGTTTATTCAGCTCCCTTAAGTCAGCACATAGTCTCCACTGGCTGTTCGGTTTTAAAATCCCAGCACCGGATTATTAAAGGTGCTGTGGACTGGACGAATCATCCCACGGGACTCAAGGTTTTTGAAAATTTCCATCAGGGACGCCATGGATGTGAGAGGCAAGCGGCATTGCTTCACAAACACTTGAGTCATACAAGGGTCCTTGGGAATTGTTGTTGTATGGATTTCGGTGTGACCAAAGTCATATGAGTCCACCGCAAAGAGATCTTGAATATCTAAGAAAACTTGTTTCAACTTTTGCTTTTGCTCCAGAGTCTCACAGGCATCAGCTAGGTTGACTCTCTCTTCAACCATTTGCGTGAAGCCTGGAAAGACTTCTGGTTTGGCTATTTCAGCGGCCTCCTCCAGCTGGGTGGGGAGGTCCCTGGTTAAAGTATTGACATGGACAGAAAGTTTCAGGCAGGGGAGGCAGTCCTTGTGGACGTGGAAGATCCCCTCATCCCTTCTGAAGTCACAGGTCACCTCTCCCTCACCATAAGGGCAGGAAGAGTACACCAGGAAATTCCCCCCTTGCCGGGTGAATATCCTGTCTGGTGTTATGTCATTGTCGCTATCACTGTCAAAACAGTCATTGGGGTTTAGTCCTACCAGTTCATTACCTAGATCTATGGAAAAATGGCAGTCATGACACGCCATTCCAATAATGGTACCTGCGCTCAGAGTGATACTCCTATGGTCGCTGTTATCCATCAATATTGGAATGGTGTTGTGTTCTACATTGACTAATGGGGTTGGGTTTAACCCCAACCCTTGCTGTTGGTTGGAGATGGGTGTTGAGGTGAACATATGCGTCAGGATTTTGCAGTTTTTGTCCTCTTTTTATTTTTAATTCAAGTGGGAATAGTCGTGCCCGTCCTGGGATTGTGATTTCCTCTCCGATTTGAACTTCAACTGCATACAGCAGCAATTGGGCTGACCGAAATGCTTTAAATGCTTTTTCTGAATCATCAAAGTCCATGGGATTACTCCCTAATCGGGACCAGGCTTTGTAATTTATCAGGTCCAAATTAATGGCAAAACGATTGAGAATGTCACTGCCTAAATAGAATGCAGTAGGGGCATCTCGCACAACCCAACAATTATGTACTATGCCTTTTTGCCTATATACATTTTGAGCATAAACCTGCTAGGCATTGTTTGGAATTGGGAGTTTCCAGGTCCATTTCCCATTTCTCGATCAATTTAAATGTGGGAATGACTGGATATTTTGGGAGTTTTCAGAGCATGGCTTCGGTGATGAAGCTCTTACCGTTGTTCATGCACACTCGGGCGAGAACAGATTCCTTCCCCTAATTTAACTGAATAGGGATGAATAACTGCTCTCTAATTTTCTGAATGTCAGCTAAACTTTGAGCTGGTTTCTCATCACTCATGACTATGGAGTTGGGAGTTTCTGACTGTGAATTACTATAGAATGTCAGAGTATTTCCTTCCAGTGTGGAATGCCACTTGAAACTGGAAGGAAGTGGCATGGTAACTTAGGGTGAGACCCAAAGTTAATTTATGCAAAACAAAGGGGAGTCTGGGAATCTCTCTACCAGCACGAACACAGCCCAATGACCTGTAATGAGGCCCAGTGTCTTTCGGTGTGCTGTCAGGGGCCCTTATTTATCATGCCAGATAACATCATTACTGTATATGGCAGGGGCAGGCTTACTACCCACACCCATAATGCTAGGATTGGGCAAGAATAATAGTTTCAGCCTTGCCACAGCTGATTGGATCACAGAAACAGATTGTCATGTTTATGAGTTTATTTTTACAATGTCTGGAAACCTCCCCTAGCTACTGGAATCAAAATCTAATTTTGCCACAAATACATATTTATGCAGTTATCACCTCTGAGAAAATCAGATACACAGGTTACATATTTGTGCGTCATATTTCAATCCAAACCCCAAGTCTTTGGGACCTGGTTTTGCTTTTCTGCTACATTTTGGTAATTTTAACCATGAAACATTTGGCTTAAAATTCCCCAATTTTGTACACATATATGCAGTTACCCCTAGGATGTGTGTACAAAATGTTATGTTCGCAACATGAATACTTTCCCCGTAATCTGTAATTTACTTCTGTTCCTTCTGCAGTAATCAGTTCTACCAAGTTTTTAAAGAATGAGCATACAATTAGATTTCGAACTACAAATTTTTCATATTTTTCCTCATTCTTGCTGCAAAGTTAAACGTTTTTTAAAGTTCAGTTACAAAATAACCTTTAAAACCAAATGTCACTTGATCAGTTTTTTTTTCCTTTCCCCCAACTGCAAGCAGCTGTCAATTCCTTTGAAGCAGGATGAGGGGCCTCTCTCTTGATTGAAGATTTTATTGCCCCTCACACTTGACAGGTGAGAGTCTCATCCTGCTATTGTCCCATCCTGGAGCAAAGAAGAATGTCTGATGAGCTTGGGAAATCCCTTTGTCCTGGTGCATTCAAAGTCCTCCAAGCTAGCAATTAGCGCTTTCCCGTGAAAGAAGTTTATGAGGTGTCACCCTTCTCAGTGCTAGCAACTGGCAGAGTAAGTTTTTTTTTATATTGTTTGCCAACTTATCCTAAGTTTCACCATCTTGACTTAAACCTATGGAATCAGAACAGTTTATAGATGTACTTTTACCAGCAACACATCCTTTAACATTTCTAAATAAGCAGGCCTTCACACAACAATTTACTTTTAAAGAGGGGATTTTCTCTCTTCAGTCAGAAAAAGCAAATTTCACTATTTGTTTAAATTTGGTTTTCATCTCCAGCAAATACACACTTTCTGCAGCTATATTTCTTTTCTTGAGTGCCGGAGTTGTTTTGCAGCATGGATACATTTAACAGGCATCTATTTACAGTGTTTCTCTGAACAGATGATTCTTGATACTTTTGCAAAGAAAATAGACACATTTCCCGTGTAAAATGAAAACAAAGCCCCTGGTTGATTTTTCAAAGATACGGTTGACAGGAGCTGTCATTTAAATGAGACCCAGTTCCTCTGAGACACAAGGGATGATCCTGGGCATTGCAGGGCCTTTTTAACCACAGTGGTTAATAAAAATGGATGGATTTAGTGCCAAACAGCACTCTTTTGGTGTTGAAGTCCCTAAAAGATTCCTTGGAAAAGTGGGACTGGGCTCATAGTAATGATTGGGTTGCAGAATTTGGCTCTTTAGGTTCATATGCAAAACTTCCTTTCCTGTATAAAATCTTCAGTTCTAGCTAAAGCTTATGCCCTCAAAGGTTAATCGGAAAATCTTCCTTGATATGAGGCTAAACCGACTTAATGTTCTCCGTGTGCGAGGTGCCTGGTTAAATATCCCGGAGGAAAGAAGAATGTGTAGACTGTGTGGCAGTAAACAAGAGAAAGAAACCATAAGACATGTGATAACCTGTTGCAAGAACATGAGATCTATATATGAGAAATATTTTGAATAATATCTAGCAGACCTTGACAGGATTTTAATCATATTGCTAGTGAAACGTTTTGGTTGAGATGTTTAGCAGGGTGGAATAAGAATCTTATAATTGCAACGACTCAAATCTGGAAGGTGGTAAACTTCCGTCTAAGGCAGTTTGAAGCAAATGTGAAATTACTAGTGGATCTATATAAGAGTAGGTGCTTGACCTGAGCTATAAAGTTTCACGGGGGGGGGTAACCCACTCCTGAAAAGGAAATCAATGAGATCTAGCTACCTGCAGGAGAAATGTACATAGGTATGTCAATTTAACAATCTAGTGCAAGTAAATATGAAACCCCCTTAGCTTTAATTTTAATAATTTTACCTAGATCTCTGATAGATGTAAATGTAGGTACTTGTATCCTTACTTTTTATTTTTGCTGTATGATACTGACTTTGTATGAAATGTTTGGATTTTCATTGTAATCTGTTATTTGTATGTTTATACTGTTTTGTGAAAAGTTCTTTTGAACTGAAACACAATAAAAAACAAACAAAAAAAAACAGTACTTTTAAGGTTGAAAGATGTCATTTTAAAGAGGCATTTTGGGTTTTCAGCAAAGTAATGCTGCCTCTTTCACTTCACTCCATGTTAAACTACAGTGAGTACTCTGTTCCACCCCACCTGAAATGTGTGTGGCAGGATGGTGCAGCCATTTTCCGGTTGTTGCAAAAACACAGTTTAGAGCTCTTGGCGCGCACAGGAGTCCGCGATGCCATTTTGCTGTTTCTTGCACCACTGCAGCAAAGTGATGTAGCATAGCACAGCTGAGTGGGTCAAAATATCCCACATAACTTAGTTACACCTCATTGATGGACCTCACCAAAGTCGAAATACGTCTGTGGTTGGTTGTGTTTTCTTGCAGAGGGGATGTGCCCTTGCAAGTTGAGTTGGCTCCCATCAGTGGCAGGACCAAGACTGATTTGCATTTTGCTCCTCTCCTTCTGCAATTGTGCAGATGGATTGAAAAACAATGGTGTGGAATGTTGCCCAGAGCAATGTAAGTGGTAAGAATGAATTCATAATCTTCCACCCAGCACATTTTTTGCTAACAGTAACTTAGTAAGCCATGTGTTTTTTTCCCTGTTAATGTTATACGAACCAAGGGCACACTTGGCATAACATGATTATACGGCATGCAAAAGGAGGCTTTTGTGAAAAGAGGGAAACTGACTATTTAACGTTTCTAATCTATACACTGTATATGTTACTGTACTATAATACATTCCCCCTAACTTTTAGACATCAAAAAACACATCACAAAGTTCTTAAAACCTTGCAAAGATTTATGAACAAAAAACAGAATTCAAAAGATATATTCTTTTATCTTTTTACCAATATTGGAGTGGATAAAAAAGAACAATTAGTTGAGTGGCAATAGATAGGACAAAAGAGGAACCATACATTAGTAATAGAGTAAATATAGAAACATCTATTTTTGTTTGTTATTTTGTTTTGTGGGAGTTTTCATTATACAGGTGAACAAACATGAAAAATAAAACATTTCAACAAATGAAAACATCTCAACACAGAAAAACAAACTAAAACTATTGCCATTGAGCATGATGCACTGCCCGTGCAACCACCCATGCCAACAAAACAGAAATCACTGTTGGTGAAACAGCAGTGACAGCAGAGGCAAGTCTTCAAGGTACCCTTTGGATTAGGGGAAAATGGTGCAAAGGCTGCTACAGAGAGGAGGAACCTGGATTGACCAGCAGTGAGAAGGAATGAATAGGAGATTACACTGTCAGTGGAACAGACACTGATGTTGGATGTAGTGCAATATGAGCACCTGTGATGTAGATATGGCATGTCACTGAGGGTGGTTTGTCCAGATCAGCTGCTTGGCATACTTCCCATGAAAGTGGCAGCCCACATGTTCCTGGTCACACCCAATCAATTGCTGAATAAGGGATGATGTACCCACACTTTGAGAGTGGACAGCGTCGTTTCCACATTTCAAAAAGTGGCCCCAGAATGTGCTATAGATTTTCTTCAAATAGACCAATGCTTGACTTCTTGCACCCAGTAATACCTTCAGAAGTCAGATGGCACCATGAGTATGGATGCTACTGCCTGTGTGGTCTTGGGTTTTCCAAATACTAGATCTTATGCCCCCTTCCTCTTCAACGACCCAGTCCACATTTGAAGAATCACTACCAGTGATCTCTTGGTCCTCCCCCACATAGTCTCAAAAGATGAAAAAGAAAGAAATGTAAAAATAAAGAACATTAAATATTATCTAAAAAACTAATCCCTCATAAAACAACTCAACTACAAAAAACTACACTCTTTTACATAAAACAAGAGGGTGAAAGGGAAGGAACAAAAAGATGGTGAAGAACACAATTCAAAAGTAGAAAATTAGTCAGGCAATAAGAAATTCCCTCTCAAAGGCTCTCTAAATATAAATCAATGCCACACTGGGAGACGTGTCATGCCTATACACTTGAATTTCATGCATTTCACAAACGCATTGTAATATTATGTAAAGTCACACCTTTCAGCCAATCAGCCAATCAGAAACTAATGCATATTTAAAGAAATGCTTAAAACATGGTCATACAGTCGTCAAACATTGCAGAATATTTGTGATATCTTCTGCATGCTTACAGTCTATGCAATGGTGGCCTCAGAGTTAAAGTGGCGTACAACACCTGTCGAATTCCAAGGAATTTGCTCAATTAGTATGATATCATATCTTTGTTATCAATATTCGTTCTTCAGCTATGCAAGATTGGGGTTTTCAAGTATTTCATCTCTGTATCCACTAGAAAAGAAGGGATTAGTAATGGTGTACCTTGATGATGAAGAGTAAGGTGGAGCTAATGGGGACTGAGACAAAGAAGATTGATGCTGTGCAGTATGGGACTGTGATGTGGGGAGAGTGATGTGGGGTAGTTGGAAACTGTGATGATGAAGAGTGAGGTGCCCTAATTAGGGACTTTGATGGGGAAGAGTGAGATGGTGTCATGGTGGGGGGGTTCTCTGATGAGGATGAGTGAGTTGGTGGTAGTGGGGTACTGTGATGAAGAAGTGAAATCTGATGGCAGTGGGGCACTGTGAGGAGAACGAGTGATCTGGCAGTTTGGGACTGTGATGAGGGAGATTGAGTTGGTGGTACTAGGAGACTGTGATGAGGAAGAGTGAGGTGGTGGTAGTTGGCGTACAGTGATGAGGAAGAGTGAGTTTGTGATAGTGGGGGGCTGTGACATAGAAAATTGAGGTAGTGCTAGTTTGGCCTATGGTGAGAAAGATTGATGTAGTGGTAATAGAGGGCTGTGAAGAGAAAGGGTGAGTTGGTGGTAGCAGGGTACTGTGACATGGAAGAGATAGTTGTTGGTAGTTTGGTACTTTGATGAGTAAGAGTGTGTTGGCTTTATTTGGATAGTATGGTGAGGAAGAGTGAGGTGATGGTAGTGGGATATTGTGATGAGTAAGAGTGGGGTGGTGATAGTTTGGTGCTGTAATGAGTAGTAGTGTATTGGTGGTATTGGTGTACTGTGAGGAGGAAGAGTGAGTTAGTGGTAGTGTGGTATTGTGAGGAGGACCGTGATGTTGAAGAGGGATGTAGTTTAGTGGGAGACTGTGAAGAAGAAGAGGAAGTTGGTGGTAGTGGGGCACTGTGGTGAGGAAGAATGACATGGTGGTAGTGGGTTACTGTGACGCTGAAGAGTGACATAATGGTAGTGGGTTACAGTGAGAGGTAAGAGTGTGGTGGTAGTAGTGCAGTACTGTGACAAGGATGATTGAATTAGTGGCAGTGGGGTACTGTGATGAGTTATAGTGATGTGGTGGTAGATGGGGCTGTATAGAAGAAGTGGTGATAGTGGGGTACTATGATGAAGAAATGTGAGGTTGAGTCAGGAGGGTACTGTGATGAGGAAGAGAGACGTGGGGATATATAGGTAAGATTACTATTTAGTACGGGGACGGGGAAAAGAAATGTAGTGGTTCAAGTAGGAGACGAAGAGGAGAAGAGGAGGGAGATGTAATAATATAGAGATCTCCGCTGCATGATCAGGTTTTATGTCCACAACCCCTAACACATTGTTAAGGACACTGGTCTTACGCTTTGCAAATAAATGTTAACATGTTTTTTATGCATTTTCGTGCCACAAATGCATTGTTTAGCTATAATTTTCATTGAATAGACAAATCAACAACAAAAAAGCTTCCCTTCTGACGTCAGCAGGGAGTCAAAACAAAAGCTATAGTAAACAAGCATTGGCTTCCCTCAGACGATAGTTGGATACTTTCCTTTCAAATAAGTAAGCTAATATCAGCTTAATTAACACATTCAACACCCCAAAACACTAATAGCCCCCTAATACTACCCTTCCACACATTTTAAATTAATTTAGGGATCAATCCCTGTTTTTAGATACAGAAAAAACAATTCTGTAAATGTCTGGCAAGCTTCCTGAATTGAACCCTGAATTAACTTAAAATACTCCTCTTGACCTAACTAGCAATCACAGTGATTACCCCTTCTCCACAAATAATATTTTTGAAGCATTTACTCTTTTTTTGGCTCTTGTGACCGATTTTCGAATGCTCAGAAAAAACAAAAATTACACCATCCCCAAGCCCCAAGCCTTCACAAATCATCTTCCCTTTGCCTGCTCACGTGATCCATATACTCAAAACTGGCCAACTTATATCATTTTAGGGCACTTTCCAAAACCGATTAGAGAACTTATTTCTTGAATCGCCTAATGACAGATTTCAGAAATTAAAAAGTTTGCTACCTTTACTGCATCCTGGGAGATATAACTAACTTTATGCGTACAAGGGCACCCTGCTTTATGCCAAAGTAAAATAAGCATTGGCAATTGCCAGGCACAGCTTTAATGGTATTAACTGCCCATTGATGGCAGCAGATTCAAAATGGTGTGTGTACCTGGACATCTAATAACAGTGCCAAAACTGTTGACTTTGCCAAGGCTTGTTTTTAACAAGACTTCAGTGGCTGAAGGCAGACATGGTAAGACATTTTTGTTACACCAGTTGCAAATTCACAACTCCAATTAAGGGCCTGATTGATGGAACTGTTTACACAGTCCAAAGTGACTTTGCACTGCTGAAAAGTGACTTTGCACTGCCAACACAATCTCTGATCCACAGTCCACGCTGTAACATCCTGGTGCTTACCAGTAGGATTCAGTGTTACCGACCGGAATCATATCTGCCTCCCTGATACTTACTGACGCATGAAAGTGTGCTCGGAGGAGAACATAACTGGACTGTGAGCTGATTGCAGGTGGGACCTAGAGTTGCGCCGCAACCACCCCTCTTTTGTCTACCCATGTTACTTGCGTCTGAGGCTCCACAAGGGCTGAATCAAGGTTACCTATGCCTGACGTTGGAGTGCCACACTGTTGGAAATTCCCCCCTCCGAACTGAGCGCAAACACTGAATAATGGGAGAGAGTTGGATCCTGGGTGGCTCAGAAGTACAGTAACTATAATTTCTTGCTGTAACATGCTGGTTCTTGCCAGTAAGATTCAACCTTGCATACATCAATCAGAGCGATCTCCCTGATGGTTGCTGAGGCATGGAAGTGTGCTTGGAGTTGAACATCACTGGACTCTGGGCTGATTGCAGCTGGGACCCAGAGCTTTACCCCCGCCACCTCTCTTTCGTCTATACATGTTACTGGAGTCTGGGCCACCAGAGGGACTGTACCCAGGTTACATATGCCCACATTTTCAGTACCACGCTGTTGGTAATTCTCTCACCTCCTCAATGAGATAAAACATTGAATAATGGGGAGAGTTGGATCCTGGCTGGCTCTGAAAATATAGGAACGCAAATTCCATTCTGTAACATGTTTGTACTTACTGGTAGGATTCTTCCTTGCATACCTGAATCACATGTGCCTCCCTGATGAATGCTGAGGCATGAAAGCATCCTTGGCGGAGAACATCATTTGATTGTGAGCTGATTGCAGCTGGGCTCTAGAGTTGTGTCGCTACCATCCCTCTTTTAGCTCCACATGTAACTGGAGACTGGGTTTCCAGATGGGCTGCACCCAGGTTACCCATGCCTGACTTTGAAGTTCCACACTTTTGGTAATCTCCCCCTCCCCCGCTAAGAGCAAACATTGAATAATGGGGAGAGTTGGGTCCTGGCTGGCTCAGAACTACAGGAACCAAAATTCAATGCTGTAACATCCTGTCACTTACAGGTAGGATTCAAACGTGCAAACCTAAATCAGATCTGCCTCCCTGATGATTGCTGAGGCAGTAAAGTGTACTTGGAGGAGAATGTAACTTGAGTGTGAGCTGATCGCAGCTGGGACCCATAGTTGCACCACTATCACACCTATTTTGTCTGCACATGTTACTGTAGTTTTGGGCTCCAGAGGGGCTGCACCCAGGCTACTGATGCCTGACACTGGAGTGCCACACTTTTGGTAATTCCCCCCCTCCCCATGAAGACACACATTGAATGATGTAGAGAGTTGGATCCTGGCTGGCTTTCAACTACTGGACAAACGAGGGAAGTGCTGGGAGTGTCTCTCTACTGGTGTATATCCCGTGTTAGAACCTCAACCAGAGTCTTTAGCCCCCCAATTCTGTTCACAGAAGATAAATGCCCACAACATATCAGTCTTTGTCCTGCCCAAGGGCAATCCAGCACTGAAATGCCAGGAAATTCTCTTCTGAACAAGAGTATCAACAGCAATCCCAGACACATGTTTCAGCCTAGTTCGGCCTCGTCAGTGAGGTGGAGTTGTGCCTCTCTAAGAAGAGTGAGCAAGTGTTCATTGTCTGGAATACCCTGGTAACTTAGGGTGAAAACCCAAACTATGTTTCACACTTATTTCTAACAAGTAGAAATAAAGTAGGTGGATGCTGAAAATACAACCAGGTCTACATCACAGAACATCTCTACCTCCGCTAACATATAGTGTATGATTTACATCACAAAATAGCATCCAACTATTGACGAATGCTCTAGGTGACCATATTAAATTTAGATAATTGAATATGTTCCTCTTGTGTTCATGTCTGCAGAACAGTTCTTTACGTACTCAATATACTTACAATTTTATTTTTATGAAGTCTTACTAAAAAGCAGCATATCGTGTGTCTACTCTCAACTAAAGTTGCATGCATCCACAACTTGCTGCTCCAACATGTCTTATTATTCATTTAAATAGCCATCTATCACATGTATTTAATCCACTCTTCCTGCACACTAAAATACATTCTGTTTTACTGTTAACTGGAAATTCTTCAAATTTGGATTCTAGTTAAATAAGATAAGCATATGTTTTCCAGGCTCATATTGAAGCACAGAATTATTGCACACAAGCCAATATGTTTCTCTTTGCAGCCACATTTTATAATGCCCACTCTAGCTGCTGACACATTCAGCTGTTTTCACTCTTCCTGGAGTAGCCACACTCTCTTTCCATTGTGGTCTGCTTTGGAAACCCCTTGAAACCCATTCTGTGCTGATCCCCCCATCCGAGCACCTCTTTCGCCCCGTCACGGCATCAGTCTCGTGTCCGAATGCACCCTAAAATTGTATGTCCCACCAGCTGCTTGCCATTTCTTTCCTCCCGGGAGCCCGTAATGTTTGACTCCCTGCCTGCACCCCTACCAGACGCCTGATGTTCACCCATAATGCTGGTGCATCTCCCCTTCATTACTCCGCACATGAGGTAGGAGGATTCCGTTACATGACTGATGAAAGAAAAAAGTATAAAGTTTATTTTGAAAATACTTTAAAAACAATCCGGAATGCATCTTTTTTCATCTTGCATGACATCCGTGCTCGGAGCAGCCTACCTTTCCTGCCTTTTGCCCACTGTCTCCTTGGGCAACGAACAGGGGAGTTGCTAGGTCTGGAAACGACCCGGGGCTAAGTTGATGTCGGAACTGTTGGGACTGGGGGCTAGCTAGTCTTTTGGCTGTAGCTCCTGAGATTCTATCCGGGGCTACAACCAAAAGATCAGGGGCTATATCCCCCTTAGCCCCCCCCTAGCAACGCCCCTGGCAACGAACACCCTGCCCGTGGTGAGACTAGCAGCAGTAGCCATTTTTCTGCCGGCCATGTGGCATTTCAAAGATGGCTGCTGCCTTCGCCTATCACTAAGAGATCCCAGTGGACCTCATCATCTGCCTCCTGCAGCTGATTTGGTACTTGGAAAACACATCTGCCCTTTAGCCGGCCCACCCCTAAATGCCCGCCTCAGGCCTGCTTTTTTCTCTGCTTCCCATTTCTTTCCTCCATAGAGCCTGCGATATTTGACTCCTTGCCTGCACCTTGCTGAATGCCGGATGTTCTATGATAATGCCGGTGCATCTCCCCTTCATCGCTCCACACATGAGGTAGGAGGATTCCATACCATGACTAATGAAAGAAATTAAAAGTAAAAAGTATAATGTTTATTTTGTAAAAACTTTAAAAACAATCCCCAGCGCCTCTTTTTTCATCTTGCATGACACCAGTGCTCTGAGTAGCCAGCTCTTCCTGCCTGTTGCCTACTGTCTCTTTTGCCAACAAACACCCTGCCCATGGTTAGAATAGCAGTAGTAGCCATTTGACTGCCGGCCTTGCAGCGTATCAAAGATGGCCACCGCCTTCGCCTATCACTTAGAGGTCCCAGTGGACCTCGTCATCTGCCTCCTGCAGCTGATTGGGTACTTGGAATAAAATTCTGCCCTATCGTGGATCGGCAGGCTTTAGCTGGTCCACCCCTCAAAGGCCCACTTTCTAAGGCCCTGTCTGCTCTCCTGTCTGTTGCCTGGCCGGGTCTGTGGGTCCTACACACTCCATGTGCACATGGAGGCTGAGGAGAACTCCACACGTTCCGGACACACTGGGCCTCATTACGACCCTGGCAACCGCAGTATGATCAGTGCCGATAAGGTACCGGCAACGTTCATACCGGGCCGCCACATTATGAGTTTGTTCGCGGTTGGCAGTATGCACGTCTGTTCTGGCCAGACATGCATACCGGCACCCACGAGAAGACCAGGATGCTAACAACAGACCCGTCATTCACGGGTCCGTTGTTAGCATCCTCCCCATTCCCATTGAGCCCTTTAGGGTACGTCCCCATTCCCATTAGCCCTTTAGGAGCTCAATGGAAATGGGGACGTACTGGGTCCCGAAAATGGGAATTGCCAGGCCTGCAAAAGTCGGAATGGCCCGATAATTCCCTTTTTTTCGGGACCCGGACACGTGTTTGGAGGTAGCCATGCCGGTAATGACGGCATGGCTACCTCCAAACTCGTAATGGGGCCCACTGTCATCAATGGAGCATCTAACATTTATCTGAAGGTTAGTTCCCTAAACTAACTTTATCGATTCTCTTCCTTCACACCTTGGACTGTCCCACCTCTCACTCCATCTCATCTGGACTCCCACTGATCTAGCTGTGCCCAGTTGCTGCACTGTGTTCTCACCTTGTCCTGTTGAAATCGAAATTAGCTGTGCCCAGTGCTGCATTCTGTTTTCACCTTGTCCTGCCAAAAGCCATATTTACCTGTGCTCTGTTGCTGCATTCTGTTTTCACCTTGTCCTGCTGAAATCGAATTTAGCTGTGCCCAGTGCTGCAATCTGTTTTCACCTTGTCCTGCCAAAATCGTATTTAACTGTGCTCAGTTGGTGCATTCTGTTTTCACCTTGTCCTGCCAAAATCAAATGTAGCTGTGCCCAGTTGCTGCACTTTGCTTTCACCTTGTCCTGCCAAAATCGATTTTAACTGTGCTCAGTTGCTGCATTCTGTTTTCACCTTGTCCTGACAAAATCGAATTTAGCTGTGCCCAGTTGCTGCGCTGAGTTTTCACCTTGTCCTGCTGAAATAGTATTTAGCTCTGCTCAGTTGCTTCTCTGTGTTTTCGCCTTGTCCTGCTGAAATCAAATCTAGCTTTGCCTAGCGGCTTCTTGGTGTCTTCATTAGCTGTTGGGCTAACCTCTGTCTCCTCCCTCCCTTATGCCGCCCTTCCAACCTCCTTCCTCTAAGTGCATCAGTGCTTCTGACTTGTGAGTGTCTCCCCCCTCCACTGCAGCCACCATACCATGTTGCTATCTATCTCTACTATCCTCTCCAACTGCTTCACTGTCTCCTATCCTTCTCCTATCACTAAATCTGACCGGAAGAAACTTAAGAAGGACATACTGAGCTCCAACCCAGGCCTTCCTATTGCAGACACTTATGTCACGGCTTCTGTCAGAGACACTCTCCCTGACATCCTATTCTTCGTTAACGCACCTGACCTATGGACTCGCTACATGGTCGGCTTTCTCTCTTCTATCGTCTCTTCTCCCATTAATGGTGGCACTTACTGGGAGGTTATCCTTGACCTCGTCGGCATTTCCAGAGCCATCATTAATGTCTATCTCAATGGAACTATCATGGTTCAGGGTCCTCAACCCAAACTTCCTCTCTTTGACAGGCTCCTCCCTCACCTCTCTAACCTCACCTCTCCATCCGGCCAGGCTCCCTTGCCTTCTGTGCCTTCCTCTCCCATCCGGCCAGGCTCCATTGCCTTCTGTGCCTTCTTCCCCCTCTGCATAGGCACCCCTGCCTTGCCATACTGTCTCAGCTCCCTTGTTAGCCTTGGCTCCTTCGCCATCACCCACTATCCCTCTGGCCCTCTTGCCACCCTCGGGGGGGACCACTGTCTCCTGTGCCCCCCCCAAGGAAGACCTTCAAAGATGGCAAGCTGCTCCACATTGCCACTCTCAACACTCGCTCTGCCATGAAACACCTGTCCGACATCTGCAACCTCCTCGAACTCATGGATCTTGATATGCTCGCCATCACAGAGACATTGTTCAAGGATAGCTCCGTCACAAGCTTTGACACACTCCTCCCTGAAGGTTACACAATCCTCTCTGTGCCTAGGCCTAAGAAGACAGTCGGGGGAATGGCACTTATCTTCCCAGAATGGATACCTGTGTCCATCATCCCTACTCAGGCTACTCTTCCTTCGAGTGCCTAGTTTGCAGACTCTTACTCTCCCCTTAATCTTCTCTCCTCATGGCAACTTCTATCAGCCACCAGGACAGCCCACTTTCTTCCTCTCGGAATGGGCTGACCTGGCCTCCTACCTACACTCCTCCTTCTCTCAACTCCTCCTGATAGATGATCTGAACATTCATCTGGAATCTCCTGACAAATCAGGTCCTTTCTGCAACCTTTGCAACTCTCTCTCCCACTATATTCTACCCTCTGGCTCTATGTACACTGCTGGCCACACTTTGGATGCTCTCATTTCCACTGACATCCCTCTCTCTATCCCTCTCACTACCTCTCTCTCTTGGACTGACCACTCTTTTCTCTCAACAAACCTGAAGCTCTCCTCTCCTCTTGCAGCGGCACACCCTGCATGGCCACTCGGCTTCAAAGTTAGCAGACCCATGATAAAAAGTGACAGTGGCTGCCTTTGCATCCACCTACTCTCCTCCTCCCACTCCTGCAGCTGACTCCCACCCTGAGACAGCCCTACCTAACCTCAACCTTTCTATCTCCAACACTCTCGACACTCTTGCCCCTGTCATGAGGGTCCGACTGAAGCCTTCCAAAAACTGCAACTCTTGGTATGACTCTGAACTGGCTACCCTTAAAGGCAACTGTAGGGTAGCTGAGCCAAAGTGGAATGCGTCAGGTGAACCATCTGACAAACTGGCCTGCCGCCTCCTTCAAAGGCAATACCGACTCTGCATCCACTCCAAAAAAAGAGCCTTTATTCAAGCGTGCATCTCAGTGGCAGCAAATAACACGGCCAAACGTTTCAAAGTCTGTAAGGAACAGGCCACTCGTACAGCATCCTCTTGTTCAATCACACCCACTCAGGACCTTTGCTCAGCCCTCCCTGCACATTTCATCACAAAAACCCAAGACATCCTTTCCTCCCTTTCTTCCTCACCTCAGCACACACCAACACTGGAGCCTTCCATGGCCCCTCCTCCCTCCCCCTCTCTTCTCTCTCACCCGTCACACCCAATGAGGTCTCCAGGCAAGTCCGGTCTATGAAGGCCTAATCCGAACAGGTGGACCCCTCCAAAACCATTAAGGACAATATTGACTCCCTCGCCCCAGCCTTGGCTGATCTCTGCAATCTCTCCTTTTCCACTGGTATTTTCCCAACTGTTCTTAAACATTGCCTTGAGCACCCTCTGCTCAAGAAACCCTCTGCCGACCCTTCCATTCTGGAAAACTACCACCCTATCTCTATCACTCCTTTCCTGGGCAAACTCCTGGAGAAGTTGGCTATCTCTCAGCTGACTCTCCACACTGAACCTATTGGTAATTCAGCACCCATTAGACAGGCTTTAGAGCATCCAGAGGCACAGAAACTGCTCTCCTGAACACCTGGGAAGACTTGCTATCAAACCTTGACACTACCACTCCCTCTGTCCTCATTCTCCTAGACCTCTACTCTGCCTCTGACATGGTTAACCTCAACATCCTGATCGCACATCTCCGTGACAGCCTGGGAATCACAGGCCAGGCTCTGGCATGGTTAACCTCCTTTCTCTCCGACCGCCCATCTGAGGTGGAACTCGGAGTCTTTCTCTCGACTATCGCTCTCTCAACCTGTGGCATTCCACAGGGATCTAACCTATCCTCCTGGTTCTTCAACATCTATATGGCTGCCTTGGCACGTGTGATTGCCACTTTCACCTCTGACTTCTAGTGCTATGCAGATGACACCCAACTATCCTTCAGGCTACCCAGAGCCGTCTCCTCCTCCACGCTCGTATCTGACTGTCTGTCCGCTATTCAGTCATGGTGTGCTGCAAACGACCTCTGCCTCAACGCCAGTAAGACTGAAATCATTCGCATTGGTACCCCTGATCCCGCTTTCACACTTTCACTCTGGCTGCCCTCCCTTCGCCATGCGCATACGCCCACATGCAAGGCTAGAAATCTTGGGGTCATCTTCGACTCCACTCTCTCCTTCTCCTCCCACATTTCGGACATCTCGAAAAAGTCTAACTATCAGCTACACCCCCTACCTTTTCTCACTTTCCCCAGCGGCTCAACGTCCCCAGAGCTCTGATTCTCTATAGGATGGACTACTGCAACTGTCTCTTCCTAAACCTCCCTGCTTCTGCGCTGCGCCCTCTGCAACTCATCCAGAACTGAACCGCGAGACCTATCATTGGCCTCAAGACCAGGTATTGCATCTCTCCGGCACTGAAATCCCTTCACTGGCTTCCTGTGGCGGCAAGGATCAAGTCCAAGACCCTCTGCATTGTCCACAAGGCTTTCTGGGGCCTGGAACCTACCTACCTGCAATGTTGCCTTCCTAAATACTGTCCCTCACGAGCCCTCCGCTCATCTATCTCCAACCTTCTGCGAGTGAGCCAGTTCTCCAAGCAGAGATTTGGACAGACATCCTTATCCTCAGTAGGTGTTTTTCTTTGGAACAGCTTCCCTGCCACCTTCTGTCATGAGCCTGATCTTCTTAAGTTCTGGAAACTTCTCAAGACTTTCCTCTTCTCTTCCTTCTTCCTCCCTCTTCCCTGCTAACCTAGCTCTCTGCCATTTTCCACTTTCCCTCCTCTTCCCTAGAGCTTTGATGACTGGCCGCCTGGTGTACCTCAGAGTCTCACAGGTCCTGGGCACACCCGCCAGTCCTCTCTTGCACGTGTCTCAGGGCACTAAACCCCACACACCCTGACTGCACTTGGGAAATTAACCTAGAGAGTGGCTCTCCCTGCACTTACCCCAGTCTCCACTGGCAGGATGCACTTGGACCTCCCCCTCCCTGTGACCGTCTGTGCACTTGCACGTTCCAAATGCACTGCGCTTGAAGAGCGTCTGTCTGTTCTCCCTTGTCTTCATCCCTAAATGCTCTTGGTAAAAACTGCAGAATCGCTGTTCAGGCCTATTTGTCGGGTCTCATCTGTTAAATGTATTATATGCACTTACTCTGCCTGTGCAGAGTATTATCGTCTCAGAATGTCAAGGGCTCTGAGCGACTGTTGTTGTTTCCTCATGGTCCCACCTTCCTTGAGCGCTTTGAAACACTTGCCTGCGTATGGGTGCATTATAAATAAACATTACATTACCATTACCATGGCATAGAATTCTAAGAGTTTTCTGAAGACCTCTGAGAAATAGAAACTGACCTAGTACGAAAATCAACATTTTTGTATTGATCTTTGACACAAGATCCCAGTAACTTCTGAACATCAGTATATTTCTGACACTGCAACTGTCTTTATGAGGACCACAATAATTGCATATCATTGGTAACAAGGTCACAAAACTGTACACTTTCACAGTGAGGCACTGAAAGATACACACACGATTGTGAGGGTTTACAGAGACACTAATGGTAACAGCTAAGCAAATATGAAACCACTTGTATGACTTTCCAAAGCACAATCCACTGGTGCACATTTTTTGCCCATTACCTCATACATTGTTAATAGAAATTCAGAAGTAATCTATTGTGAGATTTCTTTCAAAAATAGGCACATTGATAATGTGCACTTACCAGATTACAAAGGATGATGCACTGTTCAGCCTTTGGCGAATTGTTAATCCACCAGAGAGTGTTTGCTCTTCTAGTGCATTTTACATTTTCTTGAGACTTTCCTTTTGAAATTAGTAAGTGAGGTTGAAGAGTAGTGTTCAGCATCTGACATTGCAGCACAAATACATATTAAGAAGGTGAGTGTGAAGCAAATAACATATAGCAATTTCTTGAGCGTTATCTGTGTAATTTCATCTTCAGAGAAAGGTGCAGCCTTCCCATTTCTTTAACAAACCGCTTGTATAGGTTGAGGCAGTAGACCTAATTTAGGAGCATGCAGTGCACTTTACTCGTTGCACTCTGTAACACGCAGAACCACTGCTGCAACTGTTTTTCCTCAAATGCCATCAGGCACAGCCCTGAGAAACGTTGTACACACAATAAGGCAACATAAGATATGCATTCCGTGTGGTCAGCTTGGTTGTGTATTCTAGACAAACAGAAGAGTGAGCATTATGTCAAACCATGTAGGCAATTTTGCACGATAATATGTAAGTATTAAACTGCATTTCAAATGCGCTCCTGCATTAAGCACATATCAACAATTATGAAAAGTCTTTTTCTACTGTACAAGTCTGGGCTTCTAGCCAAGCTAATCGGTTGTTTTGGAACACAGGGGTACATTGTAGCTAACCAAGCTACTGAGCTGTAATCAAATGGTCTGGTCTGTCTTCCAATGGCTGTTATGTTTATATATATAGTACCCAATGTTCTAGTAAAAAATAAACTAACGCCTGTGAGGGGTTATAAATGTAAGGCAGACAACTTTGTTAAGGTTTTTCAAAAGATGCCATTTTATTAATTCAAATGGTTGGATAAACGCCTCACTATCCATACGCTGACGAGGATTTCCCTGGCTTAAATAAACAAAAGGAAACCCTCTAACAAAAGGATTATGTCCCTCACACTTACACATATACCAACCTAACAAGGCAATATATGGCAGTTCAACCGCAACAATTATAATAGTTAAATTCACATCATAACGGTTTCTCCTTCTAATCTGGGTGAATTCCCCTTCCCCAGATTCAAGCATGATTTGTTCAAAAAATCCCAAAAGGTTAAAGTTCCAGCTTGTATTTTAACCAACAGGGGTAGAGTCTGGGATGGGTAAATGAAGCAGAGATTGGAGTACACCAGAAGAAAGAAAGCAGTGTTGACTGGAGATATTGGCAAGATGTTTTTTGAAGATTAGGGTGTCATGTGCTTCCTACAGTTTAGGACTGCAGAGGTAAAGTATTTTCTGCTTTGGTAACTTGCTCCAGAGATAGAGTGTGTAGCAGGAAAAGGCCTGGTTGCTGTTTTTTCACTCTTACAGTAATTTGTTTCCAGCCCATGTTGTGGCTTCTGATGGTGTGTCAGGAATAAGGGCCTGTGGTGCAGTAGGAAGCAGGTACGGCATATCTAAAAACTACAATTCCCAGCAGGCATGGGGAATGTGTAGTTCCTTGGGCCTGCCGGTACTCAGCTGCCTGCACTTTGCAATTAGAGATTGGGCTCTTAACGGCCGCCCGCCCGTGCTCATGTGCTGTTGATTAATGTTGGAGAGCACGGGCGGCGGCGGCGGCGACGGCAGGAGCGAAGCAGCAATGCTGGAGGTGTAAGCGGGCGGCGGGAATGAGTCACGCCGGCTATGTCTCCAGGCATCTTTATTCCCCGGGTTGCGGTAGTGCACACTCCTTAATCTGCTCCAGAGCTTCACGTCCCGGTCATCCGCAGTAGGCTCCCGGACCATCAGTTAATTGTTTCTGTGTTTGTTTGTTTTGCCGGGTTGCGGCGGTGATATGGAGTGAATCAGAAGCTTCAAGTATTTATGTCAGACGTAACAAGGAAAACGTCCGGACCATAAGTTAAGTGAACTCTCATAAAATCATTGGTTTTGGGCAAGATAAACGGCAGTCTGGTTGCAGGCACATTGTTTTCCTCACGTTCTGAATACCAGGGAAATAACAACTCTACTAATCCACATTTCCAGTTATTAGCTTTTCCTCATGGAGAAAAGCGCCTTTCTATGTGCAGTGTGTTATGTTAATCCATGTTTTTGAGGCATGTGTATGTCTCAATGTTCTCTGCTCACGATCTGTGTATTATGGCTTTAAGTCATCCTACTAATCCGCATTTCCAGTTATTAGCTTTTCCACATGGAGAAAAGCACCTTTCTATGTGCATTGTGTTATGTTAATCCATGTTTGCTCACGATCTGTGTATTGTGGCTTTACGTCATGATTGCTAACATACAGGAGGTCATGTATAATGAGTTATGTATGGTATGAAGGTTATGTTATGTTCTACTAATTACTGAAGATAGAGTCAGGTCAGGTTGCAGGAGTATTAAGCTATCTAGTCAGGAATTGTAGGGGTCTTTTGTTGTTTATGTCTTGTCGTCTTCCCTTTCTTCCCTTTATTTGTCCATCCCCTTTCCCTAACTCCTTCTTCCCCCCATTGGCTGCCACGTGGCTACCTGTAATTCGAACATCCAGGCGCCCCTGCCAACCATGGTGGGAGGGGTCGATCCATTCGGCTTCTGTGGTTCGGGAGAGGGGATTAGAATCCACCTCCCTTAAGTTCAGTTGTGACATGGTGAGCTGGATTCTGGAAAAGGTCAGTTTCTCTGCAAAGTAGACTGGTGTTTTGGTGGTGACTGCTTTCAGGGTGATGCAGGTAGTCTTCATAAGTGGTTAACCAAGATTTCTGCACCAGTTCACAAAACCACTTGTTTGACAATATTAAATACTTCTGCAGCAGTGTACACATCACCTGCAGTAACCCACAAAAACACTTTAGGGGCTCTTCAACTTCTTCTACAAGATTTCTAACTACACCACTGTCAGGGTGATTCTGCATTAATACACAAAAACATTTGAGTGGCTTTTCAACTTCTTCAAGATGTTTAATCACACCACAGTACTTCAATGGATTCCACCTGGTCCAGTCTCTTGCCAGGCCTACTAAGAAAAATTGCTCTGATCTGGGGTTCTCTCCTGCCAGAACAAATCAACATACTACAACATTCTCTGACCTGGTGTACTGCCAAGCCAGGCCAGAGCAATCTACTACTTGCAAGTACATTGGTGGTAACGATTAAACTCAACCAGGCTAGCAATGTCCTTTGCTCCACAGCATCAACTATAAGAAACACTTCAAGGGAAACCAGAACCACACTGGTGTTGTTTGTTACACCTGTGTTCTTGCCACACTCTCTGCAGGTTATGCTCCACTCCCTCTGAATGTCTTCCTTCAGAAGGGGAGCCTTACTGCCACTATTGTGTCTCCCCTTTTCCGCTAACCAGCTGCTGATACTTCTGTTTCAATTTCATATTTCTTTGGCTTTGGCAATATGAGTTTAAGCTATTCTCTCTTAGGACCTCCTTTTCATATGGGCAATAATTTTTACCAACACTGAAAATATCAAGTGCCTTCTTCTGGCTTTGGCAATTCATTTTTTTTTAATCGCTTGGCTATGTTTCTCTTTTGGCTTTAGCAATGCTGGTTTATCTTTTCTCTAATAGATATTGCCCCTTTTCATTGCTGGCTCTATTATGCCCCACAATGTTGCAATAATACTCTTCTGATATGGTAATCAAGTTTTTAATTTGCCATCTGTGCCCTTTTAAATCAGCTTGGTACACAACAGCAGAATTCACCTACTTTATTTATTTGTTCGGTATTCAAAACGTTCCTTCATCACTTATTTTGCTCCATGTATCATATCTCTGTATTTAAGGCCACTGGGCTTGTTCAGTGGGCAGTTACAGAGGGCTCGAGGGTCACAATTTAAACTCACTGGTTCGGGAATGCGCGTCTGTTCACTTTGCTGCCTCCAGTTCCTCTGCTTGTGTTTCCCCATTCGGTCAGGAAATCTCTCCTTCAAGGACTTCTATGACTTGTGTCAATCACCAGCAGGGCTCTCCTGGCTCCCACAACTCTCTGGTGCTTGTCGGCAACCGGTGCTTGACAGGAAATGCCGAGAATGTGAATGGGTTCACTTTCCACCGCATGACCTCTGCATCTGCGATCCTCAGAGGGAGACTCTGCACTCCCAGTGCTTCCTCTGCAATTATGGTCCTGAGCATAAAAGACCCTGTCAGGACCAGCATCTAATTCACACGCCACTGTGGTCCCGGTGTCTTACCTCACATCAGACTTCTGCTTCTGCCGCCATGTCGAGGTAGAAACAACTCTTTCTTTTCTACTACTGCTCCTTCTCATGGCCTGCACCTGTTGGGGCTTTTTATGCCTCCCAGGCCTCCTCAGGTGTGGGTCATTATTCCTGATTGAAAGCAACCTGAAGTTTTGTGTTTCTGCAGTCCTCTTCTTTATCCCAGTACTTTGGGAATTGTGGGACTTTCAGTCCACAATATAAAATTCAGCTTTCTCAGTGAAATTATCATGGCCAAGTTCATTATCCTTCATATACTTATTCCCCAAAGTACTATAAGTATTCCATGAAGTATTTGATTTTACAGAAGAGTAGGGTTTCTCAGGATTGGAATTAGTAACAATGAAAGCCTCTTCTTCCTTATTTCTCTGGGACTCATAGAGGCTTTCATGTTTATAAATGTCAGTGACATTGAAAGGGTTTTTCTGACCCTGACTCTCAGAGCATAACTTCTTGTGATTATCTTTTTTCCAACAGCCAGTTTGAGAAAATAAACTCTCTCTGGCAGCAATCCATTACATTTTCCAGTATTAAGGATGTTCCCTTTCTTGAGGAAGAAAGATTCTGTGTCTCATCCCACAAAGTCATCCTATTTCCCTGGGGCTCTTCTCCTCCGAGGTGATCCTCCCGGCTAACACCGCTCCAAGCGTTAGGATCAGGAAGTGTCTGCCTTTGACTGGCCACCAGGGAGGAGACTTTAGGTAGGGTTTTTGTGAAGACTTTGTAGGATTTATCCCAGCCCCTAAAAAGACTACTATGGACTGTAACGGAAAATAGACATGGCTTCTGGGCTTCCGGGTGTGAGGAAGATTGTTGACTGATGTGCATGGAGATAAATATACCCACAGTGCTTCTGAGGTCAGAATCCTTCGACGTATGCAAGGTCAGAATCCTTCGGCGAATGTAGAAAAAACACTATTTTCCATAATCCTGAGTATTCTGGTAAACAAACAAGCTAAACACTATTAAAAAACTGTTTCTGGTAGGGGATGTCAGAGCTGTTCAAGCATCCTAGAGAAATAACATCCAGATGGACAGCAGAGACAGAGGACCTCAAGCAAGCTGGAAATGCTCTTCCTATTTTGGCCAATTGGGCAAGGAGCGGCTGCTTTGATTTTGAAGGATTCAAATTTCAATTTTGGACTCCAGAGGCTCAGAAAGTCTTTTCATTTTGCCTTTTGGAACCACTACTCTTTCTGATTGGGCTGCACACAGAAGCACTCCAGTCAGGTCAATGCCCATGGAACTGTTTTATTCAGATTTTGGCTTATGTTTACATCAAGAGAAATTCCAATTAAGAGGGCCTCATCACGAGTTGGGCTGTAGCCCTTAAATGTGGTGGTAACAGTGTTACCGCCGCATTCAAGGGCTGACCCTATCACGAGTAGGGTGTTAAATCGACTGTTTTACTTCGAGCTTTTTTCTGGAGGTGAAAATCCCTGTTTTCGGCTGTATTACAGCCGGCTGTATTAGCCCGCAGTATTAGCACCGGAAATTCCCCATTGGATCCAATGGACCCAATCAGGAATGGGGATTTACCGTTAAGGCCCAACTCGTGATATGGTGGTAATACCACCGGACCGGTCGGTGCTGGGGCTATTACAGTCGGCAGTATTACAGCTGGGAATACAGCCGAACTTGTGATGAGGCGCTAAATCTTTTAAGACATTTTGCTACCATTTTTACCTTTTTGCAGCTTTATGCTAATAGACCATGTTGGTTTTGATAGGTGGTGTTTGCCATTAGATTTGATATTTTTCGGATGTTTCTGGATTTTAAAGACAACATGGTTTCCTCCAGGCCAGGCCCAAGGCATTCAGCCTTCACCTCTATTCTCACTACTATCAGAGGAGTGTAGTGAGTATGAGAGTCAGTTTACCCATTTTTAATATCACATTGGGAACGAGGCGAGGTATTGAGAAGGCAGTACATTTCATGAGGCTGTTTAATGAGAAGGGATGAGCATGCAATTGATTTTAAGGAGCTTTTATGTTTTTGAGATGATTGACTCATCTTGAGTAGACATATAGGCTAGAAAATGATTGCATTTTCATGTATAACCTTTTTCATATTGAGTGTGTTATGTTTAGTTACAATAACAGTGGCAATGTTTTTATTTTTCTTAATGAAAAGAAATGCACTTTGCAGGAGAGTGGGAGAGCATTCATTGAGTGTTCATTATTGAGAATCATGTTGGAAGCATAATTGCATTTGTATTAATTGTGGGGTATCTATAGTACTGTATATTGTATTACTGTATATCGTGCATGCTTTGATAAGGAAGGGATTGGTAGAAGGTTGAATAGTAGACCCTCAATAAATTACATCCATTAGTAAATCAGTTCTGTGTGGATGAGTGAGGGTGGCTAGCTAACTGAAATGGTGTATTACCTACTCTCTCTTTTGTTGCAACTTGTCAGGTATATGCTTTTTTCTACCTCTATTCCTACCATAGCCCCTACTGTGGTGGTCAAGCACACTCTTCTTGGGGTGGAGGAAAGGCTCTGTGAGGTAGAGGTGATAGGAATCACGTCAGTTTTACTACATCAATCACAGCTACATCTAAAACCAAGCCGTGAGGTTTATAGACTGTGATTGCATTGGTATAACACAAAGAAAAATGTGCTCTTTTTACAAACATGTCTTTAAAAATGTGGAAGTGTGCAGCTCTTCTGGCTACAAGGTGAGTCTCAGTAATATGGTCAACCTTGATGAGAATAAATTCAATGACAGTACTTTAGGCATGATTTAAAAAATATCACTCGGCTACAGGGCCATTCACAAGTCCAAACGCTATATATTGATGTTATTTTGCAATATAACTATGTAGTTGGCACAAAGGGGGTCCTTACGAGTTGGGTGGTAACAGTTAACGTCACCGGTAATGATGCCGGTTCCGGTAAACTCTTCCCGCCCTATTCTGAGGTCCCTTAGCGGGTCCCAGCAGGAACCGCTGTTCTGACCAGCCGTTATTAGCGCCTTCCCCATTCCCATTTGAGCCCTATGGGGGCTCAAATGGGAATGGGGAATGGTTTACTGAATGGGGACTTACCGGGTCCTCCAAAGTCGGAATGACCCGGTAAGTCCCCATCAGCTAGACCGGACAGCGCCATGGCTACCTCCAAACTCGTAATGAGGCCCAAAGTCTCTGTATGGAATCACAACCTACTGTTCGAGAAATGAACCTCTCTATTAATCAAGTGAGTCTTTGCCTTTTTGTTCAATTCGGATGGCATTGACTGGCCATCAAAAAGATTTATAGATTTCAGTTCAACAACCTTTTCATTTTTTAGTGGTCATTATTGAAGAATGAACCGAGTCACATTCTGCAACAGTAGAGATGAAGCATGAGGAATGAGTCACGCCGGCTATGTCTCCAGGCATCTTTATTCCCCGGGTTGCGGTGGTGCACACTCCTTAATCTGCTCCAGAGCTTCACGTCCGGGTCATCCGCAGTAGGCTCCCGGACCATCAGTTAATTGTTTCTGTGTTTGTTTGTTTTGCCGGGTTGCGGCGGTGATATGGAGTGAATCAGAAGCTTCAAGTATTTATGTCAGACGTAACAAGGAAAACGTCCGGACCATAAGTTAAGTGAACTCTCATAAAATCATTGGTTTTGGGCAAGATAAACGGCAGTCTGGTTGCAGGCACATTGTTTTCCTCACGTTCTGAATACCAGGGAAATAACAACTCTACTAATCCGCATTTCCAGTTATTAGCTTTTCCTCATGGAGAAAAGCGCCTTTCTATGTGCAGTGTGTTATGTTAATCCATGTTTGTGAGGCATGTGTATGTCTCAATGTTCTCTGCTCACGATCTGTGTATTATGGCTTTAAGTCATCCTACTAATCCGCATTTCCAGTTATTAGCTTTTCCACATGGAGAAAAGCACCTTTCTATGTGCATTATGTTATGTTAATCCATGTTTGCTCACAATCTGTGTATTATGGCTTTACGTCATGATTGCTAACATACAGGAGGTCATGTATAATGAGTTATGTATGGTATGAAGGTTATGTTATGTTCTACTAATTACTGAAGATAGAGTCAGGTCAGGTTGCAGGAGTATTAAGCTATCTAGTCAGGAATTGTAGGGGTCTTTTGTTGTTTATGTCTTGTCGTCTTCCCTTTCTTCCCTTTATTTGTCCATCCCCTTTCCCTAACTCCTTCTTCCCCCCATTGGCTGCCACGTGGCTACCTGTAATTCGAACATCCAGGCGCCCCTGCCAACCATGGTGGGAGGGGTCGATCCATTCGGCTTCTGTGGTTCGGGAGAGGGGATTGAAATCCTCTTCCCTTAAGTTCAGTTGTGACATGGTGAGCTGGATTCTGGAAAAGGTCAGTTTCTCTGCAAAGTAGACTGGTATTTTGGTGGTGACTGCTTTCAGGGTGATGCAGGTAGTCTTCATAAGTGGTTAACCAAGATTTCTGCACCAGTTCACAAAACCACTTGTTTGACAATATTAAATACTTCTGCAGCAGTGTACACATCACCTGCAGTAACCCACAAAAACACTTTAGGGGCTCTTCAACTTCTTCTACAAGATTTCTAACTACACCACTGTCAGGGTGATTCTGCATTAATACACAAAAACTTTTGAGTGGCTCTTCAACTTCTTCAAGATGTTTAATCACACCACAGTACTTCAATGGATTCCACCTGGTCCAGTCTCTTGCCAGGCCTACTAAGAAAAATTGCTCTGATCTGGGGTTCTCTCCTGCCAGAACAAATCAACATACTACAACATTCTCTGACCTGGTGTACTGCCAAGCCAGGCCAGAACAATCTACTACTTGCAAGTACATTGGTGGTAACGATTAAACTCAACCAGGCTAGCAATGTCCTTTGCTCCACAGCATCAACTATAAGAAACACTTCAAGGGAAACCAGAACCACACTGGTGTTGTTTGTTACACCTGTGTTCTTGCCACACTCTCTGCAGGTTATGCTCCACTCCCTCTGAATGTCTTCCTTCAGAAGGGGAGCCTTACTGCCACTATTGTGTCTCCCCTTTTCCGCTAACCAGCTGCTGATACTTCTGTTTCAATTTCATATTTCTTTGGCTTTGGCAATATGAGTTTAAGCTATTCTCTCTTAGGACCTCCTTTTCATATGGGCAATAATTTTTACCAACACTGAAAATATCAAGTGCCATCTTCTGGCTTTGGCAATTCATTTTTTTTTAATCGCTTGGCTATGTTTCTCTTTTGGCTTTGGCAATGCTGGTTTATCTTTTCTCTAATAGATATTGCCCCTTTTCATTGCTGGCTCTATTATGCCCCACAATGTTGCAATAATACTCTTCTGATATGGTAATCAAGTTTTTAATTTGCCATCTGTGCCCTTTTAAATCAGCTTGGTACACAACAGCAGAATTCACCTACTTTATTTATTTGTTCGGTATTCAAAACGTTCCTTCATCACTTATTTTGCTCCATGTATCATATCTCTGTATTTAAGGCCACTAGGCTTGTTCAGTGGGCAGTTACAGAGGGCTCGAGGGTCACAATTTAAACTCACTGGTTCGGGAATGCGCGTCTGTTCACTTTGCTGCCTCCAGGTCCTCTGCTTGTGTTTCCCCATTCGGTCAGGAAATCTCTCCTTCAAGGACTTCTATGACTTGTGTCAATCACCAGCAGGGCTCTCCTGGCTCCCACAACTCTCTGGTGCTTGTCGGCAACCAGTGCTTGACAGGAAATGGCGAGAATGTGAATGGGTTCACTTTCCACCGCATGACCTCTGCATCTGCGATCCTCAGAGGGAGACTCTGCACTCCCAGTGCTTCCTCTGCAATTATGGTCCTGAGCATAAAAGACCCTGTCAGGACCAGCATCTAATTCACACGCCACTGTGGTCCCGGTGTCTTACCTCACATCAGACTTCTGCTTCTGCCGCCATGTCGAGGTAGAAACAACTCTTTCTACTACTGCTCCTTCTCATGGCCTGCACCTGTTGGGGCTTTTTATGCCTCCCAGGCCTCCTCAGGTGTGGGTCATTATTCCTGATTGAAAGCAACCTGAAGTTTTGTGCTTCTGCAGTCCTCTTCTTTATCCCAGTACTTTGGGAATTGTGGGACTTTCAGTCCACAATATGAAATTCAGCTTTCTCAGTGAAATTATCATGGCCAAGTTCATTATCCTTCATATACTTATTCCCCAAAGTACTATAAGTATTCCATGAAGTATTTGATTTTACAGAAGAGTAGGGTTTCTCAGGATTGGAATTAGTAACAATGAAAGCCTCTTCTTCCTTATTTCTCTGGGACTCATAGAGGCTTTCATGTTTATAAATGTCAGTGACATTGAAAGGGTTTTTCTGACCCTGACTCTCAGAGCATAACTTCTTGTGATTATCTTTTTTCCAACAGCCAGTTTGAGAAAATAAACTCTCTCTGGCAGCAATCCATTACATTTTCCAGTATTAAGGATGTTCCCTTTCTTGAGGAAGAAAGATTCTGTGTCTCATCCCACAAAGTCATCCTATTTCCCTGGGGCTCTTCTCCTCCGAGGTGATCCTCCCGGCTAACACCGCTCCAAGCGTTAGGATCAGGAAGTGTCTGCCTTTGACTGGCCACCTGGGAGGAGACTTTAGGTAGGGTTTTTGTGAAGACTTTGTAGGATTTATCCCAGCCCCTAAAAAGACTACTATGGACTGTAACGGAAAATAGACATGGCTTCTGGGCTTCCGGGTGTGAGGAAGATTGTTGACTGATGTGCATGGAGATAAATATACCCACAGTGCTTCTGAGGTCAGAATCCTTCGACGTATGCAAGGTCAGAATCCTTCGGCGAATGTAGAAAAAACACTATTTTCCATAATCCTGAGTATTCTGGTAAACAAACAAGCTAAACACTATTAAAAAACTGTTTCTGGTAGGGGATGTCAGAGCTGTTCAAGCATCCTAGAGAAATAACATCCAGATGGACAGCAAAGACAGAGGACCTCAAGCAAGCTGGAAATGCTCTTAATTTTTTGGCCAATTGGGCAAGGAGCGGCTGCTTTGATTTTGAAGGATTCAAATTTCAATTTTGGACTCCAGAGGCTCAGAAAGTCTTTTCATTTTGCCTTTTGGAACCACTACTCTTTCTGATTGGGCTGCACACAGAAGCACTCCAGTCAGGTCAATGCCCATGGAACTGTTTTATTCAGATTTTGGCTTATGTTTACATCAAGAGAAATTCCAATTAAGAGGGCCTCATCACGAGTTGGGCTGTAGCCCTTAAATGTGGTGGTAACAGTGTTACCGCCGCATTCAAGGGCTGACCCTATCACGAGTAGGGTGTTAAATCGACTGTTTTACTTCGAGCTTTTTTCTGGAGGTGAAAATCCCTGTTTTCGGCTGTATTACAGCCGGCTGTATTAGCCCGCAGTATTAGCACCGGAAATTCCCCATTGGATCCAATGGACCCAATCAGGAATGGGGATTTACCGTTAAGGCCCAACTCGTGATATGGTGGTAATACCACCGGACCGGTCGGTGCTGGGGCTATTACAGTCGGCAGTATTACAGCTGGGAATACAGCCGAACTCGTGATGAGGCGCTAAATCTTTTAAGACATTTTGCTACCATTTTTACCTTTTTGCAGCTTTATGCTAATAGACCATGTTGGTTTTGATAGGTGGTGTTTGCCATTAGATTTGATATTTTTCGGATGTTTCTGGATTTTAAAGACAACATGGTTTCCTCCAGGCCAGGCCCAAGGCATTCAGCCTTCACCTCTATTCTCACTACTATCAGAGGAGTGTAGTGAGTATGAGAGTCAGTTTACCCATTTTTAATATCACATTGGGAACGAGGCGAGGTATTGAGAAGGCAGTACATTTCATGAGGCTGTTTAATGAGAAGGGATGAGCATGCAATTGATTTTAAGGAGCTTTTATGTTTTTGAGATGATTGACTCATCTTGAGTAGACATATAGGCTAGAAAATGATTGCATTTTCATGTATAACCTTTTTCATATTGAGTGTGTTATGTTTAGTTACAATAACAGTGGCAATGTTTTTATTTTTCTTAATGAAAAGAAATGCACTTTGCAGGAGAGTGGGAGAGCATTCATTGAGTGTTCATTATTGAGAATCATGTTGGAAGCATAATTGCATTTGTATTAATTGTGGGGTATCTATAGTACTGTATATTGTATTACTGTATATCGTGCATGCTTTGATAAGGAAGGGATTGGTAGAAGGTTGAATAGTAGACCCTCAATAAATTACATCCATTAGTAAATCAGTTCTGTGTGGATGAGTGAGGGTGGCTAGCTAACTGAAATGGTGTATTACCTACTCTCTCTTTTGTTGCAACTTGTCAGGTATATGCTTTTTTCTACCTCTATTCCTACCATAGCCCCTACTGTGGTGGTCAAGCACACTCTTCTTGGGGTGGAGGAAAGGCTCTGTGAGGTAGAGGTGATAGGAATCACGTCAGTTTTACTACATCAATCACAGCTACATCTAAAATCAAGCCGTGAGGTTTATAGACTGTGATTGCATTGGTATAACACAAAGAAAAATGTGCTCTTTTTACAAACATGTCTTTAAAAATGTGGAAGTGTGCAGCTCTTCTGGCTACAAGGTGAGTCTCAGTAATATGGTCAACCTTGATGAGAATAAATTCAATGACAGTACTTTAGGCATGATTTAAAAAATATCACTCGGCCACAGGGCCATTCACAAGTCCATACGCTATATATTGATGTTATTTTGCAATATAACTATGTAGTTGGCACAAAGGGGGTCCTTACGAGTTGGGTGGTAACAGTTAACGTCACCAGTAATGATGCCGGTTCCGGTAAACTCTTCCCGCCCTATTCTGAGGTCCCTTAGCGGGTCCCAGCAGGAACCGCTGTTCTGACCAGCCGTTATTAGCGCCTTCCCCATTCCCATTTGAGCCCTATGGGGGCTCAAATGGGAATGGGGAATGGTTTACTGAATGGGGACTTACCGGGTCCTCCAAGGTCGGAATGACCCGGTAAGTCCCCATCAGCTAGACCGGACAGCGCCATGGCTACCTCCAAACTCGTAATGAGGCCCAAAGTCTCTGTATGGAATCACAACCTACTGTTCGAGAAATGAACCTCTCTATTAATCAAGTGAGTCTTTGCCTTTTTGTTCAATTCGGATGGCATTGACTGGCCATCAAAAAGATTTATAGATTTCAGTTCAACAACCTTTTCATTTTTTAGTGGTCATCATTGAAGAATGAACCGAGTCACATTCTGCAACAGTAGAGATGAAGCATGAGGAATGAGTCACGCCGGCTATGTCTCCAGGCATCTTTATTCCCCGGGTTGCGGTGGTGCACACTCCTTAATCTGCTCCAGAGCTTCACGTCCGGGTCATCCGCAGTAGGCTCCTGGACCATCCGTTAATTGTTTCTGTGTTTGTTTGTTTTGCCGGGTTGCGGCGGTGATATGGAGTGAATCAGAAGCTTCAAGTATTTATGTCAGACGTAACAAGGAAAACGTCCGGACCATAAGTTAAGTGAACTCTCATAAAATCATTGGTTTTGGGCAAGATAAACGGCAGTCTGGTTGCAGGCACATTGTTTTCCTCACGTTCTGAATACCAGGGAAATAACAACTCTACTAATCCGCATTTCCAGTTATTAGCTTTTCCTCATGGAGAAAAGCGCCTTTCTATGTGCAGTGTGTTATGTTAATCCATGTTTGTGAGGCATGTGTATGTCTCAATGTTCTCTGCTCACGATCTGTGTATTATGGCTTTAAGTCATCCTACTAATCCGCATTTCCAGTTATTAGCTTTTCCACATGGAGAAAAGCACCTTTCTATGTGCATTGTGTTATGTTAATCCATGTTTGCTCACAATCTGTGTATTGTGGCTTTACGTCATGATTGCTAACATACAGGAGGTCATGTATAATGAGTTATGTATGGTATGAAGATTATGTTATGTTCTACTAATTACTGAAGCTAGAGTCAGGTCAGGTTGCAGGAGTATTAAGCTATCTAGTCAGGAATTGTAGGGGTCTTTTGTTGTTTATGTCTTGTCGTCTTCCCTTTCTTCCCTTTATTTGTCCATCCCCTTTCCCTAACTCCTTCTTCCCCCCATTGGCTGCCACGTGGCTACCTGTAATTCGAACATCCAGGCGCCCCTGCCAACCATGGTGGGAGGGGTCGATCCATTCGGCTTCTGTGGTCCGGGAGAGGGGATTGAAATCCTCTTCCCTTAAGTTCAGTTGTGACATGGTGAGCTGGATTCTGGAAAAGGTCAGTTTCTCTGCAAAGTAGACTGGTGTTTTGGTGGTGACTGCTTTCAGGGTGATGCAGGTAGTCTTCATAAGTGGTTAACCAAGATTTCTGCACCAGTTCACAAAACCACTTGTTTGACAATATTAAATACTTCTGCAGCAGTGTACACATCACCTGCAGTAACCCACAAAAACACTTTAGGGGCTCTTCAACTTCTTCTACAAGATTTCTAACTACACCACTGTCAGGGTGATTCTGCATTAATACACAAAAACTTTTGAGTGGCTCTTCAACGTCTTCAAGATGTTTAATCACACCACAGTACTTCAATGGATTCCACCTGGTCCAGTCTCTTGCCAGGCCTACTAAGAAAAATTGCTCTGATCTGGGGTTCTCTCCTGCCAGAACAAATCAACATACTACAACATTCTCTGACCTGGTGTACTGCCAAGCCAGGCCAGAACAATCTACTACTTGCAAGTACATTGGTGGTAACGATTAAACTCAACCAGGCTAGCAATGTCCTTTGCTCCACAGCATCAACTATAAGAAACACTTCAAGGGAAACCAGAACCACACTGGTGTTGTTTGTTACACCTGTGTTCTTGCCACACTCTCTGCAGGTTATGCTCCACTCCCTCTGAATGTCTTCCTTCAGAAGGGGAGCCTTACTGCCACTATTGTGTCTCCCCTTTTCCGCTAACTAGCTGCTGATACTTCTGTTTCAATTTCATATTTCTTTGGTTTTGGCAATATGAGTTTAAGCTATTCTCTCTTAGGACCTCCTTTTCATATGGGCAATAATTTTTACCAACACTGAAAATATCAAGTGCCTTCTTCTGGCTTTGGCAATTCATTTTTTTTTAATCGCTTGGCTATGTTTCTCTTTTGGCTTTGGCAATGCTGGTTTATCTTTTCTCTAATAGATATTGCCCCTTTTCATTGCTGGCTCTATTATGCCCCACAATGTTGCAATAATACTCTTCTGATATGGTAATCAAGTTTTTAATTTGCCATCTGTGCCCTTTTAAATCAGCTTGGTACACAACAGCAGAATTCACCTACTTTATTTATTTGTTCGGTATTCAAAACGTTCCTTCATCACTTATTTTGCTCCATGTATCATACCTCTGTATTTAAGGCCACTGGGCTTGTTCAGTGGGCAGTTACAGAGGGCTCGAGGGTCACAATTTAAACTCACTGGTTCCGGCATGCGCGTCTGTTCACTTTGCTGCCTCCAGGTCATCTGCTTGTGTTTCCCCATTCGGTCAGGAAATCTCTCCTTCAAGGACTTCTATGACTTGTGTCAATCACCAGCAGGGCTCTCCTGGCTCCCACAACTCTCTGGTGCTTGTCGGCAACCGGTGCTTGACAGGAAATGGCGAGAATGTGAATGGGTTCACTTTCCACCGCATGACCTCTGCATCTGCGATCCTCAGAGGGAGACTCTGCACTCCGAGTGCTTCCTCTGCAATTATGGTCCTGAGCATAAAAGACCCTGTCAGGACCAGCATCTAATTCACACGCCACTGTGGTCCCGGTGTCTTACCTCACATCAGACTTCTGCTTCTGCCGCCATGTCGAGGTAGAAACAACTCTTTCTACTACTGCTCCTTCTCATGGCCTGCACCTGTTGGGGCTTTTTATGCCTCCCAGGCCTCCTCAGGTGTGGGTCATTATTCCTGATTGAAAGCAACCTGAAGTTTTGTGCTTCTGCAGTCCTCTTCTTTATCCCAGTACTTTGGGAATTGTGGGACTTTCAGTCCACAATATAAAATTCAGCTTTCTCAGTGAAATTATCATGGCCAAGTTCATTATCCTTCATATACTTATTCCCCAAAGTACTATAAGTATTCCATGAAGTATTTGATTTTACAGAAGAGTAGGGTTTCTCAGGATTGGAATTAGTAACAATGAAAGCCTCTTCTTCCTTATTTCTCTGGGACTCATAGAGGCTTTCATGTTTATAAATGTCAGTGACATTGAAAGGGTTTTTCTGACCCTGACTCTCAGAGCATAACTTCTTGTGATTATCTTTTTTCCAACAGCCAGTTTGAGAAAATAAACTCTCTCTGGCAGCAATCCATTACATTTTCCAGTATTAAGGATGTTCCCTTTCTTGAGGAAGAAAGATTCTGTGTCTCATCCCACAAAGTCATCCTATTTCCCTGGGGCTCTTCTCCTCCGAGGTGATCCTCCCGGCTAACACCGCTCCAAGCGTTAGGATCAGGAAGTGTCTGCCTTTGACTGGCCACCTGGGAGGAGACTTTAGGTAGGGTTTTTGTGAAGACTTTGTAGGATTTATCCCAGCCCCTAAAAAGACTACTATGGACTGTAACGGAAAATAGACATGGCTTCTGTGCTTCCGGGTGTGAGGAAGATTGTTGACTGATGTGCATGGAGATAAATATACCCACAGTGCTTCTGAGGTCAGAATCCTTCGACGTATGCAAGGTCAGAATCCTTCGGCGAATGTAGAAAAAACACTATTTTCCATAATCCTGAGTATTCTGGTAAACAAACAAGCTAAACACTATTAAAAAACTGTTTCTGGTAGGGGATGTCAGAGCTGTTCAAGCATCCTAGAGAAATAACATCCAGATGGACAGCAGAGACAGAGGACCTCAAGCAAGCTGGAAATGCTCTTCCTATTTTGGCCAATTGGGCAAGGAGCGGCTGCTTTGATTTTGAAGGATTCAAATTTCAATTTTGGACTCCAGAGGCTCAGAAAGTCTTTTCATTTTGCCTTTTGGAACCACTACTCTTTCTGATTGGGCTGCACACAGAAGCACTCCAGTCAGGTCAATGCCCATGGAACTGTTTTATTCAGATTTTGGCTTATGTTTACATCAAGAGAAATTCCAATTAAGAGGGCCTCATCACGAGTTGGGCTGTAGCCCTTAAATGTGGTGGTAACAGTGTTACCGCCGCATTCAAGGGCTGACCCTATCACGAGTAGGGTGTTAAATCGACTGTTTTACTTCGAGCTTTTTTCTGGAGGTGAAAATCCCTGTTTTCGGCTGTATTACAGCCGGCTGTATTAGCCCGCAGTATTAGCACCGGAAATTCCCCATTGGATCCAATGGACCCAATCAGGAATGGGGATTTACCGTTAAGGCCCAACTCGTGATATGGTGGTAATACCACCGGACCGGTCGGTGCTGGGGCTATTACAGTCGGCAGTATTACAGCTGGGAATACAGCCGAACTCGTGATGAGGCGCTAAATCTTTTAAGACTTTTTGCTACCATTTTTACCTTTTTGCAGCTTTATGCTAATAGACCATGTTGGTTTTGATAGGTGGTGTTTGCCATTAGATTTGATATTTTTCGGATGTTTCTGGATTTTAAAGACAACATGGTTTCCTCCAGGCCAGGCCCAAGGCATTCAGCCTTCACCTCTATTCTCACTACTATCAGAGGAGTGTAGTGAGTATGAGAGTCAGTTTACCCATTTTTAATATCACATTGGGAACGAGGCGAGGTATTGAGAAGGCAGTACATTTCATGAGGCTGTTTAATGAGAAGGGATGAGCATGCAATTGATTTTAAGGAGCTTTTATGTTTTTGAGATGATTGACTCATCTTGAGTAGACATATAGGCTAGAAAATGATTGCATTTTCATGTATAACCTTTTTCATATTGAGTGTGTTATGTTTAGTTACAATAACAGTGGCAATGTTTTTATTTTTCTTAATGAAAAGAAATGCACTTTGCAGGAGAGTGGGAGAGCATTCATTGAGTGTTCATTATTGAGAATCATGTTGGAAGCATGATTGCATTTGTATTAATTGTGGGGTATCTATAGTTCTGTATATTGTATTACTGTATATCGTGCATGCTTTGATAAGGAAGGGATTGGTAGAAGGTTGAATAGTAGACCCTCAATAAATTACATCCATTAGTAAATCAGTTCTGTGTGGATGAGTGAGGGTGGCTAGCTAACTGAAATGGTGTATTACCTACTCTCTCTTTTGTTGCAACTTGTCAGGTATATGCTTTTTTCTACCTCTATTCCTACCATAGCCCCTACTGTGGTGGTCAAGCACACTCTTCTTGGGATGGAGGAAAGGCTCTGTGAGGTAGAGGTGATAGGAATCACGTCAGTTTTACTACATCAATCACAGCTACATCTAAAATCAAGCCGTGAGGTTTATAGACTGTGATTGCATTGGTATAACACAAAGAAAAATGTGCTCTTTTTACGAACATGTCTTTAAAAATGTGGAAGTGTGCAGCTCTTCTGGCTACAAGGTGAGTCTCAGTAATATGGTCAACCTTGATGAGAATAAATTCAATGACAGTACTTTAGGCATGATTTAAAAAATATCACTCGGCCACAGGGCCATTCACAAGTCCAAACGCTATATATTGATGTTATTTTGCAATATAACTATGTAGTTGGCACAAAGGGGGTCCTTACGAGTTGGGTGGTAACAGTTAACGTCACCGGTAATGATGCCGGTTCCGGTAAACTCTTCCCGCCCTATTCTGAGGTCCCTTAGCGGGTCCCAGCAGGAACCGCTGTTCTGACCAGCCGTTATTAGCGCCTTCCCCATTCCCATTTGAGCCCTATGGGGGCTCAAATGGGAATGGGGAATGGTTTACTGAATGGGGACTTACCGGGTCCTCCAAGGTCGGAATGACCCGGTAAGTCCCCATCAGCTAGACCGGACAGCGCCATGGCTACCTCCAAACTCGTAATGAGGCCCAAAGTCTCTGTATGGAATCACAACCTACTGTTCGAGAAATGAACCTCTCTATTAATCAAGTGAGTCTTTGCCTTTTTGTTCAATTCGGATGGCATTGACTGGCCATCAAAAAGATTTATAGATTTCAGTTCAACAACCTTTTCATTTTTTAGTGGTCATCATTGAAGAATGAACCGAGTCACATTCTGCAACAGTAGAGATGAAGCAAACATCTTACATGTTTCTTTTCGTTGTAAATTGTATGACAGATGTGACTCTACTTCTGAAAGCTTTTCTGAACCATCACCCAGCTCTAGAGCTTGAATACCTCTCAGTATCTTTGCACAGGCAATATCTGCAGATTGCCTCATGTTGACAGTTTGTGACACTGGAAATAACTCCAGAGATTATATTTTTTTCTTATACTGCCAATGGAGTTTAGAGCATGTCTACTATTCGGGTTCTGGCACAGGGGCTGTCCTTTGACGGGAGTTGAGATGAATGTCAAAGATCACTGAAAACAATCAGTTATCTTCATCTAAACAGTTTTTCACAGCTAGATTTCAACACAACCTGGATGCCCAAATGCGAAAATGCTAGCATATCATTAGATACCAGGCAAACCGCATCAACAATGAGAAGTTAAAATTTCTTGCAAACTCTTCGATAGACAGTTTCCTGAATTTGAACTTGCTGTCATGCCCAAATGGTAGAATGAATAAGTGATGCAGAGTTGAGCCTCCAATGTTAAATTCTGCTGGACCAGTGGGGTCAGAAATCACACAAGATAGAGTGCAGCTAGTCTCTAGCTGGACAAAATCTCCCAGGACACACAACAGAAAAATGCACTCTGTACCAGCTTATCTGCTAACACACAGAGTAAAAGAGAAATATTCTTGTTAGGAGCCAATGTTCTGTTCATGCAGATAACGATGAATTGCAGCTTTAACTCCTTTGACAGAGAATGTCATCTCCTACTCATAATGCTTTGGCGCTGAACCTGTCAAATGAATATCTGTATGTGCCTGTTGTTGGGAGTAAATTCCATTTTTGGGGTTCTGCTGTCTCATTTCAAGGGAACCTTAAACTTGTTGCCTTTTACCCTTTCATTTCTGGGATACACGACTTTCTTTATTGGTCAGAGGGAAGTCCCTCTGTCTCTTCAATGCTTTTTAGTTTGGACTATTAGGTGTTGCTTGTGACACCTATCAGCTGGGACTATTGCATCAGAGTACATAATGGGGGGAATGGAATATGATGAGGGACACACAGCCTATAGGTGTTGTTTGGTTATGTGCCCATTCATTGACTTTCCACTGCCATGCTAATTTGTATGGCCATTCCCACCCAGTTCTTGCCTCTCCCCACCCAAAGCACCTCCTCTTGGAAACTCTTGTGCATTCGTGTATCAAGCCTTACCGTCAAACTTTGCACTGGAACCACCTGCCAGTGTTTTTTCTAATCAGTTTTCTGAGAGGTAATGACTTAATTGGAGTTGTAAACCTGCTACTGGTGTAATAAAAATGTCTTGCCAGATCTGCCTTCAGCCACTCGATTTAAACGCACTCTGTGTGTCCTCTACTGAAATACTGTTAAAAACAAGTGTAGCAAAGCCAACAGTTTTGGCTTATGTGAAAATATTGGGAATTTGCCAGGCACTGCTATTAGATACCCAGGCAATCACACAATTGTACACCTGCTACCATCAATGGCCAGTTAATACCACTACGACTGTGCCTGGCAAGTGCCTTTCCCATGCCTACACAAAAGCCCAAAGTGTTGGCACTGCGAATGCTTGTTAAGTGTATGGTGCAACTTTAGCCCATAAGGCCTGTAGGACATGCATTCATTTTAAGCACCCTATTGTTACCCGAGGGTGATTTGTTCACCCTACATTGGTTTTAGAATATAGGCTGGTGGCAGTTGTAATTTAGTTTTGGCGTCACCATTGGTAGATCCTTATTTACCTCTTCAGTAGCCCAATGTACATTTGTGCTAGCTATTGAGGGATTTTGTAAATCTTGTTCTGAGCCATTTTGTTTGTGGACTTTTATTTTATTTGGGGACACTATCAACAAGTCATAAATCGATCATTGGAAAAACATGTTCTCGCTCTGAGTCCATCACTGCATCCTCTGTAGGAGTTGAGACTGGATTAGACCAGTGGCTAGCTCTAGACAGGCCAATACACAAAGTGTGTAGGTGGAGGTGGTGTTTTGGTGTTTTTCTAGGCCAGCCTGATTGGCTGGCTGCCAAAACCTTTGTGTTAGTGTCCTGGTATGTGATTGGAGGACAGGCTTGGGCAAGACCATGAGAGTTTGCATGTACTGAGGGGAGATCCTGACTCTTCCCCAATGTGGCTGTGATTTCAACATGTTTACTTACCTGTCCCTGGAGGACCTTACCCCTGAAGCTCTGCTGCTGCTCATTTAGGACCAGGCCTGGCCATGCTGGTTGGGTCCCCCGTATGTTTCCTTTGCTCTGTAGTTTGTTTTGGGCTGCTGGGCATCTTTTCTGGGTTGTCCTTTGAGTCATCTGGATTGACTTGGCTGGGTTCTTCTACTCTTCTGGAGACAACTTTTCACTCCTGGCTGGTCAGGCTAATTGTTCTTCTTTCATCATTATTTCTAGGTTAAAGTCTTTGGGTCCTGTAATCTGACCTGAACGAAATTATGTCTATTTGCCTGGTTGTTTCATAATTCCCTAGCATTGTATTTGAGAATTGCACCTTTGAGCACTTACCCTATAGGCTGGCGGGTTATTTGAGATACCTGTTGTCCATGGTCATAAGATGCTGATGGTCCTTTTTTACAGTGTTTTGCCATAGTCTTCCATTGTCATGAATCCTGGATCTTGAATTTGGGACTTAAACTATTCCAGATGGCCTCCCCAGGCAACTCCCGTGGTAGGCTGTTGCATTTTCTGCACCTCTGGGGTAGAGTTCACACTTACCTGATTTGTCCACATAACCAAACTGACTTACCTGATGCTCTGTAAAAGTGACATGGAAGACACTTAGCTGTACGTGGATATGTGTCCTGGATCCCCTTGGGTAATTGAAGTTTTAGGTCAAAGTATCGGATGTTTAGCATGCATATTTTAAGAAGTTTGGCCTGCCAAATAGAAAACATTGTGGGTCCTTAAAATCTATGGTGGTCATTTTGTACGGAAGTGGAGCATAAAAGGGTGGCCGTAAAAGCTTTCTCGACCCACTTCATTTTACAGCTGTCCTATCATGAGGCGTAGGAAGGCAGCAAGTAGAGTTGCCTCTCCGTTTGGCTTTCTTCCTCCATCTCGAGAGAGCATTTGGTTTTATGCCTGCATGAGATTTTTATTCAGGCGTAGAACCAAAGGATTCCAATAGAATAGGCTTCTCATTAGCACCTGCTATTGAGCAGGTTGATTCCTTTGGAATCCATTATAAAACAATGTCTGCAAAGCATTTTGTAGGCAGTGTTTTATTTGCACCAAAGTGGAGAATAAAAATGAACAGTAAAGGCGAGTTCACCTTAATTTACTCTTTAACTTTACCCTATGCCTTGGGAGTGCCTAAAATTGCATGCAACAGGTAAGTGGAAGTGTTGTGGTCCCCTCCTGCAATTACCATTTAATTTAATTTAAAATTGTAATTTAATTCAATTTGACGTCTCTGGAGCATGAATGAAAGTGCAAAAACAGGCGTAAAGATGTTGCATCTGTCTTAACGCCTCCATTCACACTCTGGGGCATTTTCATTGTTTTGATGTTGAAAGGTGGGGGCATAACAGAAGTTCTGTGTCTGTCTCCCTTGCACCCCGTGCCTTTAAAACCAATGATATCCTTTGTAATCCGTTTGCTTTTTACACCAGCAAAAAGCAAGCAGGACAAGGTAAATATGCTTCCGCCATTACTTTACAGTTCTCTTGTTCTTTCCTGTGTAAATGACAAAATTTACCTGGAATTGTGCGTATGTACAAATGTAAGCGGACCCCTCTGGGCAATTTATGGTCATTATCAAAAAGAGCTCCTATGTGTTTGACTAATAGAATCCTTCATAGTGAGATCAGAGTGGGTGTAATATATTCTCTCCTAGGTAGGCCTACTGAGGCCTATTTTAGAGCATAGAGGAAGACCATATAGGCCATGTCACAGTAATCAAACTGAGATGATACAAAGGCATTTGCTAAGGTATATTGTTAGGAAAATGTAAAGAAAATTGGAACCTATTTTGTGTATTTCAGTTGTCCAGAGCAACACTGCACATCAATTTGTGAAATCAGGGTAAAGGTGTTATTTAATAAAACTCTAACAATAAATTACCTGTTTACCTGGTGTTGGAAACACTCTAAAGGTTAGAAGCCAAACTTCAATATTCTCATTACTTCATGTCCCGATCTCATCATTGGTGTCTTAAATTCAATGTGGTTGTATTTCCTCCGGGCTCTGGCTTTTCTCATGCATGCAGCAAAGGTTGACTTGGTTTCATCACTATCTCCACTCAACGCAAAATGTATTTTCATATATTCTGCATAGGAAGAGAATACTGCCCCAAATCTGTGGAGCAATTGAGGTGGTGCTTAATGACAGAGGTTGTATAAGCTAGGTGGCAGTCCTGAGCCCTATGAAACAATGCAATGAAGGGGAATGGTTTAGAATTGTAAGAGTACAGGGAAGGATTTCTTGTGTTTCATATTAGTTAGAAAGGATTTACTCCAGTCAATAATTGTGTCAGTGAGGCCAATTCTAACCTGACTAGTTTTGAGATGTTTGTCCGATTTAAAGTTGTAAATAAGTGTGTCAGAATCAATAGCATCTAAAGAATTAAGGTTAGCTTTTCCAACAGTGATTACAAACTAATTGGGTAGAGTTTCACTATTTTACTAAAGGAGCTGACGAAGGAGTCAATTGAGAATTCTAGGCATTTCGTCAAAGTCAATGTTATATCCGCATTCTAGGAAAAATATAACTGTGCTTTGAAGTGGTCAGTCCACGCTGTGTCCAGTTGTGGATCCGAAGAGTGAGGGAGAGGTGGGAAATTACAATGGTGCATAATATATGACTGTGGATATGCATAGGACCTAGGAGAATTTTTGAAAGCCAATCTCATTGAGTGAAGTCAGAAGCTACATAGTTTTTGTATCAGTTGGTTAGTCCAACCAAATATTTAAGTCTTCCAGCACACAGAGGGAGGTCACCGAAACGTAAGCAGTCAAGATGTACACATTGGCTGAATTCCAAAAATATAGAATTTAGGACGGAGGTCTGTAAACTGTAATTAAGTCAGGGGAAAATGAGCATTCAGAATACATTTAAGTAAAGTCTCAGCTTTAGATAGACTTGCAATTTCAACACAATTAAAGGATAAAGGGGTGTTAGAAAAATAATTGCAATATCTCTATCAGTTGTTGAATCATATTATTTTATATCCTGTTGATACTAATTCATTTGAAGCTCTTCAGATGTTATCTGTGAGAAATGTCTCAAGACATAGAGTATGTCTACGTTCATGTCTAGAATAAGATCATTAGTCATCCTCTTCTTCATCGCAGTCATTTTTCCATTTCCTCATCCTTCACCCTCAAATTGTCCACATCCCTTTCTCTTTTATTCTTCCTCGTCCCAGCCCCTCATCCACTTCCTCAGATCAGACTCGCTTCTTTTTCCGAATTAAAATTGCTATTCTTCAGTGATGTCAGCACTGACATTTGTGATGCCATTGTTGATGTTCTGGGTGTTAGTCTTAGCAGTGCACTGTGAGGGCATAAGTTATGGTTGCTTAGCTTACATAACTGGTGAATTTCTGGGGTTTTCAGTTTTACTTGTAACCATAACGTCCCTTTAACAATGTTTTTCACTGAATTTCATAGATTTTTATTAGTGCAACTTAACCATAACGCCCCTTTAACAAAGTTGTTTCTGTGAATTTCATAGGTTTTTATGAGTGAACTTTGTTCATGATGTTACATCACTATATATACGTTCTTCATAATTCCTCCTTTAATATATATGAAAGAACTGTAAACCTCCTTTAACAAACATATGTTTTGCAACGCATACTGATGTGTGTCATTACCAGCAGTGCATGCTGGGGATGCAAGTCATGGCTGAATTGCCTAGGGCATGAGGTGCGACCATGACCCCAGGCCCACCAAACCGCACCTGTTATCCACTGCACTTACCCTGCATCCCAGTTCAGTGTCCACTATTGTTATGACTTTTAATCCATCCATTTGCCAGTCATGCTTTTTCATGGTTTGCTATACATCAGAACACTAAGTATCTTCAATAAACTTCCATATCACAGCCCCAGCCAATGCATCCAAGCATCAAAGGCACACAAGGGTCCCCTTTGGCTGCAAATGTTGATATGCACTTAATAACTAATACCTAAAGACTGGCTTGCACGCATAGCTCAGTGTACTTCCAGTCTGCATGCATCAATGTAATTCATTTGCTATTTTGCATTTTCCGTCTCTCCCCAGTAACCTAACACTCCCCCCTCGCTTTCTGATCCACCAGATCACTGAAGACCAAGCAAATGGCAGTAGAGCATGGTATACACTCTAGTAACAAAATATATCACTTGTAATCAGAAGGATGGTAAAGAATTGTGACGGGAAGAACAAGGAAGATAGTGCTGTACTCCAATACATTGGCAAGCCCTTTAGATGACTTTGGAACATGACTGAGTCGATTTTGGTGGGAAGGGCTGCAATGGGAAGGACACAGCTAAGAGACCTGGTCCACAAAGTATCTAATCCTTCAGATGCAATAATTAAATGGGACTTTCCGGATCCCTTGTGATTGTTGATGTGCTAAGAGCTTGAAAACAGGTCTATAACGTTGATTATTATGGATTTACTGTGGATATTTCACAAACAATTCCATTGGCAAGGCCCCTTTACCGACAATCCATAAAATATTTGTGACGTGCTTTCCGAAGTGCTGTTGAGCTGTCCTTGCTGTCCACCCTGTACAACAGAAACAACTTGGTATGGATCACGGACTACTTGCATAACTGCATTTTTTAACCTTGAACAACTGTAATAACTGTTTTCCTTAGCACTCACTTCAACATTGTACTAATGTTTTTATTTGCAACTCTCTAATGTTAATCATTGTGGATTTACTGTGGATATTTTATCAAACATTTGTGTGGCCACACCCCCTTACCCACAATCCATAAAATCAGAAAGCGCACACATTCACGCGTGCGCGTTCATGAAGTGCTTTCCATAGTGCTGTTGAGCTGTTAAGCGGTAAGCAGGTAAGCAAAAAGTGAAAAGTGGGCCTTTAATCTTACAGCGCTTACTTCGCTTAATATTTGCACTCCGGCTCCCATTCCAATTGCCAACTAGCAGATATCACTTTCAGATACCAACTCCCTCTCATGATACGACCCAGGCGGTAAGTTACCGCCTGGGTCGTACCTTTACCACCATGACGTAAACTACGTTTACGCCATGGTGGTTGGCGGACTTACCGCCCCATTCCGAGGTGAGTGGGGCGGTAAGTCCACATTAACCCATTTACCCTTCCCCATTCCCATTTTTGCCAAATGGGGCATAATGGGAGTGGGGAAGGCGTTATGTATGCCACCGTAAATTATGGTGGCGTAATTAACAACAAGGTCCCTTAGCGCCATGGAGGTTTTAACACCTGCTAAAAGCAGGTGTTAAAACCTCCATGGCGCAAAGGGACCTCGGAATCAGGCGGTAAGGGTCGGCGCTGTTTACGCCGCCGTAAACCCCTTACCGCCTGGGTCCTAATGAGGCCATTAGATCTGCTTTGCCTAACGTAAAGGAAGTTTCCAAATTGGCCATTCAGCCTCGACGTACACTAGTGCGAACGCCGAACACTCTAAAAACTGTGAAAACCAGTGTTACAAACGCGTGCTCAGGAAATCAAAGACGCTGCATGCAAGAATAATAATAGAAATGCTATTGCACACACATCTCATGCAACAACCACTGTTGTTGACTTACATCCAGCCGACCTCTGCATGGTTAATTTATCCACTCCCTCAGATTCGCTGATGGCCGCAGGCTATGCAGAAGCATTTACTGACATTACACAGAACAACGTGCTGAGCATCTCTCACAGGGATTATCCACCTGCCGTAAGACCCAGCGGCTCTGAAGAACAAACCGAACGAAGTAAGGAGCTCATTACAATCGAGCTGCAAAGTCAATCGATGCCAGATATTTCAACTGTACCACTATCATGTCTAGAAAATCATATCGCACAAACCGCGACCGACCTCAATTAACACCAAGCCAAACTCGCATCTATAATAAACACATGCTTTGAGCCAACTACAGCAGCATTGTCTGCATATTCACCCCCAGTCATTACACCATCCGAGTTGTCACCTCTTCCTCTTTGTACTGCTAATCTTTCGCAGTCTCCTATAAAATTTGCACAATCAACTCGCAACTCATCAGCTCTTTCAATTACTATTGAGAATCCAACTCCTAGAAAGAAAGTAACTACCCTACCAACACATCACATCATTTCCTGTCGCACCTCAACAGCCCCCTACTTAGATGTAACACTAACTGCAATGATCACTGCTCTGTAATCATTAACAAAGCTTTTTGAGTTCTTGGACAACAAAATACATTCACAGACATTAATTATCTCTCAGTTGTTACAACGTGATTCTGTACAATCAAACCTCAGAGAACCTGAACCCTCAAACTCAATCGTACCAAAGGCAAAATATGTTGTGCCTCTAATTGTGCTCGATGAAGCTATTATATCGCCACTAATTGACCATGTAAGCCTCATTCCGTTCACTCAAACACACTCTGAACCAACTGCAGACATCGCAGAACTAACATCACAAGATCAAGTTCAACAACAAATTTTAAAAAAGAACACCTGTCCCTTCCTTACCAAACCCCCAAAAAAACAAAAAATATGAAGTGTGTCAATTCACAGACTCGATCTACTTCGAGGCACTTTGTAAAATCATTTGGCCTCATTAGGAGATTGGCAGTAGCCGTGCCTGTAAGAAAGGCACGGCTACCGCCAAACTCGCAGCAGACACCGGCACCCGTGAATGGGCAATTACTGTCCATTCCGAGTTCATCAGGCCGGTAATTGCCCATTCGTGAGTGCTGGTGTGGAGGCACTCTGCATCCCCATTCGGCCCCATAGGGCTCAATGGGAATGGGGAGTGCGGATGCACCGGCACCGTCTATAACGGTGCCGGTTCATCAGTGAGTTGTGCTTGTGGGTGCCTAACAGGCCGCCATTTCAGACCTGGTGGGCTGTCAGGCACCCGCAAGCACAACTCAGAGTATGGCGGTGCGGTAGCAACTGTGCCGGTGCCTTACCGGCACAGTTGTTATCGTACCGCCATACTCCTTATGAATCCCGTTGTCTCTTCCCAAGAATTCAAAGCAAATAGCAAAGTCTGCGATCACTAGAAAATTTGTGACTTTAGCCTTAAATAAAAAAACTGCTAAGAAAGAGATCTTACCTCCAGATCTGCGGTAAGAGCCTTTGGATCAATTAGTACAAGAAGTAGACAACCAGAACAAAAATCTTTCCTTAGCAGTTTCGCAATCTGAAATTGCCTCTTCTTTTCCTCTTTCTGTCACTGGCACTCAAGCTCCCTCAACCCAAAAAAATGCATTATTAACATTAGAGGAATGGAGAAATGAGATTGCTAAATCAGTGACTACATACATGAAATCAATCCGAAATAATCATCAAGAGTGGGATGACTTTTCTGCAATGCAAGGTCCGTCAAACCAATAATCGCAGCCATCTCATACTCTTCATTAACAGACTGTCAAAAGACAACCGCAACCCACAAAGCAACCATTACCATCATACCGAGTCTACAACTCTGTGCCCCTAAAGCACTTTCACTGCTTGATAATGCAATGCAGACCAAATCCACATCCATTTAATTATCTGAATAGCACTTGCATACTTAACATCTTTAGCGAAGTCCCATCTCTTGAGGATCTTATATCCTCTATTATCCATTGTGTAGAATTCCTAAGACACACAGATCTGTCCACAGCCAGGATTTGGATTCAATCTGGTTTTGTTCTTAACTCGATCTGGCATGCCAGATCTGATTTGTTTGATCTAGGGTTTCTACTGAATTAAGAACACCCTACTGACTTATCTGAACAGCCAAAGACAATTGAAGATCATCTTACACCTAGAAAAGTGGGTGCCTACTTTCCATCTTTTAAAGTCACTTGCACCCAGGGACTTTCTCATGTAAAACATCAGGTAAAACCTATTTCAAAACAGCAGCCTTTTGCAGATCTGTGACGTGCAAAACATCAATAGCATTTCCGGAATAAAACAGCACAGCTCTATACCTTAGCAAGTTGAAATACTCGAAGATATAAACCTCTAACAAATACATCTGCAAGCGATCTGAATAAATATGGCATTATTGCACTTCAAGAAACGGGTACCTGAACCTCCAATTTGGAATGTCTATAATTTCCTATTACCCCCAGCCAAAACACAACCAAAAGGCAGACCCATGGCAGGCTTGCTAATTGCGACAAAGATAGCTGCAGGTTTACAATTGGAACGATAGACTGAGCCTAATTTATTAATCCAATTAGCTAAAATAAGATCCCAATCCAAAACCATAGCTTTGATTAAAATCAGGCCAGCATCAAAACAGAATTTATTTTCTAGGACATAGGCATCACTTTAAACCTCGTAATCATGGATTCCTCCATCACGTGCACCATATTAGTAGGCAACCTCAATATTCACTGTATTTCTAAACCTGCAGTGACACAGACTTCCATAGTTCAACGTTGGATCAAATTAATGGCAGATTGACACCTGATTTTAGTGAATGGTTCTCTACCAGGAGACATTCCAGTATATAGTACATGGCCCCGATTGCAACAAGAACCAATACTTGATTATATTTATGTTGATGCAAATCTTTTCCAGCTGCTAAACATTTTCAAATAAAAACAACAAAAACATAGTGACCATGAACTTCTTGAACTCTCCTGGATCTGGGAAAGGATGAGCAATCGCTCTCTTATGATCTGCTATCGTGGTGAGGTAGTTCTCAATGGAGGCAGGAATCTGTTTCGCTGGACCCCTCAGTGTCTAGAAGCCCTTCACTGTTGCATCTTGGCCAATTCTCATGTTTTGTCCCTAGAGACAATCCAGAGAATTGGCCACTATATGGCGGCTCTGCACATCTTTAGAGAACAACCTAATAAATGAGCCAAACCCACACCTAGACATAGGGCCTCATTACGACCCAGGCGGTAAGTTACCGCCTGGGTCGTACCTTTACCACCATGGCGTAAACTATGTTTACGCCATGGTGGTTGGCGGATTTACCGCCCCATTCCGAGGTGAGTGGGGCGGTAAGTCCCCATTAACCCATTTACCCTTCCCCATTCCCATTTTTGCCCCATAGGGCATAATGGGAGTGGGGAAGGCGTTAATTACGCCACCGTAAATTACGGTGGCGTAATTAACAACAAGGTCCCTTAGCGCCATGGATTTTAACACCTGCTAAAAGCAGGTGTTAAAACCTCCATGGCGCTAAGGGACCTCGGAATCAGGCGGTAAGGGTCGGCGCTGTTTACGCCGCCGTAAACCCCTTACCGCCTGGGTCCTAATGAGGCCCATAAACATACTTATGATGTAGATTTACAAGCAAGGAACGCTGCATTTTGCAAATCTAAAAAATGGCCTGTTGATTGTCTCCCAACTCCAAATCGTGTATGCTAACAACGTTAAAAACGCAACATAAAAATTGGGTAACTGCCGCAAAGCACTTATAATGCAGAATAATGGAGAACAGATGCTGTGGGCTTTGGCCTCAAACAACTCTGCACAAATATGGAGGCTCCTGAATCAGGCAAATCACACCACATATTTTCCACTTCAAGTTAATGCAGACTCAGAACAAGTGTGGAATAAACATTTTTCCCAGTTACATGCTCCGATTTCCTCTGATAAGGCCCCTTTGAGCTCACCATTGAATGAGAGCATTTCTTTAGTCTTTGACTAAGTTGACATCAGAAATTACATATTAAAACTAAGCTCCTCTAGGGCCCCGGGGCCTGATAGGCTCACTAACGAAATGCTTAAAACCTACCTTGATTACTGGGCAAACATTATTTATAGTGCATTTCTGCAAATAATGACTTCCAGAACTATACCATCATCCTGGCTCAAGTCAATAATCACCCCAGTCTTTAAAAAAGGAGATCGACAACAACAAAGCAATTATCTACCATTCGCTCTTATGGACGCCCCAAGTAAGTTATATGCCTATTTACTTCTCCAAGATTTGAATGCTTGGATTATCATTAAGAACTTGTAGGATCCCTACCAGACTGGTTTTGTTCCTGGTTTAGGAACATCCATCAATCTTATGACCATCAGTGCAATGAAGATGCTGTGTCTCCAGTCGAAATTGCCAATTTACATGTCCTTTGTTGATTTTAAATCTGCTTTCAATTCAATATCTAGAGAATTACTATTTGTCAAACTAACCCAAGCGGCCTGCCCATGCCCGATGTTCACTCTCATTCGTCAACTACACACTAACACAACAATATAAGTTTGCCTCACGTTAGATGGCAAAGTTAGCCCCCATATGCCTATGTTTGAAGCTAGGCCGACAGGCAATTCCCAAGCTCCTTTATGTGGACAACCCCGTCCTTTTATCAAAGACGCCAAGAGGTCTACAGAATGTACTGTCTGCTTTAGAAGAATGCACCATCACCAATCATCTATCAATCAATACTGAAAAAAACTAAGTTATGCAAAGTGGCTACAAAGCATGAAATCACAAATGTGGTCATAAATGGTCTCTGCATGGAACTCAACTGGAATTAATTAACAAATACTGATATTTGGGTGTAAATATCAATAACCATCATTCTGACCTTCCCTATTACACAGCGATCAAGAAAAAAAAAATGATAGCAGCAACCTCACAAGCCTCCATAATTCATAAGACGTGTAAGAATATATTCATGCATGAAATATTCATGTAAACAACAGCACATGTGTACAGATTCCAAAGGAGGCAAAAATTGGTGTTTCATTGGCAGTATGTGAAAGCAGCTATTTCGAAATGGGTGTAAGGGACAGCTTTTCTCAGCAACAAGCCTATAAAATGAGTATTATTTTTAATAGCACTTAGCAAAACGTTTTTAGCATTCAGCATTCAGCATTCAGTAAATGGAGCAGTCATTTTAAAATGCAGAATCGTGCATTTTTACAAATTGAATGCTTTTATATCTATGTGGAACAGCACTGGAAATATGTAACCAAATAACAACTAATAAAAAGTCCACTAACCAATTAACTGTCCCAATTAACTTTATAATGCAGTTCGGTAGGCACAGTTTGAAAGTCATTATATTTTGTGTTTTTCCATGTGGAGATGCACAATAGAAAAAAAAGCAGAAGGACTCTTTGTTTTGTGCAAGGTTTTTTTGTGCAGGCTGAGAACTTTCATTGTCCTTGCAGGAAATTAATTGTTACATGAAAACCCTTGTAATGTGATTGGTGAAAATCAAGGGGTGGCAGAACCACGTCAGAAGAGGCTGATCTAAGTTTGACAGACAGGGAGAGGTAATTTAATCAGCTGGACTGGGGGTGTAGTGAGTGCTTCCAGAGATTGGAAGGCTGTCAGTGCCTCTCTGGACGGGTGCTCCGGGAATGCAGTTTTGAAGACAGCTGGGAGGCCATGTAGAAGGGGTGTTGGGCTGCCGGAATCAAAGTAGAAGGAATTCCGAAGGCTGCACCTGGGGGCTATGTGAGGGAGGTTCGCATGGATAAAGCTCCGGCAGCAAGAGATTCAGACTTCACATATTTTGGTGAGTTAGGTCGTAATTGAGGTGTGCGTAAAACCAAAGGAATGAAAGACGATTTACTTATTGGCAGACAGTGTAGTGAGTTAGGTTTAAAAGAAATGTGTCATGTTTCTCTCTGCATTTCTACCCTTGGTAAGAAAGTGATGCACACTAAGTTCATTTTGCGATGTGTTTTATTTTTGTTCTCTTTCTTGCTGCATTTGTTTCAGAAAAATTGCATACACTGTTTTTATTTCTTCCATGTTGCCATGCATTGTTTTCTTTTTATCTCTCAGAGAGTCGGAGCTGGGCTCGCTGTTGGTAAGAACATGTAACTCTGAGATTATGCAATGTACTGTTTTATCTTTATATTAGTGCAACATATTAGTGGTAATCAAACCATAATAGCATAATAGCATAAAAAAGAAAACAGAACAAGGCTGTTGTTTGGTTTGTGTGTTTTATTTTTGCCTCTAATGATCGCTGTGTTAGTGGGAAATTCAGTGGGCGATTCTAGTGTCATACCACTGTGGTAAAAAATGTGCTACCTCATTTATCATCTGGGATAATATTATGAAAAGAGTAAATACATACAGATGAGATAGAGGGTGTGTGAATGGGCTTTCTCTGCATGCTGAAGAGAAAGTGGTGTCATCTAAGGCACATAGGTTACTGGGTGTAAATAAGTCAGTAACATGAGATACATGCAATAAAGTACATTGGCCCTCATTACGACCCAGGCGGAATCCGCGGTGCTAAATGCACCGCGGAGCATGGCGGAAAGCCGCCGATAGCGCCATGGGGGTTGGCGGATTTACCACCCCATGCCGACCTTGGCGGAGCGGTAAATCCCCAATCCCCATTTTACCCTTCCCCATTCCCATTCTTGCCCCATAGGGTATAATGGGAGTGGGGAAGGAGTTAATTACGCCGCCGAAAAGTACGGCGGCGTAATTAACAACGAGGTCCCTTAGCGCCATGGTTTTCTCCGCCCGGTAAAACCAGGCGGAGAAAACCTCCATGGCGCTAAGGGAACTCGTAGTACGGCGGACGGGTCCGCCGCGATTAGCGCTGGCGGAAACCCACTCCGCCAGGGTCCTAATGAGGGCCATTCTGAATAAACTCACTTGGTTCCATGAATGTGTGCTAGGTCCAGGGGTTCTTCATAGCCAGCCAAGGAGTATCCCAATTATTGCAAAGTGAGTTTGTAGTATTATGGGGCAGTAGTATAAAGGACATGCTCATCACTATACCACAAAAATAAGAGACCACTAAAAGTTACAACCAATATAAGCTAACACCAAAATAGGGTAATACTGAACTACCTCTAATGGTAAGACCAGTTTACTACCAAAATACCACCAAAATAACATGGTAAGAAAATACCACCAAATCCAGAATTTACCCCAAAAGCAAAACCTCCTACATATATGGTGCGTTGGCCGGGAACAGACTGTAGAGCAACTACTGGTTGTGGCAAGTATGTCCCATACCGCCATACGTGCATTAAAGGGAACTCATTTTGGGATATCAGTGTAACACTGGAAATTGGATCTCAGGATGTCTCAAATTGAAGCCACATTCTCAGAATTGGTGAAATACTTAGAGGCAAAATGATAGGCGCATGGGGTATGGTCATCAAATAATGCCTTAGAATGGCATGACTGTATCTGTGTGGAAGTTCAGAAAGAACCAATGGGCAGCATTTTTGAAGAGGGCAGCATAATTCAGGTCTGTCTTCTGAGATTATTTAATGCTGCTGACAACATTTCTGAGAGAGACTGCTTGATACGGCTCTGTGCCAAAACATGGTTCATTTTAAATAAGTCTCTGCGAATGCAAGAAAATGATGCTAAGCTAATTAGCAGAGTAAAAGTCAAATTAGATGGAGCTAGTGAACAGGAGAAAAAGTTAAAAGCGGAGGTATGTCAAAAAGACATGCAATGAAAATGCAGTGAATTTGACACCCAATTGTCTCAAAGAAGAAAACAATTTGAAGACAGTGAGCAAGAGTTGAAACACATAAAAGGGTTGGTAAAGCACATTAGACAAGACAAAGAGGAGGCTATTTTAGAGATGCAAGCTTTACAAATAGAGAATCTAGAGAAAGAAGGTGAGCTCCAAGCTGTTGAACGAGAGATAGCTAAAATGTTTCAAGAAAGGGACAAGCGGAACAAAGAGTTTGCAGAATGTGATTAATAAAATGGGCGATGAAAACACCAACCTGTGTCAGGAGTCAGACCGGCTCCTTAAAAAGTGCAAAGATTTGGAACAGCAGATATGCTATTTCAGGTCTCAGGACAAGCGACAAAGCACCACATTAAATGGGATTGAGGTTAATTCCATTTCTACATGGGGAAATAGTGTCCCGGGGGCTGTGCCGGTGTCTGGGCCTGGTTGCAGCACCTTTGGGGGATTTGACTTACCCATTTTGGGTTGCCACCAATCCCACACACCTGAGAAAAGGGTTGAATCACTGAATCATACAACATAGTTCTAGCGTTATTACCAGCAGCACACACAAATATATCAAACATATATACTCTATTTAGGAGGCCTTTTCTAACCTAATGAACACCAACATAGTTAGGTACAGGAACTCGCATCTGCAATGTGTAAATTATAAGTACACATTAGTATTATATACTTTATTAGTCTACTCATTATTAACATGTAATTGAGACCTAATAGAAGACATTGCGCTACTACTGGTACTAGATTTACTAAGTTTAAAAGGTATGTAGAGCTAGTGATTCATCCCGTTACCCTCTATGAGAAAAAAGAAAGGACTAAGATCCTATATTAGCGTCCCCATCCAAGATGGCAGCCGCTAATTAACAAACAGGAAGGCATTGGTCCCTTTAGCGAACTAAGAACGTTGCGGTTCCCCAGATCTACACGGAAAGGCTAAGAGCCTTTTATCCAAGAAGCTGGACTACAGGTAAGCACTTAAATATAGAAGATTCTGTCAATGCCACACGAGCACAGATATAAGCTATAAAACTCAGCGGTACATGCTTTACTGCGTAGTTTAAATAAAAACTTCCTATATCTATAATACAGCCTACCCCCCTTTTATGTCTCACAGATGGTGAAATAAAGGTAATTGAAAAGCAAACCCACCGTGCACAATTTGCAGTGCATCAAAATAGCATAGTAAAAGAAGACATGGGGATTCACTGCTAAACTAGACTTTCAATGCCAAAGACTAAGGAACAAAATTAAGGTGAGCCTTTTACGTCTAGTAAGGTTCCTTCTATTCATGTTTAAAACATGTCTTTCTGAAAATTATGACTAGCCGTAAGATTGATCGGCTGGTTGTCTTCTTCTTATTCCCAGTTTCAGTCCCAAGTCAACAGCGATTACTTATCGACCTCCAAGTCTGACCCAAAGTCAGAACTTATTTGGGGACTATTTCAAGAATCTTTTCTTACCATCCAATAATAGGTATGTTATATTTCAGCTCGAAGTATTTCTCTTTCGGTGTGAGTATCTGGTGCAGCTCAGTTTTTAGATATCGGCCTCATCACGAGTTGGGCGGTAATGCCGGCGCTATTAGCACCGGCGTTATCTGCCTTACCGCTAAACCCACCGGCGCTATTAGCGCCAGATCATGGGTTTGGCGGATTTGGAAATCCCCATTCCCCATTGAGCCCATTTGTGAATGCCCCATTCCCCATTAGGCTCAATGGGGAAATTTTGCACTCTTACCGCCGGCGGATTTCCCGCCGGCGGTATGAGCGCAAAATTTCGACGGATTTCCCCCAGCTCTTAAATCTGGCGGTAATAGCGCTACTGCCGGATTTAAGGGTTACCGCCAAACTCGTGATGAGGCCCATCAGGTTAAAAATCAGTGCAAATTTAAATTACAGGTCAAGCTAGATTGAATTCTTGCTCAGCTATTCAACCAAGAGGATAACTCCTGCTTAATTTAGGACACCACCTCCTAAAAATGTCCTCGACAGACTGGACCAGGTAATTTACATTCCATGCTCAGTTTAAGATAAAATTAAATTATATGAAGAACCTGAGCAATGGTAGCTTACTCTTCCTTTTCTTCTGTTTTTTATCAACAGTCACATCTTCAAATACAGATTGACAGTCTCACTCTCAACAAGAGTTGTAAATGTTATCAACTGATGCCATTGTAGCATGTCTTGTTTTTTATTATTGTAACACTAAATATATAGTGACATATCTCCTGAAGAAAGTTCCAAGAACGTTCATATGAGAACTGAAACCTGTTGAGTTCCCTTACCCTGACATGAAGTAACCAGGGGAAAGTATATATCCCAATAAAAGGGCCCTGACTATATAAAGATGGCAAATGCTCCTACAATAGTCAATAATTAAATGATGTTAACAGTACATACACTATCTGACCTGATTTAGGCATATGTGTCATGATTAAATTGTCTATTTTTAGACAGTGTTTTAGTATTCAACACTTTGTGCGACAGCAGATAGCTACTGATGTTTTTCGCCTTTTAAACTTTGCATAATTTTGAATAAATTATCTATTTTGTATAATGAAACAGTATTGTTTTAATGTGTAATTACTGTGAATGTTGATAAAAGCCTACCACCTCCTGTGTACAAGATCTCTTTCTTGCTGCATTTGTTTCAGAAAAATTACATACACTGTTTTTATTTCTTCCATGTTGCCATTTGTTGTTTTCTTTCTATCTCACAGAGAGTTGGAGCTGGGCTCGCTGTTGGTAAGAACATGTAACTCTGAGATTATGTGATGTATTATTTTATCTTTATAATAGTTCAACATAATAGTGGTAATCAAACCATAATAGCATAAAAAAAGAAAACAGAACAAGGCTGTTGTTTGGTTTTTGTGTTTTATTTTTGCCTCTGACGATCGCTATGTTAGTGGGAAAGTCAGTGGCCGATCCTAATGTCATACCACTGTGGTAAAACATGTGCTACCTCATTTATCATCTAGGACAATGTAGGGAAAAGAGTAAATACATACAGATGAGATAGAGGGTGTGGGAATGGGCTTTCTCTGCATGCTGAAGAGAAAGTGGTGTCATCTAAGGCACACAGGTTAATGGATGTAAATAAGTCAGTAACATGGGATACATGAAATAAGTTACAATCTGAATAGACTCACAGGGTTCCCTGAAGGTGTTCTAGGTCCAGGAGTTCTTCATAGTCAGCCAAGGGGTATCCCAATTATGGCAGGGGAGTTTGTAGTATTATGGGATGGTAGTATAAAGGACATGCTCATCACTATACCACACAAATAAGATACCACTAAAAATTACACCCAATATAAGCTAATACTATATTATCACCAAAATAGGGTAATACTGAATTACCTCTAATGGTAAGGCCAGTTTACTGCAAAAATACCACAGTAAGAAAATACCGCCAAATCCAGAATTTGCCCCAAAAGACAAAACCTCCTACAGAAGTATGGAACATTCTGGTGTTCCCCTTTAATTACTGTCTATAATCAGAAAGTGCTACCAACAGTTCTGTACGGTGCAGAGACCAGATTTGACAGAACTAAATACTATTGACTTCAACTAGAAGGCTCTTTTGGAAGCGTGTTCTCACTTTGACACAGTCACAACTGATTTGCATAGTTGGACACGAATTAGGCCTAATCTCCCTGCATGGTTTGTATGCATGGAAACTATGTTCCCTTTATAGTAAATGTTTAGGAGATTCCAAGGAGGAATCATTATTACAAGTAATATCTATGTATTTACAAACCTCAGATCATTCTTTTGTGAAAAAATGGAAACAGCAAGTCAGCATCATCATGGTCAGAGAGGATATTTCACCTTACCTACTGCTAAGCAATCCAACGCATGCAAAGCAAAAACTCTTGAGAAATGACTGGATACACACTCGTGAGACATGCCTCTCTTATGCATCATTTAAAGCTAACCCGCTAGAACTAAAAAAAATGAGAGAACCGGAGTCTTATCTGAAAAAAATTCTATCGCTGATCTACAGATCCTGGGATTCCGGTTAAACTTGTTTCAAACAAAGGACCTGTTAGCCTCAGGCAGGATCATTACTCAAAAGGAAAATGTTTGTCGATTTTGCAGAGTTTCTAATCAAACTGAGACTGAATAAACATCTGCTAATACTGTGCCCCAAGCTAGCAGCCAAATGAGCTTTTTTCTTCAAATAACACATCAAAGAATTAAGAACTGTAACTGCAGTTCTACTGTGGAAAGAGGTATTTCAAGCTAGACGTCTTACTTTCAGAATCGCAATTATCAGATTTCTTATTTTTTTAAATCTTATTTGACTCACGCTCAACACGACCGGATGTAGAATTGATACGAGCATACCTAGATTTTACCCTTAAAAATAGCGGTTCAGTTGACATGTTGAAATAGTACACTTTCAATGCATCATGTTTTATGTAAAGTTAACTGATTTTGACTGTTTTTAGTTTGTTATTATCTTTGAGATATATTTTTTAGTTATTGTTCATCTTTATAAAAATTGAAAGGTTGATACTTTTGATTTTGTTCAACAAAATCAATTAAAAAAAATTAAAATAAAATGGTAAATGTAATAGTTTACCATGGGAGAAGTGACAGGAAAGATACACACTGTACAGTACAGTGGAAAGGAGCAACGTACCCGGGGATGTGAAGATGATCTTTGGAGTGTTTTGGACTTTAAGGTCACATTCTACTTCTCCTTCTGAGGTCTCTTCCATTTCATTGCATCCCAACTTTGGTCTATCAATGAAGGTGAGCTTTATGCCATTAATTACTTATAACAGTAATGTTTCTGCCTGTCAACGCCACTAGAGTTCCCTGCTGAGGATCACCAATAGAACAAAAATTACTTATTATAGTTTGGATGATTCATGCACAATAAACATATGCACATTGTTGGTTCATTTATAATATATTTCGTTTTATATTGTTTATGACATCTAAAATGTGTTTAATAAATGTGTAGTTCTGTATAGATTGCTCAACATTTTCTGTAACGATTACACAGCCAAATATCCAAAATGTTTCCTCATTAATTAAATGAATCTTTTTGATCTTCAATATTTTTTGATACATATCAACTCTTCATTCCTTTGATCTTCTTGGTCTTCAATTTATCCTTGAAATACGTATGGTCCTGAATGTATCCTTATAATGCTCTTGATCCTCTCAATTCATGTTAATTTTGCTCTTGATCCTCTCTCAATACATCTGTTTGATGCTCTTGATCCTCAACACATGTTTGTCTGTACACATACCTCAGCAGGAGGATGGAATGCAGCTTATTCTATAACTGAATTCCTGCACAGAAATGAGTAATGAAATGTAGATTCACTCTGGTGAATTTATCAGAGTGAGAAGAGGCTGCTGTGAAGGAAGTGAATTTAAAAGACAGGCAACATTGATGTCAGAAAAATTCAAAGAAAGAGGCTTTAACACCAAGAATTCACAAAAGCACACACAAAAGCAAATGCTGTGAAAAGAGAATACCTATTCAAAGCAAAACATACTGGAAAAGAGAATCAAGTGGACACTATGAGATGTAATACAACACACAACTCTGAAAATTAAAGGTTACAGAAACCATTGGAAAAACAATGAATGTCTTACAAGCTGATAAAGACATACTATAATATCTCAAAGATAAACCAAGCAATGTTTATTGAAAAAGCACCACCCATTTGCAATACAATAAGTCCTAGGTTTCTCAAACCGGACACTGAATAATCAATAATCAAGCTGAAGAGTGTAGGCTAATGCCCCCAAATAGCAATTATAAATGTGGCTCCTGCTCAATTTGCAAACGCATGCTAGACAAAAACAAAACCATTAATCTTCATCTGGCAAAAACTACAAAATGCAAAACGTCATCAACTGTGACACAACATTTGTTGTGTCTGGTATATTATGCTATTGTAACAAATGGTATATAGGGAGCCCCATTCATTCAAATCTGAATTTTGCAACATGTTAGAGCAATAAGGAATAAGGAAGTGAAGTATTCTCTAGCAAAACATTGGATTGAAGTACATGTTAAAGACTCAATTGAGAAATGCGTAGGTATTGGATTGATAAAACCATAACCAGAGATGGCAATAAAAAATTGAAATTAAGACAGTTAGAAGCAATTTTGATCAATAAAATTGATGCTTACATTATTTGTCTCAATAAAGAACAAGAATGATATGTGTTTCTTTGATTGTATCAACAATGGCTATCACCCTAACGGTACACAAATCTAATATGAGCATCCTATAAAGAGAGGAAACATAGCACAAAAACAACTTATCTTCAAGTAAGAGCTATAAATATTGCGATATATGAGTCAAGTTTCCAACAAAAGAGTACACGTAAATACATGTTGTTAGGTAACAAATATTCATCTTCCAGTATTAAGAGATATTTGTGATTTAGTAATACAAGACATTATTGTAAAAGTAAACATTTTATTTAAGTGTTTATTTCACAAAAATGCACAATATAGATTTTTGGATATATACATCAAACTATGGACAATCACATGTCATTTTGAGGCAACTGCAATAATCAAGATGCAGTATCCATGACACCATGGCCGCAATAAACAGGACACTGCATCCATGATGCCATGATGCACGTAACACCATAACATCATTATTATGACATAAATAAGCAAACATCTAGAAAAATGTGTCTTTTGGCATCTAAACGAGCGCAAACCAAATTCTTCCGCCGAGAAAGGAGAGGCACTCATTATCAGGGTCGGACTGGGACAAGAAATAGGCCGGGTCAACCAAAAAAAAGTGACTCACCCCCCACCTCAAAAAAGTGGCCCGGCGCTCGCCTCACCACCCTAGACCTCTGATGACATCACCGGAAGTGATGTCATTTGACCTCACCACAAAGTGACATCCCGGGAAGCGATGAACCACGACCTTTCACCCCTTGACAAAACAGGAAGTGGCATTAAATATCATTGTTCCTAAGTACACTAAATTATTGTGAATCCAAGCAGACGTCCAAGGCCAAATGATAATATATTATTGTATAGCACTTACGCTTAAGCTCTTTTTTATAGAACAAACATGCATACAATATCGCCCAACTGGTGTTGTACTCATTTATCGACCTAAGAATTATGAAAGGCTTTTTGAAAAAAAAAAATGCAAAAATACTAATTTATTTTTTCAAATTTGTTTTCTTCCAATGTATTTCCAGAAACCAGCCCCCACAGCCCAGGGACGATTTCGGCCTGGCCACGGGCCGAATGGCTGAGGGGCCAATCCGACCCTGCTCATTATCTCCCTCCAGAATGTACAAACTGAAAACTATTATATTTATCTTTCCTTGGAACATTGTACACTATCAATGAGATAAGTCTTAGGGCACCATCACAAGTTGGGATTCCGCTCAATGCAAATAGCGTTACCGCAACTTGAACCGGCGCTATTAGCACTGGATCCTGAGTTGCAGCAAGGCTGTTAAATCACCATTTTTTTAAGAGTCCATAGGACTCTATGGGGCATTTTCTGTGCATTTACTGCTGCACACATTGCTGGAGGTGAATTTCCCAACTTTCCGTCCAACCCGTGATTAGGCCCTTACATAGTAATACATAATGGTTAGCCACCCCATGCCAATTATTTTTAAATTGTTACAAAATAGAAAACTATTTTGGTACTTAAGAAAAACTTTGGCAAAAATAACAAGAGCAACAAGGATACATAATCTGCACTGATAGGTGAAATAAGTTTAAAAAAATCTATATCATTTTTTCAGACAAAAGAAGACAAAACATGTTATCAACATATTGATATCATAAATCATTTCTATGCATCAATGCAGTTATACAATAAGCCATATTCACTTCATCCTGGTGGGCTATGTGTATAGCGAAACAAGTGTTGAGGATCAAGAGCCTCAAAAAGATACTTTCAGAAACGATCAAGAGCAATATGAAAATGAATTGAGGGTATCAAGAGGATTATAGGGATACATTCAGGATTTCAAGGATAAATTGAAGAAAAAGAAGATGAAAAGAATGAACATTTGATGTTTATCAGAACATATTGAAGATCAAAAGGATTCATTTGATTAATGAGGAAACAATTTGAAAACAATTTGATGCGTTTCTTGTTGTTAAATGTAAAGCGCCTTGGATTAAGGTGCTATATAAACAATAAAATACAAATACAAAATACAAATTTGGATATATGAACATTAATCATTATAGAAAATATTGAACAATCGATTCAGAACTATACATTTATCAAATACATTTTTGATGTTAAAAACACAACAATGTGGATACGTTTATTCTGGATGACTCATCCGCACTATTATAAGTAACCAGCAAAAGGTATCCATACTCTGCACGGGTTCTGTAGATAGACATAATTACACTCTCATCAATTGTTAAAAATCAATGATCCTGTACGACGCTGTTCCGGGTTGCTTATCGCATGGTGTGCTTTGCACTCTGAAGTAAACTGCACTGTGAATGGGTGTGCATCTGGCTGGATACCCCAGAGCCGGCGTGGAGGCGAGGGGACAGTTTGCGTGCTGCAGCATACTGGGACCTTCTGTGCACTCTCCCCAACTGACGCCTCAGACTAGCGTGGTGCAGTGCTTAGCGGTGCGCTGTAGTGTAAATATCTAGGAAACAGTGCTTTGTAGGGCCTTGAAATGTGGTTTTCAAGGGGAACCTTTGAGTTTTTTACTTGTGTTGATATCCTAAAATTAGCTTTTCCTGGTCCTTTTACGACCACATGGAAGTTTTGCTGATTTAATGCAACCCGATGTGGCTTGAATCTGTGGAGACTGGTGGATTGTCCAAATGCCATGTAGCCAGTAATGTCTGGAGGGTCCTAACATGTAACTATGCAAAATGTGATGCAGATTGGTGTAAAGATGTGAAATTTTATGAAACACAAACTAACAGATTTTCTGCTTTATAGATGGATCAAGTGATGTGGTTGGGCATAATACTACACAAATATGTGCATTTGAACTCCGAAAGACCTTTGAAGACTCCAAACCACCTTTGAAAATGTCCTGAGAAACCTCCTATGGGAATCTTTGGATGATCTTGGTATTCTTTTAAGTCTTTGCAATGCAAGTAAGTCTTTATACCACAGGAACAGTGCACATATTCGCTGGGGACCACAAGGAGAAACAACTGACCCAGTTCCCATTAACATTGTGGTAAGGCAGTGTTGCATGTTGGCCCCATTGCTATTTCTGATATGTTTGAATAGCAAAGCACCAGCATTGCAAGCTGTGGCAAAAGATTCTCCCAGCTTGGGCAGTCATAAATGGAGTCTCCTCCTATTTGCAATTGATGCCATCTTGTCGGCTAAAACACCTGCCGGAATATAACATTAACTGATATATATTCAAGACTGTATGTAGCATCAAAGGTTTGCGTATCAATCAAGCTAAAATAAAGGGAATATAAAAGTAGTTAGGTAAAGTACTGCGCCAGGATTAGTGATAGACAAAACAACATAGTCTTATTAGTTGCCCATCTCGGATTGGTAGGTTTGTTTGTTTATTTATTTGCAGGGCACACCAAACCCGAAGGTATCTCGGCGCAATAGTGAGGGTTACAAGAATACTTTAGGCATGAGATCCAGTGGTTATAACAGAAGAAACACATAATTACAGGCACAATTACAAAACACAATTACAACAGGGCATGAATTAACAGGGTGGTTACAGGAAAATGTCACAGAAAAATACAAGTGAAGGTCATAGCAATTATTTACATATGAGGTCTTAGCAGTAATATACAGGCAGTTATAAACGAAGCAAAGTAAGATGCAGAGGTACAGGGGATGTTAGGCAATTGATATGGGCCAATGCTCCTGGGTTCTGAGCCAATTAAGGGTGTTGTGCCTGAATTTTAGAAATGTTTGATCAGCTCTCAACGGCTGGGGGAGGGCGTTCAACAACTGGGCTGCCATGACAGGGAAGCTACTCCCCCCAGCCTTTTTGAGTTTGAATTTGGGAACAACCAAGCAGAAATAGTTTGCTGTTCTTGTAGGGTGTTCTGAGGTTCTTCTAGTAATTCTATCAGACAGGTAGAGATGGGCGTCCTTATTGAGACATTTGTGTGTCAATGAAATGGTTTTCAACAAGATTTTATCGTTCATGGATAACCATTTGTTTTGTCTCCTCAGCTCTGAGATATGTTCTCTCCTGGAGATGCGCTGTGCCTCTCGGAGGGTATTGTTTTGGAGGATTTGGATCTTGTTGATAATGTGCTTGCTCGCACCTAGGTAAAGGACATTGCAATAATCCAGCTTGGAGAGTATCAGGGCTCTAGCTAGAAGAGTGCAGCTGTCCTTTGAGAGGAATTGTTTAAAGGCTCTGATCAATTTTCAGGTGTATGAAGTGGCTGAGGCCATGGCATTGGCCAGTTTGGCTAATGTCAGAGAGGAATCTAAATAGAAGCCAAGAGTTTTGACCTCTTTAACCACTTTGATGAGGTTACCATCAATGTTAAAAGCGGAGTAGTGCGGGTTCAGTTTGTTTAGGTTAGCCGTGGTGCCAAGGATGATAATCTCAGTTTTATTGTCATTCAAGCATAGGCCGTGGTCGGCCATTCATGCTTGGATGATAAGAACCATTTTATTTACAAAAGTAGTGTCCTTGTCGTAATCAACATTGATTGGTATGAGGATCTGGGTGTCATCTGCATAGTTCGTGTAGGTGACACCCAGATGATCTAGATCATGGAACAACGGCTTAGTGACTATATTGTACATTGTTGGCGAGACACATGAGCCCTGCGGCATGCCACAGGTAATTGCTATGGGGTCTGCCACTGCAGATGGTGAGAAGACTCTCATAGTGCTGTTATTAAGGAAGGATTGGACTCATGCTATGGCGTCTTGTGAGAAGTGGGCTGCAGAGTCGATATGTTTGCACAGCACTTTGTGATCAACCAAATCGAAGGCTGCAGAAAGATCAAGGAGAAGTACCAAAGCTATTTTCCCCATGTCTTTCAATTCATCGATTTGGGTTTTGAGATTCATCAGAGCCATTTTGGTGCCAGATTGGTGGACTCCCAGAAGGTGGTTATTCTCTTAGTAATTCTGTATTTGAAGGTAGGCTACTTTGTCTAAGATCTTAAATAGGAAGGGTATTGTTGTGATGGGCCTATAGTTAATGGGAATCAATGGGTCTAGGGATTGATTTTGAGTAGGGGTAGAACCCACAACTCTTTTAGATTACTGGGGACTATGCCGAATGTAAAGAGGGAGTTGATTAGTTTGGAAATGAAAGGTGACAGGTCTCTGGTGGCATCTTTGATGACCTGGGCTGGGAAACTGTCTCCCTGGCAATTAGAAGGTTTGAGGGATAAGATGATTTTTTCGAATTCAAGGATAGAGACTTGTGTGAATCTGAAGCATTGAGGCTGGTTGGAAGCCTCCAAGGGAGTGTTGTCATCAGTGCTCAGTTTCGGTAGGTTTGCTTTTTTATCCGCAATCTTGTTCTGGAGGAAGGCAATTTTGCTAGACAGAGCATTCTGAATGTTGGTACACCAGAGTTTTTCCTTTGCGTAGTCGTCTGTTGGCTGTATGGGAGTTTCCATCTCATTTAGGATCACAAATAGTTCCTTAGTGTTCGAACTGGCTTGGTGAATCCTATTGTTGTAAGTATCCTGCTTAGTACATATAATTTCTGTTTTGTACTCTGCAGAGTTATTAATCAAGTTGGTTTTGTTTTCCTCAGTGGGTAAATGTCTCCAGAGGAGTTCCAGTTTTCTCTTTTCTGATCTCAATGTTTTGAGATGGGGTAAACCAAGAGTTAAGGTGTGCCTTAGGTTTACTTTTCCGCAATTTGAGCGGGGCTATAATGTCTAGGGCTCTGGTCATGGTAGCATTGTACTCATTGACTAGTGTGTCAGGTTCAGAAGAAGCTGGCAGTGAGTTGAGGGCAGGGAGGGCAAGAGGTAGAATTTTATCTAAGGTGATATGCCTTTTATTCCTAGTTGGGATTGGAGGGGCTATGGCATTCACCTTAGGGACAGCGTTGTTGGCTGGAATGGTGAAATGAATCAGGAAATGATTGATCCATAGTTGAGGAGTAATGGGTGTTATGTCTATGTTACAGTTGAGGTCTGCCACCCAGTCTAGGGCTCTACCTTAGTTGTGGGTAGGCTGGCACACTCTTTGGACAAAGTCAAGTTCAGCAAGCACCTTAGCTATAGCAAGAGCTTGTTGGTCATTAGAGTAATTAAAACCCAAGTTGAGATCCCCCAGCAAAAGTATTTGCAAGGTGGCTTTGGTGTTGTTTGATGGAATTATGGAGATGTCCTCCTCAAAAGATCCAATGGGACCTGGAGGTCTATAAATAAGGTGTACAGTGAGAGTTCGGGAGTCGATAAGGGTACTTTAAGTGTGATTAATTTGCAGGATTTAATCTTGGGAGAGGGGGCTTGTCACATTGCAAGGCTAGTTTTGGCGATGATTGCTATACCTCCTCCTCTGGAGTTGTCCCTGTCTGCTCTGAAGATAGTATAGTTGTAAGGGACAGCCAGTAAGAGGGCAGGGCCCGCGGCAGGGTGTAACCATGACACTGTTATGGCTAAGAAGTCGTAATCATTGGCCTGGATCAGGTCAGCTATCTCCGTGGCGTGTGCCACAAGGGACCTGGCGTTGATAAGGGCACCCTTCATGTTGGAGGTATTAGTGATGTGGGGATGGGTAGTCGGTTGTTTATCCTGACTGGCTTTTTTAGTAGTTGGATTGGTAGTGGGTTTGCTTTGGCGTGGTTTAGGAATGGTGTGATTGCTAGTCTTAGCCGAGTAAGTCGAGCGACTTGCGTTGTTTAGTATACTAGAGATCATTTTGGCAGGTGTGTTTATCCTTGTAGGTAGTTGTAGTGTGCTAGTTCGGGGTTCGTGGAGTTAAGTTAATCTTGTACAGAGTCTGTGATTTCTCAGTATGGTGGGACAAGGGAGGTCCAGGGCAGGTGAGATGGTGATTGCCAGGGGTTGATGGTTTTGGGCTAGGCTGCAAGTATATTCCATCAGTAGAAGGTGATTGTGGTTTACGCTTAAGGATTTGGTGGTGTCAATTGTCAGAGACTTGGGCCTCAGCCAGGGCAGGAGTGGTATAGCATGGGTGCCCATGTTAAGAGTTGATGAGTTAGTTTTGGATGATGGTACATTCATACGGCGGGTACCCGAAGCTGTGGCATGGAGGTGAAGTGCCAGAAGAGCGCACAGTAGGTAGGGTGGCCTGTATCGGTGGGTGGTAGCATGCCTAATGCACATGGGATGTTGCTATGAGCTAGCTGGGAGAGAAAAAAATGGGTAGGAGTTTGCACAGGGCTCACAGCCATACGGGGACAGGTATAGATGTTGGGCGCAGGTGACATGCACACTCGACAAGACTGGGGCTCAGGTGTCAGTTAGACAGAATTGTTTCTAGCAGCTGTACGAGTAGGCAGAGTCGTATCAAGGTCGAGTTATCATAGTGGACAGTTGAATGTGCATGATTAACAGCAGTACTTGGCTAGCCACAATATTAGGGTAAGAAGCTATACAGTCCAGCAGGGTTCAGTGTCGTAATACACACAATGTGCCCGCTGGCTCAGCCAGAAGATAAAGGCTGCATGTACTGGTCTCGCAGAGGCAATCGCTAGCTAACGAGTGGAGGGGTTGGATTAGGCGTGAGGCCTACGAAATGCACGGCATGTCGTTAAGGTCAGTTAAAATGACGATGAAATAATGTTTAACAAACGGAGTATACAATAATATAAAATTGGTATAGTCTTAATAAGGCATAGGCATAAGTGCGGCACAGGAACACTAAGGTGAACATGCGATTAGTGAACATTGAGTGAACATATTATTGCCATACAGTGCGTCAGATGTGCAATAACAGTGCATAAATTGGATTGCAATGGTGTGCAAGCAAGTAAATGCATTGAGAATTAGTGGTCATACAGTAACATCATAGTGCAATACAGAGCGTAGATGATGAAGGATAGTTGCAGCAGTTAAACAGAGGAGTTGGATACAGGAGACCAGCTGGCAGTAAGGGAGGCTGTCTGAGAGCAGCTAGTAGTGGTGACAAAGTTATATGGTATACAAGTGAGTATAAATGAATACTACAGCTCGTTGTATGGATGTGAGCAAAATGCAGCAAATAAAGCTAATCAGGTGGCAGGGCGGTACATAAGGTGACAATGCCGTGCATGGAAAGCAGCTCTGGCGGGATTTACAAACAAGCAGGTCCACAGGACAAATGCAATATGTTCGGTATTGGGGTGGGTCGACCTTCCCAGTTACTAAGAAAGTTTTCATGAGGAAATTGAAGATCGCGCAAATTGTCGGGTAGACGAAGTGGATGGATGGGATGTAACGCTTCCGTGCTGTGAATGGTCGGAGCCCTGGATGAATGATAAGTATGTAAGTCATCACTTCTAAGGGACAGAGCTCTTTCGGCTCGGTCAGGCTCAGTCAGGAGCCGTTGTGCTTGCCTTCGTGGGGACCGGCTAACGCCTGCCGGCGGCCTGTGATAGGCTATAAGCCAGTGACCAGCCAATCCAGAGGCACTGGCTCCAGGAAGTTAGGTGCAATTGGTGAGGAGGTGGCCATCTTGGAGGTGCAAACTTCATGGTATGCAAGTACATAAATACAAATGATATGCTGATAATGATGCCCAACGGCCTCACGGGCTAACTGGGTGCTTGCAGCATATAGATCAAGGCAAATGGTAAATTGTAGATGTAGAACAAAGAGGCAGGTAATTCAAGCAGAGAAGCTGCTGAATAAGCCATGGGGCTCACCTTGATCCCTCTGTTGTGTGGGTGATGTTGGGGTGCAGCTCCTGCAGTCCGCGGGGTTGGGATCTCCTGCTCTGGCCTCAAGATGCGACCGAAGAAGTATCAGGCTCAGTCAGGAGCCTTTGTGCTTCCCTTCGTGTGGGCCGGCTAACACCTGTCGTCGGCCTGTGATAGGCTATGAGCCGGTGACCAGCCAATCCAGAGGCACTGGCTCCAGGAAGTTAGGTGCAAGCTAAAATTGGTGACGAGGTGGCCATCTTGGGGTCGGGAGCTCCTGCTACGGCCTCAAGATGTGACTGGTACCTAAAGGTACAGTGTTACTGTCCTTACTACCGGTTAGGCTTTCTTATAGACCTATTATGAGCATATAGTTCTTACTAGTTGTTTAGGCTGCATTTACAACCAATTGTATGAGCAAACATTATCCTGATGGTGGCAAGTACAAATGTTTCTCCCTTTGTCAGGCTTTATCAATGCGTTTATACAATCGAAAAACACTATTAGAAATTGGAATGCCTATTAGTCACAGTTATCTGTCATCCGCCTGTCATTAATAAGTTGTTACTCCACAATCTACATAACATGTGTCCAAAGTATCCTCAGACTCTGTTACATATAAGTGTTCACGTACATGGTTATACATTTCATTGATGCATTCATGAAATCATTTCACTATTTTGACCGGTGCCTAAAGTACAATTGCATCCATGCGTGGTCCATGAAGGAGGGCTCCTAGGCTGAGCACAAGAATGAATTGCGGTCCTTTCTTAAAATTGAGTTCACAAATTATCTTAAGCAAACCAGAAGATGTTTCTTTGTCGTACCAAGGTTCCTTGTACAGTTATTTAGTGTTCATATCTAAGTCCTTGTTAGGAATTAGCTTCTTCTTGGGATGATGGCAGTGCTCTGTGAGTGTCGTTAGGCCACCGCAGCAAGGATAAATAAACAAATACCACTGAGCGATACACAGGCACATTATTCACTTTAATCCCCAAACCGAAATTAAAATGAAGACCATGATAAGTGCCCCGGTGGGGCGTGCTTAACGGTCAAAGGTATCATTTTATTTGAACAACCATTTATTGGAAACTCTCGACTCATTTAGCTACATCGGTCTGACTCTTTCCAACAGTCTGAAATGGGTTAAACGAGTTGACAAGAGTGCCATGACCAGCTTGTGGCATTGTGGTTCAATTGTGGGTCTTGCATCTCACCTGGAAGGTTAAGCAGCTTCAGTCCCTCTCAAGATCTAAAGGGCCGAGGCCATTCCAGCTGTCGAATATGGCGCTGAACTGTGGGGCTATATTCCTTGCCCCGCTATTAAAATAGAGGAGAATACATTTTTAAAGCACCTTCTTGCTGTACCATCAAGCATCACCTCCTGCCTGTTCTGGTGGTGTTGGAAGTTGGACTAACCAAAATAAAATATGCCATCATGCTCCAACCAGTGTTATATTGGCTCAAAATGTGGAACTCGGAGTCCTTTGAACTCTGCAGCGATGGAATAGAGGAGGTGCTGCATAGATCGGGAGGAAAGCATTTGCTGTGGTTTTGCAAATATTGGACATGAAGACTTATAGGAAGATCCCTCTAAGCTCAGCACTATGTATACAAGTAGCATCAAGAACCATTTTAATGAATTGCTACTGGGAAAGATGATTGATACTTCCTATGAAGGAAAGATGGCAACTAACTACTTAGTAGTTAAGACAAATTGGGGCTTGGAACCCTACCTCGATTACCATTCAAGTTCCAAGGTGAAAAACATTTTCACTGAGTTTCATTTAGGAATTTTACCATTTGCTCTCCTTACAGCTAACTTGGACAATGATTTATCATCTTCATGTCCTTCTTGCCCCTTTGAGATTGAAAATTAATTGCAGTTTATTTTTAATTGTTATGTTATGTGAATGGGTTTTGTACCGCACACTGCCATCACTTGAGTGGTCTCTTGGCACACTGGCAGCTCTGCAATGGGAGGGAGTTGGGGTTTGTTAGTAGGTTGAAAGCGAGAAGAGCAAGAGAACTTTTTATGTGCTTTTGGCATCTTCAGTTCGGAGAAACCAGTCACTGAGGATAGGTGCATTTGTGGTCCGTAGCCGTCATGTGGTGTTGAGGTCTGGTTGTGTGTTGTTTGGTTTCTTGTTGTGTGTTGTGAAATGCTTGCGGTTTGTGGCATGCTAGACACATGGTTGTCTGTAGTTCAGAGTTTGAGTAAGAGTATGCAGAATGGTGAGTTTTAAGTATGGTTAGTAGCACTAAATGTCCTAGCCCCAACTATCCATCTAAGTGTGATACATTAATGTTCCCAACAATCCATCTAAGTGTGGTACATTTCCTACCCTCAACAATCCATCTAAGTGTGGTACATTGCCTACCCCCAACCGTCCATCTAAGTGTGGTACTGTTCCTACCCCCGAACATCCACCTCAGGTAGCAGACCCCAGCACGATACAGATGTTACACCATGCTTATCTCGGGGCGCCACAGGGAGCATAAAGCTAGCCTATACACAGTTAGACCAGGTGTCAATATGGGTAGTCTACACAAACAGGCTAAGGGCAAATAGGGGTAATTTAGACAATGATGCTACATGCAAGATAAGACTATACCAGTAGACTAAATGCAGGTAAGCATATGATATTAGGTAATAAAAGTGGCAGGGTTTTACTGGAGTACAGTAATGGCTGTACTCCCCGCCCAGACCATCATAGTCCCACATATAATTCTGAAAGGTCCCGATGGCTGAAACCATTGTGGGTCCAGTCTGATGTAACAACAATTTGTGTTGCTCTTGATGTTATGAAACTACGCTCCACTTTCTCAGCTTATGTAATGGTTTCAATCTTTTTTAATTCTGCTTTTAAGAAAAGAAGGATTCTTTTAAATTAAGGTGTAATGGTATTGTATACTTTTTCTTTTATGGCGCATTGCACATAACAACCGGCATTATCAGCATCTTCTCTTGCACTGGAAGTTCTGCTTTTTATATTTGTCTTTGTATAGATCTTGTGAGCGCATTTTTTTGTGCGTGTTTTTATTATGTTTTAAAATTCGCTTTCATTAAATTGCACAATGATTGAATGACATGTTTCTTGTATTGTGATTTTTCACTGAAATAAAGAACATGATGATTATGATGAAGATATAGAAAGATTTTTGGTCAATTTGTGATCCTCAGCAGGGAGCTACGGTGGCTTTGAAGTGCAGCATCAACAACCAGAATCTTAAGAGGAGCGCACCAGATCATGAACTATTGTGCTGTGTGAAAACCCCTAATAGCGTTTGCCATAGTCTGCTGCTTGTTGTGGAACTTCCATTTAGGCATCCATGCCATTATGCCAGAGCACATCTTGGCAAATAGTAAGTTAAATTGGGGACCACCAATAAAGGTATTCTTAGTAATCTCTTCCTTGATGTTAACTGCTGCACAGGCCATTGTTAGCGGAGGTTCTATCATGCAAACGCCTTAATCATTTCTGTCTGATCAGCCACCATGTTATGGCCGGGGTTCAATGTGAGGACATTGAACATTGAATCACACTCGCTAGATACGGCATTCTAAGGAGGGGATGCAAAGTACTATTGAAGGCCATGATGGGATAAAACTCTAGGCTTCACACTCACTCTGTTGTTAATTGGGTTTAGGGGGAGGCAGCTTTAGCTGAACACAGATTTTTAAAGATGCTGGTGTATGGGAGAGGGTGTTCATCATGAAGGGAGAATACCTTTTCACTTGGCCCCAAATTAAGCTATGCTCTATGATCTCTAACCTTTTATGATAGTGGAATGCCCTTGTCAATGCAGGGGCTACAGTTGTGCCTGTTGCGTGCAAAGCTACATAATGCATTTATTGTGTAATTCTATTCTGCCACATTGAAATATTGTACTCTGTGGCTGGATTCTGGCCCCCGTAAATAAAGACGTGTACCACGGCAGAAACACACGTTAGGGCTCATGTTCAATGAGCTGTAATATAAATCTGATGCATACATGTTTTGTGTTAGACTTTCTTGCATTACTTTTCTGTCACTGCTCATTTTCAATCATTTGTATGGCAGAGAGGTGGCATGGTTCATAGATCACGTTTCTGCCTCCTCCTTTCTCTCTGCCATGCAAATACTCCAGCATTTGCACCAGAATGCATTTCCAATGCTGTGGATTTCTGTGGAATTTGCCCACCTTTGCACGCAAGCAAAAAACAGGTGGACTCCATTAAAAAAGGTTGGCTGCCATGTGTCAATGGCTGGCAACGTGTATTCATTTTGCACAGCAGTCAGTGCAAAAAGGTGGCGTGCAAGTGAGAAAGCCATAATTTGGCATTTTTGCATTCTGCCATGCAAAAGTGGGAAGTTACGCAGAAAGTGTAAATGTAACAGTTCCCCTCTGCATGACGCATGCAGATCTGAAACATGAGCTCCATGATGTCTGTGTATATGTAGGTAAAGCCGGACCAAAGCATAGGTTGGGCCCCTGACTGCACTGCTTGGTTTCCTCCCCTCCAATGCCAATCACATGACCATTGTGACATACCTTTGAAGCTTGTAAACTACCACCTATGTCAGCCTGACTTTAGATTGAGCATATAATTCCACTGTAGGTTAGTGTGGCTTCCTTTACCTTGCTTTCACATTCACTTCATTTACTGCCACCACTGTATAGTAGTTATGTTCGATGTTTGTAACATCAGCCAACCTACAATGCACACTTTGCCATGATACAAGAAACGTGGTTCTGATGAGGGTCCTTTGGGAAATATGTTTATTTTTTCCCATCGACCATCTCGGCCAAAAGGCTAAGATTATTTATTAGAGCTCATAAAGAAAGCGTCTGGAGATTTCTCTGGCACTGGGGCTATATTGCTGTATACATGATGACTTTGTACTATGCTAAACCAAAAAAGGACGCATAAATAAATGGATTGTTTGTTTGTTTGTTTGCTTTATTTGCTTGTATAGCACACCAAGCCCTGGGGTATTTGGGTGCTTTTCTTGAGGTACATGTTACACAGATAAATGCAGTAAGAGATACAGGGTACATTAAGTTATACATTGGAATATACAGGTGATTAGTATTTACAAATATATGCACAGTATTGGAAGTTTACACAATGTACAATTGAGTTAGGTTCATGATTAGAGCTAGTAGGACTACCCCTGGCTCTGGATGGCCTAATAGTGAGACCTAAAAGGCTCTGGGCATAGTCGAGTGGGAGGCAAGGGTCTAGAAATCACGATTGGTCAGAGTGGTTAGTTGGGTTGCGTGAATAACCAGCATTTTGTTTTTGTTCCGAAAAGAGAGGAACACAGGGTCAGTTCTTAGAGCAAGTGGGAGTTTGTTCCAGGTCTTGGCTGCTAGCACAGGGAAGCTGGAACCCCCTGCTTTGTTTAGTTTGAAGGTGGGAATGTTTAGGCAGTGAGAGTAAGTAGATCTGGTAGGCTGAGTCTTAGATTAGAGCTGATGAGGAGGATCTCAGTTTTGTTGTCGTTGAGACAAAGGCCGTGGTTGGCATCCATCCCTGTATTTTTCTATAGATTTCATTGAGAAGAGTGGTGTCAGATTGGTAGTTGCTGGATAGAGTGATGAGTATCTGCGTATCATATGCGTAATTTGTGTATGATACGCCTAGCTCATCAAACCGTAGCTTTGTGTATATGTTATAGAGGGAGGGACTCCGCAGGTGATGGGTGAAGACGTGGTTGAAGCAATGGGGGAGAAGACCCTCATAGATCTGTCCGCAAGGAAGGAGTGGACCCAGGTTGCCGCTTTGCTAGAGAATGAGACAGCTGTTGTTAGATGGTTGGTAAGGATGTTATGGTCGACTAATTTGAATGCTGCCGATAAGTCCAAAAGTAGGAGTAGTGCCAGTTTACCGTTATCCCTTGACTCATCCATTTGGATTTTCAGGTCCAACTGTGCTGCTTCTGTCCCATGTCTTGGTCTGAAGCCTGATTGTCTGAGGCCAAGGAGGTTGTTTGCTTCAAGGTGATTTTGGATTTGGATATATGCAGCCTTGTCTAAGATTTTTAGAAGAAAGCGCACCGTGGTAATTGGTCTAAATTTAGTTGGGATATTCGGGTCAAGATTTGGCTTTTTGATGAGCGACATGACCCATTCATCCTTACGATTTTTTGTGACGGTACATGAGGCAAAGGAAGCGTTTATAATGGAAGTACTAAAAGGTGCACATTCTCTTGTACCTTCTTTTATGATGAAGGCTGGGCATAAACCGTCTTGACACCGGGAGGCTTTAAGGATTTTGATGATAGATTCAACCTCTAGTGTGGTGACAGGCGTAAATTTAAATGTTGTATGTGGGGTGATAGGTGAGGCAGATATGGAGCTTTGCTTAGAATGCAAAGAAATTGTACTGCTTCTTTTGGCAGGAGTCGACAGCCTGGCCCTTTTGCTTCAATGTTGGTTTGGAGTAGTGTCATTTTATTGAGAAGAGTATTTTGGATGTTATTATATCAGAGGGAATCTTTTTTGCAGGAGTCAGGTGGTGCAATGGGAGATTCTAATTATTTAAGGATTGTGAAAAGCTCCTTAGTATTAGATTTGGCATTGGAAATTCCATTGTTATAACTTTCCTTTTTAGTTTCTAGGATAGCTGTTTTATAAGTGTTGGAAGACCTTACAAATGTGTCCTAATTAAGGGGTGAGTTTTTTTCTTTTTCCAGGACGCTTCTGCGTTTCTTTTTGTTTTGCGTAGTGTTTTCAATTCAGAAGTAAACCATTTGTTGAGGTGTGCTAGTGGTTTGGCTTTCTTTAATTTGAGAGCACTAATTGGTCTATGGCTTCTAGTAGGTTCTGATTATACAGTTCTACCATGGCAGCCAGATCTAGATCCGGGGACAACTGTTTCCGAATGATAGGTTATTTTAAAGGGAGTATACTTTCTAAGGAGATTAGACAGTTGTTTCTGGTTAATGCAGGTACAACATAGGTGTCCTTTGGGGATAGAGATTTGGAGTATGAAGGAAGTGACGTTGTGGTCAGACCAAGCACAAGGAGGGTTGGCTAATATTTTGGTGTTGCAGTTGGAATTCGCTTCTCAATCTAAAGTTCTGCCTTTGCAATGAGTTGGGTCGGAGATCCTCAATGAAAAACCCAATTCTTGGAGAGTGTTTTGGATAGCTAGAGCATTAATATCTAGGTTGTCGTGTAGGCCTAGGTTTAAATCACCTAGGATTAATATTTGTGAGTTAGATTTTGTATTTAGGGTGAGGAGACCATAATGTCATCCTCAAAGGACAAAAGTTGGCCAGGTGGTCTATATACAATGTGGATGAGGATCATCTGTTCTGCTGAAAGTGGGTTTTTCACCGAGAAGGAGTTCCCCAGATGTGAGGTGGGTGTTAGTACACTCTCTGATGGCTAGGGAGTTTTTAGCAATGATAGCTACCCCTCCTCCTTTCTTAAAGGTTCAATCAGCCCTGACAATGGTATAGTCATCTGGGACTGCTAGCATCAGAGCCGGGCCGGCAGCTGGGTGTAGCCACGTTTCTGTGAGTGCCAAGAGATCTAATCCATTGGATGTGATAAGGTCAGCCATGTCTAATGCATGGGCAATTAGTGACCTAGCGTTGATAAGGGCTCCCTTGATAGTGGTGCCTTCTAGTTGTGATGAAGGGGCATTGGATTTTTTAGTAGGAGTAAGAGGGTGAGGTGATGTGTCAGTACTGCTGGTTTGGGTAAGCCTCAATGGCTTATGTTGAGTAAGAAGTCCTGATGAGGTGCGAGATCCGAGTCTCGCATTTCTGAAGGAGGTGAGACCTGGTGCATTTAGGGTGTTGTGAATATCGAACATGGTAAGGCAATGGGTCCAGGGGCAGTGACCAGTTAGCTTGAAGGACAAATTATCAGAGTTTTGTGAGGCAGGTACAATAGTGAGTGTGCCGATCATACATAGGAATAAAATGGAGAGTGGATGCTGCGTGGCTAACGACCAGATAGGAGATGTACTCCCTTGGGTGTAGCGGAGGAGATTGCAAATCGCCATGGGAGTGGGAGGTAGAAGTTATTATACAGGAACTGTGTTATAGTTAGGTGACATATGCTGGGTGGGTGGAAAGAGTTAAGTAGCTTAGGTACTATGCTCAGGATGGACTAGGTACGCTACACTATGATTAGGGAGTCTGGATGTAGTGCGTAGCGTCCAGGTACCTTTTATGCAGAATATACTGTCAGGTTTGGCTAGCTATGATGCAGGGTGCAATACATGATGACAGGGTAATTAAAATGCGCTGAACAGTATTGGATGTGTGTTCTATCAAGTAAGGTAGTGCAGAGCACTCAGAAGAGGCTGATGTGGAGGTAGGTTACATACAGTACTGTACTCTGAGATATGACTAAAGCTCAGATAAGATGAATACAGTAAATTAATAACAGTAGTTAGAAAAGAAAAGAGACAATGCTCATTAATGTTCGAGACAAAAAGTGCACAACTATTTCCTTGGGTTAAATTCATTTTCCGTAGTCAGTGCACTGACATACTACTGAGTAATGACACCTAAAGTAAATATTCCTGAGGGAAACATTCATTGAGAACGGACTAAACTATAAAACACGTTTTTGTGTTATTTTATAGTTGATTCATGGTATGTCACCTATGTCTTCTGATCGGCCTCTTGATAGGGAGGCACAGCCATACATCCAGGGCTTTATCCAGTACAATTGGAGTCACTATTTAAAGCATCTCTTAGGAAAGTACCACCTTATTACCTGTTGATTATGCATGAACTAGAATTGGGGGTCCTCCTTCGATCTTTCTTTACAGTGCGTTTTCAATTGTAGATAGAAATATTGAAACATTGCATGGAGCGCATTTTTGCATTCTGTGTAAAATGACATGGAGGGGACCTGTTATGTTTGCACTTCGGGGTAAACGGGCCCAATCCATGTAATATTCCACATTTGCATGGAGCAATGCAAAGTTGGAGTGTAAAGCAGTGGCATAGTCATTTGTATGCAACCCTTCTGCAAAATGAGTAAACAATGTTATGAGAGCAGGCACCATTTACAATGGGTTCCTATAGAATCAAGCTGCTTTTTACTGGTTCAAAAAGGAGGCGAATTCCATAGGAATCCAAAGCACTGGATAAGAGGCCTCTCGTTTCCCAATTGCTTTACTGTTAGAAACACAACTGGAGTCTTATATGGTGTGAGATGTGAGTGGCGAGGTTAGCAACGTATACAATGCACTCATCAAAGATGGCTTCCACGCAGGCATCTAGCTCCTCTCCCAACTCTTCCTTCTGCAACTCTCCACCGGATCCATGGGAGCACTGAGGATGATGTGAGCTGTTTTGGTGCTGGGATAGTATAGTGCGTCTGTATTCCACGCATCAACTGGCTTGAATTCTTCCTATACCTAGCCATCTTTTCTCATACCCTAAAGGCCAACGTCTGGAGGATTGATTCCTATCATCACAAGAACAAATGTGAGATTAAATAAAGGAGGGAATTCAGTATATTATTATTGCGTAACATGGTCCAAAGGGTCACCTGAGTGTTTAGCAGTTAACCGGAAATTCATACAACATGGATCAGCAAAGAAGCGTGCATGCATTCGCTGTTTTCATTTTTTTCAAATAACTGGTTTTGTTGAGGGTATATGAGAGCAATACTCACTAATGGATCGATGTGAATGGGTTGAGGAGGAATCTGGCTCTGGTGAAGAAGGCTTTGTTGGCCGTATAATGCAAGAGTTGATGGACCAACAGCTTAGGGCTCAAGCTCTCCTTACTTGTACACGTGTGCTCCTGCTAGTCACGCACCAACTAACTTAACAAACCCATTTTCACCATCTGGATTGATTCTATTTCACCAAATTCCCAACACGTGGCATGGTACCAAGGCCCTCACCACATTGCAGTGAATAGCATCACAGTGGGACCTGCCTAACCCACTTTACATGCCCTGACCCTCAATAATCTGCTTTTGTTAAGACTCACCATGCTTCATGAACAGCATAGAAAAAAGAGAATCTCGGCAGAAGCTTAACCTGTGTGATCTTGGTGACCTGAGGTGCATGCACGATTCAATGGAGTTTCCTAGGATTCATGAAAGAAGGTAGAAAGGATTGCTATGCTATATTAGCCCCACATGCCTTCCATCTTGTATTTCCTCAGGACTGTTTGTCAAAGCTAAACAATGTAAAACAACAATGTTCTTAAATAAACTGCGGTGGGCAGATTTTGTATGCCTAACTCTGCAGGACATTGAAACACAACAATGGGCCTCGTTACGAGGTTGGAGGTAGCCTTGCCGGTAAAAGCGGCAAAGCTACCTCCATACCGGCATGAAAGTTCGGCACCTGCAAATGGGCAATTACCGGAGTATTCTGACCTTGCCGGACCCAGTAATTGCCCTTTCGTGGGTGCCGGTAAATCCCCATTTCCATTTAAGCCCCATAGGGATCAATGGGAATGGGGGTGCGTGTAGCACCAGCACCGTTCATAAGGCTGCCAGTGCTACAGGCATGCTGCGCTCGCGGGTGCCTTTCATTCCGCCAGGGCAGACCTGGCGGAATGAAAGGCACCCGCGGCACAACTCAGAGTTTTCCGGTCTGGTAACAACGGTACCGGCAAGCATACCGGTACCATTGTTACCGGACCCGTAACCTCATAATGAGGCCCAATGAATGTCTGCATCCCTATAGAGTGAAACTTGGTCACCCAGAAAACCATTGCACTAAAACATATTGATGTTTGTTAATGTGTATCTCATTAAGCCTCATTGGTGAGTGCATTCATCACAACATTGCCCATTCAATTTCTGAATTGTTAATCTGGGAATGTGTGATTTTGCTTACTCACTGACATGCAATGGCCATAGTTAACATGCAGAAAAGACTACATGAGATTTACCTGAAACTGCAGTGACATAATATCATCTGCTTGAAAACACCTTAATAAGACAGACTGCTAGCATGATACAATAGTTAGTGAAAATATGTGTCAAATATAGTGTTTGTGATATTTGTTCAGTAGCTGGTTAAAGGAGGATGCAGTAGGCTGGGGTAAGATGGTGGTAGGAGGCTAGAGGAGAGACTCAGAAGTCTTAAATCAGGGGACTATGGAGAGGAAAAGGCAATAACAAGAGGAAAAGAAGACCCATGAGACTTAGAAGAGCAAGAAAATGGAGTCTGAGGAGGGAAAGAACCAGGCTAGGTTAATGATGAGAAAGGAGGCTGAGGACATACCCATGGTACTGATGAGAGGAATACCCAGGAGTCTGGGGTGAGGACGATCAACAAGGCTAAGGAGAGGAAGAGCCAGTATGGTTGGGTGGGCAGTGACCCAGACTGGAGAGAGAGACACATGCGACTGAGGAGAGGAATGACTAAGACGTTTAAGGAGAAACATATCCAGGGACCTGGAGAGAGTGAGAGACCCAAGAGGTCAAAGAGTGATGGTAGGTCAGGGTATATAGATGCCTCATGACAAGTCGAGATGAATTAAGAAAAAGGTGTCAAGAGGAGTAGGTGCGAAAGAATGTTGTCAAGGCATCTATGAATTCTAGTGAGTTAAAGACTAATAGCAATATGATATGATATGATATGATATGGCATTTATAACACGCCTATAGACAAGTGTTTCAAGGCGCGACACAGCAAGGAGGGGGAACAGAGGGAAGACAGAGACAGCAATCCTACTAGTCCACGTGTCATTCAGATCACGCAAGTGCAGAGGAAGGGGAAGAGGACAATTGCGAAGTGGAGGGGAGTGGGGAAAGTGCAGTACAAAGGGTAATAGAATAAATAAAACAATAAGAGAAGTAGGGCCAGCTTGTGGAAAAGTGCAAAGGGTAAGTGCAGACCACAGGTGTCAAGTGTAGGTGGGGGACTGTAGGGTTATAGAAAAACAGTTCCCAAGTGTGGGGGTTACCAGGGAGTCAGTGCAGGTGTGTAACTGGCAGGGGAGGGGATCTGTGCCCGAGATCAGAGGGTGGCCAGGAGACCAGTACAGTTTCAGTCAGGAGTTCAGCAGGGAAGAGGAGGAGAACAGAAGCAAAGAGGAAGGTTTTGAGGTGCTTCCAGAACCGGAGATGATTCTCCTCAAGTTTCAGGGAGGCAGGGAGGCTGTTCCAGGGTGAGGACCCTGTCGAAGAAAGAGATCTACCACCAGCCCATTGCTTGGAGAAGCGACTGACCCTGAGGAGTTACAGGCGGATGAGTGAAGAACTCGAGAAGGAAGATATTTAAGAAGAGAGAGTTGAAGACATTGAGGCCTCAGGCCCCAGAAGGAATTGTGGACAATGCACAGGGTTTTTAACTTAATCCTCACAACCACTGGGAGCCAGTGCATAGATTTCAGTCCTGGAGGGAGGCCAAGGACAAGTCTCGCAGTCCTGTTCTGGATGAGTTGCAGAGGGCGGAGTGTGAAAGAAGGCAGATTTAGAAAGAGGCTTTTGCAGTAGTCCAGCCTACAGAGAATCAGAGCTCTGGAGACAGTGAGCTTCTGGGGGAAGGAGAGGAAAGGAAGAAAACCTCTGAGGAGGTGCAGCTGGTAGTGTGACTTCTTAGAGACGTCAGAGATGTGAGGAGAGAAGAAGAGTGTGGAGTTGAAGATGACCTCAAGGTTTTTTTCCTCCCAGGCGTGAGCAGGAAGAGGGCCAAGAGACGCCGGCCAGAGAGTGACAGGAAGGGAGAATGGTGAGGGACCTCAGGAACCCACAAGAAGAATCTTCAGAGGCATAGTATTTGGAGTTCTTTACTTTTTCTTTGACTTAATTTATTCACCAGATCTGTTTTGTTGTGTTAACTGGCTTGGAGAAGACCAGGAAGTACTCTTTACATAAACTGAAGGGCTTTGACTTTGACCTTTAAACCTCCATGAGAGACCCAAACATTTGAGATCACTCGAGATCTGACTGCACCTTTGAGACTGAATATCCTGATACAACTTAAGATGTTTTCTGCACATTTTTGGCCCAAAGGGAGATGATATGTGTGAAGACAAACATCTGGGCTGTGTTTGATCTCACTCAGTTTTATGATATCACAAAGAAGAAATATGTACACCTATCTATTATACATCAGAATAAATACAGGTATGTTCAATAATGTTTTTAAAATTCACTTATTTGAAATCTAATCCTATATTGATGAATAAAAAATAAAGAAAATACAAATAATTGTTAGGTACTATAAAATAATCACTAGACACTAGATCAATGAGAGTTAAGCTAAACATTTCATAGCGTATACAGACAGAGGAAAAGTGGAAAAAAACAATGCACATTGAAATACCGCTGATTTCAATACCATTACAGTTACCCCACATGATTCATAATTATCCTACAGTAGGCATCTTGCACTCTCCAGAATATATATGCATCTATAGTGGTCAATCCTAAATACAGAATATACAAATGAAAAACACTTTCTGTATAAGTATATCAGAATGCAATACTCAGCAGGGAAAACTGTCATGATTCCTGCCCCTCATGTCCCCAGCCCTCCAAGATGTCAGGCTGGAGCCAGGCCACGATCACCTACATGGCCCTCAAGGGCCTCTCCATCCCTCCAAAGACCCACTTGGAGTCAGACTTTGCGCTTGTGGCACCAGACTCACTCCCATAGGATAACATTGGGGATTGGACATGTAGTGCATTGATGGGGACAAGATGGATGCCCCCACATATTTCGGTTGCCAGAACTGCATGTGCGGTCTAGTCTTTTGGGTGTGGTTGAGCCCAGAGGCACCTGGGATACCCAGAGACTATTTAAGCCACACCCAGGCTGAGAAACATGCTTTGCGTTTTCTGCACCTGCAGCGTGACACTCACCATGTTCGGATGGGTCTCCAGTAGGCCTGCATCTTTCTTCTGCGCTCAGCTCCTGCAAGAACAAGAACACCGTTAGGAACAGCCTTACCTTGCGGCGCTTCTGCCCATCAGTCATCGCTCCTTCTGTTCTGCGGGCATCTTCGGCGGTGTCATTCCCATCCCGGCACGCCGCTTCCTAAGGAAAAGGGAAAAGAACAGTAAAAAGGCATTAGTAAGCATTCTGCAAATCTTCGCTTATTTTTAAATACTGTACGAGCTTCAAACGCTTACCTGAATCCCAGCCGCTCTGGGTGAACTCTGTCTCCGGAACTTCTCATCCATCTGCAAGAGGGAAAAGACACTCTAGGTTAGCGTGGAAACATCTAGAGGCGCCGCATACTGCGCTTACCCATTGCATCTGTTCTTCATAACCGGCATCCACGCTGAAAACGTCGCGGCACCTAAAAGACACAGAAAAATAACTCAGTTCAATGCAAATACGAAAGGGCTGCATCACGCATCGCGCTCTCACTCACCTTCAGCGCTACTCATCTCAGCAGCACGTCGCCATCCCCGGACGCCGGCCATCATCTAAGGCGGAAAGGAACGAAGTTAGAGAACTGTTCAAAAGACTCATTATACTTACCTGTCAGACTCTTGCCAGTGAAGTAACTATGCAGCAATGAGCCCGCATCAATCAACGCACCCCTTCGCTGAAGGCAGGACAGAGAGCACACTATCCAAGAAAACAAGGTGAGCTGTGGATCAAAGGGAAGGGTTGACCCCGGGGAAGAAGGGGTTCAAGCACACAGAGACAATAGGGAGTTAAACTCTACCAATCCTGTGTTTCAGGCCCAGTCTCCAGTCGAATAGCCTCCAGGGAAGGGTTTGAGGTCGTAAGAGGTCAGAACAGGCTAAGTGACGTCCCCGTGGATACCAGGTGAGTGTTACAGAACGAAATCCTCACATCAAAATCCACCTGGGCGTCATGGAAACGTCAGAAACCGACCAGTTAGCCCACATGTTGGGGCAGCTACGTTCCGAAGTACATGCAGCCAGGCATTAGACCAACACCCTGAGGAGAGAGCTGATAGTAGCCAAAGAACGCACTGATGATTTAAGCCGGCAACTTCTCCAGTCACAAGCAGGGCATGCACCATTGCCGGGAAGCGTGTCCTCGATGCCAGCGTCATCAGCCAATCTCGTTCATATAACCCTTCCTGGGGCAGTTCTCTTGGCCCAGCCCGAACGATTTATGGGGGATCCCAAGAGGTTTGCAACATTCATGAACCAGTGCCGCCAGCACTTCCTTTGTAGTCTAGGGGCATTTCCGAATGACCAATCACGGGTCGCTTTTGTGCTATCCTACCTGAGTGGTAGCGTCGCAGACTGGTCTGTACCCTTTGTGGCCCAAGATGATCCTTTGCTGCATGACTTCAGGGGCTTTCAGCAGGAGATGGAAAAGCTGTTCACCCGCCGTACTCATGGGTAGGCATTAGACAACGAACTTCTGTCCCTACGCCAAGGGAATCAAGACCTATTAACATACATAGCCAGGTTCAATAGACTCGTAGTTGAAGCAGAATGGCCAGTGGAGAAGAGAACCACGTTATTTCATCAGGGGTTGCGGGGGGATCTCAAGGATGTTCTCGCACAAGTAGTGAACCCCCCGAAAGACTGTTCAGAATTCATTGACCTTGTTGTTCAACTGGATCATAGGTTGAAGGACCGAAGAGCAGATCGAACTAGACCGCACCCTCACCCTATGTATGTGCGCTCAAAGGACAATACTGCCCGAACAACGGAAGGTTCAGGAGAACCAATGCAAATCGGGGGGGTCAGATCCCCCTTGACTAAAGCAGAAAGGGATAAAAGGAGACAGCAGCAGTTATGTCTGTACTGTGGAAGGTCAGGTCATTTCCTTAAAGAGTGCCCTGTGAAGCCACCGAGGAGGACGGTAGGGGCCATGGACAAGGAAGATACCATCAAGGAATCGGAAAACTCCTCAGCCCGGCAAGTGTAGGGGACCACTTGGCGAGCGAAGAAAGTGAACTACAGACCTCCCATTTTGCAATCTGTGACCAATCTGTGGTCTTGATCAATCACCAACAACCATCTCGGATGCATGCAATAAGAGCGTACATAGACAGTGGAGCCGTTGTGAATTACATCGACCAGGATCTTGCGGCAAAGATGGGGCTTCTGTTACGCCCTAAATCAACCACCGACACTGTTACCACAGTCGACGGCACAGAAATAACTTCTGGTCCAGTATCCCAATGCACTGCAACTTTAACCCTTCTGTGCCAGGATGGACACCAAGAATCTATCGTTTTCGACCTCATTAAGACACCACAGTTCCAGTTGATTTTGGCAATGCCATGGTTGGTAGCTCACAATCCTCGAATCGATTGGCGAGCAAAAGAATTGGCCTTTCCAAAGACTTGCGCCCACACATGTTATCGCCAAGAGAAACAATCAATAGACACCAGAACCTCCATGCTTGCGACTGTGGCAATCGGCACCCTACCAAGTGAATATCAGGACTTTCAAGATGTCTTTCAGAAAGAACAGGCTAATACCCTGCCACCGCATAGACCATTCAATTGCCAAATTGACCTGATACCTGGTGCACAAATCCCTTCTGGGCGAATTTACGCACTCACGGAACCAGAAAACCAGCACCTGAAGGCCTATCTTGACCAATACCTGGCCAATGGGTTCATCCGTCCCTCTAAGTCTCCAGCAGCCAGTCCTTTATTCTTCGTACCGAAAAAGGAGGGGGACTTGAGAACGTGCATCGACTATCGCACACTGAACCAGATTACCGTAATAAATTTCTACCCCCTGCCACTGTATGTATGTATGTATGTATTTAATTTTTATATAGCGCCGGTAGCCCACGGGCATCAGGGCGCTTGTACATAGAACACTGATACTGCGTGACGGACGACAAATACGAATAGCTACTGCCTTATGAGTGCCCCTGAAAAATAGCCATCACCCGAGTTCTCATCTAAAGAGGTGTGTCTTCAGCAGCTTCCTAAACGCGGAATGATTAACTTCCGACCTCAGGGATTCGGGGACGCTGTTCCACAATTTAGGAGCCAGCACAAGGAAGGATCTGCCCAGCCTGGTTTTTAACTTGAACTTGGGCACGATCAGGAGGCATTTTCCCCCCCAGCGTAGATTTCTACTGGGATTGTAGGGCACTACACTCGTTTTCAAATAGGCAGACGCTGTGCCAAAAAGGCACTTGTGTACCAGGCAGAGAGCCTTGAACTTTATGCGTTCTTCTACTCTAAGCCAGTGCAGAGAAAGCCTCTCTTCAGTAAGATGGTCTTTCCTCTTCAGATTTTACACTAACCTAACCACGTTGTTCTGGATCACCTGACAGCTGGATAGATCCTTGGATGAGGCCCCCAACAACAGGGCATTCCCGTAGTCGAACCGTGAGAGGATAATGGCTCTGGCTATCATTGCCCTATTTCCCTCGTTAAGCAGTGGCTTAATTGCTTTCATAAGCCTGAGATAGTACGCTGTGTTTTTTTGGAGGAAACTGGTTTGGGCATGAGAGTCGACCGCAGAGTCGACCATCATACCCAGAGTCTTCACCTTTGGGACCACCTGAATAGTGGCATTCTTAATTTGGAATGAGTTGTACTCTGCCCCCAGTTTTTCCAGCTGACGACTGGAGCCAAACAGCATCAGTTCGGTTTTTGAGTCGTTCAGGCACATCCAGTTTGCCTACATCCAGTCGTCTATTATCTTGTAAACCCTGCTGATCACTTCACTGTCCGTGGCATGATTCCTGCCCCCCAACTCCAATATGAGTTGGGTGTCGTCTGCGTAATTTGTAAACGACACTCCGGCTTTCACCAGTAGGCTGCACAATGTGCGCATATATATGTTAAACAGCATTGGTGATAAGCTGGCCTCTTGAGGTACTCCGAATAGGATGTCACATGGGTCAGAGAAACTGCTACCCCAGTGTACTCTCGCTTGGCGGTTGGAAAGAAAGGACAGGAGCCAATCAATAGCTCCCTCCGAGCAACCAACATTCTCTTTAAGCGCCTTGATGAGAAGGTGGTGATCCACCAAATCAAATGCGGCAATAAGGTCTAGGAGCATCAACATCCCCGACTTGTTTTCGTCCAACAAAGTCAGCATCTGATTCTGCAAATCCAGCATGGCTGTTTCAGTGCTGTGGGATGCTCTTGAATTTCTTTATCAAGTCAAAGATGCCCAAATCTACACAAAACTAGACCTGAGGGGGGCATATCACCTTTTTCGTATAAAACAGGTGGATGAATGGAAAACCGCTTTTTGCACCAAATATGGCTTGTACGAATATCAAGTAATGACCTTTGGCCTTTGCAATGCACCTGCTGCATTTCAATACTTCGTGAACGATGTCCTACGGGAATTGATTGATGTCTGTGCTCTAGTGTACATCGACGATATCCTAGTATATTCTGCATCAAAGCAGGACCACGTTAAACACGTCCGATCTGTATTGGAGAAACTCTGTCAACACCAGCTCTACGCCAAGCTCAAAAAGTGCTCATTCCACGTCTCCGAGGTGGAATTCCTGGGCTTTATTCTCAGCCCAATGGAATCCGAATGGATGAACACAAGGTAGATGCTATCCTGAACTGGCCATCCCCAAATTCATTCAAGGGGGTTCAAAGTATGCTGGGTTTTGCAAACTTCTACCGCCGGTTCATCCCAGGATTTTCGCAAATCGTGCATCCCATTACGTCATTACTAAGGAAAAGCAACAAAAAGTTCCAGTGGACAACAGAAGCTGAGGAGGCTTTCCAGGAACTCAAAGCAAGATTCACATCTGCCCCAATCTTACGCCACCCTCACCCTGATCTCCCATACTTGGTGGAAACGGATGCCTCAAGCATGGCTATGGGAGCCGTCCTATCACAAAAGGACCCCGAAACGGGCCAGTTACACCCTGTTGTCTTCTGGTCGCGTAAATTCACACCCCCTGAACTCAATTACGCTATCACAGACAAAGAACTCCTGGCCATTAAATCAGCCTTTAAGGCATGGCGGCACTACCTCTTGGGCGCCAGACACTCAATCACCGTAATAACTGACCACCGGAACCTCCAGTACCTAAAAACGGCAATGGCCCAATCCTCACGACAACTACGTTGGGCTCTTTTTTTTGCTGAATATGATTATGTGATTACATTTCGACCAGGGGTGAAAAACGGGAAGGCTGATGCCCATTCCCGTATGGGGGAGGAAGAGCAAGGGTATCAGACCCCTGACCCAATAGCAATCATCCCGAGTGACAAGCTCCTAGGAATCACAGCAACCATAACTCAGAAAGAATTACATGAAGAAATCCAAAACCTGATGAGTCCGGAGCAATTACAAGGATGGAGTGCACAAGGAGAACATTACATGATAAAATATCAGTTGCCCTACTTCAGGAATCGTTTATTCTTACCAAACAAAGAAATACGAGAACAAGTCATGTCCGGTTATCATGATTCCTTGATCGAGGGCCATGCAAGAATCGCTAAAACCCTAGCCAAGGTAAGACAAAATTATTGGTGGCCCACGTGGTGTAAAGACATTATCCAATTCATCCTATCTTGTGGAGTGTGTGCTCAAAACAAGTCATCCAAGCTGAAACCGGCTGGGCTATTACAACCATTGGAAATCCCACCAGCACCCTGGCACACATTGTCCCTCGATTTTATTACTGGCTTTCTACCCAGTGAAGGGTTTAACACTATTCTTGTGGTCGTGACCTATTTTAAAAAATGGCACATTTCATTCCTCTTAAGGGGCTCCCAAATGCTTCCACTCTGGCAAAGGTATTTCTTGAAGGCATCCTACAGCTCCATGGGTTTTCTTCAGTTTTGGTCTCAGACCGAGGTACTCAATTTGTATCGAACTTCTGGAGAAAATGCTGCTCTATGACCCAGATCGACATCCGGCTATCCAGCAGTCACCATCCCCAAACGGATGGTCAAACTGAGAGGACAAATCAGACGCTTGAGCAGTATCTCCGTTGCATGTTACACCAAGCTGAAGGAAGCTGGTTCGACCTATTATGGATAGCTGAATATGCTTATAATAATTCCCTACACACCAGCACTGGGCAGATACCCCTTTATACCATGTATGGCAGGCACCCACGTACTTCTGAGTTGGACGTTCCTACAACCCTGGAAATGCCATCAGTCAAAACCTTGCACACAACCATTTCTCAAACCTTTAAAAGGGCAGCTGAACACCTACTTCAAGCTAAGAATAGCCAAAAGTAGTTTGCTGATCAACACTGAGCAAAGGCCCCCAACTACCAAGTGGGAGACAAAGTCTGGCTGGCATCTAAACACGTGTCCATTAAAGGAGCCTGAACTTTCCGTCCAAGATACCTGGGTCCATTCACCGTCACCTCCGTGATAAATCCTGTGGCGGTCAGACTAGGTTTGCCATCAAACATGCAAATTCATCATGTGTTCCACGTGTCTATCCTTAAACCTGTTCAACCTGGGACCCGGGTAGCAACGCCACCGCAGCCAGTAGTAGTCGCCGGGAGCCAGAATTCGAAGTCAAGGACATCCTAGATTCAAAGTATGTCAGATCCAAACTATACTACTTAGTAGACTGGAAGGGGCATGGTCCACAAGACAGGACATGGGAGCCTTGTGAGTACATCCATGCATCTCGCTTGCTTAGACGATTTCATCAAAACCATCCAACCAAACCAGGACCAGACAGAAGAGCCACCTTGAGAGGGGCCTTGGGGGGAGTGCTGTCATGATTCCTGCCCCTCTTGTCCCCAGCCCTCCAAGATGTCAGGCTGGAGCCAGGCCACAATCACCTACATGGCCCTCAAGGGCCTCTCCATCCCTCCAAAGACCCACTTGGAGTCAGACTTGGCACTCGTGGCACCAGACTCACTCATTCCCATAGGATAACATTGGGGATTGGACTTGTAGTGCATTGATGGGGACAAGATGGATGCCCCCACATATTTCCGTTCCCAGAACTGCATGTGCGGTCTAGTCGTTTGGGTGTGGTTCAGCCCAGAGCACCTGGGATACCCAGAGACTATTTAAGCCACACCCAGGCTGAGAAACATGCTTTGCGTTTTCTGCACCTGCAGCGTGACACTCACCGTGTTCGGATCGGTCTGCAGTAGGCCTGCTTCTTTCGTCTGTGCTCAGCTCCTGCAAGAACAAGAACACTGTTAGGAACAGCCTTACCTTGCGGCGCTTCTGCCCATCAGTCATCGCTCCTTCTGTTCTGCGGGCATCTTCGGTGGTGTCATTACCATACCGGCACGCCGCTTCCTAAGGAAAAGGGAAAAGAACAAAAAAAAGGCATTCGTAAGCATTCTGCAAATCTTCGCTTATTTTTAAATACTGTACGAGCTTCAAACGCTTAACTGAATCCCAGTCGCTCTGGTGGAACTCTGTCTCTGGAACTTCTCATCCATCTGCAAGAGGGAAAAGTCACTCCAGGTTAGCGTGGAAACATTTAGAGACGCCGCATACCGCGCTTACCCACCGCATTTGTTCTTCATAACCGGCATCCACGCTGAAAATGTCGCGGCACCTAAAAGACACAGAAAAATAACTCTGTTCAATGTAAATACGAAAGGGGTGCATCGCGCTCTCACTCACATTCAGCGCTACTCATCCCAGCAGCACGCCGCGATCCCCAGACGCTGGCCATCATCTAAGGAAGTAAAGGAACAAAGTTAGAGAACTGTTCAAAAGACTCATTATACTTACCTGTCAGACTCTTGCCGGTGAAGTAACTAGGCAGCAATGAGCCCGCATCAATCAATGCGCCCCTTCGCTGAAGGCAGGACGGAGAGCACACTATCCAAGAAAACAAGGTGAGCTGTGGATCAAAGGGAAGGGTTGGATCCCGGGGAAGAAGGGGTTCAATCACACAGAGACAATAGGGAGTGGAACTCTACCAATCCTGTCTCCAGTCGAATAGCCTCCAGGGAAGGGTTCGAGGTCGTAAGAGGTCAGAACAGGCTGAGTGACGTTCCTGTGGATACCAGGTGATCGTTACAGAATGCAATACTCAGCAGGGAAAACATAGTAATTAGTAATGGATAATAATAATTTGTTTTTTATAATAATGTATTTTTTATGTAGCCCTTTAATCTAAAGCACTTTACAAAGGACATATTTACTTACATAACTTTTATTACCCAATCGAAATTAGTACTGTTATTGGTAATATCTATATTTGATACACTGACGCAATGTGTGCCATCGTATACAAAAAGGCACACAACACTTTGTCCAGATTAAGGTCAACTAGCATCAATGTTCTGTGAGTGATGAGTCCTGTACATTGTTCACAGAATCCCTGCCTAAATGCCTAAAGTCTCCTTCCAGGTGGTCAGCGGAGGGCAGCTGCTACCTGACCCTGACCCTGGGGGTGGTATTAGCCGGGTGGATCACCTGGGAGGAGAAGGCCACCAAGGGAATATGATGACTCTGTCAGGAGAGACACAGCATTCATCTTCTTCGAGGGTGATATTTCCATAATGCCAGAATACCAAATGGCTTGTTGTCAGAGTAAGGATTCCCTTCCCAAAATTACCCAAATTGTTAGTAGCAAGAACCCTTACAGTCAACATGTAAATGATATATGTAAAGATCAGAGCCGTAATACAATTGCTTCTGATAACCATGATTTCCCCTTATGTTTGAGCTATAAAATCAAGAACCACCCATTAATGTTTCTAAAACCCACTCCTAAAGGTGTATTCTACAAGCAGAGTGAATTAAACAAAGTTAACATTGAAGCTTTTGAGGACAAGAAGAACAAGAACATTAGGGACTTCAAGTGCCATAATGCTCTAGGTACTGGGGCGAGGAAGAAGGGCTCAAAAGCACAGAACTGCAGTATGCAGTCTAGTGTTTCTGATGGCCCAAACCTGAGCAGAATCTTTAATTATTTAAAGCCCTTTCAGGTGCAGCCCGTCAGAAGCAGTAGAAGAAGTTGTCAGCTGCAGTTGAGGCAGCATAGAAATGAAGACGACGGGGCTGCTGCTGTATTTGTAACTGATAGTGGTGCTGAGAGAGTTATAGGAGTCAGAGACATGAAGTGCAGAGGTGGAGCAGCAAGAAGCAGTGTTTTGACAGGCTGTCCTCTGGGCGAGAGAAGCTCTCTTTATCCCGTGCCCTCCTCCGGTCGTTGGCAAGCACCAGAGTGTGTAAGGAGCATGGCAGGTTGCCTTTCCAAAAGACACAGAATGAGGGAGTGCAAACAGATCTATCAAAAACTCAGGACCCAACAGAAAAAGCCGAAGCAGCACCCACAGCAGGTCGAGAGGGCACACAGGGAGAGACAGTGGGTCATTACGAGGTAGGTGGTAAGGGATTACCAGCACTGGTAAGGACACCGGTGCCGCTAATCCCTTACCACCCTATTCCGAGGACACTTAGCGGGCCCCTTCCTTAACACCTGGTTTTACCAGGCGTTATGGAAGGGACCCGATAAGGGACTTCAGAGCTATTGCGGTACCGTTATTAGCTCCATCCCCATTGAGCCCTATGGGGGCTCGAATGGGAATGGGGAATAGTTCCCGGAATGGGGACTTACCGGGTCCTCCAAGGTTGGAATTACCCAGTAAATCCCTATTTCAGGAACCCAGACCGGGAATGCGGTAAGGGGGTAGCCATGGTGCTAACAGCAACATGGCTACCTCCTGCCTCGTAATGACTTGTAATGCCTCGTAATGACCCCCAGTGAGTTGGCCTTTGATAGGTGACCCGGGGGCACTTTGCAGCAGACCTCTGGATGGTCACAAGTATTTTGAATACCGTACTAGAAATAGAAGAGGATACCATTTCCCTAATAATCTACCAAGAAAGAGACTGTCACAAAGGGAAGAAGACAACCAGCATTGCCTAAGCCGAAAAGGGGCAATTGAAGATAAATACAGAAACAGTTGGCTTCGAGAGAGAAACTTGAATAAAAGACATTACCAGCAGATAAATGGTGTGGTGTCATGAACTCAAAGGGGCCAGGAGATATGCCCTCCTTGTAGAACGTATCAAGGGGGAGAGTAGTGTAACCTGCATTGCATTTGGTAAAACAATTTGTGGAATAAACAGCATCAATGGGTGTTGTATCCTAATGGAAAAAGATTTGAATCTCAATGTTGTTGAAAGTCAAAGACTTTTCTAAAGATGAAACAAGCCTCATCACAGAGTACTTGTAGTAGTCGTAAGAGTTTTATCCTGGCAGGTGAGTATTCCAAAAAAGGGATGATTAGTGGTAGTCCTGGCCAATGTTCCCTCTAATTATTATTCTCTATGTGCGGAAACGGTAGGTTGTTGTGCACACATTATTTTCCATTTGCCCTACTGACTAATGAGGTAAGCCACTTTGTGAGCATGCGTATTTAGTGAACTACCATATCAGAAGGGAGTTTGGAAAGGAATTTCCTTTTCCCAACCACCACAATTCTTTAAAGATCTGTGTAAAAGGTGCATTTTCCAAAGAAATAGGTTAAATAAATATGTTATATGTTATAAAGAGAACTCATCAACCAATTCAAGACTTCAACATCTGCCAGAGTAACTTGCAAACGTACTTCTATGCAGAGAAAAATGTGTGTTTTATGCCACTGGGAAAAAACACAAGAGATATTTGTTTTTGTAAAACACATAACAATCTGGCTGTCTATTAATTCAGGCCGAATACAACATTTGCAGATGGATTAATGGCAATTAAAAGCAATGTGTCAAAAACATGCCAATAGGAGTTTCAGTGCCACTTTAAGGCAGCAATATAAGGGCCAGGAGAACATGCTGCTAATAATTCGTGTAAGAATAGAGTTAAAGCTACTTGTAATTTTGACAAATTTCAACAAAGTTAGCAACCCTCTGTCTAGATATCAGGATAAAATTTGTCAAAATTACAAGTGGCTTTAACTTATGTGTCCGTGGTGACTCTAATTAACCATGCATTTTGACACAGATGAATGTAACTTGATTTATGTTGTTGTGATGTATACTGTTGTGTGTTATTACTTCAAATAATTATCTTGTATAGTGTTAATAAGACTTTGAATTATTGACAATAATAATTTATTTCTTAAATCCGTATTGTGTAATTTCTTTGAATTTATATGCTAATTATAATGAAAGAATGAAAAATTATCGCAACTCGTTAGGTTGTTAAAGGCTGAGCCACTGTGTGTATCTCGAGCAAATTCAAGGTAAGTACATTAGGATTTGACGGACCGGTGTTGCGATACTAACTCGTACCTGCGAATAGAAATGCTCACAAAGTTAAAACACTCTTTGTACTTTAGAATTTCAAACAAGGGAAAAGTGGATAAAAGGGAATCAGAGAACTCGTTCAAAGATACAGATTAAAGTCAATAGGCCTGCGCCAGTGTCAATGGAGCAGATGCTCAGTTTCCGAGGATCACACGTTGAACAGTTCGAGATTCGAGATGCCAAGAGTACTTGGATATTGTCAGATGGAAGGAAAAGTTATAAGAGGGAAGGAGGAAGGAACAAATCTTTGAGGAGGAAAAGGGTTCACCCCGATTCCAGATGGTCAGATGGAGAGAACGAACAAATGTGCACAGTACCTTATTCCGTTGGAGAAAAGCTGGTGCCACGGCAGTTGTTCCTGGTAGTTCCTGCAGACTCACAGGTCCTGCGGCTTCAGTTATGGGGACAAGAATGAGGACATCAGGAGCGGTCTGCACTACCCAGGGATAAGGCCAGCAGCAGCGAAAAAGACAACAATGAATAAAAGGTGCGCTCCTTTAAATCAGGAGAGGGCTCTTCTGATGCGTATCTGGACCACTACAGCACAGCAGTGATTTCGACACAAGAGAGGATTCTCTGACTGAAGAAAGGGTGAACTGGTTGATCCCACCAGGCTCAAGGGAAGAAGACTCTGGACTGGATCTTCTCTTGTTGTTGAAGGGTAGATAGCTCAGGACTGCAGCAGGGCTTCACCGGGACTCGGGGTTGCAGCAGCCGTCTTCTTCTCTGCTTCTCTTCGGTTCTTTGCAGTTCCAGTGGCGACTCTGCCTTCTAGCCTAAGAGTCCTGCCTTTTATGCCAACATCTCCCATTCACACAGCCTGGCTGTCAATCACTCAGCAGGAGGGTTGTCCAGCCCGGACAAACACCTCAACCAATCAACACAAAGTGCAGGGGACCCAAGGAGACCCTGTGCAGGCGGTGACTACACCCCTCCATTACATTCAGCCCACCTTGACACCCAGACGCCAATGGAGAGCTTCTGGTCAGAAGCCCGCCAAAGGTCGGCGAACAAAGGAGGCGAACTTGGTTGCCACGCAAAGAAAGACCCAAGAAGGATATTAAGAAAAAGAAATGGTGATTAAACCCAACCAGAGCCGAAATAAAAAGTATTTGGGCAAGCGTGTTTAAAGTTCGAGGCTACTAAAATAGCCTAAAACGTTACCACGTTATGTAATATAATCGCGGTAGGAAAATTAGGGTAGATACCACTTCCACCAGCCAAGTCTTAATGTTAAGGGAGCAAAACAATGCTCCAAGAGGCACAGATAAAAAGGGCTAAAAATTAACCATCTCCAATACTCCATATAAGATGGGGTGTACTGGATCTGTGGTAAAAGTGACTATGTAAAGTTGATGGCAACTTTACCCTTTTCTGGGGGACAGTAGTCAGCCCCAGAAAATGGAGTCGGTGGGAAGTCTAAGGGACAACATGTTGTCACTGCACTGAAGGAGTGGGGCTACTGAAGTGATGTACTCCAGAGTCCACAATCACAAAAACAGTTGAAATACACATGGCAAAACACAGGTAAGAGTGGGGGAAAAGCTCACACTCTTACCAGGTGGAAAACATTAACTCCAGAAATCCAGCAAAGCTGCTGAGGGACTCACTGGGTAAGGGAAATTAGCCATAGAATGATAATTCTAACACTACTAGTGATCATTTTGTTTCCCTTTTTCCAGATAAAAATTGTAGCTGCAAGAAACACTGCTGGGACAGTTGTGTATAGGGCATGTGAGGCTTCCTGCATATAATGCACTCAGGCTTCTTTGAGTTTTGTTATTTACCACCTTATTTTATCGTATTTGGAACAACAACAAAAAAACAACCAGTGACAACGTGCAATGGATTTCCATGCACATGGGGAATTTCCCAGATTCTTTACAATTTTAGGAGCTCTAGTAAATGGAATCTACCATGGAAGTCAGGTCGGCTAAACATTGCCATTTGCAGACAGCACTCTATATTTTACAAACTGGTGTTGGTAAGTTTGTAGCCATATAAGACTGTTGTCCAGTGGGTTTATAATTGACCTTACTAACAGCCATTTATAAAATACCATCTGTATTCTTGCTACTGAGCATCATAAATTGGTATGCCAGCAGCATATTATCAGCAGTGGGGGTTCACGTTTAGAAAGTTCCCCATCCGATGTGTTCACTAAAAAGTGTAAACACAATGTTGGTTGCCAAATCTGGTACAAAACAAATTGGAGGGAACTTGTATGACCACTTCTATGTTGTCCATTGGTCCTTGTGAAATAAAAAAAAATGAATGCTCTACAATATGACTGTACATTCCCAAGGTCTGGTGGAAGATTAATAGCTGTTGTTATATGTTGGCCTCTGGGATTACTCAATTACACTATGCAACACCCTTTTAATGTAATATTATTGTCAACCTAGTTTCCTGTGACTAATTCAACTGTCAGAGTTTTGGGTATGACCCACTGTGCTAAGTTGCAACTAAAACAAACCATTTGAGTCCGCCATAGAAACTCCTTCCTTTTGTTCTCTCTGGTAAGGCTTGCCACTTTCTTTAGAGAGTAGGATGTACCCCCAGAGGCGTAGCTTGGAACCAGGGCTTCAAAGGCAACTCTGACAGCAATAACAAAGTAAAACAAGTTGCCTGTAGTTAAGGGGTCCCTCTGAGGTTGTGTATAGAGGAGATGGGGAAGATTTGGTCCGCCTGCCTGCAGAGACACTGCAATTTGTAAGAGACAACTCTGTAAGTACTCTCTGGCAACCTTCCTGGCGGGGAAGGTCATAAGAATGACTGAACGTAACCTTTGAGATCCTGGACTGAGTCTCACAGTAACCCAAGAACAGAAAAACAGATGAGGGTACTGACTCCTACCTTTAACCGCTTATGAGCTATGATGACAGATCCTCGCCTGCCGTTCCCAAGCTTGCTCGGACCAAGTGTCATTGCCTCTTGTTGAATTGTACCACATGGTGGACCAAATCAGCCTACGCACCAACCCGATACGGAATCACAACATCAAAAAGCTCCCTGACTCCCAGATTGATGCTGTTGAGTCCGAAGAACATGACTGAAAGGTATATGCAGTGAATGTGTCCACCTAGCCTGATTGAAAGGAACCTAGTGACATTTAGGACACCATTCCTTACCTTTTTAAAACATAGTGCCCGATTCATGTAAATGTGCAGAGAAATCCCAGACGGGCCACGAGCTGAGAAGGACACTGCGTGAGCATGCGTGAAGAATAAAAAATGCATGCCTGCATATTCATGGAATTTACTCCGCATAGTTTTCTGTATCCCCACAGCCCCCCTACCAGCACTTACCTTGCCACCAGTGGCCATTTTTATTTATCTTATTTATTCATTTATCCCATGTACTGCTCTTTCCCCTCTGGCTTCCCCCTTGCACTTTTCCCTTTCCCCCTCCCCTGCACTTGCGCGATCTGAATGACACCTGGCCTAGTAGGATCGATGTTCTGTCTACCCTCTGTTCCCCTCCCTTGCCTCATCGTGCCTTGAAACACTTGTGTATAGGCACGTTATAAATGCCATATCATATCATATCATAAAGTAACTGTATTGGCAAGTGGCGCCCGGAACGCCATCAACACAGCCACATGCAAAGCATAAACAGCCAGAACAGCTACCTTTGTGCACTCCGTCAGGCACAAATACACACACCTTTCAACCAGTGTGTGTGGTCACCCGCAAGCATGCCTGCATCTCAGGGACCCTGCGCAGGGTCCCCCGTAGCTGTTGCCGGCACCCTGACAATATACGTATGGGAAATCGTAATTCACTCTAATCTCGGAAAATCTGCGTGTCAACCCCCGTAAACTGTTCCTGCACCTTGCTACACTGCATACGTGCACCCCTAAGTTAGATCGGAACCCTGGTTGCATACACACACACCTAAATCCGACATGCAAACCCACCTCTGCACTGCGAATCCTATGCACAAGTGTACATACGCCTACCTTCGGGTGGCGTAGTGATCGAAGGATGTGCATGTCCATTCCTATGCCGAGAGGCTGCGTGGGTGTTTGCATGAATACGTGTCATTTGGCGCAAACGTGGGCGTGCAAGGGACTGCCTGCAGGCTGTCCCTCGTAACTGCCACTTTTTTGCATGTTCTTCCCCATTTTGTGAGTTCCTCCCCCTTCACAGCCCTCTGCGCAAGCCACTCACATGCTCTGCGTGACTTCTCGCGCAAGGCACTTGATGGCTTGCACAGACATGCCCAGCCTGCGTGAACTTCACACAAGTCCTGTAAAAGTCCCACGCAGTCGATACCATGAATCCATGCAAATTTGCGTGCCGAATTGTGCACAAATCCCTGATTTTCCACGCAAATAACTCCATGAATCGGGCCCATATACTTTGAACTTGAATTTTGCTGTAAAGACAATTGCCTGAAAACCCCTGTCTTCAAATTCAAGTTAGCTGTTCAACCAAAAATATTCATATTCAGTGTATCCCTTTACATAGGTGGGTTTTTAGTATTTTATTAGTTTCTATTTTTAGTTTAAATAAATACCCCTATTATTTATGGAACCTTGATACGACATTATTTAAATTTTTGTACCACATTACTATAGTTGTTTGGATAGAACCTTGATTAGACATTTGTTTATTTTGGAATCACAGCAGTGTGGTTGTTTGGATGCTTCTTTGCTAAGTTGCAACCATCTTGAAGACTATAGCCTGCCCTTGGCCCGTGCTGACGTGAAGAGTAAAAGTCATGTACCACTCAAGTTATGCCTGTTTTACCTTTATGAATGGAATTACTGCTAGTTTGAAATCACTACTTACATGTGTATTCCTGCACAGCACAAGTCATTCTGTCACACAAAGCCAATAGGTTTTGGCTGTCATATGTCAAGTGTAGTCTCAGATTCCCCACTAATTCCATCATATGCTTTGAAAGGTCAACATATGTGACGAAATAACCCACAAATGCAGTTGCTTCCATCATATGGCACGTTCAGCCTTGAACACCCTATCAAAGCCTGAGAATGTCTGGTAAATAACCACACATAAGATATAGCCTTGGAGGTGCTGCAATGATATGCAAAAAACGCCCTATTATTGCCATTACAAGATTGTTCTATTCACCATATATAAGGTATAGCTTTATGTGTCCAGGTGATATACGCATATGCCAAGTTCACTCACAAATGCTTCAATCACTCTGTCATAATCCTAGTAAATTTCCGCTATCTAGCACATACTTTATAAATAGGTTTTTAATTGATTAAGTGGTTGACTTATAAAATGGTTATTGATACAATCTTTCGAACAAAACGCATAATATTTTGTTCTGAGTTAACCAATAAGATGAGCAGTTCCTGCTCCACTTAACTTTGAAATCCTGCATCAAAGTACAACAATAAAGTTCAGACCATGACTTGTGGTAACAAAGATGAAAGTACATAGCACAAAGCAGGCAAAAACTTCAACAACAAAAAAATGAGAAAAACAGGCACTGTCTTTTTAGGCCTTAGACATCTGGGACTCTTTACCAGCAAAGGCAATTAATTGCAACTAAAATGTTCACATTTCTGCAAATCGCAATGGCATGCACATATAATATATAAAAGGAGCTGTATAGATAACTAAGAGACAACACCTATACATGACTAACTGTTTTTGCATGTTGCCTCCATATGTAGAGTAGCAGTCCATCAATTGCTGACTCTTCCCTGTACCAAGAGGAATCTTAAGAGGAAGAACGTGGAAGCAGAATGTTAAATAAAGTGAACGAATTGATGCATTTCTCACTCTTCTGAAATGTGTCACACCCTATTCCAAAACATTTTAAAGTAATGTGCAATTCAAAATGGCAGATTTCAAAAAGAAAAACTATGTCACAGCATTATAGCGTTTCTTTAACCTTGTCAGCTTCATTGATGTGGCCCAGCATTTACCAGGCATATACCATCGGTAACTTAGCCGAATCATTGTGGGGGTTTGTGACGTGTGTTTCACACTTTCTACAGTGAGTTCCATATAGCAGACCAGATGTTACACCATAACAAGGCAGACGTAATGTTTGATTTTACATAGCCCTAAATCCAATCAATGCATCTAGATTTTCGCATGGTGTACTTAACTATACAGTAATAGGGATCTAATATAGCGAGGGAGCTTGGCTTGACGAAGCCCGAATTTAATTGTGCTAAATTACAGCTGTAATGGCTTTTCCCTGGAACGCCATTAGAGAACTTGCCTCAAAGATACCCCAAATGTCCTACTTACACATTTTATCTCACTAGATAGCCAGTTGTTTGTTTAAGAAGAATGGTACTTTTATAAATGTTGGCATTCCAATCTGCAGAGGTTAAAAACAGTCTCCACTTCGGCAATTGTACATAACCTGTTTGTCTCAGGTCAAATTTTAAACATTCCTCAATTGTACCTAAGCCCCTGAAAAGCACCGCTTTCATGGTTACTTTTATATTTTAAGATTCATTCCACCCCAAATATGTGTGCTAACTTTAAACAAGTTGGATGGAATTTGGTCACACTGTGGTGGACTTCTTATTTTCTGTTTAATGAGTGTATCCCTTACTTCTTGTACAAATATTGGTGGGGAAACATGTAGGTATCATTAGTGCATACATTTCAACTGTGCAATAATTTTAGCAATGCCACTGTCTTGATTGTGGTAAAGTGCACTATGCAAAAATGGTGCTAATGTGCTAGTTGTGACATAGTGCTGATGTGCGGTATGATTTGGGAGTCAGCTCAGCGAAGAGTAGTGTAGGCTTTTAACAATTAACATTACTAAATACTAATCTGACTAATGACTAACTGAAACAAAATTAATACTAGTGTCTATTAGTAGTTAGAATGAGGTTGCTTAGGCCAAAGACCAGCTGCCGGTTGGGGGTGCATGAATTTGTACCGCAATGTTGACTTAGAAAATACATTCCACAAATTAAAGGTTGTTCTACAGTGTGATGAACGTGAAGCAGAATGCAATGAGATAGCATAACACATTGTTCGTACAAGAAACCACAGAGGATGAAATGTTGCAGATCCATCTGGGCTGGAGAATGAGTGTGGCATAAAGGTTACTGTTGGGAAGCAGAAAGGGTTTTGGAACATTACTAGGGAGTTGGCTAAAAGGGGAAGCAATGTTTGGTTGATGTCACCACGACAGGAGGCAGGGACGTAGGTGGTAACATGGTATGGATTGTTTAGGGAAATATAGGTATAGGTAGGGGGACAGAAGAAAAATAGATCTTACAATGCATAGGAGGAGGAGTGTGAGGGTCTGACAAGAGAAAGATTGGGCGAAAGAACAACAAAGAGGGGAGAATAGGACATTTTAATGAGTTCGGCTGGCTGACTAGCTGGGAGCTGTGAAATTGCAGTCTGAGTTTCGTTGCTCAGTCGGAGGCCCCAGGCTGCTGAGAGGAGGGAGGCTGGGCAGATCCTCAGAAGCGGCAAGGAGCCGAGTGAGAGAAAGACTGTGTGCTTCTTGGAAGACATCTCTAGCGCAGGCCAAACTTCACTTTATGGGGCTATTGGTGAGTATTAGTTCAAAACAAGAAAGAGGAATGAAACAGGAAATTAGGATAATCCCTGGTCTGACATGGGAAGTGCTAAATTGGGACAAACTATAAACAGGTGACACAAACAACTGAAGGGCAACCATGTTTTCCCATTTGAAGGGATAGAGTCTGCAAGAGTGCTAAGGGCTTCCAATTTGACTGCCAAGATTATAGATAAAACAGATGTGCGTCTCCTGCCATATTCTGATGTACAAATAATCTCACTAACAGAAAAGAGAAGCCTCTGTTGTGGTGGGGGTGTTTAAAGGGGGCATTGAAGTGTGTTTGCATCAATGAGCTGTATGTGGATATATGTCCTAAATTTATCATCAGTCCAGAATTGGTAAATGGTAAGCAAGGCTGATTTTGCCTGCAAAGTATAGAGTGTTTTTTGTTTCTCTCAATTGTAGAATATGAAATTACATGTTGTTTTGTTCCTTCATTTCTTATGATTTCAAAAGGCACATCCGAGTTGATGCATTGCTACTATTTCCTTTCGTTCGCATGTGAATGTTTCATTGTGTGCTGGTGTTTTCAAACAAGCATATAAAGTATGTGATAAAAAAAAGTATGTGTGTTGGTCCATTTCTAGCGTGGCCTGGTAAATGTTGCATATACAATAATGAGCCTGATTTGTTGGTTTATGCAAGAAAACTGATGCAAAATTGAGTGTGCTTAGTGGCACTAAGGCTTGCATTGTCCTAGCCAAAGAGTCCCTTGTAAAAAAAATATATATAATACTGAGCACATTTCCCATGTTTTAGCAAACGTAAATCAGAGAATCACAGGGCCGAGATAAAATTCTTTAGAGCCACTAGAACAGACTATTTCAGTAGGTGCCGATTGGCATAACATTCAGCAGGGGCGTTGCTAGGGGGGGGCTAAGGGGGCTATAGCCCCTGATCTTTTGGTTGTAGCCCCGGATAGAATCTCAGGAGCTACAGCCAAAAGACTAGCTAGCCCCAGTCCCAACAGTTCTGACATCAGCTTAGCCCCGGGTCTTTTCCAGACCTAGCAACTCCCCTGACATTCAGCCTTTCATTATACATTGTATTGGTGAGGCAAACACCCATTAAGAGAAAGGGAAAACGGCATCATTGTTGATGCTCCATGGTTAAAGGAAGGCTGCACAGGAAAAAAGTGTGATGGAGGCATAAACGAAAGAGTTTGCCATAGGAGGTTCATTACGGGGGTGTAGGAGAATTAGGAGACCAGACATGAAGCAGAGAGTGCACCCAGAGTGTGAGATCTGATGCCAGACGTTGAAGAAGGATGGAGGGCTACCAGCGTGGACCTGTGCACACCCGGAAATGGCGCCAGCAGGAGTGAGGGTGAGAAACACAGGGGCATTCTGTGGGCTACGCACATACCCACTTGCCAAAAGTTCCCTCAATGTGCCACTCACAAGTAGTAGTAAATTAATTTGTATTCGGCTTTCAACACTAACATTTAATGCAAAACATACAGCACGGTAAATCACACTTCCTTTCTAATACACAGTTTTAAACACATTCATAAATACCATAATGATTAAAACTGTCTTACATATCTTTTGAAAGCAGTTTCATGATAATTTACAGATGTCCGCTAAAAAACTAATATTGTTAAATTCATTAGCAGTGACACCACCTCCATTGTAGCCCTCACATTATAGAAGATAGCATGTCTCGTGAGCCATCCTCTGCACAGATCAATCAGGGTGGTATAAATCAACATAGCTACCAAGCCCAGCTAAGGAGCAGTTGCTGTGCGAGTTTGTTGATGCCTGAGAGCCTGCTGCAGTGTTTCTTTCGTTTTTGTCTTGAGGAGGAGGGGCTTCCACCACAAAAGTCCCCTTCTAGCAAGCGCTAGCGAAGCACTTACAAGTGCAGTTGAGGAGCAGTTAGGGAGCCGTCAGGAGCAGTAGAGACCACAGGGTCGCCAAAGACACTGCGGCACGCATGGGGACTGTGCAGGAACTGTGGCGACTGGTGCTGGTAGAAGGAACCTCTGCAGACTCCATTCTGGTGAGTCTTCTTACCATTTCTTAACAGACACACAACCAGTTTATAATCTGACATGTGGCTAGCCTGCTCCCTGCGGCTCAGGGCGCTGAGACGGCTAGTGCTGATTTATTCTTGGGGTTTCTTGGGAGACTCCATTCAACAGGGGTGAGATGCAGCCGTCTGAGCAGAGGACTTTGTTGGGAAGGCTCTCCATGGCAATTCCATCTGTGAGGAGTATATTCACCCCAACTAAACCACAGATATACTGGGGTGAATATCGAGTAGTTCGGGTGGAGAGGCGTGTAAAGGAGTTATTTCTATGAGACATAAAGCCTTAAAAAATGAAAAGACAGAAAAACACCCAACGGGTGACCATGCGAAGTGACTGCCCTCTCACAGGCAAGTGCCCCCTTAGTCCGCAGAGAGAAAAATGTTAATTAATCTCAGAACCTTGTCGGAAAAAAGACAAACGCAAGAGATGGGACACCATCAATCCATTGCAGGCTAAAATAGAGGCTTTCTGTGGGAATAACTCTGCTATGAAAAAGAAAGGACAGCCTGTTGAGCTTCTAGTGGCTCAAAAGCCAACAAAGGCGGAGGCCTCTCTAGAGAACAACTCAATAGGTAATAATGGCTAGCTGTTAAAACTTTGCAATGTCATACAAAGAAACTCTATGGGCCCAAAAGACTGCATATGACAACAACCAGGTTTCAAACTTGTCACAGACCCCTGACTTGGAAAAACTCCTTACCACTTAGGACTGAAAGTGACATGGAGGCAGAGTTGATGTCCGAGGTCTCGATGCTCTCCGTGACCTCTCATGAAGTTTTTTCCTCTGCAGGGGTGACATTGGAAACAATAGAGGCCAAAGCTGAAGCAGTCTTAAGCCTATGCTCCAAATTGGCAGAGATACAGCAAGGACTTAAGAAAATAATGGAAAGAGTGGTAGATATCCTGCAACCCAATCTCAAGCCATGACAAAAAAGCTGGATGATGTCATTGCACTGCCCGATAACCCCCCACACCATTGTAAGAATAGGAAAGAATTATTGAAAGGGAGGTAGACGGCTCACACTGGGGAGGGAAACACCCACCCGGGAGGGAAACACCCACCCTTTCAAAAACAATTTCACTGTCGGGGGCGTGGCTTGGCGGCCATGCGAGAGTGAGCGGGTCACCGAGAGCTCCCGGGTGATCTGCTACACGATCCTTATAAACGGCAGAAAAACGGCAGGAGACCCTGAACAAATCGAAGGAACGGCACCCAGAGGGTCCAGGGCACGCACGGGCAAAAGCCCAAACAAAATCGGAGGTCGGAAAGGCCAGAATCGAGGTGAAGTGGGGGCGTGGGGCCACCACACAAAATGGCAGCCACGGCCCACTGAGGACCCACCTGCGCGCCGAAGGGCAATGGAAGCTGAGTACGCAGATGGCTGAACGCGGGGGCGCGGATGGCTGCCCACCGGATACCCACACACCACCCACGGAAGATTGAGAGAGGTGCCAAACCCGACCGCCCTCCCTAACAGGGACGTGGAACGAGGCGCACACCACCACACCGCGTGAAGGGGGAGCAGGCAACCGAGGATAGTGGCAGAGGAGAGCAGAGGGCCGAGACACAGGGCACCCCCCAGCGCACAGAAGTCCTACTGGAGTGCGTCCACACAGCGGCAGCCCGCAGGGGTAGACCCTGACCCTGTTCCAGCCCTTGACAGCAGAAGGCAAGCGGGCGACCAGCCGGGGGCCGCGGCGGCGCAGCGGGCACCAGCAACCAGCGCAGACGCAACCGGAGCACCCGGTAAGGACGAGACAGCGGAGGCAGGAAATCGTAACAGCCCTGGCGAGGCTGCAGCTGGACAGAGTGGCCACAAAGAGACTTTAGCTGCTGCGCTCTGGGCCCAGGGAGGTGCTGGGGAGCGGCAGGGCCCACGCTTGGGATAACCCCCAGGGAAGGGAGAACACCGACTACAAAGTGGAGGCCGCCCAGGGGCACAAAGCCCCCATCCAAGCACAGACACACAAGGCCACAAACATCAGCATGCCTGAGAAAAAGAAAGGCAGCAGAGGGAGGCAAACAAGCATGGAGACATTTGCCCGCAAGAGCGAGGACTCACAACTTGGGATGGCGGTGGCGGACACAGCCACATCATACGCTATGCAAGAGGAGCTCAAACAAGTGGAAGGCAGTATCCTAGAAGCCATAGACGGGCTAAAGGTCTCAATAGAGGGCAAGCTGGATGCAGTGATCATGGACGTGGGGCTCCTCAGGCAGGACACGAGGAACCTAGCAGATAGAGTGACAACTGTGGAACAACAGGTGCAGAGCAATACAGCAAACGTGGCCACCTCTCAGTCACAAATGTCGGATGCACTGGAGTGGATCAAAACACTAGAACGCAGGGCCGAAGATGCAGAAGGCCAGGCCAGGCGCAACAATGTGCACATTGTAGGGCTGCCGAAGAGGGTGGAAGACCCCACAGACTACGTAGAGAACTTACTGCTCCAGGAAGTAGGTGCAGGCACCCTGTCCCAGGGCTTTGTGGTGGAAAGGGCGCACAGAGCACTAACCAGGAAACCCTGCACGGGCGCGAGCGGGCCCAGTTCTGGCCAACCAAAGAGCGCCTTCGGGCAGCGGGGGTGAAATTCATGTTACTTTACCCGTCCAAGCTCAAAATCCTGCAAAACGGGAGGACACAGATCTTTGAGACCACGGCAGACGCCCAGGAGTCGATGGACCAGCAGGGGATCCCACAACTAAGAGAGGGGGCCGAGAGGAATCGTGAAGTACCCCGGCGAGGAAGGGAATGAGGATGCGGACAAAACACAAGGACACCATGCCGAATCGAGATATGGCAAGAATGAGAACCGAAAGCATACATTAATGGATCAATCCGGGAGCTCGAGGCCTCCGGCACTGGACCGCCAAGACCCACAGAGGGGACCGCAAGTAGCGACAAGTTAGCAGTGTCAGTTTTTAAGGTACTACGTGGAGACGAGTGTGCCCACGGATCGAGGGCGGCACCTGGAATGCGGCTGGGACCGAGGAGGGGGAGGGAGGCTGGGCGTTGGTTTATAGTAGTTGTAGTAGTGTGGTTAAGTTTGTTAAAAAAAGGCACGAGAGGAGGCAAACATAATGAACGAGGAGGACGCGGACACGGCAAAGACAACGCAAGGACGCAAGTGAGGCTGCACTCAAATGCGGGAATCCGGCGTGGAACACCAAAGAGTGGAGGTGTAGAGAAGCGGACACGGGTCGCAGGGTGCTATGCCAGGACAGGGGAAGTAAAGAGGGAAGGCAGACCCGCAAGCTACCAGGGGAATAATTGGGAGAAGATGATGGACGGACCTCCCAGGCCAGCAGGCCAGAAAGGGAAAACTAAACAGGCCGATGGGAACGAGCGGGCCGCAGGAAACTGTAAGACACAGGAACCGAGATGAACTAAAAGTGGTTACTTGGAACGTCAGGGGGCTAAACGCCTACGTGAAGAGGCTGAGGGTCTATGCATGGCTAAACAAAGCGAAAGTCCACATCGCAATGCTGCAGGAGACCCACCTGACGGCGGACAAACAAGCCAAGATGGCCAAGAAATGGGGTGGCCAGACATACAGCTCCACATACTCTAACTACGCGAGAGGGGTAGCGACCTGGATTGCCCGGGTATCCCATTCCAACTCATCAAACAGGAGAGAGACGCCAAAGACAGGGTCCTCATCGTACATGGAATGCTGTAGAACCGGGAAGTGTGTCTGGTGAACACCTACGCCCCAAACCACGATGCAACAGATTTCTTTAAACTACTCACACCCCGGCTGTCCCTGTACAGGAACGCCACAACCATCTGGGCCGGAGATCTGAACTGCAGACTGGATCCCAGGTTGGACCGGTCGGACGACAAACACAAAAGGGCCGCACCACCAGCGCGGATGTTGCAGAAGACACTGGACCAGCTCGAGCTAGAGGACATCTGGAGGAAGGTACATGGGCGTGGAAGGGGATACACGCACTATAGCGCCCCACACGGGACATTTACCCACATTGACTATTTATTCATGGGCAAAGAAACACTAGGCAAATTAACTGGAGCAGACATTCACGCACGAACCCTATCTGACCATGCCCTACTGGAAGCAACATGGGCACATACATACAGAAAAGCCCCCATACCCACGTGGAGACTTAGGGCGGAAGCACTCATAGAGGGGGATTTCCATATCCAAACTTCAATAGACGACTACTTCGAGCACAACACGGGTAGTGTAGACAGTACGACATGGGAGGCCTTTAAGGTGGTGATCAGGGGGGGCGGCAATTGGGAAAACGGGAGACCTTAGGAGAGAAACCCTGGCTGAACTGGATGAGATAGAAGGGAAGATAGAGAGGGCGGAAGCACAGGCAGGGCGAGTGGGGGGGGGAAACAGGTGACCTCACCACTCTGAGACAACAGTGTATGGCAGCCTGGGAGAGATTAGGGCGGTTAGACTATGGGAAGTACATACAAAGGCTGCATGCAGAAGGGGATAAACCTCGTAGACTTCTCGCCTGGCTAACCAAACAGGAGACCAAGTGAGAACCGATAAACGCAATTCGAAATAGTCATGGGGGGGATTGAAAGGTCCCAGGAGGGTATACATACGGTGTTCTCGCAATTCTATGAGGAACTATATACCAGAGTACAGGAAGCAGAAGAGGGAGACCTTGAGGACGCATTTGCGGAAATCAAACTCCCACGACTGTCAGAAGAGCAGGCCCAGATGTTGGACGCCCCCCTTACTGTGGAGGAACTGACAGAGGTTATTGCCCAGTTGCCGACAGGGTTGCCAGGGGAATTCTATAAAAGATACAAAGATAGCTTGGCTCCGAGATTACTAGAGAAACTGGAGGAGGTGTATGAGTGCGGACGACTCCCGAGCAGTATGTCATAATCTGTAATAGTCCCGATACTTAAAGCAGGGAAGCGCCCCTCGAGTGTGGGTCCTACAGGACAATCTCTCTGATAAATCAGGATTCCAAGATACTGAAAGCGGCATTGGTCAATCAGCTAAAAAGGGTGATACCCACACTGGTACACACAGACCAGACGGGGTATGTACCAGAAAGCAAAACAGCATGGAATCTCCGGAGACTCCATCACGTCATTGACAGGATGAACCAAGAGGAGGGAGAATACGCAGTGGCGTCATTAGATGCAATTAAAACATTCAATTCAGTGAACTGGGACTGGCTACTGGGGGCACTCGCCCACTTTGGGATAGGCGGGGGGTTCCTACGTTGGATAAAGCTGCTGTACAACGACCCGAGGGCCAGAGTTAAGACAGGGAGGCATGTCTCAGGGGAGTGGAACATAGGGCGAGGTACGAAACAGGGGTGTCCGCTGTACCCAATGCTATATATATTGGCGCAGGAACCGTTCGCGGTCTTCCTAAGGGCGGAGTACGGAGACACCGGCATAGTGATAGATGGGGAAACACACCAGATTTCAATATATGCAGATGACATGCTGCTTTACGTCCAGGACCCACAAACCCACTTACCAGACCTATTGGAGGCATTGGGAGCGTTTGGCAGGCTATCTGGAATCACCATCAACAAGGGGAAGTCCTCACTGTTCCCCCTGGCGCGCCTGAGGGCAACAACGTCAGACCAGCTGCCACATCTGGGCCTGACATGGACCCCAATCACCTTCAGCTATTTAGGGGTGGACATATATCACAACACCGCAGAGACACACATGGCCAACACGCAGGCAGCCCTGGACAAAATAGAGAACGCCATGCAGTTCTGGAAAACACTACCGCTGGGGATGATAGGCCGGGCGGCCCTAATGAAGATGATAGTTTTACCCTGACTCCTAAATTATTTCACCAATATCCCCTATAACATTCCCAGATCCTTTTTCAGACAATTACACTCCATAACTCGGACCTTTCTATGGGGGGAGGGAGGAACAGGGTAGCACTGAGCACATTACAAAGGGGCTACAAATGGGGAGGGATCAAGCTCCCAGACTTTGAGCGTTACTACTTGGCTGCACAACTTCAATTTGTGGTCCGATGGCTGGGGAAGACACATCCATAGATGCAATACTGTTTCGACCATCGCTCCAGTGATACTATTTGAAAGAACTACTGTGGATAAACGAGACCCAAGCAAAAACCCTATCCAGAATAGTCCAACTAGGCCGAGCACTGTGGAAGAGAGCATGGAAAGTGCAGAACATAAGAGACCCCTTTTCAAGGCACATTCCCCTGGCGGGACTGGTAGACACCGTATAGCAAGCATGGCGACGTTCAGAACACAGTGGGAAGACAAAGGAGTGGCCCAAGTAGGTGACCTGTGGCAAGAAGGACATTGGGTAGTCTTTCAGACCCTGAAGGAGGAGCAGGACATACACAGTGGCCAATTCATACTGTATAATAGCATGGTCCAAGGAATAAGGAAAAGGTGGGAGACCCTGCCGGAAGAGGAAGACATGGATGGGCCGCTGGACGCCTGGTTCGATGTATCTGAGGGGGGACACACCGTATCCAGACTTTACGAACAATTGCTGGGCACCATCAATTCTAGGACACTGAACAGCTGGACAAAATGGGAGGAGGAACTTCAGCGACCCCTCAGGGACGAAGAATGGAACAGAGCCCTTTAATACGCGAAGTAAGTTTCCAGAAATGCAAAGTTCAGACAGCTGCAGTTCTACATAGTGCACAGGGCATATTTAACGCCTAAAAGAATGTCAAACATGGGGGACAGACAAATCCTGAGTTGTCCAGGCTGCCAGGAAGAACAGGAAGATATGGTGCACATGTTTTGGATATGCCCGGGTGTGACAGCCTTCTGGAATACGATACAGGAAAGGGAGTTGAAAGCAGGAATCCATATGCAAGCTTGGTCGCCGGCATCCTACATAGTGGGCCTGTTCCCGAGGGGCGACAAGCAAAGGATCCATATAGCTAAGATGATAGACTTGATGACAATTCTGGTGAAACGCTGCATCGCAATGGCATGGAAAGCAAGCGCAGGACCATTGATAGAAGGCTGTTGGGCGGACCTACAAAAATGGACAATAGCAGAAACTACGGTCTGGACCAGAACCTCGCAGAGGGGAGAAGAGAACAGTGGTGCCAGAATACTAGCGTGGAATACCTTGGTACAAGACTTATTTGGGAACGATGAGCAAAACAGCGCAACTGACTCGAGTGAGCATGGAGGAGAGGAGACTTGACCTGCCCGCGCCCGTGTGCAGCACGCAGACAGGAACGTGGACAACATAACGGGGGAGGTGGGTGCCTATCCGTGACCTGAGCGGATAACGTACATTATGAACTTAAACCCGAAAGTGCCAGGGCAAATGTTGAGAGTTGTTGTTTATTTGTTTTGTGTTTGTTTGTTGTTAAATGAAAATAAAGATAATTGTTTTTTTAAAAAAAACTATTTCTCTGTTGGGAGTGGGTTATGTTGTCGCGGCCTCTGAGAGTGACGCCCTGGATACCCTATGTGAGGAAATCTCTCTTTTGGAAAACACACCACCCCTACCTAAGAGAATCTTAATTAAATGACAGCTACCATTAAGGAAGAAAGTGCAGAATAATCCATGCAAAGCAGGCTCAGAAACTACTGCAAAAGCTGGAGCAGACAGGGGCTAAAAAAAGATGACGAGTAAAAAGACTGCATGCCTGCGCATGGGGAACAGCACAGTCAGGAGGGCTCAATGGAGAACTGGATGGCTCCTGCCAAGAAGAGTGGAAAATCTATTCTCCCCAGCCAAGCCACCTAGCACAACCCAGAGCGGCAGCCCAAAGCTGGGAAAGTTGTCTGCTTAGCCGTCAGCTGCCATACGAAACAACCAATAATACAGAAACAACATGCTTACCTGCTGACAGAGCTGACATGATGCTATTCCCTCAGCACTCCACCGGAAACTGCATCTTCACATTTGTGAAAGGGGGGCCAGTGCTTAGCAGAGGCATGTGGACTAGGGACATGAAAGGGTGCAGGGTGGACCTTCCATGGAGTGCAGTCACTGAATTAATCAGTTTCACTGCAACAACATGGGCCATTGCATTTCACCAGCCATAGTTGACAATCATGAATACAGCAACTATGTGTCAAGATTCCCTCAACTCATTTTTACCTGTACATTCCATCCTGTCGACCTCAAGGCAACCATGGCAGTTGGCACCACTGTGCGTGGCTGCATGTCCACAGCTGCACTCATCATGCCTTTGACAGGGCAACAGCACATCTCAAGGGAAAAAAGAAATAAAAGAAAAATAGTTCACCTCGTTAAGGGCTAAAAAAACAACACATCTGTAACGCTCATTAAAGAAAATGTAGGGTATGCAATGCTCTCTGCTGTGAGTGGAAATGGGTGCGGAAAATGAGGAATGGAAAATATGTTGTGTGCTGTGCGGAGCTCTTGCATATAGATGAAGGCGCGATCACTGTAGTAAAAGTTCTGCGGCTGACCTTTTTGCTTGTCTTTTGTTCTCCTTACAGGCGCTGATGCACTTGTGGACGAGGTTACTGAGTTCGGAACACATCGGCGAGAAAATGTGGAGGAACCGGAGCTGCATATATGGATGGCGTGCTGGTAAGTATTTGCTCCTTTGAAGTCCCATTAATTTTTCCTGCACTAATGTGACTTCTTCTTTTCCTTAGGTCTTCATGAGTGGAACAGAGAGCCGCAGTGAGCGTTAAGCTGCATGATCAGCTCAACGCGAAGCACGGGAGGCTCGCATGGGTGGGGTTTCAATAGATACCCATCGATGCGATGCACACTAAACCGCAACTCCTAACAGAAGTCCCCTGGCATAATTGTCGGCCATTTTGGTAGTACGATTCCCGTGGTTTCCAAAGCGCCCATGTTGGTAGGTCATGATTTAACAAGAGTAGCAGTCTTTATATGCCTGGAGCGCCACAATGCAGCCCAACGTTTGCCTTTATGGGTGTGCCTGGCCCCCACTAGGGTGTGTGTGACACTATATGGGCAATTTCTGTTGGTGCTATCGGTGGTGATCATGACAACATGCTACCATCCTGGCCAGGATTATTGAATAACAAGAAACAAGTGTCCATACTGAATCAAGGAGTAAAAAAAGAAAAATCCCTTCCATGGGCTCATGGACTTCACAGCAATGGTGGACCAGGAAGCTAGGCGGTTGATATGCAGGTGGTTGTGGTGGTGGACCCCGGCCACACAGTACCAAGGCCTGGTCTTCATTGGCCATGTCCAGCCGTAACATGGTTGAATGCATCAGCACAGTAAGGGCAGTGAGGTCTCCATGAACTTTCTCACAAATGGCCACAGAGTCTATATGCGCACTCAACCGTGATGCATTGAGTTGCTTGGACAGTGTCTGCCTGAAGTCATCCATCTCCTCGTGGAGTACTGTCCTTGTGGCTGAGAGTTCTTCATGGATTGCAGTCCTCAAGGCATACATCTCACACCTCAGGGCCTCTCTGTGTGCCTTAACATCTGCATGCAGTGACTCCTGCAGACACCTCAAATCAGCCGGTCAGCCTTTGATGTTGGCCTCCATGCACAGTCTGCGGGAGTGGTATGAGGACTGCATGGCCTGCAGCTGTTGCTCTACCTGGGCCTCTGGTGGGGTCATGGTCTTGACCATCTTATCAATTCCCTCTGACATTTTGTTCAACACATTGCCATGTCGGGTGGTGGCATGCAGCATATGCTGCTCCCACACTGTCTCCTTAGCCTACACACATCCACCATGAATTCGGGGCCCATGGCGGCCTGATGCAAGGGACCATGCCCTTTGCTGTGGTGACCCTGTCGTAGGCTGCAGGTCTGCAACACTCCCTTGGACATCAGCCCCAGAACCTGATGCCGATTCATGGGGGGGTGGACTTGCAGCCATAACCATCGCAGACAGGCGGCCCACCACTGACTGGCCTTGTGAAGCCAACTGTACCACTTGCAGACTGCATTTGATCTGCCCATTGGGACACCCACTTTCGCCCTCATTGAGGCATACACATGTGGTTCAGCATCAAAGTCAGCTGAGTCTGAAGAGGCTACAGCACGACTGAGGATGGTCTGGAGCGCCAGTGTGTTCTCATAGCATACAACACCACGACCTCCACTGGTGGTCGAACGCGAATTCTGCTTTCTCCTCCTCCTCCTATGCATCTTTTGCATCCTCACCTGCACATGGACAGAGAAAGACACCTTGAGTCATGGGCCTCAAGATACAAAGGCACATGTGCATCAAAGTGCACTCAAATGCTAAATGGCAGGACACTCAAACATCAGACATTGTGCATTCTCACACTATGAGCTGTAAGCCACGGATGTATGGCATTTGCTGAGTAGGGACCCCCTTCCTGGTCCTGCCGATGCCATCAGTAGACACACTGACGTAAAAAAGTGGCATTAATATTCAATGATGGGCCATGCAGCTGTCATGTCACCACACATACCAGGGAAAAGTATTGCACATGTGTCATTGTCATGCAGAAGGACATCACATGTCATCAGTTAGCCACCCATATCCACAGACACTACTGCGGTCAGAGCATGGCACACAATTTAGGATTGGGACAAAGTAATGGAGACATTGAAGGCTGGGGGAAGGTGAGGAAAGGGAAAATGACTCTGAGGAGGTGCAGCTGAAAGTTGTCATTCTGGGCAAAGTCTATGATGTGAAGACCGAAGGAGAGAGGATTTGAAGATGTCAACAGGGTCTATTGACTCACAAGAGGGTGCGCGTAATGGGCACATGGAGCGCAGCCATATTGTGGGAGGGAAAGAGGGAGCAGGGGTCCCAATGAGCAGGCTCTCTGTGTCACTATCATTGAAGCAAAGATTGGTAGCAGTATGCCATGCCTACATAGCAGATGGGCAGTCATGAATGAGAGAGGATGAGGGGAGACAGAGGAGTGAGGCTTGGTTGAGAGCTGCGGGTCATCCACCTTACAGTGGCATGGCCCTGCCCTATTGCTCCCACTCCAACCATGCTGGCGGGGAGGCTGTGTATGTGCAAATGTGAAGCGCATAGAACAGAGGTCGCCAAACGGTCGATGGCAGGCGACTAGTAGCTCGCCTGAGCCTCTTCAGTCCCCCGCACTGGAAATACTGAAAAATAAAACCTTTTTAAAGTTAAATTATTCAATGCTGTGTAATTGCGGGCGGGGAGCTTGGCTGCTGTGCCACGTGGAGCTGCTTATAAATTCACTGACAGATGTCAGTATCACGTTCTGCTTCTGGAGGCTGCCTGTAGTACCAGAGTTGGCATTGTGCGCCCCCGACACTGTCTTGCTTAAGCAAGCTGCTCTTGTTTGCCAGAGATGTCAGAGGGGCTGGGGCAGGATCAGGATCATTGTGACCACGCAATGAAAATATCACAGTAGCACCGCTGATCGCCTGGAAATGTTCATATAATATTTAAAAAATGGTGCAATTTCTTTCATGTGGCTTCTTTCCAAACTCCACACTGTACATTTCCACTTTAAATCACTTCCATGACACAGGTACACGCACTTTTAGTACATTAAGCAATCCATAGACACGCTGTACAGTAGAAGCCTACCACGGTAGCTCAGCAGGTTGACAGACCGATGCTGAGATGTTATATATTCAAAACTAAATGCTGTAGCATATCATATCATAAGTGTTTCAAGGCGCGACGAGGCAAGGGAGGGGCAACAGAGATAACACAGACAACGATCCTACTAGGCCAGGTGTCATTCAGATCGCGCAAGTACATGGGAGGGGGGGAAGGAGGAAAGTGCAAGGGGAAGGGGACAGTGCCGTACATGGGAAAATAAATTACAATAAGTAGCGTTCGGCCAGCTGGTGGCAAGTGCAAGGGTAGTGCAGACATCAGGTGTCAAGGACTAGTGGTGGAACTGTAGGGGTACAGAATTGTCCCCAAGTGTGGGGGGTTGCCAGGAAGGCAGTGCAGGTGTGCAACTGGGGGTTGGGGGGGCTGGGCCTGAGAGCAGGGGGAGTTGCCAGTTAACCAGTGCAGTTTCAGTATCTGCCAGGAAGTCAGCAGGGGAGAGGAGGAGAAAAGGCAGAAGCAAAGAGAAAGGTTTTGAGGTGCTTCCGGAACTGGAGATGATTCTTCTCAAGTTTCAGGGAGGCTGGGAGGCTGTTCCAGAGGGAGGCCCCAGCCGAGGGAAGGGATCTAGCACCAACTCGTTGCTTGGAGAAGCAACTGACCTGAGGGAGTTGGAGGTAGATGAGCAAAGAGCTTCAGAAGGAAGATATTTTGGAAGAGAGAGCTGAAGGTATTGAGGCCCCAGGCCCCAGAAGGCCTTGTGGACAATACAGGGGGTTTTGAATTTAATCCTCGCAGCCACTGGGAGCCAGTGCAGAAATTTCAATCCTGGAGAGATACGATCCCTGGGCTTGAGGCCAAGGACAAGTCTCGCAGTCCTGTTCTGGATGAGTTGCAGAGGGAGGAGAGTGGAGGCAGTCCGATTTAGAAAGGGGCTGTTGAAATAGTCCAGCCTAGAGAGAACCAGAGCTCTGGAGACAGTGAGCTTCTGGGAGAAGGACAGGAAAGGAAGAATGCCTCTGAGGAGGTGCAGCTGGTAGTGTGACTTCTTAGAGATGTCAGAGATGTGAGGAGAGAAGGAGAGTGTGGAGTCGAAGATGACCCTGAGGTTTTTAGCCTCACAGGTGGCCAGAGAGTGACAGGAAAGGAGGGAGCAGGTGTTCAAATGAGGAGAATCTTGGTCTTACTGGCATTAAGGCAGAGATCATTGGCGGCACACCACTCCTGGGTGGCGGACAGGCAGTCAGAGATGAGGGAGGGAGAAGAGGTGGCTGAGGGTAGCCTGAAAATGAGCTGAGTGTTGTCCGCATAGCACTGGAAGCATAGAAAAAGTGCTATAAAAGGTTTTTGGCCAGGGTATGGGTTGTGCTGCTTGCTTGCTTATATTCAGGACGGAGGTGGGGATATTTCAGCCCCTGTAGTGAAAATCAAAAGTTGGCACCCATGAACCCACAGTTTGATTTCCTAAAAACTGCTGTCAGCAAAACAGAACCAATTATTTGTGATTAACCAGTTTGACAAGCATATAACGTCTTTATAAACATAACCTGTGCTAAAGGCACACAAATAATAGAGTATGTGTGGTGTCTGCCCCAAAAGAAAATCAATGAAAACTAGTGAACGCAAGCAGCATTTTTCAATTTGGAAATTACTTTTTTTTTATGGAAGTGTGAAATGCACATTTGTAAAACAATAGTGGGCCTAGCATGTAGAAAGCCTGTATGAAACGCAAAGGAAGGGCACAGCAATTACAGAATATTTGTGTGGTAGTCCAACAAATATTTGTCTTTTTGAGACAGCTACTAATAAGTAATAATGCAACAAAGAGGTTTTTGAAGTTCTTAATATAATCATGAAGGCAAATGTTATTCCATCTGTTTATAGAGATGAAATAATTAGGGCAAAAACATATTGGTAAAAATTCAGAGGTTTATAAATATCCCCACCCTGATATCGCCCGCTAGTAGCTTTCCACTGTTGACCTCCACTACAAGTAGCTCTAGCTAACGTAAAGGTTGGAGACCCCTGGCATAGAACATTTCCTGATACACAATTGTTGGACATAGTGATGAAGGTCATACAAGTTTCATGAGTGGCATGTATGTGCAACTATCAATCCCTACAGCAATGCTTCTGTTGTAGGTGTTCTCATTTGCAAAGCAGACTCTGTCTATGAATATCATCCCATGATGATGGGTCAAAAGTTCATGGCCATGCATGCTCAGAATGTGAACCAACACCGCCTCAAATACCTATCACATTACACATGGAGCAACAGAGGCAGCATGCCACATCTGTGTAGGTGATGTAGCTGGCATGTTTGACCTTATCAGACAGATGACACAAGTATGAGAAAGTGTGCATTTATTGAGTTCAAAGACAGGCCAATGTCCGTGCAACTGCACGGCACAATGATGGTAGTGACAAGGCATGTGCCTGTCAAGTATCAACTGACAGACACATACAGGCCTTTGATGTCAAACAGGTGTTGGTTGATATGTTTTAGCAACTACCATGCACATACATAGAATGGAATGCAGCCAGGCACATTCATTGCCTTTCATGATGTCCATGACCTTCCACATGGGCCGTCTAGGGCAATGTCATTTTTAGAGTGTAAGGATGGCAACCTCTCCATGACAATCCACCATCAGCTATTGTAGTGAATAGTGTAACCCCTTACGACATACAAGTTTTATAGTACCAACATCATTCCTGCAACTCGGGGTTGTGGTCTGTGGGAACTTATGCACGTTTACTCTGGGCATACCACAAGGCGTGGTGACAGACAGCTCAGATAAGCATCTTGACAAGGCATCCCTTAGGAGCAGGTGAAAAATGGAACATGCAACTCAGCATGAAATGATGTGATTGTTCAACATCTATCACATGCACCTGTCTAGCAGTGTAGAGTGAGATGCCACACGAATGTAGCAGACAACAGTACATGTGTAGGTGTCTCATTTCTTGCCCATGAAACAGGGGAGTACCCTGTGGGTGATGTGTACTGTCATAAAGACATATGTCACTTATGTCCACCACACAGGACTCACAGAATGATGGTCATGCAACATGAGTCCGAACGTTGGCAAACATGGATTAGCCAGGGATGTCATACAACTGTAGCCCGATGTACCGCTTCACAGATATGGTGGGTCATGCATGATTGGCAAAACATATGATACACAATGACAGCCACTCACCAGATGTGTTCCTATAGTTCTCCGCCCTCCCATGCCTTGCACCTACTCTAGGAGGATTAATTAGCACGTAACCTCTTCATGCAGTGTCAGCTGCTCCTCCACTGGTAGCCTCCCTCCAGTGGATAGTGCAGAGTACAGGTTGGCACTGAGCCTGTGCTTGGTCTTATGTGTGAGATCATTCCACTGCTTCTGAACCTGTTCTGCAGTGCACATCTCCACACCTAAGGCATTGATCTGGTCCATGACCCGTTGCCAATGCACCATCCATTGTGCGGGTGTATGGGTGCTCCTCGCATACTGGCACATCTAACAATAGTAATCTGTCACGTAGTCAATGAGGATCTAGAGCTCTTCATCAGTGGAGCGCTTCTTCCTCTTTGGGTCAGTGTCCTGTGCTGTGTCTTGGGGTAAGCCTCTTCCTGCTGTGCAGGGCAACCCTTCTAGGCCTGAGGGGCACTAGGTGTTGGTGCTACCCTTGTCTGGCTGGAACCATGTTGGCATCCATGTGCTGGGCCATCTGTGGACTGGGGCCTGACACCTCCTCCTGCGGCTGGGGCAGATGTCTCCACACTACAGCCCAACATCCTGGGGCCGGGGCAGATGTCTCCACACTACGTTCCTGACCCCCTGCGGCTGGGGCAGATGTGTCCTCACCATGTCCCCAACCCTGCCTGCTCCCTTTCCTTCTTGGGGCCGTTCCACTCGTGTCACAGGTGAAAGGGATGAATGGAAGGCACACCATCTTATTGTCCTGGGCAATATGAGGAGGGGAACAGTCTACGTGATGTGTGACGTAGATGTGTGGTCCAGCAAGGCTCCACTGTACTCCAAAAGGAAAACAATATTGTATGTGATACACAGAGGCACCCACAGACTCAAAAGTGATGTACCTGGAAAGCTTCAGAAAAGTGAAAAAAGCAGTATGTGATACGCAGAAGCACCCAGAGCCTCATAAATTGTGTACGCGATACCCAGAAAGCTTCCAAAACGTGAACAAGCGGTATGCTATTTGCAGAGGCACCCAGAGACTTCAAAATTGTATACGCGACACATACAATAGGCCTCAAAAAGTCACCAAAAAAACATGCACGTATGCTGAAAGGCAAACCCCCAAAACCAAAAATGCGGTACGTGTTACCTGAAGGAAACTGATTGTGTAGAACCCCCAAACACGTCTGCAAAACTCATCCAGATCATAACCTGCACGCGCACAACCAGTAATACGCGTTGCATGCCTATATCACACTGTCGTTGCCGTGTGTCACGTAGGTGTGCCGTGCAGGCATGCTGCATAACTGCGCGCAGGAAGTAACTTATGCGTTAAGGGCCTTTACTCTGTTGTCGGCTGCTGCGCATGCAAGACACACACTACTGTTCCTCCTGCCTACATAGTGCTGTTATTGACTTCACCAGCCCTGCTTTTCCTCATTTACTCCTATACTGCTACTGACTGCCCGAGAGTGAGTGCCTGCCTGCGACCTGCCCTGTCTTGGTGTGCCTGCTGTCCCATATTTGCCTGGACTCCGGTGTTGGGTCTGCAACCACCTCTTCTGTACTTGCTGGGACTTCCACCTCTGCCAACACCACCAAAGCTCCACAGCACCTACCAAGGACTCAGAAAAGCCATACCTGTGTTGGGGGCCCCATGTATGCCTCATCTACATCATCTGAGGAGTGCAGCACCCCCACGACGAGGCATAGGACTGCCAACTTCACCTGCACTGAAGTTGGCATCCTGGTGGATCGGGTCCTGGGTGCCTATGATGGCCTCTTCAACCCAACTACGCAGCTGGGCATCGATGCAAGGCTGAGAATCTGGGATGAGATACGTCTGCCAACAACACGGAGAGGCTGTCAGTCCACACCAAGACCATGGTCTGGAAACGTAGGGACAACCTCAAGACCAGTGGCCATTGCAAGGAGGTGGCAGCCCTCGACATGGAGGTGTACCGTGCTGGCTGCCACTGGTTCACCACGGTAAAGCTGCAGGTACTTTAGAGGTTCTATTCAGACCTGCACTCACAGCTCTTGGCCTGAAGAAGTCATCTGGAAGCTGCTGGTGAGTACCCATGTGGGCCAATGCTCTACAGCGTATGTGTGGCATGTATGATTGCACGACTATTGGAAGATTGCGCATTAATGACTTGTACTTGGGCACGTGCAGCGTGTGATCATGGAGCAAGTGCTGGAACATGACAGATGCAGACATGCTATGTTGTGGGCATGTGAGTGACGTGCATGATGTACAAGTCAATGTGTGACACACCTGACCATGCATGCATGCAGACAGATCTGCTGAGAGTGACACATGAGCACTTTGGATTAAAGGGCTATATAAATTCAATAAAATACAAATACAAATGTTCATTGATGCCTGCGGATGTGAAGTCGATGCATTGACATCTCCGGGACACCCCACTGCATTTGTAACACAAGTGTATGTGTGTACATACAATATATGTATGGTTGGCCACCTGACATGTGCCATTTGTTCCCAGATATGTGAGCCGGTGCTTGTTGCTTACTAGCATGTCATGCTGTTGCATGTGCAAATTGGTGACCGTGTGTGGGCACGTGCCTTGATGCTGTTTCCATGCAAATGGCTGCATTTCATTCTTGTGTTAGTCATTGGTATGGTGGGGTTGCCTTTTTTTGGTGATGTGTTATTGGCCACTGTACAATGTGATCAAAAAGCAGGTAAGAGCACAGGGAGCATGGGGCTACTGCGTTGAACTGGGCCGATTAGTAATGGTACATTTGAGCTGCCAGTTGTAAGATTCCCATGGGGCAGTGCTCTTGTTCCCTCGGTAAGGGAGCAAGGAATTGTTGTGGGAATCTTGCGATATCAGCGCTACGCATAAGGCTTGTTAATAAAGAGCACTCTTTGTCCCACTTTAAATTGTGGTATTTTTTATGAATGCTACAGCCTTGATAACGACCCTGTGTGGTCGAAACACGTGTTGGCACCTCTAGAAACAATGGCGAAAATCTAGAGCAAGAGTGCTCTTTATTTATTTATTGCGACAGCATATTGCTCAAAACCAAAGAGATTTTCACAAGCCTTATACATAGCACCGATAATGCAAGATTCCCACAACAATTCCTAACTGTACAATGTGGTTTATTGATGTGCATGTGTCATGACTGTCATTGAGCCTTCACACTAAACTCATGCAGCATTTGCAATGCAGTTTCCTCAGCACATACATGTGTGTGTTCGTTGTGTGTGTGTGTCCGTTCATGGTTGAAACATGCTGCATGATTTATCATGTTTATTTTGTGTATGCCACACATCCATTGCCAGTGATTACTGATGTCAATGGTTTTTGTTCCAATTTTCCACAGTTGCTGCAACTTGTAAAAAGGGCAGAGGCATCGATGTGGAGCTGAAGGGTAGGGACAGAATCACCATATCAAAAAACACAACCCAGCCAGCCAGACTTGAGTTCACATCATCTGAGGGTGAGTTTGTGCTGCTGGGGGTATGTCCCAGTAGGTTGTTGTGGTAGGGGACTCCTCAGTGGCTGTGGGCCAGGGTGTAGAAATTCCATTTCTCTACTGTGTTACATGTACATGGTGCTTTCACTGTGTAGCTGGTGCTACATTCTGCTGTCCCGTTGTTGTGCCATTGGTTGTGATATACCAGGGAGACCTGTGATGAGGTAAAGACATGGATTCTGCATCAGTGCCCGCATTTGTTAAGGTTATGGGTGGGTATGTGGCTGTGTGCTTCATGTTGATGGCAAGCCAGTTGAGTTGAGGTAAGTTGTTGGTCAACATTGGACTGGTAGGGGGTTATGTGGCAGGGCCAAGCAGGGGTGTTGTCGGAGGAGTGGGGTGCTGGTGGGTGGTGTGAGGACCTGTGGGGCTGCCTGGGGGTGTTGTCAGAGGTGAGGGGGCTGGTGGGTTGTGTGAGGACCTGTGGGGCTATCTGAGGGTGGTGTTGGAGGTGAGGGGGCCTGGTGGGTGATGTGAGGACCTGTGGGGCTGACTGTGGGTGGTGTCAGAGATGAGGGGGCTGGTGGGTGGTGTGAGGTTCTGTGGGGCTGCCTGGGGCGGTGTCAGAGATGAGAGGGGCTGGTAGGTGGTGTGATGACCTGTGGTCTTCCTGCGAGTGTCATCAGAGGTCAGGGGGCTGGTGGATGGTGTCTGAGCCTGAGGGTGCTGCTGTGCAGTCGGGGTATTTACCAGCAGTTTCGTTGTAGGGTGGAGAGTTAGCAGGATCGTAGTGGGGCATCGCGCAGATTGGCTGGGGTGCTGCCGTTACTTATGGGGGAGCTCACGCAGGTTTGCAGGGGTGCAGCCGTTACTTATGTGGGGCATCGCACAGATTGGCTGGGGTGCAGCCGTTTTTTATGGGAGAGCTCATGCAGGTGCACAGGGGTGCAGTTGTTAATTATGTGGGGCCCCTCACGCAGATTGGCTGGGGTGCAGCTGTTACTTACGGGGAGCTTGCTTAGGTTCACAGGGATGCAGCCGTTACGTACGAGGGACCCTGCAAGTTTGCAGGGGTGCTGGGTCTTGGGTCAATGGTGGACGCAGAGGTTTGCGGAATGGTCCTTGGCTATGTTTTTGGTTTGCGTGGGGGCGTGTCCTGGGCATTCCTCGCACAGCTTGGGAGTCTTTGCGGGTTTGGTTGAAATGCGTGTTTCAATCCATTAATACGTGAAGCGTGCATTGGAAACTTTGCACGTAGGGCCCCGCAGAGCCATTCTCAGCATGCAGGCTTTGCGGGTTCAATGTGCACTTTTCCATAAATCGGGCCCTATCTCCTTCAACCTGTCAGTCTTGCTTGCCAGAAAGGTTTTCCTTATTACAGTCCACTGGCAATGTGTAGACTGGGGATCCTTTGTCCTTGAACTTAGTGACTGGGTCTCCCAGGAATCCTGTGCAGAGCTGCAGCAGTCTACTTCCCCTTCTGTTCACACTGTATACTGTAGGGTGGTCATTTCCACTTGACACCACTATATCGACAGAAAGCCACCAAGTTTAGGTTAGAATATGTTTTTGCTCTAGCCATTATTTAAGCCAGTGATCATACTTGTGTTTGCTTTCTGATATATGTTGGGTCCTTTTCTAGTTGTGCTAACGGTTGATCACTAATGTGTGGCGTTGTGGCACAGTATTTTGGACACAGTAGTGTTAACTGTCAAGCCTTGTAGCAAAACCATGTCAATGAACAAGAAGCCTTTGGATTTCTCTTCTTTATTTTCTGGCAGCGAACCTTTAAAAGAATGAAAATTGATTTTAATACAAGGCATGCAATTTTGTGTTTCAACTCTAAATGTTTTAAAACAATTAATCAACTAACCAACGATTTTGAGCATTTGAATATTATTAGTCTCAAATGTTTGTGTGGGTGCAGTGTTTCCTCTTGATGCACCCCTTTATATGGACATGAAATATATGGGTTTGATGGTTATCCCTTTGATACAAAGCCTCATGATTGTTCTGAACTGGTGTCAGAGACTAACTTCAAATGGTTCCTAGTGAAGCATATCGAATGTACAGTTAAACAGGCTGTGCGAGTGTTGTGAAACACAAGGGTTCTAATAGATGCATTCATGTAGAGCTAGATATCCATGAAGGGTTGTTTGATTCATAATAGGCTGAATCCTTGTCCCTCATTGAATCAGATGATCACATCAACCAAGCCGAACCAAAAAGATAAAAGCAGATGGGGACCAATTGATAACAAGGAGACTTGCAAGCTCCAGTCTTTTGTTAAGCTGGTTTAAGTTGCTTAAGGCTTCCTCTTGTGTGTTCCAACACAACATTTAGTCTATTATCTTCAGAGGTATTCACGTTTGAAATACGATAAAGAAACTTACAATATTCTTGTAAGAAACTATAAGAAGGCTGTTATTATGGCTAAAAGAGCCTATCTTGATGACTGGATTTCCAGAGCCCAGTCTCAGCCCAAGGAACTTTTTAAAGTTTTTAAAGAACTGGAAACAACAAAGAACAATAACAAGGACACAATCACAAAAGACGCTAAGTGGTGTAATCTGGCCCAGGATGCCATGGATGCCAAACTTAGCAACATTAAAGATGGTATTCTGATATCAAAGAGAGCCTTAACACAAAATGACTACAATACTATTACCGCAACTCCTAAGACTTGGAAAGTAGGTGAGCTTTTCTCTTTCAAACCCATCTGGAGTCTGACCTCACTAAACTCATAGAGAAGCTCAAACCATCTAATTGCAAGGGGGATGTATGCCCTGCACTAGCGATCAAGGTATTCTCTGCCTCCTTGATCCCAACTCTCTGTAGGTTTGTAAATTCCTCTTTTAAAGACTGTTCAGTGCCAGCCTGTATCAAACAATCATGGGTCACAGTTGCTGAAAAAACCTGGTCTTTCACCCAGTGATCCCTTAAACTACTGTCCTATCTTGACCTCCCCGTTCCTGTTAAAAATCTTAGATAGGGTCGCGTACACTCAAGTGTTCGCACACCTTAGATCTGTCCACATTCTGAACAAGAGACAATCTGGTTTTAGAGAAAAGCATGGGGCGGAGACAGCTATACTGGACCTAAAGTCCAGACTTCTCCGACATGTGGACCAGAGTAATATCAGCATGTTCATGTTTTTGGACCTGTCTGCCACCTTTGACCTGCTGGACTATACAGCTCTGGTAACCAAGTTGGAGGAGGTAGCAGGTTTCACGACTTCAGCAGCCTGTTGGGTCAAATCATTCCTGGAAGGGCATCAATGGAGAGTAAACAGCAACATTGGTGATGCCATGGAATTTACCCAAGGATTCCACAAGGAGTGTGTCTCTCCCTTATATTTTACAACCTCTTTACTGTGCCGTTCCTGGATTTTTTGGATACTAATGGCATTGAATTCACAAATTACGCCGATGACACTCAATGTGTCATGCCCCTGACCGGTGTCTTTTCAGTAGATGAAATAAACTTCAACAGGATTTACCACCTTATCCAAAATTGGATATGTGCTAATGGTTTAGCAATTAATACGAGTAAAACCAAGTTGATGCTCGTAGGCACTGAAGCAAAAACTCGCAAATTAAATGGACAGTACACACAACTCCAAATTGAAGGTTGCACTATAGAGATCAAGAAAAAGGTTAAGACACTGGGGGTTCATTTAGACTGCAACCTAAATATGAAAGCACAGGTTAGCAGTCTTGTGGCATCGTCTGCATATTATATTTAACTTATGGCTCATGGCTGAGCCTTTCTCTTGAGAACTAGCTGGGAAACCCTTGTGCATGCTCTTATAAGCTCAAGAATTGATTACTGAAGCAGCCTTCGGACCGGTCTTCCTAATTGCGACATTAACAGAGTGCAAGTCATGCAAAATAATGCAGTCAGAGTCGTGGTGGATCGTAGGAGATCAGATCATATCTCAGATGCAAGAAGGGCCTTACATTGACTTCCAATTAAGGAAAGAATTCTCTTCCGGCTAATGGTGATTTCATTCAATTACTTGAATAACGCCAGCCAAAGTTACCTCAGGGATGAGCTGGTACCTAAAGTTTGCAAATGCGGCCTGAGATCTAACAAGGGCACTCTGCTAAACATTCCTGCCTGTCGGTTGGCTGGGGCAAAAGTCGGAGCCTTCTATTTGGTGGCACCTATCTCCTGGAATAGACTGGATATCAAATTAAGAGAAGAAACCTCCATTAGAGTATTCAGAAAGGGCCTGAAAACCCTCTTGTTTAATGAAACTCTTCCACTTAGACCTCTGATCCCGCTGATTTCTTTTGCTTCTGGTTATGTACCGCGTGTTATCTGTTTTAAGTCTAAGTTTTGTCTGGCTAGCGCCCTTAAGCCTCTGCGTCAGTGGCTGCGTTATATAAATTATAAATAAATAAATTCCTACCTAAGGGGGGCTCAATCTGAGATCCTGTACTGTTGAAGCAAGTAAAATGAAGGATTTGATTGCACAAAGAGTGTTAATATAACACATTTATTTAGAGAGTATGACATTGATGAGTGTCTTGAGTTCATAGAGGAGGTCACATGCGTTTGGTAGCTGGCCCCTTTTTCACCACTCCTTCCAATGTTCAGGAAAGACATGCAGGCCGATTCATGGAATAATTAGCGCGGCGCAAGTGGGCAAAAACGTGCGAATCGCAGTGGAATAGCGAAAATCACAGTGCAAGTGCGAAAATCGCACGAAAAGCAGCGCACATCGATTCATGGAAGGCCGTGCACGAGAAAACCAGCGGATGTGCGAAAAAAATGTGCGCGGCGCACGTTGGCGCACAGGCCATCTAACTGCGTGCGCCAGGTCACAGCGAAAATCGCACAGGCCACAGCGAAAATCGCACATAGCGCGGCACACGCAACAAAAGTAGGCGGAACACGGGCGTAACACTCGGAATGGGGAACAACTTGCCAAAACGTGGGCGTCACGGGGGAAGTACAGGGCACAAGTGCGCGGAACGGCCACACGCTCGCCTACAACACGTATTCATGGAATAGAATAGGGCAAAAAAGCGCACGCTCAAACCAGCGCACAGGCACAAACACGACCGCCACAAGAAAGCAGGCGGTAGCGTCTCTGCGGCTGTAAGAAATGTGCGCCAAAAGGTGCGCCAACAAATAGCACCTATATACTGCCATGATGAATGTCCTATACTGTGGCCCTCCAGGACAAATGACGTGCAAAAGGGTACCCACAAACACGGACACCCGCTGACCAAAAATACGTGTTTGTGTATACCGGAGTGCGCGGGAAGTCTCACACGCGATTTGGCCGGGTACGTGGATTTCAGGGGTGCGCGGGAAGTTCCACACGCGATTACATCAGGGTACGTGTATTTCAGGGGTGCGCGGGAAGTTCCACACGCGATTTCAGCAGGGTACGTCTATTTCAGGGGTGCGCGGGAAGTTCCACACGCGATTTCATCAGGGTACGTGTATTTCAGGGGTGCGCGGGAAGTTCCACACGCGATTGGCCCAGTGCGAGCAGGGTACGTGTATTTCAGGGGTGCGCGGGAATTTCCACATGCGATTTCAGCAGGGTACGTGTATTTTAGGGGTGCGCGGGAAGTTCCACACGCGATTGGGCCAGTGCGAGCAGGGTACATGTATTTCAGGGGTGCGCGGGAAGTTCCACACGCGATTTCAGCAGGGTACGTCAATTTCAGGGGTGCGCGGGAAGTTCCACACGCGATTTCATCAGGGTACGTCTATTTCAGGGGTGCGCGGGAAGTTCCACACGCGATTGGCCCAGTGCGAGCAGGGTACGTGTATTTCAGGGGTGCGCGGGAATTTCCACACGCGATTTCAGCAGGGTACGTCTATTTCAGGGGTGCGCGGGAAGTTCCACACGCGATTGGGCCAGTGCGAGCAGGGTACGTGTATTTCAGGGGTGCGCGGGAAGTTCCACACGCGATTTCAGCAGGGTACGTCTATTTCAGGGGTGCGCGGGAAGTTCCACACGCGATTTCATCAGGGTACGTGTATTTCAGGGGTGCGCGGGAAGTTCCACACGTGATTGGCCCAGTGCGAGCAGGGTACGTGTATTTCAGGGGTGCGCGGGAAGTTCCACACGCGATTTCATCAGGGTACGTGTATTGCAGGGGTGCGCGAGAAGTTCCACACACGATTGGGCCAGTGCGAGCAGGGTACGTGTATTTCAGGGGTGCGCGGGAAGTTCCACACACGATTTCAGCAGGGTATGTGTATTTCAGGGGTTCTGGGGAGTACCACACGTGAAATGGCCGTGTGGGTCCTCCCAGGTGTACGCTCCACAACCTCCACGGACCCTGCAGGCAGCCCACACCACGGGGGACTACCCTGCACCCCTGCTCATGTCCCGCAGGCAGCCCATCCACCATGGGCATGCCCCCCAGCCAACCCACATGTCACCTTGCACTACTGATCAACAATGTCTCCCACCACCCCCACCCCCCAGCCACCAGGGGCAGCCTCCACCAGGCCCCCACTCATGTCTCCCACCACCCCACCCCCCTGCCACCATGGGCAGCCTCCACCAGGCCCCCACTCATGTCTCCCACCACCCCCACCCCCCAGCAGTGCAGGGGCAGCCTCCACCAGGCCCCCACCCATGTCTCCCTTCACCCCCACCCCCCTGCCACCATGGGCAGCCTCCACCAGGCCCCCACTCTTGTCTCCCACCACCCCACCCCCCTGCCACCATGGGCAGCCTCCACCAGGCCCCCACTCATGTCTCCCACCACCCCCACCCCCCTGCCACCATGGGCAGCCTCCACCAGGCCCCCACTCATGTCTCCCACCACCCCCACCCCCCAGCAGTGCAGGGGCAGCCTCCAACAGGCCCCCACTCATGTCTCCCACCACCCCCACCCCCCAGCCACCAGGGGCACCCTCCACCAGGCCCCCACTCATGTCACCCACCACCCCCACCCCCCAGCCACCAGGGGCACCCTCCACCATGAGCCCACTCATGTCTCCCACCACCCCCACCCCCCAGCAGTGCAGGGGCAGCCTCCACCAGGCCCCCACTCATGTCTCCCGCCACCCCACCCCCCTGCCACCATGGGCAGCCTCCACCAGGCCCCCACTCATGTCTCCCACCACCCCCACCCCCCAGCAGTGCAGGGGCACCCTCCACCAGGCCCCCACTCATGTCTCCCACCACCCCACCCCCCTGCCACCATGGGCAGCCTCTACCAGGCCCCCACTCATGTCTCCCACCACCCCACCCCCCTGCCACCATGGGCAGCCTCCACCAGGCCCCCACTCATGTCTCCCACCACCCCCACCCCCCAGCAGTGCAGGGGCAGCCTCCACCAGGCCCCCACTCATGTCTCCCACCACCCCCACCCCCAGCAGTGCAGGGGCAGCCTCCACCAGGCCCCCACTCATGTCTCCCACCACCCCCACCCCCCAGCAGTGCAGGGGCACCCTCCACCAGGCCCCCACTCATGTCTCCCACCACCCCATCCCCCAGCAGTGCAGGGGCACCCTCCACCAGGCCCCCACTCATGTCTCCCACCACTCCCACCCCCCAGCCACCAGGGGCACCCTCCACCAGGCCCCACTCATGTCTTCCACCACCCCCACCCCCCAGCAGTGCAGGGGCAGCCTACACCAGGCCCCCACTCATGTCTCCCACCACCCCCACCCCCCAGCAGTGCAGGGGCACCCTCCACCAGGCCCCCACTCATGTCTCCCACCACCCCACTCCCAGCAGTGCAGGGGCACCCTCCACCAGGCCCCCACTCATGTCTCCCACCACCCCCACCCCCCAGCCACCAGGGGCACCCTCCACCAGCCCCCCACTCATGTCTCCCACCACCCCCACCCCCCAGAAGTGCAGGGGCAGCCTCCACCAGGCCCCTACTCATGTCTCCCACCACCCCACCCCCCTGCCACCATGGGCAGCCTCCACCAGGCCCCCACTCATGTCTCCCACCACCCCACCCCCCTGCCACCATGGGCAGCCACCACCAGGCCCCCACTCATGTCTCCCACCACCCCACCCCCCAGCAGTGCAGGGGCCGCCTCCAACATGCCCCCACTCATGTCTCCCACCACCCCCACCCCCCAGCAGTGCAGGGGCAACCTCCACCAGGCCCCCACTCATGTCTCCCACCACCCCACCCCCCTGCCACCATGGGCAGCTTCCACCAGGCCCCCACTCATGTCTCCCACCACCCCCACCCCCCAGCAGTGCAGGGGCACCCTCCACCAGGCCCCCACTCATGTCTCCCACCACCCCCACCCCCCAGCAGTGCAGGGGCAGCCTCCACCAGGCCCCCACCCATGTCTCCCACCACCCCCACCCCCCAGCAGTGCAGGGGCAGCCTCCACCAGGCCCCCACTCATGTCTCCCACCACCCCCACCCCCCAGCCACCATGGGCAGCCTCCACCAGGCCCCCACTCATGTCTTCCACCACCCCCACCCCCCAGCAGTGCAGGGGCAGCCTCCACCAGGCCCCCACAATCCCCAATCATGTGCGTAATGGTCAGCCTCCACAGCCAAAAAGCCCTACCAAGTAACCCATTCACCCACATGGAAATGGAAATTACATGTTACACCCCCAATGTTCATGAAGCTAATGAACCCATGTCCGTCACACACAATGGGTACAATAGAATGGGAAAACACCCAACATGACATGCATGAAACCAATGAGATGATACCACACAGTGAAGTATGAAAACAAAGTTGTATTGAAAAAAATAAAGAATGCTAAAGAAAGGAAACAAACTACAATGGGAATGAGAAAAAATAAGCTGCATGTCCGTATTTAAAAAAAATAACTGCAAATCAGAATCCAAAAAAATGTCGTCCAAAGTCAAATGTAAAAAAAATCTCCATGCAATAAAGAACTATGTAAAAAAATACCAAGGGTCCATGAGCCCAACTGAACAAAGGAAACCTACTAAAAAACCTAACTAAAAATCAACTATATACAAAAAGTGGAGCAGTGTCCGTCGACTCCAAATCATAATAAGAAACAAAGGAAACCTAAAACTAAAGAACTATATACAAAGGCGGCGGGCAGGTCCAGCAGCTCACTCCGTGTTGTCCCGGGCCAGGGCATCATCGAACTCCTGTTCGATGTCCCGGAGGCGGTCCAGTTCCGTGGCCCCAAGGGTCCGCAGGGACGACGCCGTGTCCTCCTCCAACCCCCTGCGGATTGCCTCGAGGCACTCGGTCCGCCTCAGGGCCCTCCGCATGGAGTTCTCCACCCTGACCATTGTGAGCCGCGCCTCTTCCGCCCGCCGCCGCTCCGCACCTATGGCGTGGCCCAACCGCTGCCACACGGAAGACACTCTCTGTCCTGGGTCCTCCTGCCCTCCGGCCGATGCCTGCCCCTCCGATGTGGAAGGCCCCGAGCCTTCATGTCTCCCAACATGTTGCTGCTGCTGCTCTGCCTCTGCCCGTGCACTGCCTCCTGCTGCCTGCACATCCTCCGCCGGCTGGGGTGCAGTTGTTGATGTGGCCACCCCTGCTGGACCTCCGACTCCCGACTGTGGCAGGGATGCCTCCTCCACCAGCCTGGCCGCACCGTCAGAGGCAGCTCCACAGGGCACCCAGGTGACTGATGGGTGGGAAGATGGCACAGAGGACGACTGGCGCGTAGGGGGTCCAGTTGAGGAGGGGGTCGGAGCAAGCCCCATCAGACGGAGGAATCCGGCCTGGGTGACCTGTCCCAGCAGGCTGACGTGGTCAACGAGCCATTCGAGATGACGTGCAGTCTCTCCATGAAAAGACTGCAGGTCACCTCGCATGGCCCGTTGACGCAACGCCACACCAGCCAGGACAGGCTCAACCCGGACCTGGATGGCCACGTCCGCAGGCAGAGGAAGGCCAGTTGACGTCAGCTCATCCCCTGCCTGAAAACGGGTCTGGACGTAGGCATCCCTGCTGGTGCAAGATGATGCAGGGACAGGATCGGGGACAGGATTGCACACAGGCACCTCCGCGGCGGCCTGTGCTGCCTCCTGTCCCTGGTCCTGCACTGCACCACTAGCACCAGTGGGATCCCCACCTCCAGACCCCGTCTCTGGTGCTTGCACGGCCTCCTCCTCCACCAAACCCCCCACCAACCTGGATGACTCCGTGCCATCTTCCCCTGTTGAGCCCTGTGGGGTCCCAGCTGCCCCTTCTGCTGCCGAGGAGTCCAACTGCAACCTCCACCTCTTGGACCTCCCCCCGGCAGCTGCCGCCTGGGACGCGGCACCGGACTCCTCACTCCCCGACGAGATGACAACACGGGAGGGGAGCCGGGTCTTGCGTCTCCGGCTGGCGGTCGGATCCCCGCCGCTGTGCTCCACAGCACCTTCTCCGCCCTCTTCATCAGTTGACGCTGCAGACAGGGAGAAACAAAACACAGGCATCAGGGCACTGTACAATGGACACATACACACATGACAGTTGCACATGAGTGGCATTGGCAAACCTCAGACATGTCATCACAATCCCCAACACACATGTCATTGCAACTCGCACACATGAGCCATACAACAGCCATATCGCAACTGCCACCACCATCCATACACATACAACAGCATCAGCAGCCAAAGGGGAGCCAGACATCACATGCAACACAGGAAGTGCACCACACATGTACACACACCACCACACTTGCATGCATGTCTACACCTCTGCCAAGTGTCGCACTGTTCTGACGGGCATCCATGTCACATCTGCCAATCAGGCTTCCACATACCGCTGTCACATGCATCCATGTTGCATCACTGTTGCACCCTTGTCAAATACACACACATGCACATGTACACAGTGCTCGTACATGCAGCCGAAAACAACATACATGCCTGACATGACGGACATGTCTACTTACATACACATTCATCCAAACATGTGTGCACGCACAACTGCATTTGCCATGCAAGCCTACACACACAAGCACCATCCATGTCTCACACATTACAGCCCTCGCATGTGTCAGCCCCACGGCCCTGTACACCCCCACCCATACTCGACCCCATACAAACAGATGTGCAACCTGCACAATACCGAATAATCACCACACGCACTGCTCACAATCAGGATGCATGTACACTCACTGCTCGACTCCAGACGGGTCTGCTTCTCTAGGACCTGGACGTGGAGCGCTGGGGATATGCGTTCCAGGACCCCCATCTGTTCTTCCGACAAGTGGCCCCGGCGCCCCTTGGCATCCGCTGCCTTCAAGAGGCACCGGGCCTTGTTCAGGGTCCTGGACCTGAAGTCCTCCCAGCGCTTCCTGACATATTGTAAGT